>NC_080587.1:46097027-47297027 GCF_029962835.1 Magnolia sinica
ATTTGCATCATTTTTGGGTTAACAGCCTAAAATAATCTGAAAAATAGTTAATGACGGCGTGGATAAAACAAGTACATTATTGTGGGCCCCACAGACCCCCTGTCTGTTCTGAATCTGTACAACGGAGGCTGGACACAACCGCTTCCGTATTTCACGTTCCTCGGTCCAAACCGCGTTAAAGCCGCGTTCTGCATCGGGCTTCGACGAAATAACCAACTACTTTGAAGAAACGTGTAGAAAACATCGAAGCAACCGCCAATCCAAATCTAACGAATCTGATTCTTCCACTTGTCACATCCATATCTATAAAGGATCAACCACTCGCCCAGTCCAATAAATCTATTCTTCCTACGGATTGCAAGCAGAGTTTTGCCATAAAAGCCTGTTTTTTTCTTGAATCCTTTGTAAACAGATTCTCTTGAATTTCTTTCTTATCAATTCCTTTGAAAAATATGGGAAAGAATTTTTTCAGTCTAAACAAGAAGAACAAATCACACCAAAACAGTTCTAAATCTTTTTCTGAATCTTCGAGTTCCGGGGGCGCGGCGGATTCTTCACCCTCTCCGTCCATCGCCATCCGAATCCAAGACTCCAACGACCTTCGCAACGTCTTTGATAGGTATGATACCAATGGGGATGGGAAGATCTCATCCTCTGAGCTTGAATCAATGCTCAAGTGTCTGGGGAATCCGGGATCCGAGGAGGAGGTTGAGTCGATGATGAGGGCTGCGGATTTGGACGGCGATGGATATATCAGCTTGGAAGAGTTTATATCGGTGAATAAGATGGAGACTGATTCGGCGAAGTGTGTGGAAGATTTGAGGAATGCCTTTACTGTCTTTGATCGTGACCAGAATGGGCTGATCTCTCCCGAAGAGCTGCACCATGTCTTACGTGGGATGGGGGAGAAGACGTCCTTGAATGACTGTAAAGCCATGATCAATGGCGTTGATAGTAACGGTGACGGGGCTGTGAATTTCGACGAGTTTATGCAAATGATGACCCGATCACAGAACTGACTTCGTAAATAACTTCTTATTTGTTGGTCTTGTTTTGTAAATATAATCTCTTCTAACTTGTTGCTATTGTAAGCAAGCTCAGAACTTTCTCTCTCTGTACGGGCAATGCTTATATCCCTACTTTCATGGGACATTAACAATGCCTCAAAGCTTCTTCTTCTTCTTCTTCTTCTTCTTTAAAATTTAATTATATGTTGGACGAAAAATTATCAATCGAGATGGTCCGTTGAATGTACGCGGATTGCGTACTGAGTAACTCAGTACGCTATTGTGTAATCAAACTCTGTAGGCCCACATGATGTATGTATCTTATCTTTTACCTGATCAATATAGGACATGAGCCCAAAATTGAAGCATATCCGACGCTCAAGTGTGCCACACCATATTAAACAGTGGGAATTATCTATTGTTGAAAACTTCTTGAAGGCCACAGAAGTTTCGGATCAAGCTGATATTTGTGTTTTCCCTTCACGGCTAATTTATGAACAGGTTGGATCACAAGTAAACATCACTGTGAGCCCTGGGAAGGTTTCAAGTGTCGGCATCGTTATACTGTTTCATGTTGTGTCCCACTTGAGCTTTGAATATGCTCCTGTTGATGCTGTCCCGTGATGGGTGCACACGCTTCCAAAATGCATCTTGCTGATGGGGTGATAATTAGTTCCGGATGGATGGATATGATGTAAATTTAGAATAGTTTGTTTTAAAAAAGTTTGGAGTCACCACTGGTAAGAAAAGGCTAAAATCTACCGTGGTGCTGTAAAATTGTCATGGTTGGAAAATTGAAGATTTTAGAATTTAAAATAATTTCAAAATAAGATTTTATAAAAGAACCTCCGTGGGCAGGCAAGGCACTCTCAATTGTCTACGTATGTCGGCAGTCTCTACTTTATTGGATTTAAGATCTCTCATGAATATCTTAAGCTTGCGAAAATCACCATTTAATACCTCACTAGCTTGACGATTATCCAACATCTCACTTCTATAAGAATATTAAACGCCATAGACTCTAATGGTAAACCATGACCCCAGCTCTGGCAATATAAGATTCTAGACGCACAACGACTATAAGAGACCTAACACCCCACGTAAAAAGAGACTTTATGATATCCTCCAAGCAACCCCGATTACCAAATACACAATTTATTATCAAAATGGTAATGTCACTTACCCTCTTTATATGGATTACTGAAATATGTCCGACGATGACCATTCAAGAGCAATTAGTAACTTTTTGACACCACGGAGAAGGTGACCATTCAAGAGCACTTCACAACTTTTTGACATCCAGAACAAGGTCAATGGCATAGGGGGGATGCTATGTTCCTCTTTCTCAGGATTTATTTCCTTTTATGCTTACAAAGTTTTGATTATCTTATTGTTGGGTTTCATAATTAGTCCTTTTTATTTTTAAAGTGCATGTATGGGTATGAAGCTCATTATTTTTATTACTAGAAATAACAATGTTGCTTTCTACAAGGCTCGAGAATTATAGATAACGTGATCAGGGTATTACGCATCATTTATAGACAGAGCGTGACCAAAAGCTCAAAAGGAGAACATGGTCGAGAGAAAGACGATACTGAAGCGGTTATTTGGACCAGTGTCCAAGAAGAGTCTGAAAAGTTGGAGTGGTGCCAAAGTAATTTCTATAATTGACTGAACGTGAGAAGAAGCATCTAGATGACTATTGCAAGGAAATTTATAAATAGCAAAAGAGTTCAATGAAACAAGGTGTCTCACACCAACCCAACCAAACAAATCAAATCTATCTTTCAATTATCATGTCAATTATCCTTTATGTTCCTTATCATAAACTGTCTTTTAGCTTCCTTAGCGTAACCAGTAGCATAATTTTACATTAGGAGTAGAAGTAACCCAGTAGCTATAATCCTTAGTTGTAATCAAGCCTACGTTCATACGTTGGATGATTTTCATTCACAATACTAGTAGTTCTTCTTTTAAAATGGCGCTTTGCAGTTACTCCATGCGGTCAACTGTTAGTGCTTTTTTTATATTTGTTTGTCTTTTAAAAGTCCTTTTTGTACAGAAGGTAAGGTGCAACCCATTTTCGAATGATGAACCCCACCCTTCAATGATCGCCTGATTGTTTTAAACATCTTGCGAGTGGTTGAATAGGGGGACTGATCTTCTCAGATCTTGATCATATACACTCAATTTTAATGTATCTAACTATCTTGGTACTTCGGGTCAAAGATGTTCAGTTGGAATCGAGCCACATAATCAGTTATAGCACGCCGCACATATCACGTCACCGAATTATGCATATGAGGGACAACACATGCATGTGATTGTAATAGAATTTTTATGATGGATGTTTGAGTGGAAAGCTCAGAAGGTGAGTGACACATGTTCTTTCAATTCCACTTAGTTTTTATCAATTACTTCTCAACAGTAGTTTTCCTTATAGGTGATCAGTTTAAACTATCGTCGACAAACAGCACGTATCAACTGATACATACTGGTATGTTCATGAACAATGCGGCTATATCGGCCCCTTCCAGCCCAAAACAGCTCAGTGCCAAGTGAAGCCGGGCGACACCAGCCACATCGATGCATAGATTTTAAACCTCACTACACCAAAATCGTCATTTAGGAACAGTTTTAAACCTAAATGAGGCGTCATATAAAAACAGGAACGGTTTAGAACCGTTTTGGGTACCGTTTCAAATTTCAGGGACGGTACTTCAGGAGTAGTTTTAAACCGTTCTGTTGCCAACAGTAAGATTTTAGGAACAAAATTTTAAACCCTACTTTTTTTTATTTTTTTATTTTGAAAACCTAAAGAGACTTCATTGATGGAGATCCAATGATAACATCTATTGCATCCTTTCGCTGAAACACATACATCTAGACCTCAACAGTAAGATTACTCTATTTACAAAATATAAAAAAGAAAGAAAGCAGCAAAGACCATCCCAACACCAAAACCAAAATTGCAAATTTGAAGAAATTCCCAAAAAATCCATTAAATAAGAATTACAAAGTGGGGCCCGAGCATTTATCCCAACCCAATTAATCCTTTTTTAAAGATTTTGAAGCTTCCTCAGACTTCTTAGGAAAGAGAACAGAGTTTATGTTTAGCAAAACACCACCACTTGAAATTGTCACACCAGCTAGCAATTTCCCTCATCATTTCTGACAACCAAAAGAACATGCCTTGGAATTATGTGGGACTTCTTATTGTCTCTAGCAGCATTCCCAGCCAGCTCCAAAACCTCAGCTGCCAAGTACTCCAAAACAGTAGCCAAATAGACAGGAGATTCATGCAAGCTAGTGCCATCAGCCTGTAGTAATTGAAAGATCATTAGATAAAATACAAAATTGCAGTTGCCGAAAAGTATTATTCTCATAATACAAAAGGATTTATGCATACCAGGGCAGGTACGATGTTTCTGTCAGCAATCTTCTAAGCATTGTAAGCATAAGATTTGGACATCTAAGTAACATTAATCAGTGCATGCTAGAGATGCAGATACATGACTCTTTCAGGTACGCCATAAGTTATGTACAGGAACGCGTACAGCCAGCTTGAAGATGCAACTAACAGGACATTTTCATTTTTCAGCTAATGGCAAGAGACACAATGATGCATTGCACCTCTAATTGAAGGGGTCAATTCGAGGATCATATATATATATATATATATATATATATATATATATATATATATATATATTATATATATATATATATATATATATATATATATATATATATATATATATATATATATATATATATATATATATATATATATATATATATATATTGCGTGAACTATCAGAAGGTATAGCTCATACTAAAAAGCTACAAAGAAAACTAACCACGTATGCTCTTCTATCCCTAGTGAAGGACATGTTTGGAAGTCCCTGAAATGTTATGAGGGTACACTATAGATGCCAAGAGAGTCTAAGAAGATTATTTGGTGATAGACAATTGCATATTCAACCAGTTTGTGTACATGTGCTCCAACATATCAAAGAACTGCATTGCTCACCTCCTGCAATCAGAAAACAGACAGATATGATGCCTTTCAATCTCAAGGGTAAGAAGGTTCTGTGTTCTCACCCTATGACAGTCTATTTGCTACAGCATCCACACTTTGCAATTGGATCATTTCAAATAGTTATGCTAGAGGATTGATCACCTACAACTGCCTACAGATAACCTGTCATCCCATCCAATTATGTGCAGGATATCTACACCATGGAAAATGGTAGGTTCCATCTTGAAGATCACCCACTTCAAAAAATAAGGCGAATCCACACATTAGTAGGCCACACCCTGCATGTTGAGTCAGACGAGCTACCTGATGAGTGGACCAACCTGATTTCTATGCTATGTGATCTTCTTGATGGCCTACCATTTGCATGATTTCTACCAAAATGAAAAGAAAGGAAAAAAAAAAAAAAATCAAAAACAAAAAACAAGAGTTACCGGAGCTAATTATTGGTTGCATCTTGACTATTATCACAGCCTGCATCATATCATGTTATCAGGACATGATGCAAATAGAATAAGCAAAAGAGCAGATTATGCTCTGAGCAGTAAACATGGACATGGAATAAGAAGAAAAGAGCATTATCGTGGACCTTCAAACGTTGATATACTTCCACACCCATCTTCATTGCCTTCAATTCCCCAATGCTCGCTGGAACCGCATCCACAATAGAATTCCCAGACATATTCAATAGCTGCAAGTTACTAAAAACCCCAATGTCGGATGGAATTTTTCCAGAAAATAGGTTTGCTGATAAATCCAAGATCTGAGTGGCATCCAACTATATACAAGCTCCAATGCATATCAAATATACCTGAACCTTGAAGCAATTGCATTGCAGATCACTAGCAAACAACCCATTTTTCCTACAGCCGCATTCTTGCAGTTTTTCAAATCCATAATTTTAAAATGGGTGTACTCAAAATCAATCAGGGTTGTAAATATTTATTCATACAACAATTACTTTAGAAGATGAAAGGGAAAAAAAAAGAAGAAGGAAATCACATCCATAGAATTTGGAGAGGACCTACCTAACATTAATTTCAATTCCCAAATTTAAAATGGATACTCAAAATCATTATGGTTGTAATTATCAATTCCCATGCTAAATTACTATAGTAGTTGCAAAAGAAAAGAAAAGAAAAGAAAAACTACATTAGTTACCAACAATTTGTCAATCCAAGGTAACACTTCCATGTACGAATGATACACTTCAACCTGCATCATCAAACATTCATCTCCTTAAGATTTTAACTATTAAAAAAATACGTTCAAGATCATTTGTCATGTCAATTCATTCATTCAAGTTAGCAAACCATATTTTATACTAATTCAACTGTATTCTCATCATGTCATGTATGCTTTTATGGCATGTAGAAGTATGGGAACTAGCTTCAAACTTCCAGAAACCCAAATACAAAAAGCTAAGTACATGAACATAAACATTAAGAGGGTCATTCAACTCACAGGACGTTCATGGAAAACAACTTACTGGTTTCTGCTGCCGAGAAAATACTGATGTTTCTATTGTGGCCAGCTGGATCCTGTAATATTATGATAAATAATACAAAATCAGTTAGATCCATAATGTGTATGAGTTTTGGGTATGTGAAAACCATGTCAACTACTCAAGCAAAAGTAACATGCAAATAAGCCCAGGAAGAACATATGGTGTTACTCCACATGAAAACAGCTACCATGAGCCCAGGATACTGCAGGACTCTCCCAGCAAAATATTGTTCTCGCCCCTATTTTGTTGGCGACCTCCACTTCATCGAGCATATCCTAGACGTCGGTTCTAGCCAAGTACAAGGCTGACCCCATCTGTTCTGGGATCATCCCAAAACTGTGCAAGAGTGGAGATATGCCCTGTTTTCAGGATTGGTAGTGTGTTGCTGCCCTTCTTCGGTTGCTACATCGGATGATGCTGCCATGTTTCAAGGAAATTCAAATTTGGTTTTTCATGCTTTGTTGATAAGCTAAATAAGTATGAAAAACATCTAAAATAAGTATAAAAATTACTAAAGGCTTTAGAGGTGGAAGAAAATAATTAGAATGACTAATATAAGATACGCAATGTTCTACCAGAATGCAAGATTAACCTTGACACAAAAAAGTGCGCATGTTGTTAGTGAGTTGTTTGGGAAAGCAGAGATTTTCACAGATGCAGCTGGGCTTGAGGCAGCTTCCTTTTGCTTGGAAGAGCAGGAAATTTGCCACTAAATATTATTAACGTACAAAAAAACTATACATCAATACACAGCTTGCCCCAAAGTTTACAATAAACCATGCTAGACTATTGAAAAAAAATTAAAGATGAAGGTGCTTGAATGTGCACAGCATATCAAAATTAGAGAAAGGTGTCATGCTACCATGAAAACAATATACATTGTGCATTGACTACCATACAAAAGCAAGTGTTGTTTGTATATCATGATACACCATCTAGCAGATGAAAACACATTATAAAAGCCAACCCATGCCATGCGGCTTACCATCCAATTCAACATGCAGGCTTGCTTGCATGGTTACACGGCTAATACACTACGCCAAAATTACAAATTTACGACGGATTGTCCGTCGCAACAATCGCTTGGTTTAACGACGGATTAAATCCGTCGCTAATGGAAAAGGTCCGTCACCAATCTTGTCTTTCTCGAATATTCGTAGTTCAAAGGTCATAGAATTTTGCAATGGACCAAAATCCGTCGCTAAAATCTGATTTACGACGGATTATGGTCCGTCATAAAATAGCGACGAATTAAATCCGTCGCCAAGTTTGATTTTGCGACGGAATATGATCAATTGCAAATTCTCGCCCAAAATAGCAATTCACGACGGTTTTAAGTTGCTTTTGTGACGGATCCTGGTCCGTCGTAAAAGGACTTGAATTAAACATTTGTTTTTTCATTTTCTTTTAAAAAGAATATGGTGAAAATTTATGTTTTTTTTGTAGTCTAAGAATTGTTTAGTAATAGAATTTCAGTGGTTTAATTGTACATATTTGTATCTAAGATTATTTTTTAACAAATGATTAAATTTTATAGGTACAATTCTATTTTGTTTTTTTATCAAATGAGTGGAAATTATTTTTTTTTAATTTAAAAGTAATATTTAAATGATTTGTAATATCACGTTAAAAAGAATATTGAGAAGTTTAAAAAATTTAACAATGTTTGAGAAAATTTGAGATTTTGAAAAAAAAAAAAAAAAATCATGATTTAATAAAAATCTATTTTGTGGGGAAAAAAAATGAATATTGAATAAAGTTGATAATTTTGAAAAAATGAATTTAACTTCAAGAAAAAAATAATATCCTGAAAAAGAAAATTAAAAAGATTTTAAAAAATGTGAAAAATTTGACAACATTGAAAAATAAAAATATCTTGAAAAAGAAAATGAGAGTTTGTATTTTGAAAAATAAAATAAAATTGAGAAGTTTGATAAAAATTGACAAGTTCGAAAAAAAAAAATGCTTTTAAATAAATGGAGAAGTTTGAAAGAATTGAAAATTTTAAAATAAAATGATATTTAAAAAAAATCGATACTTCAACAAAAAACAAACATTTTGAAACGAAAAATAAAGAAGTTGAAAAAATTTGTGATTTTGAAAAATAATTGAAATTGTTCAAAATTTGAAATTAAAAGAAAAGGTTATTTATAAAAACACTGAGATTTTGAATATATATATATATATATATATATATATATATATATATATATATATATATATATATATATATATATATATATCATTTTAAAAAAGAAAATTGAAAAGTTGAAAACAAAATGGTGCTTTTGAAGAAAAAAAATCGGCATTTTGAAGTTTTTGAGGAAAAAAAATTTTAATTTTGAGAAATTTTTTGAGATTTTGAAAAAAAAAATTCAGAATTTGTATTTGAAGTTTTTTTTTGAAATATTTTATAATCAAAATGATATTTTGTTAAAAGTTTGCAAAGAAAAATTAAGAGTAAAAAAATATACATTTTGAAAAAAAAATGTTATTTTTAAATGGAAATTGAAATTTATCTGTGAAAAAAGAAAGATTTTTTACTAAATTATTAGGCACATCCACTAATTGAATCTTTAACTGTTTTTAGACAATCTAATCATGTAACATCTCGAAAAAATCCGCACAAAGGCCCGAGTACCACCTTAGGCAGAAATCCCTAAGGACCGTATTCTGTAGAAATTAGACGAAAATTAGTTAGGTACTAAACTAAATAATCGATGGATTTGGCTTGAACCATTATCTATACAAATGACAAAACCCAAAACCGTTAAAATCACTAACTCAACACTACTTACAAACCTAGGAGAAATCCTAAAAGCTGGTTACTCTTGGGAGCACATTGAAACTCCGTATCGAACCTGGACCGCACGTCGAAATTCCGATGACCATAAAACTATAGGGTTATAACCGTCTTATTGGGCTTGACGACCATAGAGGGAATCAAGCCCAAATAGTATCCAGAAATGCACAACTTGAGCCCTGAGCGAAGTGTGTGAGAAACGTGAATATCTTTAGAAAACATAACGAAACTTAAGTAAATGGGGTCGTTTGCTTGAGGGTGAAATTGAAGATTTCAGACAGTCAGTTTCTAACCGAACTTCACTCATGGATCAGAAAAATTTTCCTACACATATCTGTATACTTGTGGCCCTGTGTCACGCCCCGAACTCAGAAACCGGGCTCACAAAATTCTCGATCACAGAATCTAGCGCCGACAGCCTCCGTAGTGCCCCATTCTCGGCTCCCGGCACCCATACGCCAGGTTTCGATCCTGAGATGCTACAAGGAGGATTTCTAATCATCAATTTGATTTGTAATGAACATAACGAAGTATAACCGATGAACAATAACCACAAGAACACCATCACAAAATCCACTATGATCAAAAACTTTTGGATACAGTGCGTATGAAAGAGAAATACAATATGACGAAAACAACAAAACTCTAGAAGCTCGTCTACACGCTCCTGCTGCTACTAAGCTACGACTGCGTCCTGGCGTCACGTACACGCATCAATCGTGCATAAGCTTATAGAAAGCTTATAGGGTGGTGTAAGTGTGCATGCAATATAAGCGTGCTCAGAATGTAAGGTCAGAATAATGTGGAATCATGGTGATGAGTACATGAATGCAATCAGCCGTACCAAGGCTATGTGGTGTAAGATATGAATGCTATCGGCCATAACATGGCCATGCGATGCAAGATACAACTCAAGCATGCCAATCCTCATCATATATCAATACAGTTCTCATTCTGGATAATCACCGGGGTTCAGTATACTTCAAATGGAACTGTCGCTCTCCTAGCCGCACAACCCAAGTGAGCGTAAGAAACCTCACTATCCGCCTGGCCAATAGTCTGCCAATACCTATCCGGCATGTCGATAGCAGACCCATTCACGAGCTGGTCAAACTCAGCCTAGTATTGCCCCTACCCTCGAGCGAGTAAGGCCACACCCCTTTCCAACCGACCACGACACAGTGGGAGATGCGGTCTCCTGGTATTCAGCCCTCATGCGCTCATATATCCACTCAGTCTCGTCGTTGGAGCCATCCTCTGGTACCATTGGGTTTATGGATTTTCACTCAGGGACATTTATCGCGCCCGTATGCTAGAACTAAACATTTCTGATATCCAACCCAGCCACCCACGATGTGTCTGTGGAGGCTATAGCCCTGATGTTGCTAAGGCATACAATAATCATGATCACACAAATGCAAGTGCATGAATCACCCTACCAAACATGCAACAATCCTGCGCGTACCGAGCGCTCATGTGGGGCGACTCCGCCTATCAGGGAGCCCTTAAACGATCTGCCCGAAGGCATATGCTATGATCAGTCACTTCTCATATCAGGCATACATATGATGCGTATGATCATGAATCATGGATCTATGCTATACATGTTATGTGGTGATGGGCTTTGATCAAAACGAAGATGGGCCTAGACGGCCTATATGCTACAAGTATGGGCCTATTAATGGGCCTTAGGGAGAGTCGTAATGCAGACATTTAACCAACATTATCCTTACAATGTGGACATCAAACCAACATTGCTCCCAAGGCACGGCCTGTCATGAGTCACACATTGCAATGGGCCTTTTGTACATCCTATTGGGCCTCAACCCAAGGACCTAAATACATCAAATGGGCTACATAGTATAAGTGCTAAGTTTATATCCCTGTTTGTTGTCAAATTTGTGGTGCCAAAATCACTATTATACTCTGTTATATAACTTGCATAAGTGAAGCTCTCTCAAGGATCAACATTCATAAACAAGCTAAGCTCACAACAAGCAAAGCTCTCAAGTACAAGACTCAAGATCTGGAATGAAAGAACTGCTCACAAGACAAGACTCTGGAATGAAAGAACTGCTCACAAGACAAGACTCAAGATGAACTCAAGACTCAAGCTGAAACTCAAGCCACTTTCAAGATTGAGTTACATGAAGAGTTCAACTACATCAAGACTTCAAGACTGATACTTCAAGGTCACTTGTTCCTAATGTTTCAATGTCCATACTTCATGATTGAGGTTTGTTTGACCATAGGTTGACCTTAGAAGTAGGTCATTTCGGATACATAAGTCGAATGTTATTTTTCATGTGATTGGTCTGTTCTTCGACTAGTCCTAGGCCTTCTTCGACTAGTCCTAGACTTGCTTCGACCAGTCTAAGAAATTCCTCGACCAGTCGTAAGTTTGTTATAAATTCCGAATAAAATCTGTTAGCCTTCGACTAGTCCAGGAATCTGTTCGACCGATCGAAGGAATGTGTCGACCGATCTTCGACTGCCGTACAATCTTCGACTCAAGTCCAATGATGGTTTACAGGACCTACGACTAGTCGAAGGAAACCTACGACCGGTCGTAGGAGGCTACGACCACTCGTAGAACGGTCGAGCATATCCCGCCGGATTTTTCAAATATTTATTGTTGCTTCGACTAGTCGAAGAGCACTCTAGACGATCGAAGACCCGATCTTCTCACCTATAAATAGTGCACGAATCTCAAGAAATTATCGATTTAATTATAGTATTCAAGCCAATCTTCGTCGAACTTCGAGAGATAATTCGTGCTCCATCTAAGCTAAGTGTGCTTATTTAATATTCTTCTTTCCTTAGCTTTATTTTAATTGATTTTGTTTCTGCTATTCCAATCTGATTTGATAAAGAGGAATTATTATTCCCTTTCTTTGGAATCAAAATCAATTAAGGCAAGCCCTATTTGTTTAATTTAAAATCTATTAGAATTAGAACCATTGTAATCGAGTACTGGACATTGAACTTGGACATTCAATCATCTACTTTGATTTGGTTCTACCGTGCTGCTACAAGGAGATATTCAGGTATTTTACATATTGTAAATTCCTTTCTATTATTTTGGTTTCTTTCAAGATTTGCCAGAAAAATCTTGTTATATTGGTTATCTGAGGAAAGCCAGGAAAACTCAGAAGTGGGGTTTTTTAATTGTGTAAGCCCACAGACAAAGACACAATTGTAAGGGTTTTGGGTGAACCTGGGAAAACCTATTTTTAGTGAACGCTAATATCCCCTGTGTGAGGATATTAGGAGTGGAGTAGCTTTTTGTGTGGCTGTTGTTTAACAGTTGGTGAACACATAGGCGAACCACTATAAACCCTTATGTTGTGGTTGATTGTTTTATTCTTCTATTCTTTATTTATTCTTTTGTGGGATGTATGTATGGTGGTGAATGCTGTAATCATTTAATTCAAGCTTTGTGAGAATGTTGTAATAGTGTAGAATTTATTTTCAGCTATTCCTTTATCAGCTTGAATTTCAATTTCTTTTGAAAGTTGTTCCAGCAAGGTTGCCCTGCCATTTTTATGGTGTATGGCTGTCCCTAGAACAATACATTTTTAATTACAAGTTATTTCAATTCAGTTTGTATTTCTTTTTTTATTCCTCTTCGATTTGAGACTTGATACAAAGACCTTTCTAGAAATAAGGTTGTCCTACCATAAACTCTGTTTTTGGTGTAAGGTTGTCCTTAGAACAACGTTTGTATCAACCTCTCAAGATCTGAATTTTGAGGTTATTTTAATTTACTGCATTGCGATTTACTTTGGCTATCTTACTCTTTATTATTCCGCTGTTATAAGTTTTTATTTGGCATTGTCCTATTCACCCCCCCTCTAGGACATATAGCTTGGCCTTTTCACATAGCATGAGCCCCATATCTATATCAAGGTGGGCCTCAATAAGCCTCATATATGTATATCAAATAGGCCGCGCCAGTTGGGCCATACATAAACTGCAATGGCCATAACCCATGGGCCTTGCATACGTCATAATGGGCCTCATAACCGGGCCATAAACATGGTAAATGGGCCAACCCAAATCTAAGTGGTGATAATGATTCCCACCATTAAAATTCCCTAGGCTTGCCATAACATTTATTTCCCATTCAATTTGATCATAAGGTCCCAAGGGATTTTAATGGTAGCCGTTCAATCCTCACCATGCTTCATGGTCCACATGATAAATAGATCTATCTTATTTTTGTCTCAAGTCTTAAAGATGATCCTTTAAAAATGATTGGACAATTTGAATGCAACACATGTATCACGGCGGATTCCATATGGGAAGGATGGACGGCAAAGATGAGGTACATACCTCATGGTGGGGCCCACACTATGGAAGGTGTGGATTATAACATATACATCAGTGGGTCCCATGTGGGGCCCACCTTAATGTTTATTTTCCACCCAGCCTGGGCCCACTGTAATGTCTATTTTCCACCCAACCTGGGCCCACTGTAGTGTTTATTTTCCATCCAAAATGGGCCCACCGTGATATGTATTGCCATCCAACGTATACATGGGGCCCACCGTGATATCTAACATCCAACCTGTTTAAAAGGTCACGTGGTCCTGGGAAAAATGGGGGCCCACTGGGATGTTTATTTGCCACCTAAACTGGTCATAGGGTCACGGTTAGGGGTCCACTGTAATGTGGTTCACCAATCCAATCCACCCATTATGTGTGTCCCACTTAACTAAGGGTTCAGAGAAAGTTTCAACCACATCCAAATTTCAGGTAGGCCCCACCAAGTGTTTTTATATGTTTAGGCATGTCTTCACATGATTTTAAATGGTGTGGCCCACCTGAGTTTCATATACAGCTGATTTTTGGAGCAGCCTCCTGGTCCGAGGGGACCCATCCAATGCATGGTGTGGATGTTCGAAACGCATCACGGTGGGGCCCACAGCTAAGGCCGTGAGGCCCAGCCCATCTGCTGTCTGTCAGCATCCGCAGGCAGCTGCAGTAGCAGCGTCAGTGCTGCTTCCTCCTTTTGGTCTTTTTTTTAAAGCAAATAGTTTTTCTTCAGATTTTCCATGGTAGGGCCCACATCAGTCCGATCCGACCCAGCTAATGGATTCTACGGCCCATGATCAACGAAATGAGACCAATATACAACGTGTGTTTGGCAAATAGAAGGATCAGAGTGGGTTTCAATGGTGATACCTCTATTTCCTATGGTATGGCCCGCTTGATTTATCAGATTGGTCTCAAGGTTTGGCTCAACGGCTAAAATGATCTAAGGACAAGGATGGACGGCTTGGATTGTATACATACATCAAGGTGGGACTTACATGGACAGCCCACTCCAAAAGGCCCCTTTTTTTTGTAAGCTTGCAAGTACATGCCCCTATCAGTATACACACTCCATGGCATGGATAAACACATGCATTGTGGTGGGTCCCACGTGGACGTGGCCCACCAACTATATGTATATATATGTATATTTATATATAAGCATAATATAAATATAATATATTGTATATATATATATATATATATATATCTACATGTAAGACTTCCCACCGGATGGTGGATTTTGCCTAAAATGTGGTGGGCCTCATCGTTGATGAATGGAGTGGATTTAACATGATTTGGTGGGGCCCACTTCATTCTAGGGATAGGAAAGAAAGAGAGAGAGAGAGATATGGTGATAGAGAGGAGGGACCTCGTCACTATGGGCCCTCCATTGATGCAACACATACATCAAGTGGGTCCCACAACAAGTGGCCCTTGAAATTGAAAACAACGGTAGATCACCCACCTATCGGTCTCCTCCTTGCTCCCTTAGGCTTGTAAGCTCCTATGCTGGACTTTTAACGGCGGATGATGGAGTTTCTATGGTGGGGATGAGAGATGAGGGGGTGGGAAAATAGGCCACACTTGTTGCTCTTGGAATTGCTTGGGAAGTTGGACGTATGGAGCTTAGAAGAGTAGAGATAGAATGAGGGAAAAAGAGAAAAATATATATTAAAGGGAATGGGTGATGTGGTGGTTGTAAGGAGAGGTATGGGTTGAGTTGAAATGTTAGTAAAGGAGGAATGGTGAGGGGAGAGAGAGAGAGAGTTGGCTTATGGAAAAGGAGGGATGGGTGTTGTACTTGGGGTATGGTTGTACTTGACATTGATTGATTGATTGATTAATAGGACATGTCGTAGAGATTTCCTCGATATTCGCAATGCGCAGCGTTTCTTCGAAATAAACACTGGCCTGCATCTCCTGGCCTGGGTATCAGTTCGGTGCGCGAGTTGCGGCATTGGAACCGCGGCGACAACGCGGTCGCTAAGATACAGGTTTCGATTCGAACCGACCTAGGTATGTGGGACCAGGTTTAGGATCGCGCGCAAACGTCAGATACGGTGCGAAGGTTGCCGGAATTCGACCGAAAGGACCGTGGAAGCTAATGAAATGGTACGAACTAGGACACGGGTCTTACAGTTCTCCCCTCCAAATAAAAATTTCGTCCTCGAAATTTACACAATCATCGCAAGAAAACATAACTCATAATAAAAGAGGAATCAAGGCATCGTCATATAAAATTGAAGACAGCATACAAGATACAGTATATGATCAATCATCAAAGAGATGGGGATAGTGCTCTCGAATCTCAGCCTCGCGCTCCCAAGATGCCTCATTAACGGAATGATAACCCCAATGAACCTTCACCAAGGGAATAACCTTAGTCCGGAGGACCTGCTCCTTTCGATCAAGGATATGAACTGGTTGCTCAATGTAAGAAGCGTCCTCATGAACCTCCAACGGCTGCCAATCAATAACAGGAACTATGTCTGACCCACACTTCCTCAACATAGAGACATGGAAAACGTTGTGAACGCCAGACAACTGAGATGGTAAGGCAAGCCGATAGGCCACGGCGCCAATGCACTCAGTGATCTCGAAAGGTCCTATGAATCTTGGGGCAAGCTTGCCCTTCACTCCAAATTGAACTACACCCTTCATGGGCAAGACCTTGAGATACACATGGTCCCCTACATCAAACTCCAAGGGACGACGCCGGCGATCAGCAAAACTCTTCTGCCGACTCTGAGCTGTGCGCATCCTCTGCCTGATGATATCGATAACCTCTGATGTCTCCTGCATAAGCTTGGGACCTAGGAGACGCCGCTCTCCAACCTCGGTCCAACAACTCAGAGATCTGCACGGTCTGCCATACAATGCCTCAAAAGGAGTCATGCCAATGGTCGCCTGATAGCTGTTGTTATATGTGAACTCAGCCAATCATGGATGCTCATCCCAGCTACCCCCAAAGTCAATCATGCAGGCACGAAGCATATCCTTAAAGATCTGGTTGACCCTCTCGGTCTGGCCATCGGTCTGCGGATGGTACGCAGTGCTGAGCTGCAAATTAGTGCCCATAGCTCTCTGAAAGCTCCTCCAAAACTGAGATGTGAACCTGGGGCCCCAATCAGAAACGATCGAGACTGGGACGTCGTGCAGTCTCACAATCTCCTCGATGAATATTCTCGTAAGCCGGTCTAAAGGCCAAGTCGCATGAATCGCAAGAAAATGTGCCGACTTCGTCAGACGATCAACGACGATGAAAAGGCCTAGCTATAAGTCCTAGAGGGGGGGTGAATAGGACAATGCCAAATAAAACTTAAAACAGCGGAATTAAAAAGAATATGATAGCCAAAGTAAATCACAATGCAGGAAAGTAAAATAACCTCAAAATTCAGATCTTAAGAGGTTGATACAAATGTTGTTCTAAGGATAACCTTACACCAAAAACCAGAGTTTATGGTAGGACAACCTTATTTCTAGAAAAATCTTTGTATCAAATCTCAAATCGAAGAGGAATACAGAAATAAATACAAACTGAATTGAAATAACTTGTAATTACAAATGTATTGTTCTAGGGACAGCCATACACCATAAAAATGGCAGGGCAACCTTGCTGGAACAACTTTTAAAAGAAATTGTAAATCAAGCTGAAAAAGAAATAGCAGAAAATAAATTCTAAACTATTACAACATTCTCGCAAAGCTTGAATTAAATAATTACAACATTCACCACCATACATACATCCCACAAAAGAATAATTAAAGATCAGAAGCATAAATCATTCAACCACAACACAAGGGATTATAGTGGTTCGCCGTGTGTTCACCAACTGTTAAACAACAGCCACACAAAATGCTACTCCACTCCTAATATCCTCACACAGGGGATATTAGCGTTCACTAACCAAATAGGTTTTCCCAGGTTCACCCAAAACCTTTACAATTGTGTCTTTGTCTGTGGGCTTACACAATTAAAAAATCCCACTTCTGAGTTTTCCTGGCTCTCCTCAGATAACCAATACAATAAGATTTTTCTGGCAAATCTTGAAAGAAACCAAAACAGAAAGGAATTTACAATTAAATGTAAAATACCTGATTATCTCCTTCGTTGTAGTAGCCCGGTAGAACCAAATCAGAGTAGATGATTGAATGTCCAAGTTCAATGTCCAGTACTCAATTACAATGGTTCTAATTCTAATAGATTTTAAATTAAACCAAATAGGGCTTACCTTAATTGATTTTGATTCTAAAGAAAGGGAATAACAATTCCTCTTATCAAATTAGATTGGAATAGCAAAAACAAAATCAATTAAAATAAAGCTAAGGAAAGAGAATATTAAATAAGCACACTTAGCTTAGATGCAGCACAGAATTATCTCTCAGAAGTTCGACGAAGATTGGCTTGAATGGATTAATTAATTCAATGATTTCTTTTGAGATTCGTGCACTATTTATAGGTGAGCAGATCGCGTCTTCGACTGGTCTAGGGAGCTCTTCGACTAGTCGAAGCAATAACAGATATTTGAAAGATCCGGCGGGATAAGCTCTGACCGTTCTATGACTGGTCGAAGGTCTCCTTCGACTGGTCGTAGGTCACCTTCGACTGGTCGTAGGTTTCCTTCGACAGGTCGAAGAACCTAAAAACATCACTGTATTTTGAGTCGAAGATTTACGACTGGTCGAAGATGCAGTCGACACTGTTCCTTCGACTGGTCGAACAGATTCCTGGACTAGTCGAAGCCTAACAGATTTCATCCGGAATTTGTAACAAACTCACGACTGATCGAGGAATTTCTTAGACTGGTCGAAGCAAGTCTAGGACTAGTCAAAGAAGGCCTAGGACTAGTCGAAGAACAGACCAAACTCATGTAAAATAACATTCGACTTATGTATCCAGAATGACCTACTTCTAAGGTCAACCTATGGTCGATCAAACCTCAACCATGAAGTATGGACATTGAAACATTAGGAACAAGTGACCTTGAAGTATGAGCCTTGAAGTCCTGATGTAGTTGAAATCTTGATGTAGCTCAATCTTGAAAGTGTCTTGAGTTCTTTACAAACTACCTTGAACTCTTCTTGAAGTCTTGCAGCTTGAGTCTTGTCTTGTGAGCAGTTCTTGCATTCAAGATTGATCCTTGTACTTGTGAGCTTTGCTTGTTGTAAGCTTTGGCTTGTTTATGAATGTTGATCCTTGAGAGAGCTTCACTTATGCAAGTTATATATAACAGTGATTTTGGCACCACAAATTTGACAACAGACAGGGATATAAACTATAGCACTTACAGACGACCCAGATGGCGTTATGACCGCGCTAAGTCCTCGGCAAACCCATAATAAAATCTATAGATACGTGCTCCCACTTCCACGTCAGGACGCTCAACGGCTACAAAAGACCAGGGGGTCTCTGATGATCGGCCTTGACACACTAGCATGTGTCGCACTCGGCCACAAAACCAGTAAACTGGCACTTCATTCCCGCCCAAAAATACTGTCTCCTCATATCACGATACATCTTCGTCGAGCCAAGGTGGATAGAAAACGCCGATCGATGTGCCTCGGTCATAAGATCTCTGTGCAACTCAAGAATATCTGGGACACATAATCGGCCTCTGAAGCGAAGTCCACCATCAGCACCAATCTACCAATCTATCTGACTCTCAGATGCTACCTCTGCTCGATAATCTTGTAACGACTCATCTGTCTGCTGAGCCTTTAATCACCCTTGCGACAAGAGAGGGTTGAATCGACAGGCTCGATAACTGACGATAGAAGACTGTAGACCAAAATCAAAGTCGTACTCTATTATATCCTCGAGCATCCTCCACTCCTTAATCATCATATGTGCCACCAGGCCTCGTGACTGAGGGCTAAGGGCATCCGCCACCACATTCGCCTTGCCTGGGTGGTACTGGAGGTCAAAATCATAATCCTTCAGAAGCTTCATCCAGCGTCTCTGCCTCATGTTTAGCTCGGACTAAGAGAATAAATACTTTAAGCTCTTGTGGTCAGAGAAGAGCTCGAATCTAACCCCATAGAGATAATGTCTTCACACCTTCAGTGCGAAGACGACTGCTGCCAGCTCCAAATTATGTGTGGGGTAGTTCAGCTCATGGATCTTTAGCTGACAAGATGCGAAGGCTACAGGCATGCCGTGCTGCATCAGGACAGCACCCAATCCAGTACGCGAGGCATCAGTAAATACAACAAATCCATCACTCCCAGAGGGAAGAGTGAGGATAGGAGCGGAGGTCAGACGGTCCTTTAGCTCTACAAATGCTCGCTCACAGGCGTCACTCCAGATAAACTTGCACCCTTCTGAGTCAACCTGGTCAATGGGGCTGCAATACGGGAGAAGCCCTTAATGAAACGTCGATAGTATCCTGCTAAACCAAGAAAATTGTGGATCTCGAGCGCAGTCGTGGGCTGATCCCACTGACGCACTACCTCAACCTTCGAGGGGTCCACTGCGACACCCTCCCTCGTTACCACATGACCGAGGAATCTCACCTCCTCCTGGCAGAACTCGCACTTCTCCAGCTTCGTATATAGCTGGTGGGCACAGAGGGTCTGCAAAGCGATCTCCAGATGCTACTCATGCTCCTCACGGGTCCTCGAATAGATCAGAATGTCGTCAATGAATACCACAACAAACTGATTGAGATATGGATGGAAGACCTCATTCATCAACTGCATGAAGACCGTGGGCGCATTGGTCAGTCTAAAGGACATGACCTGAAACTTAAAATGACCATAACGCGTCCTGAAAGCCGTCTTCGAGATGTCCTCCTCTCGAACCCAAATCTGATGATAACCAGAACGCGGGTTAATCTTCGAAAAGAACTATGAACCCTGCAGCTGATCAAACAAATTATCTATCCTCGGGAGTGAGTACTTGTTCTTGATTGTGACCCGGTTGAGCTCGCGGTAATCCACACAAATCCTCAACGAGCCATCCTCCTTCCTGACGAAGAGTACCGGTGCTCCCCACGAAGAACTGCTTGGACAAATGAATCCTAACTCACGTAACTCGTTCAACTGCCGCTGTAACTCATGCAACTCCATCGGTGCCATACGGTACAAGGCCTTCAAGATAGGCGCGATACCAGGCACAAGGTCTATTTGGAACTCAATATGACGGCGCGACAGTAATCCCAGAATCTCCTGGAACATGTCGGGGAAGTCACAAACTACCGGCAACTGATCGATACACAAGGTAACGGGCTCCTCGACTACGCAGGACATCAAACAAGACAACGGCTCTCTTCGGGGCTCTGCAATGAACTGAAACTGTGGCAAGCCTGGTATGCGGAACGTGACTGTCCTCGCAGAACAATCCAACACAGCGTGGTACTCGGTAAGCCAATCCATGCCTAGGATAACGTCGAAATCGGACATCGGCAACACAAATAAGTTAGCGGACAAAAAGATATCACCGACCAGAACCGGGCAAGATAAATAAAAATGGCCCAATACTGTGGTCTTTCCCAAGGGCGTCGACATGGTCGACCCCTCGCTAGCAGACTCTGTCGGTAATCCAGTCGATTGACAAAAATCCTCAGACATAAATGAGTGCGAAGCACCGGAATCAAATAATACTTGGGCGATGGATGAAGAGACTGGAAGTATACCCTCGACAACTCCTTCGGATGACTGTGGATCCTGCTAAGCTGCGTAGAACCTAGCCTGAGTTGGTTGGGGAGGTGTCTGTCCCCTCTGAGGTCCCTGGTGCTGTTATTGCCTCTGCGACGGCCTATACTGCTGTCTCTGTTGCTGCTGGGGCCTCGTCAGCTGAGGTGGCTACGGTCACTGCTGATGGGGTCACTGTTGTGCTGGAGGCTGCTGCGGTGCTCTCGGCTACTGCTGTGAAGGCTGCTGTGATGCTCTCGGCGGTTGTAAATGAGGGCGAGGGCACTTAAACAGGCGATGCCCTGTCCCACCACATCCAAAACAAGTCCCTGTAAACGGCTGTTGGGGTGGCGCTAGAGGTGCTGCTGGAGATCTAGCAGGTGGGTGGCTCCTGTACCTCTATGGTCATCGATGCTGCTGGGAGCTACTGGAGGGGGCCTGCCTCTTCGATTCTAACCCCTCCTCTAATCTCGGTCACCCTGTGAGCCGGCCCACTCAGTCTCATAAATCTGAACCCTCCGCACTACCACTTGAAAAGTCAGAAGCTCATGTCCAATAACATGGCCTCGAAGACCGTAACGTAAGCCGCTCTCAAAACGGCAGGGCTTTCGCCCCTCATCATCAACCATATATGGCGCGAACCTCGATAACACCATAAAACAAGCAGTGTACTATGCCATGGTCATGTCCCCCTGCACCAAAGTCTCAAACTCCAGTGCCCTCTGACGTCGAATATGGTCAGGAAGTACTGCTCCTCAAATCGGTCGATAAAGTCATCCCATGTCCAGACATGATCAGGTCCTACAACGTGGGTAATGGAGGTCCACTAGTGCTTAGCCTCTCCCTGGAGAAGAAATACAGCCAACCGAACTCACTGCTCGGTCGTACATGACATGGTATCAAAAATCTTCACCACATCGGAGTGCCATCTCTCAGCTGCTGTCGCATCTGGCTCACCCTGGAAACGCGGAGGATCAAGCTGTCTGAACTCTCAAAGAAGGGCACTCACGCGCTCCTGCTCGGCCTGGGCTGGAGAAACAACTGGGCACCTGCCCTGCCCCTGAAGCACAACAGTCATAGCCTACAACATCAGCTGTAACTGCGAGGTTCACACAGGTAGGGTCAGATTTGCACCGGCCTCAGCTGGGGGAACATCATCCTCAGGCAAGGGAGCAGGGATCTCTGGCGGTGGAACTGAAGGCGCAGGTGGTAAAGTTGGAGCCTCAGGTGGTGGAGTGGGGTGCGCTCGGGTCACTATCCTGGGCGGCATATCCTATAGGAAAGAACAATAACACCAATCACCCTTGAGAATTGCACGTTAGGAAATTCAACCAGAAGGTTACGCACTCGGAACTTAATCATCCTAAACTCATAGCAAACATGTGATGTTGTTCTCAGTTATTCCCAAGTTATGCTCTGATACCAACTTCTGTCACTCTCCAAACTCAGAAATCGGGCTCACAAAATTCCTGATCACCGAATCCAGCGCCGACAGCCTCCGTAGTACCCCATTCTCGGCTCCCAGCACCGATACGCTAGGTTCCGATCCTGGGATGCTACAAGGAGGATTTCTAATCATCAATTTGATTTGTAATGAGCATAACCAAGCATAACCCACGAACAATAACCACAAGAACACCATCACAAAATCCACTATGATCAAAAAAATATTTGAATACAGTGCGTATGAAAGGAAAATATAATATGATGAAAGCAACAAAACTCTAGAAGCTCATCTACACGCTCCTGCTGCTACTAAGCTACGGCTGTGTCCTGGCGTCACCTACACGCATCAATCGTGCATAGCTTAAAGGGTGGTGTAAGTGTGTGCGCAATATAAGCGTGCTCAGAATGCAAGGTCAGAGTAATGCGGAATCATGGTGATGAGTACATGAATCCAATCAGCCGTACCAAGGCTATGTGGTGCAAGATATGAATGCTATCGGCCATAACACGGCCATGCGATGTAAGATGCAACTCAAGCATGCCAATCCTCATCATATATCAGTACAGTTCTCATTCTGGATAATCACCGGAGTTCAGTACACTCCAAATGGCACTATTGCTCTCCTAGCCGCACAATCCAAGTGAGCGTAAGAAACCTCACTATCCGCCTGGCCAATAGTCTGTCAATACCTATTCGGCATGTTGATAGCGGACTCATTCACGAGCTGGTTAAACTCAGCCTTGTATTGCCCCCTACCCTCGGGCGAGTAAGGCCACACCCCTTTCCAACCAACCACGACACAGTGGGAGACGCGGCATCCTGGTATTCAGCCCTCATGCGCTCATATATTCACTCAGTCTCGACGTTGGAGCCATCCTCTGGTACCATTGGGTTTAGGAATTTTCACTCACAGACATCTATAGCGCCCGTATGCTAGAACCAAACATTTTTGGTATCCAACCCAGCCACCCACGATGTGTCTGTGGAGGCTATGGCCCTAATGTTGCTAGGGCATACAATAATCATGATCACACAAATGCAAGTGCATGAATCACCCTACCAAACATGCAACAATCCTACGTGTACTGAGCGCTCATGTGGGGTGACTCCGCCTATCAAGGAGCCTTTAAACGATCTGCCCGAAGGCATATGCTATGATCAGTCACTTCTCATATCAGGCATACATATGATCCGTATGATCATGAATCATGGATCTATGTTACACATGTTATGTGGTGATGGGCTTTGATCAAAACGAAGATGGGCCTAGACAGCCTATATGCTACAGGTATGGGCCTATTAATGGGCCTTAGGGAGAGTCGTAATGCAGACATTTAACCAACATTATCCTTACAATGTGGACATCAAACCAACATTGCTCTCAAGGCACGGCCTGCCATGAGTCACACATTGCAATGGGCCTTTTGTACATCCTATTGGGCCTCGACCCAAGGACCTACATACATCAAATGGGCTACATAACATGAGCCCCATATCTATATCAAGGTGGGCCTTAATGGGCCTCATATATGTATATCGAATAGGCCGCGCCAATTGGGCCATACATAAACTGCAATGGCCATAACCCATGGGCCTTGCATACATCACAATGAGCCTCATAACCGAACCATAAACATGGTAAATGGGCCAACCCAAATCTAAGTGGTGATAATGATTCCCACCATTAAAATTCCCTAGGCTCGCCATAACATTTATTTCCCATTCAATCTGATCATAAGGTCCCAAGGGATTTTAATGGTAGCCGTTCAATCCTCACCATGCTTCATGGTCCACATGATAAATAGATCTATCTTATTTTTGTCTCAAGTCTTAAAGATGATCCTTTAAAAATGATTGGACAATTTGAATGCAACACATGTATCACGACGGATTCCATATGGGAAGGATGGACGGCAAAGATGAGGTACCTACCTCATGGTGGGGCCCACACTATGGAAGGTGTGGATTATAACACATACATCAGTGGGTCCCATGTGGGGCCCACCTTAACGTTTATTTTCCACCCAACCTGGGCCCACTGTAATGTCTATTTTCCACCCAACCTGGGCCCACTATAGTGTTTATTTTCCATCCAAAATGGGCCCACCGTGATATGTATTGCCATCCAACGTATACATGGGGCCCACCGTGATATTTATCTGACATCCAACCTGTTTAAAAGGTCACGTGGTCCTGGGAAAAATGGGGGCCCACTGGGATGTTTATTTGCCACCTAAACTGGTCATAGGGTCACGGTCAGGGGTCCACTATAATGTGGTTCGCTAATCCAGTCCAGCCATTATGTGTGTCCCACTTAACTGAGGGTTCAGACAAAGTTTCAACCACATCCAAATTTCAGGTAGGCCCCACCAAGTGCTTTTATATGTTTAGGCATGTCTTCACATGATTTTAAATGGTGTGGCCCACCTGAGTTCCGTATACAGCTGATTTTTGGAGCAGCCTCCTGGTCCGAGGGGACCCATCTAATGCATGGTGTGGATGTTCGAAACGCATCACAGTGGGGCCCTCAGCTAAGGCCGTGAGGCCCAACCCATCCGCTGTCCGTCAGCGTCCGCAGGCAGCTGCAGCAGCAGCATCAGCGCTGCTTCCTCCTTTTGGTCTTGTTTTTTTAAAGAAAATAGTTTTTCTTCATATTTTCCATGGTAGGGCCCACATCAGTCCAATCTGACCCAGCCATTGGATTCTACTGCCAATGATCGACGAAATGAGACCAATATGCAACGTGTTTTTGGTGAATAGGAGGATCAAAGTGGGTTTCAATGGTGTACCTCTATTTCCTATGGTATGGCCCACTTGATTTATCAAATTGGTCTCAAGGTTTGGCTCAACGGCTAAAATGATCTGAGGAGAAGGATGGACGGCTTGGATTGTATACATACATAAAGGTGGGACCTGCATGGACAGCCCACCCTAAAAGGCCCCTTTTTTTTGTAAGCTTGCAAGTACACGCCCCTGTCAGTATACACACTCCATGCTGGCCACGCCCGTCCAGTGTCCGTGGACGCTGGACGGCATGGAAAAACACATGCATTGTGGTGGGTCCCACGTGGACGTGGCCCACCAACTATATGTATTTATATGTATATTTATATATAAGCATCATATAAATATAATATATTGTGTGTGTATATATATATATATATATATATATATATATATCTACATGTAGGACTTCCCACCGGATGGTGGATTTTGCCTAAAATGTGGTGGGCCTCACCGTTGATGAATGGAGTGGATTTAACATGATTTGGTGGGGCCCACTTCATTCTAGGGATAGGAAAGAAAGAGAGAGAGAGAGAGAGAGAGAGAGATATACGGTGATAGAGAGGAGGGACCCCGCCACTATGGGTCCTCCATTGATACAACACATACATCAAGTGGGTCCCACAACAAGTGGCCCTTGAAATTGAAAACAACGGTAGATCACCCACCTATCGGTCTCCTCCTTGCTCCCTTAGGCTTTTAAGCTCCTATGCTGGACTTTTAACAGCGGACGATGGAGTTTCTATGGTGGGGATGAGAGATAAGGGGGTGGGAAAATGGGCAACACTTGTTGCTCTTGGAATTGCTTGGGAAGGTTGGACGTATGGAGCTTGGAAGAGTAGAGATAGAATGAGGGAAAAAGAGAAAAAAATATATTAAAGGGGATGGGTGATGTGGTGGTTGTAAGGAGAGGTATAAGTTGAGTTAAAATGTTGGTAAAGGAGGAATGTGAGGGGAGAGAGAGAGAGAGTTGAGTTATGGAAAAGGAGGGATGGGTGTTGTACTTGGGGTATGGTTGTACTTGACATTGATTGATTGATTGATTGATGGGACATATCGTAGAGAATCCCTCGATATTCGTAATGCGCAGCATTTCTTCGAAACAAATGCTGGCCTACATCTCCTGGCCTGGGTATCGGTTCGGTGCGCAAGTCACGACGTTGGAACCGCGGTGACGACGCGGTCGCTAAGATATAGGTTTCGGTTCAAACCGACTTAGGTATGCGGGACCCGGCTTAGGATCACAAACAAACGTCGAATACGGTGCGAAGGTTGCCATAATTCGACTGGAAGGACCGCGAAAGCTAATGGAACGGTACGGACTAGGACACGGGTCTTACACACCGATCAAGTGACAACAACGGACTATCTGATACAGGTCCTTCACAGTCGATTGGTTTATCCAATGATGCCAAAATCGCATCCTGGTATAGATCTATTGTCAAGGAACTTACCCTACAATGAAAGTGAGTAATGGGCCTCCAGATGGACCTCGTTTGCCTGAAACAGGCACCCTTTAGTTATGACCTAAGTATACTATGGCCCTGAGGCCATTGACATCAGTTCTGGACCTATTTAAAGGCCTCAAACCACCCCATTCCTATTCCATACGAATTTCTCTAACCCTAGGAGAGAGAAGAGAGAAAAGAGGAGAAAAGAGTGAGGAGAAAAGAGAGAGTTTGGGAGATCATTGTTGGGATTCACTCCTACTACTCCACGTGTTGATTCACCTCCCCACCATCGCTATGCGAACCATTTTAACTACAATTTGGGTAAGAAATCCTAACCCTAATCTTGATTTAGGAATCCAATTAGAGTAATTGATGAAATAGCTAACCTATTCAATGTGTAGGTATCCGTTGTTCTGTGTTCGGGAACGTAAGATTCGAACCGAGTATGAAATGAGTATTCCGATGAAAGGTGAGGACTATAAATGTTTAGGTTATGGTTTTCAAGGCTTTCAATGTCAGCAATGATTTATGTCTGACTTGATTGCTGCCATATGATCTTAGTTACGACGTTTTTGATAAATTATGCATGTGTGAACTATGTTGAATATAAGATGCATTCTATGTGTTTGTTGAAATGCTTGAATGAATATGAAATCCTGATTTGTACTTGTCATGATTTCTAATCTAAGATCCATGTATGTTATATGCTTTATAACCGATGTTGTATAATGAATTGCTATAATGCATGTCGTAACTAATTTAGTCTATCTATTTAGCAAGGTGTAGTTTAAGTGTTCGATAAAATGTCTGAATGAGAAGTTATTGATGAATTGTATTTAATAAGGGTATTGAGAAAGGATTCTTAATTACCTTAACCATGTGTAGTTTCCTTCACATACTCTTAATCTTGCTACGCAATTTATGAATAAAATGCAAATGCTTGGTGATACGTTCAATGTGTTGATAAAATACTCAAATGAGTGTTGTTTTTGATTTGTTCATTAAATGCTTCTATGTATCACATGTATCCACATGCTATATCTGAGTAAGATTGGGACTACAACCTAGTCCAGGCAATCGGTAACAAATTCCGTTTGGGTGGCTAAATTAGTCTCGCAACATTTGATGCGTTCGGTGAATCCGGGTCGTACGATGATTGTCGACAGTGGGTAGGCCACGTGGAGTGCTTATGCACTCCATGTCAAATAATTCAACATGTGCTCGTACAAATCGAGCTTGTCCAATAACCCGATTGGCCTATTACGTGTTTACCATGTATGGACATCCCTGCTTGAATCTAAGTTACCACTTACCAATGTAAATACTCGTTTCAACCATGATACCATGATCCGCTAAGACTCGTGAGCCAAGCATGGTGGTATGGGATACCGTGGTCGAGTTGTCGACCTACATTGGGGTGACAAGCCTCCCCGTAGTGACCAGTTAGTAACCCAAACTTGTGAGCTGAATATGGTGGTATAGGACACAGTATTCGAGCTGTCGACCTACCCTGAGGTGACGAGCCACTCTGTAGTGACCCCGAGTATAAACTCTTGAATTTTCCTATCCACTGCTTTCATTAGGGGTGATGCCCTACAACTTGCCTATCATATGTGATTAACTAGGATTGACGACCCTAGATAGAACTCCGTTTGGGTTAATGATGTAAAGGGAGGTACCTTAGCTTCCCAAATCTGCTGTATGAATAAGCCTAATTAAGTACTTAGTTAACACGATCATGCACCGCATTGCATGTGCTTGGGCATGGAAGGGCACGTTTAGGGAGTTTGTCATGCACGAATGGTTAACGAAGTCACTTGTGAGGGAGCATCGTGCGAGGGCATGCATCATTACAGCATGTCATCCCTGCATTAACAAGAGTACTTAGGATATAATTGTTGTACTGCTTGATTGAATTAATAATATGTTAACCTTTACCTTATAGTACCACTGAGTTGATCACTCACTCCTACTCTAGGACGGTGTTTTAAAACACCAACCAGACTCTAATTTAGATGCAGGTTGTGATGAGGCTTTCGTGACGGAGCCAGACTTCTTTAACGAGGAGTTCTCCTACGTTCAGCTCTCAGGAGGGTCTGTGTAGACCTAGAGCTGCGTCACCAGGATTACAGGGATACTGGATTAGTTAAACATTTACATTTTATTATTTTGTACATTTAGAAACATACATATGTATATATTTAGCCCGATAGCACGTTCATACTCAGGAGGTTGTAAAACACGTATATTTTATATATCTATCGCAGTCTTTCGCTTCCTTAATTATCTTAAATCTGGAGTATGATATGTTGTTTTAGTGTAATCCCACTCATGTTTAATGTACTAATATGGACAACATTTAAACATCATTATCTATGTTGCATAAGTGATACATTGGAACTCGGGAGTTAAGCTTTGCTCGACCTCCAATTTTTGAGGCGTTACAAGTTGGTATCAAAGCATAATTTGGATTAAACTGGACTTGGGTTATGGTAACACGACGCACACTGACGTACTTTGACTTAGGAATAGGTGATAAAATGTATAAATGAACGTAGGATCCTAAGTTTCACCGATGGGTGAAATGTACACTAACAACTGAAATGTACCTCGTATGCATCTTGATCATGTGAAGTGATCCCAATTCCCTTCTAGAGCATCAATCGATGGGTTTAGATGATGATTTAGTGAATCCCACACTCAAATCACCCAAAAAGCGTGAATAGCGCTTGTTGGACCTCCAAAACAGCTCACACAGGCGTAGGGGCCCAAAACACATTTTTTAGTGGGACTCAGGGGATCCCCGCATCTTTCCGGCACCCGGAGCAGGGGGGAGGCCACCGCCCCTAGGCGGCGGGACCACGGTGACACCGTACCAACGGCGGGCCCGTGGTTCCAGCGGCCTGCCGCCCTCTCCCACGCATATGGGGCCACCCTATTTACACCCCTTTTACCCCTTAGCTTCATTTCACCCCCATTTCAAGCTTTTAAATCCTCCAACACCCTCCAAAATGCAATCTTTTCTCTCAAATCTTCATTCCATACTCAAATCTTCTTCTTCTTCATTACACACTCATCCTCCACCATTTTCCTCAAAACTCATCTCCTACTACCTCCTATCTCCCTTATTTCCTCTCATTTGAACACACAAATCCATCTCTGTGTCTCATAAATCCCAAAACCCACCGACCCATCTCCTCCAAACTTTCTTCACCTCCATGTCTCTTTTTGAGCTAGTGGCTCCCATCTTTTCCCTTTTCACACTCCTTTCCCTCATGGAAAAGAAGAGGGCGTCCACAGATGAAGCCGGGCCTAGCCGCCCAACCCATCCAAGGAAGAAAACGGGCGCCGAAGCAAGCACGAGCACCGAGAGAGAGAGAGAAGATCAAAATGGGATCTTGACCCATGGATCCCCATTGAAAGATCGCTACTGACGGGCCTCGAATTAGGTAGGTTCCATAACCGTAGAGTGATGAAAAGCTATTTGGACTATACCTAGTGATGGATATACTCCTAGAAAATGGTTCAGGTCCCATATTTGAGGGAAATACCCATGCGAGTGAAGGAGCAGTGCATGCCTTCTATGCTCATATACGAGACCCATTACCAGAGCCGCTACAGTTTACTATCCCTTTAAGAAGAGAGCAAGCCATAGTCAATGTTGACACGATAACTCGAATCATGGGTATGGAGCGTGGACTTGTACATGCTAGTGAGAAAAACCTTACCAGTGAACGAGAAAGAAATCACTACACCCGTTTCCTCTGATGTCAGCTTGAGTAGCAGAGGTGAGGAAATAGCCTTGTATCGACCAAGTTTACAAATGATTTTCGACTGCTCCACCACATATTTACGTATAACATATATCCAAGGAGGAGCAACCACATGGAGTGTACTCGTCTCATGGTGGATTTCTTATACAGAGCTGGTCAGGGAGACAAGCTATGCCTACCTACATTCGTATTATCTTAGATTATGGATATTGCACGATCCATTCGGAGAGATGCCTCACTTCCCTTCGGCCAACTTATTTGTAAAATTGCCTGCCACTTCAGTTTCAGACTCCGTATGAGTGACGTTGCCCCGATTCATATCATTAGTGACATTACGCTCAACAATATGGGCATAGGCCCTAGGCAATGCCAAGCAAGGCTTGATGAATATGGGGATGAGATTGATGAAGAGAGTGAGGAGGAAGAAGGCAGTGAAGATGAGGAAGGCAGTAGTGAGGAGAGCCCTAAGGAAGGAAGTAATGAGAAAAAGCATGAAGAGGAAGAAGGGGAGGCCTAAGATCTACATAAGGAGCCTCCTACTGCTATGCATGATGACCACCGTGATCGGGCCGCCTTGGAAGCCCTCTTGGCTCAGATAGAAGAAATCAGGCCACTCTGAGTCAGGAAATTAAGGAGACCCAGGCCGACTTGAAGCAAAAGCTTGAAGAGAGTCAGGTTTATATAAAGCAGAAATTTAAGAAGATGTCTCACACTCCGAAGGCCCTCCTGTGTTGTATGCAGGATAAAGGTGAGCCTCCACCTTCGCCTGAGTCAACAGACTAGTCACATATTGTGGTCATCAGTTGTTTTGCTTTGTTTCTGGTCTTTCTATGTAGTAGCCCTTGTAGGCCTAGTAGTATGTTAAAATAGTTGGTGTGAAACTTGTACTGTATTAGCTCACATGCATCTTTTTTCATGATCCATGTAAGACTATATCTCATGTATTGTGACAATTTTGGGTAAATGAAATGCATGAAGCTTCTTTTGAATTGGAATGTGTATAATATTTGGATAAATGTGTGTTATTATGCTAAATCTTACACGTGTTGCATCCTATGTTGTGTATAGGGAATGCCTTCGAAGACCACCCGGAATATAACATGTCTTACACTTGGCGGATCATTTGATGGGGCACCTCCCCTAGGCAATAGCCACACGAACCTCAATTTGGGCCCTGATAGTGTCACCATGCCGGATTCATAGCCAGCTATTGACCCCACTAATGAGCTAACACCTAGTGCACCACCGGTTCCAGGATAAAACCATGCGTCTACCTCGATGCTACACATGCCTCAAGTGGCCCATCCTCTTCATAGATTGGAGCAGATAATGCTCCTAATGCAGCAGTAAGTTTGGACCACGATTGCGGGGGCCCTTGCCCAAAACATGAATATAGTCCCTCATGTACCACCTGTGCAACCTGCTGGAAATACGAATACCAGCGGTCTATTTGAGCACTTTCAGCATTTCCGACCTCCCACTTTCGCAGGCACTCACAGGCCCGAGGAGGCTGAATACTGGCTCGACCGCATCTCTAAGATGTTGAAGCCACTACACTGCACTTAAGCAGAGCAGGTAGGGTTGGTTACTTATACGTTCGAGAAGGAAGTCAGTCTCTGGTGGGACAGCATCCTACAGACCATCACCGAAGGATACGTATGGACCTGGGATGTATTTGAGACACATTTCCATGGGAAGTACTTCACCCTCACTTATCGCAATGAAAAGGAGGGTGAGTTTCTTCGCCTCTGACAGGGAGGAATGAATGTGTCAGAATATGAGAACAAGTTTACGGAGCTAGCCAGATACGCTCTTTTGATTCTAGTGGACGAGTCGATGAGAATGCAGCAATTTTCTAAGGGTCTGCGGCCCGATATCCGTACGAAGATATGTTGTGCTAGCATTCTCAATTATGTTGAGCTAGTGAACATGTCTCTGCGAGCTGAGAAGGATGGCGAGAGACTATCCCGTACACATATGCCCATGGGCCCAAGGCCTCGATCTGACTTGCCAAACCGAACATTCCTCAGCAAGAGGCCATGTCCAGATTCACCTCCTAGGCTTACAGCTCCACTGACCCAGTAGAGGTGATCAGATATGTGGTGCACCTACTATAAGAGATTGGGCCATACAGACACTTACTGCTTTACCAAAATGAGGGACAACGGCTTCTTGCCGCCTCAGAAGATCAACCGCTAGCTTCCTCAAGCTATCTCGGCTCCACCTCTAAGTTTAGCACCGCTAGCATAGCCTTTTTACAGGTCAAATGTACCTTGAAGTAGGCCACCTCAATGAACTATGGCAACACAGCCAAATCATCCTCAACAAGCTCGGGTGCACTCACTTGCAGCTGAAGCATCGGAGACAACAACCACAACACCATTGGCTTTCGAAGTCATAGCACATATCCAAGGTACACCAGTCTTCCTATTGGTGGACACTGGGTCCATTATTTAGATAATATCATGTGCAGCAGTTTAGCGACTAGTGTTAGAAACTACTCCTATAATTGGGGTGAGAATCCTCACCGCCACATGGACCTTCTCAGACTTTACCAAGATTTGTAAGGGTTGCTCGATAGACTTAGGAAGCAGAACAATGCTTGTTGACCTGATTGTTGCCCCACTATGTCATTATGATGTCATCCTCGGTATGGACTGGCTCACCGAGATGAAGGCAGAGATCAACTGTGATACCAGATTAGTGACAGCCCATGAACCTGAGGGCACACCTTTACTTTCCCAGTGCAGGTCAGTTGGCCCTATCGCATTAGTTGTTACGCTTCCTTGTTGGAGAATGTTAATGGTCCAACACTTGGGGACACCCCTGTAGTCCAAGATTTCACAGACGTATTCAGACCGATACATGGACTACCTCCTTGGTGGGAGATCGACTTTACTATTGACCTTGTGCCTAGTGCGACGCCCATTTCTCTACCAACGTATCGCATGCCTACATGTGAAATGGAGAAGTTGAGGAAATAGATTGATGACCTATTGGATTCAAATTTTATACGGCCTAGTGTATCCCCTTGGGGAGCATCTGTGTTGTTTGTAAAGAAATAGGATGGATCGCTGCGATTGTGTATTGATTATCGCAGGTTGAACCAAGTGACAGTGAAGAACAAGTGTCCTTTGCCCAGGATAGATGATCTGTTCGACCAGTTGAAAGTGGCACAGTATTTTTTAAAGATCGACTTATAGTCAGGGTATCATCAGTTGCATGTCAGAGATGAAGACGTGTAGAAAATAGCATTTAGAACCATCTTTAGGCACTACGAGTTCCTTGTAATGTCGTTTGGACTCACAAATACACCAACCGTATTCATAAACCTCATGAATAGGGTATTTCGACCATATCTGTACCGATTCATCATCATATTTATAAACAACATTCTGATATACTTTAAGAGTTAGAAAGATCCCGAGGAGCACCTGCGAGCAGTCTTCGATACTCTTAAGAAGAACCAGTTATTTGCTCAGTACAAGAAATGCGACTTCTAAAAATAGGAAGTCAAGTTCCTAGGACATGTGGTGTCCAAGGAAGGAATCGCTATGGACCTTGCTAAGGTGACCGCCGTTCAGGACTAGGAGCAGCCCAGTTCGGTTACAGAAGTGAGGAGTTTTCTTAGACTTGCTGGCCACTATCGTCGTTTCATCAAAAACTTTTCTAAGATAGCCAAACCGTTATCACAACTCACTCAAAAAGATCTTAAGTTTGCTTGGAACGAGAAGGCAGAAGCAGCCTTTCAGGAATTAAAGGACAAGCTAACATCCACACCCCGTGCTAGTATTGCCAGATCAAGGGGGTCAGATACACGATATACACTGATGCGTCTTGTGTTGGTTTAGGTTGTGTTCTTATGCAGAAGGACAGAGTGATTGCCTATACATCACGATAGCGCAGGAAACACGAAGAAAACTATCCCATGCAAGACTTAGAATTAGTGGTCGTCATCTTCGCATTAAAGCTCTAGAGACATTACCTCTACGGAGAGGAGTTCAGCACTTTTGCGACCACAAGAGCCTCAAGTACATATTCACGCAGAGGGACCTGAATATGAGGCAGCGACGATGGATGAAAACCTTGAAAGACTTTAAGTTTGAGGTTTCCTACCATCCTGGTAAGGTTAACCGAACATGGTAGAATTTGTGCGAGACTTCGAACAAAAGCTTACAGTAGAGGAGCCGTTTGAGTGCGTCGCACATATCTGCGTGAAACCACTTATTGATAACCGAATCATTGTGGCTCAGAGAGAAGATGGATGGTTGATGAAGATGGGGAAACGAGCTAGTGACAATGAAGACTCTGAATGGAGAATTGGTTTGGATGGGGGTTTACGTTAACGTGGCCGCCCATGCATCTCAAATCTTCATGACTTGAGGAAAGAAGTTCTCGAAGCTACTCATAATTCGAAGATGGCGATGCATCCTGGTAGTACAAAGATGTATCGAGATATGAAGCGTTTATACTGGTGAGACAACATGAAGACCCACATAGCAGATTTTGTTTCTCGTTGTCTCACGTGCCAGCAGGTCAAGGCCGAGCATCGCCGACCTCCTAATTTGCTTCAACCCATGCCCATAGCTGAATGGAAGTGGGATTTCATATCTATGGATTTCATTTCTGGGTTGCCGAAGATGAGGAAGGGACACGACTCCATTTGGGTGATTGTGGACCGATTGACGAAATCGGCTCATTTCCTCCCGATTAGAGTCTCAAACTCAGCAAATGAATTAGCCAAGCTGTACATCAAGGAGATTTTAGGGCTGCATGAAGTGCCTATGGAGATTGTGTCAGATTGAGACACGCAATTCACGTCTATCTTTTGGACTCGAATCCAAGAAGTAATGAGAGTAAAACCGAAATTCAGTACCACATTCCACCCACAGACTGACAATAGATAGAACGGACAAATCAGGTGTTAGAAGATATGATGCGAGCATGTGTGCTCGATTTCAAAGACAGTTGGGATGACCGTCTTCCCTATGCAGAGTTCGCTTATAACAACAACTTTCAAGTGAGCATTGGCATGGCTCCCTACGAAGCACTGTATGGGCGTCTATTTGAGCACCTTATTGTTAGGCAGAAGTTGGCGAGAAGAGTTTAATTGGCCCAAATTCAGTACAGGCGACTTAGGAGAAGATTGACATTATCAGGCGTTGACTTCTTGCAGCCTAGAGCAGATAGAAGAGTTACGCCGATACACAACGACGGCAGCTAGAATTTGAGGTTAGGGCTATGCATTCTTAAAGGTTTCCCCAATGAAGGGAGTCCTTCGCTTTGAAAAGAAAAGGAAACTCACGCCGAGATTCATTGGCCCATTCTAGATTCTAGACCGAGTGGGTGTGATAGCATACAGCCTTGCTTTTCCCACACCACTCGTAGGCGTGCACAACATATTTCATGTATCGATGCTGAAGAAATATATTCCTGATCCCACTCACATTATCAAGTGGGAGCAGGTGCAACTAAGTGAAGATGCTACCTATATACTGCGACCAACACGTATTCTGGATAGGAAGGAACAGGTGTTACACAGTAAAGTTATCCTACTTGTGAAGGTACTGTGGACTCACCACACTGAGGAAGAGGCTACTTGGGAAACAGAAGCAGAAGTCCTTAAGAACTACCCTCAGATCCTCGAGGAGTACAAAAAGGTACTAATTTTGAGGGCAAAATTTTTTCTAAGGGGGGTAGAATGTAACGTCTCAGAAAAATCCGTACAAAGACCCGAATACCACCTCAAGCAGAAATCCTTGAAGATCGTATACTGTGGAAATTAGACGAAACTTAATTAAGTACTAAACTAAATAATCAGCGTAATTAGTTTGGACCACTATATATACAAACTGCAAGACCCAAAACCATTAGAATCATTAACTCAATATTACTTAAAAACTTAGGAGAAATCCTAAAACCCAGTTGCTCTTGGGAGCACATTGAAACTCCGTATCGGACCTGGACCACGCATCAAAAGTCCTATTACCATGAAACTATAAAGTTATAACCACCTTATTGGGCTTACGACCATCACGAGAATTGAGCCCAAATAGTATCCAGAAATGCACAACTTGAGCCTTGAGCGAAGTGTGTGAGAAACGCGAATATCTTTAGAAAATGAACTCAACTTAAGTGAATTAGACCATTCACTTGCGGGTGAAATTGAGGACTTCAGACTGTCAATTTCTAACCCAACTTTCCCCGGGGATCAGGGAAATTTTCCTGCACATGTCAGTTTACTTGTGACCCTGATCGAGTGACGATGACCGTTGAACTGAAATTGGTCCTCCACGGTCGATCCACAAATTCGATCGAATGGAAATCCTATCCTGGCTTAGATCCATGGTCAGTGAACTTACTCCATGACACAGGTGAGTAATGAGCCTCCAGATGAGTCCCGTTTGCCCGAAACAAACACCCTTTGGTTATAACCTAAGTATACCATGGCCCTGGGGCCATTTACACCACTTCTGAGCCTATATAATGCCCTTAAACCACCCCTCTTTCATTTCATACGAATTTCTCTAACCCTAAGAGAGAGAAGAGAGAAAAGAGGAGAAAAGAATGAGGAGAAGAGAGAGAGAGAGAGAGAGAGATAGGGTGATCGTTGCTGGGATTCAATCCCACCACCCCATGGACTGAATCACCTCTCCCGTTTTGCTACACCATTGATTCTGACTCTAATTTGGGTAAGAAATCCTAACCCTAATCTTGTTTTAGGAATCCAAGTAGAGGAATCTATGAAATAGCTAACCTTTTTCATTGCTTAGGTGTCCTACATTCGGTTTACGGGAATATAGTGTTCGAATCGGGTTCAAAACGAGCAAACCAACGAAAGGTGCGGACTACAAATGTTTAGGTTATGGTTTTCAAGGCTTTCTATGTCAGCAATGATTTATGTCTGACTTGATTTCTGCCATATGATCTTAGTTATGATGTATTCGATAAACTAGACATGTGTGTGAACTATGTGAATATAAAATACATTCCATGTGTTTGTTGAAATGTTTAAATGAAAGTGAAATCATGATTTATGATTGCTATGACTATTAATCTAGAGTACATGTTTGTTGTGTGTATGACAACTCCTTTATGAAAGGATTTGCTATAATATATGTTATAACTAAGTTAGGTCATGCATGTAGTAATGTGTAGGCTAAGCGTTTGATAAAATGTCTGAATAAGTAATTGTTTGATGAATTGTAATTATTAAGGGCATTGAGATGGGATTCTCAGCTATCTTATCTACAAGTGTGAATTCCTTCATGTAACCTTAATTTCAATACGTGATTTATGTATCAAATGCCTATGCATAATAACATGTTCTATGTGTTTGATAAAATGCTCAAATGATTTAGTAATTGAATTGTTTGTTAAATGTTGTTATGATTATCACATGTGACTACCTATTGTATTAGAGTATGTTTGGGACTACCGCATATTTCAGGCAATTGGTAATGGTTCCTGATTAATTGGCCAGATTAGTTTAGCCACATTAAATACATTCGATGAATCCGAGCTGTACGCTGATTGTCGATAGTGGTTAGGTCATGTGGAGTGCCTACGCGCTTCATGTCGACTAATTCAACGTGCGCTCGTACCAATCGAACTTGTCAAATAACCCGATTGGCATATTGTGTGAGTACCATGTATGGACGCTACTGCTTGAATCTAAGGTACCACTTACCAATGTAAAGCCCGTTAAACCATGGTACCAAGATCTGCTAAGACTCATGAGCCGAACATGGTGGTGTATGGGACACCGTGGTTGAGCTGTTGGCCTACGCTAGGGTGACGAGCCTCCCCGTAGGGACCAGTGAGCAACCCAAACTAGGGAGCTGAATATGGTGATGTATGAGACACCGCATTCGAGCTGTCAGCCTACGTTCAGGTGGCGAGCCTCCCGTAGTGACCTCGAGTATAAATTAGGCCCATGCTGCGGTGACAAGCCTCTCCGTAGTGACCTTGAGTGTAAACTTGTGAACTTGCCTATCCACTGCTTTTCATTAGAAGTGATGCCCTACAACTTACTTATCGTATGTGATTAACTAGGATTGACGACCCTAGATGGATCATTGTTTGGGTAAGTGATATAAATGGAGGTACCTTAGCTTTCCAAATTTGCTGTATGAATAAGCCTAATAAATTACTTGGCTAACACGTTCATGCACCTCATTGCATGTGCTTTGGTGAGGAAGTGCACGTTTAGAGAGTTTGTCATATGCGATCGTGAGATGATGTCGCCGAGGGAGTGTAGGCAAGGGCATGCATCATTACGCACATCATTCCTGCATTAACCAGAGTAGTTAGGAAATGCTTGTTGCATTGCCTTATCATTACTGCTTGACTGAATTGATAACATGTTAACCTTTGCCTTATAGTACCAATGAGTTAATCACTCACTCCCTCTCTGGGACGGTATTTTAAAACACCAACCAGACTCTGATTTAGATGCAGGTTGTGATGAGGCTTTCGTGACGGAGCCGGACTTCTTTGATGAGGAGGAGTTCTCCTACATTCAGCTCTCAGGCGAGTCTGTGTAGACCTAGAACTACGTCACCGGGATTACAGGGATACTGGATTAGTGAACATTTATATTTTGTTATTTTGTACATTTTGAAACAAACATATGTATATATTTAGCCCGATAGCACGTTCATACTCTGGAGGTTGTAAAACACATATATTTTATATATCTATCCCAGTCTTCTGCTTGCTTAATTATGTTAAATCTGGAGCATGATATGCTCTTTTAGTGTAATCCCGCTCATGTTTAATGTACTAATATGGATAACATTTAAACATCATTATCTATGTTGCATAAGTGATGCGTTGGAACTCGGGAGTCGAGCTTTGATCGACCCCCGATTTTCGGGGCATTACAGAGGCCCACATGAGTTTTGGATGTGGCTAAAATTTGGTCTAACCCCTCATCCAAGTGGGACACACATAATGAATGGGCTGGATTTGTGAATCACATTTAGGTGGGGCCGATATATGATTATGAATATTTTAGGCAAACCCCTCTCCAATATATTATGTGGTGTGGCCCATGCAAGTCATGGATTGACTTTATTTTTAAGCTCTTGGCCCACCCAAGTCATGGATTGACTTTCTCCATACCGTTCTATGCTTTTCTCAGATCATTTTATGATATTAACAAAAAAATGGGGTGGGTCCAAGGCTTAAGTGGACTATAAGGTAGGGATTGAATGTCCACCGTTAAAAACTTCTTGGGAGCTGGAGAAGTTTCAGATGAAGCTGATATCTGTGTTTTCACTTCATCCACATCTACATGACCTTATGAATAGGTTGGATGGTAAAAAAAAAAAATCATGCTAGCCCTTAGAAAGGTTTCAACAGCGGGTGTCATTATCACATCAGCTTCCTTTGGTGGGGTCCACTGGAGCCCTTTACCTGCCTCATGTGTTTGCTCATACCTTAAAATGAACTGAGAAAAATGATGAACGATGTGGATAAAACACTTACATCATGGTGGGCCCCACAGAGCCCTGCCCAGACTAATCCATCCAGGCGGGGTATCATTTGAAGGAAGCAAATGGCATAATGAGTAACTCGGTACGCTTAGTATACCGAGTAAACTTTGTGGGTCCCACAATCATTCATGCATTTTATCCACTCCATCCATACATTTTAGGAGATAGGTTGACGTGTTTATCCCAAAAATGAAGCATATCCAAAGCTCTAATGGACCACACCACTGGAAAGAGAGTGAATTGAACATCTACCATTGAAAATTTCGTGGGGGTCACGGAAGTTTTAGATCAATCTGATATTTGTGTTTGCACTTGATCCATATCTTTTTGAAATTATGAACAGGTTGTATGACAAATAAACATCACTGTGGGCCATTAGAAAGGTTTCAATAGTGGAAATCATTATTCCCACGGTTTCCTGTGGAATGGTCCACTTGAGCTTTAGATATACCTCAATTTTGGGTTGAACCACTAAAATGATTTAAAAACACGAATGGACGGAATGGATAAGACAAATACATTCACGGTGGGCCCAACTAAGTTTACTCAGTACGCAATTCGTTTACCCAACTGGGTAAACATAGAGTTTACCCAACGCCAGCCCTAAAGTCTCTTTCCCTGTCTCGCCCTTATTCCTCTCTCTCTCTCTCTCTCTCTCTCTCTCTCTGTCCCCACCGAAGATTCTATTGCCGACCGCCCTACCCATGCATGCCATCTCACTCTCTCTGAATCTATGGTTGAAGGCTCAAATCTCTAGGAACATTGAGGTATCTCTCTCTCTCTCAATCTCAATGCCGATTTAGGGCAGCCCAACCTGTAAGGCAGGGTCTAGAACCCTAAAATTGGCAGGGCTGGAACCCTGTAGGGCCTCCTCTTTCTCTTCCTTAAATTAGATCAGAAAAACTAACCACCTCCAAATAGGCATTATGCAATTTTTGGGCTGAACTAGTGGTGGTATTTGTTGAGACCAGCATTCTTTGCATGTGGTCTACTTTCCATTGATTATTTATTTGTTGCTCTGCTGCTGAAAACAATGGACTGAAAATCTCACCTATTGAACAATCCCAGCACTTGGCAGGTGCACTTTTTCCTGTTGCAAGTGGATTGTTGGTCACATTTCGTTCCTACAATTCAGATCTATGTCATTTTTATCTCACGGCCTAGAAGAGAGGGCAAAGTAGATGTACGATGTTGATCACAAAGAGAGATTTTCTTCTTGTTATTTATAGCAGCACAACGCGCATCTTGGACTCACATATGCAGAGCCCATTATGATGGTTTGACTTGTGAAAGAGAGTACCCAATTGAACGTGTTTTAGTAGCAGAAAATGCTGCTTTGAATTAAATTGTGCAATTCACAGCTCCCCATTTAGTGATCAGGAGCTGATCTGGTTGTCTGCTACACACCTATGGGTTGTGTCCAAAATTTGCTGGGATCAGGTGATTGTAGCCATTCATCTGGTTCAACCTTTGCCTGTTGAAGTCTGGCATTGCTTGTTTTGTGACCAATCCACATATTGATGGCGATCATCCCCTGATCATTGCATATTGATGGTGATTGTACGCATTGTTCATTTATATTTAATATGAAGGTTATCCGTGGAAAAACCCTGAATGTCATTTGTGCAGTCCGCACTCATGCATTTTTCATTAGATGAATCAAATAGAACTGTAGCTCGGTCAGATTGCCTACCTACTCCTACTATGTAAGATGTCTAACATTGGCTTAAAATTCCTTGAGGTATCAAGGTTTATTTCAAGGCTTCATGTGCTTAAAGAAGCTACATTCATATATTAACACTTTCAACCCTTGCCAATTTCATTGAATCATTGGAGTGAACATTCATAAAAATCTCTACTTATCTAACCAACGTGTCACTCTTTTTTTCTTGAATTTTGTTACTTTATGGTGTTTTGTAATATTTGTTTTCTTTAATCCTTACAAAATTGATGTTCTCTTATGGCTGTTTACATGGTTGTCCATGTTTTTGTATTTAATCCACTCTATCTTGTGTCTCATTGCAGAGATTGCTAATTTTTTTTATCTAGTTGCATGCTTACAGGGGCCTAGTTGGTTATAGAAGTGTGTTTAGTAGTGATACACATGGCACTGGATTTATGCGTCATGCTTTCTTGAGTATGTATTCTTGTTCTCCTTTTTCTTCATTTAATTTTGCTGCGATATGGATCTATGGACTCAATCAAAAGTGTTAACTGCTTACTATTTTTCATAAATGTCTTTGAATGATTTGCATTTATGTAAGTAAAAGTTAATGTAGAGATGTCTTAAACTCTGATGTTCATCAGCACTCAATCTCCATTGTATTACAATAATGTATTATTTAGGCAGTTATAAGCAGAGGGGAGTTTGGTACCATGGGACCTGGCGGCAAATGTTGGCCTCAAATGGCTGGCTTGATACCTTCTTCTGACAGTGAGGTATCCAATGGATTTATGAGAAGTATAATTTGTTTAGTGTTCGTATTCATATCTTTTGCCCTTTTTTCCTTCCCCTGTATATTTAGTGTTGTTTCATTTTTCTCATTAGGAACTGGGTTTTCTTCTGAAAAAAACCGTTTCACATGTCAGTATATTGTTATATAGTTTTTTTTCCCTATTTTTAATGGATAACATAAACCTCACTCAAGAACACGAAAATATATCAAGACAGGTAATCATTTGCTACATTATCCCATAATAATGGACGCATCTCACAGACTCGTAAATGATGTAGCACATATTTGTAGCTTTTTCATGCATCCTGGTAAGGGAAGTGAGAATATTCATCCTTTACTGTCCCAATTTCCTATTATGCAGTTTTGTGATTTTTAAGGTTGCAAGTTACTAAAATCTACTCATGTGATAATATACTTTTCAATTAGATTGAGCAAGGACACTACTGTATTTTGATACCGACAGATCACCTTTCAGTTAATATTAGTTTCCACTAAGGTAATTAAAAAAAATGGTTATGTAATGGCCATAATGGTAATGGTGGGAACTGTTATGCATTACGAGGCCATAACAGCCATCATGGAAAAAATGGAATGTAGTAGCTTGTAACAGCCATAACAGCCTTGTAATAAATCCATTACAAGGCCAATACAATTATTTTATTTATTTATTTATCTTTATTTTTATTTTTTTAAGGTCGTTATGGTGGTTACGACTTGTATCGTAATGGTAACAACCCATTACCGATATTGAATACTTTGGTTTCCACTTAAGAACGAGAAAAGAATGAATTGTTATTGCAAACAAGAACAGTCATTGTAAAAGTTCTGTTTTTGGGACTGTCATATTTCTATTTGGTTTTGTTTGTGTCCTTGATATTTAATAAAAGGTAGTAGTCGAGGAGGGGAAAATTTTAATACATTGGTTTACAAGATAGTTGACTTTTTTAATAATCTTTTCCACCTTATACTTTGTACTTCTCCGGCTTTTTCATGATTCTAAATCCAATAAAATTACAAGTCCTTGTGAATGGCCAAACTTTTTCTTCAGTTATGTAATTGATTGCACCATTGTTTTAAATAATAAATAGCATGTAGCATAGCGTTCACCTCCCTGAAGAACAAGGCATAAGCTACATAGCGTGTAGCATAAGCTACATGCCACTTCCAAATTTTTAATTAAGGCTGCTTTTGGTTCCACCAAATATCCTGAAATTCAATGATATTTTCACCAAATTAGATTGATTAAAACGTGAAATTTTATGAAACTTCATGATATTTGGTGCAACCAAACACAACTTAAAATAATAGGAAAAATACAGCAAAGGAACTGAGTTAATACTATTACTTGCATCAGTTTACTTAAATCATTGAAAAGATTATCTTATTTTATTGAATATATATATATATATATATATATATATATATATATATATATATATATATATATATATATATATATATATATATATATATATATATATATATAAACAAATCTTGAGAAACATTTAGTAATTTTAATGTTTTAGTGAAATTAACTTGTAGTATAAGTTATATAGCTAGGCTAGGTAGTGTGTAGCGCATGCTTATTAGCCTGAAGCCTGGAGCAAATGTGACTTAAGCTATTTTCATGAACTATTTAGTGTGAAGGCTAAGCTTTAGTAGTACTCTACACATTACATAGTGTAAGCTATATAAAACACTGGATTATAGTAAAGAGATGCACAAATGGATATGGTCTAATTTTTGCTTTCAAAAGTTTTTCTTATGTCCTCGTATTTAAAATAGGAATATATTTTTTTCGACCTTTCTGATAAGATCAAAAGCAGTACTTATTCCCATCAGTTTTAAATCCAATGAAAAATGATCACTCTCCAAATGTTAGGACACCCCTCATTCTTAATTCTAATGCATCAATCTCAACATCCCCATCAATGCAACATTCATCATCTGCTCATGTTTCCTCTTAGTTGCCCATTACCATCCCACATAGCATAGCTGGTCTACTAGCTAAATTGCAGGTAAATGTGTCACCTATAGTCTTGTGCCATGTAAGTGCCACAGTTTATAGCCCTTGGTGTTGTCAAATTTGTGGTGCCAAAGACACTGTTATGAAGCTTGCATCTGTGAAGAACAATGCTCTACTCAAGATCAACTTAGGTTGGCAAGCACTATTCACAAGTCAAGAATCTCAAGAAGCTTTCAATCTCAAAATCTCAAAAAGCTCTCAAGTTTAAACGACATCAAGACTTCAAGCTCCATTACTTTCAAAGGTCACTCGTCTCTAAAGTTTCAATGTCCTTACTTCACTATTGAGGTATGACTGACCTTAGGTTGACTTTTAAAGTAGGCCATTTTGGATACATAATTCATATGTTTTATATAAGTGACTTTGGTCTGTTCTAAGATTAATCCTGGACTTTGTTCGACTAGTCCTAGCACTGCTTCGACCAATCTAAACATTTCCTGGATCATTCGTAAGTTTGTTACAAAAATCAAAAATTTTCTGTTAGGCTTCGACTAGTCCTGGGGACTGTTCGACCAGTCGTAGGAATAGTGTCGACTGCATCGTCGACCAGTCGTAGACCTATGACTCAAAGAACAACGTTGAAATTTCGCCACCTACGACCAGTCGAAGGGATCCTACGACCAGTCGAAGGAGACCTATGACCAGTCGAAGGAAACCTACGACCAGTCGTGAAACTGCCAAATCTTATCGCGCCCGAATTTTCAAATATCTGTTGGTTCTACGACCAGTCGTAGAGGTCCTTAGACCAATCGAAGACGTGATTTGTTCACCTATAAATAGAGTACGAATCTCAGAATAAATTAAGCAATTCAAGTTAATTTAATTCGGTCTTCTGAGAGATAAGTCGGTGCTCCATTTAAGCTAAGTGTGCATATTTAATATTCTCTTTCTTTAGCTTTATTAATTGATTTTGTTTCTTGCATTCCAATCTAATATGAAAAGAGGAATTATTGTTTTCTTTTTTCTGGAATCAAAATCAATTAGAGCTAGCTCGTTTGTTTTAATTTAAAATCTATTAGAACCTAGAACCATTATAAAGTGAGTATTGGACATTGAACTTTGACATTCAAATCTCTACTCCGACTTGGTTCTTCTGGGCTGCTACAACGAAGGAGAAAATCAGATATTTTACAATTTGTGTAATTTACATTGTTTGGTTTTATTTGAGGTTAAGCCAGAAAAATCTCAAAGTTGTTGGTTATCTGAGGAGAGCCAGAAAACTCAGAAGTATGGGTTTTTGAATTATGTAAGCCCTTTGAAAAAGACACAATTGTGAAGGTTTTGGGTGAACCTATGAAAACCTATTTGATAGTGAACGCTAATATCCCCTGTGTGAGGATATTAGGAGTGGAGTAGCATTCCGTGTGGCTGTTGTTAAACAGTTAGTGAACACACAGGCGAACCACTATAATTCTTTGTGTTGTGGATGTGTGATTTATATTTCCTATCTTTTATCATTCAGAATTGTGGAATGTTTGTGTGGATGTGAATGTTGTAAATTTTACATTTCAAGCACAGTGGGAATGTTGTAATAATTTAGATTTACATTTCAGCATTATATTTTTGCTATCTTGTTATTACGTTAAGCTTCAGTTTCTCTATTTGTTCTAGAAATAAAGTTGTCCTACCATAAACTTTGGTTTTTGGTGTAAGGTTGTCCTTAGAACAATTTTGGTTTTATTTCTCTATTTTAGGTTGCTTTCCATTCCTATTCTGTGATTGGTGTATAGTGCTATCTATTCTTTGTTTCATATTCCACAGTATTTATATTTAATTTGGCATAATCTTATTCACCCCCCCTCTAGGACATATAGCTTGGCCATTTTAAGTGATATCAGAGCCTAATAGTTCGCTCTTATTGCTTTTTATTTGGATTTAATTCCTGAGCTAACGATCTAAGCTCTATATAAGATGTCAAATTTTGATAGCTTATCAGTCACTAGGCCTCCACCTTTTGATGGCTCCAACTGTGCCTATTGGAAAGCCAGGATGAGGATCTTCCTCAAATCCATGGATGAAAGTGCGTGGCTATCCACTGTGAATGAATGGACCCCTCCTACTACTGAAGTGACCGGGATTGATGGTTCAAAATCTATGAAAATTACACCGTATTTCTCTTGGGCCACACTTCAGAAAACTGAGAGTAATGCAAATGCTAAAGCACTAAATGCAATTACTTATGCACTATCACCGGATGAATTCAAAGAATTATATCCCGTGATTCTGCAAAACATGCTTGGGATAAATTGGAAATAACACACAAGGGTACTTCAATTGTCAAGAAATCTAAGATACAAATCCTCACAACTAAATTTGAGGAAATACGTATGGAAGAAAATGAAATGTTCATGGACTTCTATATTAGATTAAATGACATTGTAAACTCTATGAGGGGTCTAGGCGATAAAATTCCTGAAAGCAACATATGTGCTAAAATACTACGCTCACTTCCTGAACAGTTCAATTCTAAAGTAACCGCAATCCAGGAACTTTGTGATACGAACAATATAAAGGTTGAGGAATTAGTTGGCTCATTACAGACTTATGAGTTAACCTTTAAAGCTCCAAAAGGTAAATCTATTGCTTTAAAAACTTCTAAAAATGGTTTTCATGAAAATGATTTAAACTCTAATTTAGAAAACTCTAAGGATGATATGACTCTTTTAGCAAAGAGATTTTATAAAATTTTTAAAAGTAAAAAGAGGGTTGATTTTCAAAAACCATTTGATAAAAAGAAACCTAAACCTAAAACTAGAAAATCTTTAAAAGACAGTCAATGTTACAACTGCCATGAGTATGGGCATTTGGCTAACAAATGTTCTAATAAGGGCAAGTCGAAAAAGAAAAGTATGATGGCTACTTGGGATGAGTCCTCTGATTCTGAAGTCTCTTCTGAATCAGAAGATTCTGAAACTGAGTCAGGGTGTGATGTTAAGGCCCTTATGACTCTAGCCAAATTCACTTTTTCAGATAATGATGACTCGACTAATGAAGAAAATCTGAATAGTGAATATGAAAATGAAGATGATCTTCAAGATGCTTACAATTCCCTATACAAGGAAAGTTGTAAAATTACTGTGAAATTGAAACTTCAAAAAGAGAAATTTTCTAAACTCAAAGAAATTTATGAATCTCTTGTTTTAGAAAAGTCTCATATTTCAGACTGTTTTGAAAAGACAAAATACGATTTAGATTTTAAAACCTCCCAGTTTGAAAATCGTAAATCTGAAAACGAACAACTAAAACATGAAGTCTCTTCTCTCTTGAGTTGAAAGGAAACCTAGAAATATGCCCAAGGTGACCCTAAATTAGAAAAACTCTTATCTGGATCGAGAAAATGTGGCGATCGATCCGGTCTGGGCTATGACAAGAGTGTTCCTCTTAAACCGAAGAATACTTCTCCCACGTTTGTAAAGGGAGAGATCTTAAACTCAAAAGGAAAAGATCAAATGTTTTCTAAAAACTATAAATCTTTTTAAAAACCTAAAAGACATATCAACTATAAAAAACAAAGCTAAAGTCCTTTGGCAGAAAAGATAGTTGATCTACTTAAGGAGCTTCTAAAGTCTAACTTACTAGGTCATACTTATAACTCTTACAATCGAAAGAAGACCTGCTATCATCCTAAACCCAAAATGGTTATGAAATGGGTTCCAAAGGTCACTTGCTTGGTTGCCTACACCACTTTCAAAGCAACAAGCCATTCTAAGTGGTACCTGGATAGTGGATGCTCCTGGTATATGACAGGAGACAAGGCTTTATTCACCGATCTCAAAGACATGACTGACGGTTCAGTCACATTTGGAGATGGTAGCAACTGCAAGATTATGGGCCAAGGTACGGTTCAACTCTATAACCTTCCTTTGATTAAAAATGTGTTGTATGTTGAAGGACCGAAACATAATCTTCTAAGCATATCTCAAATTTGTGATAATAACCATAGTGTACGTTTTTCTAATCAAAGCTGTGAGATTCTAAACAATAAGGGTTCAGTAATACTAACTGGACGTAGAACATCTGAAAACTACTATATTGTTAGCGAATCCAGCTCATCTAATCAATCATGTTACATGGTCTAAACAGACGAGACTGATTTATGGCACAAACGTCTTGGACATGTACACTACCGAAATTTACATAGATTGAATAAATGGAAACTTATAAGAGGTCTACCCAAACTAAGAAAATTAGATAAAATATGTGGTGAATGCCAGATTGGCAAACAAATAAGGAACTCACACAAAAAGGTGAATTCCAATACCACATCAAGACCACTCGAGCTTCTCCATATGGATCTAGTAGGACCTACCAGGATGAAAAGTCGTGGTGGTAAAAGATATATTTTGGTAATAGTAGATGACTTTACCAGATATACATGGGTTGTCTTCTTAAGGGACAAATCAAAAACCCTTGAAGAAGTAAAAAAGGTTCTCAAAAGGATTCAAACTGAAAAAGGTTCTCAAGTCAGTAAGATTCATAGTGATTATGGATTTAAATTTGAGAATAGCAGTTTTGAGAAGTTCTGTAGTGACCACGGAATATTACATGAATTTTCAGCACCCAAAACTCCACAACAAAATGGTATAGTTGAAAGAAAAAATAAAGTGCTTCAAGAAATGGCTAATGTCATGTTGAATAGTATGAAGCTCTCTAAGAATCTTTGGGCTGAAGCAGTCTATACAGCTTGCTATATTATTAACCGAGTTTACACTAGTAAAGGTAATAATAAAACGGCTTACGAAATGTGGTTCGATAAAAAGCCTACTGTCAAATACTTTCGAGTTTTTGGCAGCAAGTGCTATATTTTACGAGATCGTGAATATCTGGGAAAGTTTGATACGAAGAGTAATGAAGGGATCTTTTTAGGATACTCTTTAAACAGTCGAGCTTATAGGGTTCTGAACAAAAGGACCGGTGTGATTCAAGAGTCCATCAATGTAGTCATTGATGATCACTTAAATACACCAGTCTCAAGTTCAGATAATGATGAAATACTAGTAATTGATAAATTCGATACTTCATCTAATCAGACTGATTCTGCATTGAGGACTGTTAAAGATCATCCAACCACACAGATCCTTGGAAACCCTCTCACTGGTGTTCGTACCCGTAGACAACTTGAGGATATATGCAATTACGTATGTTTTACATCCCAGATAGAACCATCTAACGTAAAAGAAGCTCTTGTTGATGAAAACTGGATTGTTGCGATGCAAGAAGAACTTAACCAATTTGTGAGAAATGATGTTTGCCACTCCTCCATGGTTCGTCGATTAAAACTCCTCCCAAACCCTCTTTCCTTCATAAAATACCCTCTCATGCTTTCCTTTTCTTGAAGTTTCTCTCAAAACCCCATAAAAACCTATCTTCAAACCCTTTCTTCTTCCATTTTCATGCATCCCCATTCTACCCATCTCAAAACCCACCTCCATTGCTGATTTTCTTTCCTTTTCATTCCATTTGAGCACTCAAATCCCTACTTTGAGTCTCAAATTCGTGGAATCCCCATCATTCCTTCCATTTCCCTCTTTTCTCTCATTTTCAATGGCCCTATTCGAGCTTATTACGGCCATATTTTGTATTTTCACCATTCTCTCTTTCATGGGGAAGAAAAGAGCTCTCGTTGATGAAGTCGGGCCTAGCCGCCCAACCCATGCACAGAGGTCGAGAGGTGCCACCATGAGCACAACTGCCACTCGAGAGTATCAGACAAAGTGAGACCTCGATCCCCAGGCTCCCGTTGGAAGAACTTTGTTGGCGGAGCTATCTCATGGAGTTTATGAGGGCCGTAGGGTCCTTTTTTAAGCTCATGTAGATGCGCGGCTATTTGGAGAATATCTCTTATTTAAGCACCTGAAGGAGGCCAGGTGGGGTCCACTATTTGAAGGTGAATACTACGCAAATGTGGGTACTGTCCAAGCTTTCTATGCCCACATTCGAGAACCTTTGCTGGAGCCATTGCAGTTCAAGATCCCTTGTGAAAGATATTGGAAGGCCATGGTTGACGTTGCTTTGATATCCCGACTTCTGAATGTGCCGCTCGGCAAGGTTCATGCTAGTGAGAAGAATCTGAGTAGTGCGTATGAAAGGGATCGCCGCACATGGTTCCTGTGTGGTCGTCTGATCGAATGGCAGCCAAATAGAAGCCTCTTAGCGACCAACATGACGGACGATTTTCGCTTGCTTCACCATATCTGCACATTCAATGTTTATCCAAGGTGGAGCAACCGCAGTGAGTGTATGCACCTGATGGTAGATTTCTTGTATCAGGTGGGGCAAGGAGAGAAGCTGTGTGTGCCGACGTACATCTTGCATCAGATTGTCCTTATCGCTGGTTCGAATAGAAGGACTGAATCGCTCCCATTTAGCCAACTCATCTATAAGCTTGCACATGAGTTTGGCTACAGGCTTGGGGCGAAAAAGCCAGTACCTGTCCGTTACATCAATGAGACGACTCTTAATCAGATGGACATTGGGCCTCGTCGACGTCAAGCCTTACTTGAAGAAAGTGAGGATGAGACTGAGAGCGAAGAGGAAGAGAGTAATGAAGAAGGAGGAGCTGAAATAGAAGAAGAAGAAGAGCAAGATGAGGAAGAAGTGGAGGCCCAGGACACGAGTGAGAGTTCTCCTCCTACGGCACCGGAGCAGGGCACAGATCAGGCCACCAGAGACGCTCGTATAGCTCGGCTTGAGGAGGGTTAGGCTGTCCTACAGCAGGACATTATGGATCTTCGAGGCCTCATGAAACATAAGTTCAAGAAGGTGTCTCACACTCTGAAGTCTATCCTGTGTTGCCTGCAGGATAAGGGTGCCCCTCCTCCTTCTCCTGATTCCGATGAGTAGTTGCAGATATAGTCGTCCCCTGCTCTGTTTTGTTGCTTGTTCTTATGTGTTACCGTTATAGGCATAGTAGTTTGGAAGTTGTTTTGTTGTTTGAAGCTTAAGATGTATTAGCTCGCATGCTTTCTCTATCGCGATCCATGTAATGTTGCACTTCTTGTACTGTGACAATTTTGTTAAATGAAATGCATGTGTTTTCCTTAAGTTGTCATATAAATGCTGTGTGGGTGGATTATGTAGATGTTGAATCTCACAGGTTGCATCCTCCGTTAAATGTAGGGTATGCCTCCTAAGGGCTCGAAGACTTCGGCCCGTCTTTCTTTGGGCGAGTCGCTTACCGGGGTTTTTCTCCTAGGCGATAGCCAGACGGATCCACAGTCGGGCCCGTCTCATTTTGGTGTTGGGCCAGACTCTCAGCCAGCTACTGGCCCGGCTGCTGGGCCGAATCCTGTGATACCACCCATGGCTCCACCAGTTACACCTTTGGTTCCTAAGTCAAGTCATGCACCTGCTTCGACGCCTTATGCATCTTCGTCCGCTCCGCCTCCTGATAGGCTTGAGCAGATGATGTTGTTGATGCAACAGCAGCAGATCCAGCAGCAGCAGCAGCAGTTTTTATCTTCCATGGCTGGTATCTTTGCTCAGTCGATGGGGGCGACTCCACCTGCTTCACCTATGCACCCATCTGGGAACACTAGTGCTAGCGGCACATTTGAGCAATTCCAATGCTTACGACCTCCCACATTTACGGGTTCTCATAGACCCGAGGAGGCCGAGTACTGGATTGACCGCATCTCTAAGATGTTGAGGTCGCTTCACTGTTTTGAGGCTGAGCAGGTTCAGCTTGCCTCCTTCATGTTTGAGAAGGAGGCCAGCTTATGGTGGGACAGTGTTCTCCGTACAGTTACGGAGGATTTTGAGTGTCGTGGGAGGCGTTTGAGGCTCGCTTCCACGAGAAGTATTTCCCGGTCACTTACCGACACGAGAAGGAGAGTGAGTTCCTTCACCTCTATCTGGGAGGGATGTCGGTGACGGAGTATGAGAACCGATTTATTGAGTTGGGTCAGTATGCTCCATTGCTCCTGGGTGATCAGCCGATGCGGATGCGGCATTTTTTTGAGGGGCTGAGACTTGAGATTCGATCGAAGATGTGTTGTGCTAGCATCTCTTCTTATGCTGAGTTGGTGAGCATGTCCCTGCGAGCTGAGCAGGACGGGGACAGGTTAACTCGTATGCGTGCACCCATGGTTCCTAGACCGTGACCTGACTTTCCGAGTACACCATTTCTCGGCAAGAGGCCACGGGCAGATTCTCTTCCGAGACGTGCAGCGTCGCCGGCTCAGTTGATGTGTTCAAACTTGCGTTGTTCATATTGTAGAAAAATCGGGCATTCAGATCGTAATTGCTTCACGCGAATGCGGGACAGTGGATTTACTCCGCCACAGAGGATCAGCTGTCCGATGCCTCAGGTCATATCAACTCCACCCATTTGTTCAGTGCCAGCTCACCCATCCTTCAGACCTTCTGTACCTCGCTTCAGGCCACCTCAACGGCCCATGGTACCACCGCCGAATTGCCCACAGCAGGCTCGAGTTCACACGCTTATAGCTGAAGCGCCCGGGGCTGACTTAGCACCGAGATCCTTTGAGGTTACAACTCACATCCAAGGTATTCCCGTCTCCTTGTTGGTGGATACCGGGTCCACTACCTCTATTATATCGTATACGGTAGTTAAGCGCCTGAGTTTGGGCACTGTTACTATGAAGGGAGTGACACTCATTACCGCTACAGGGACCTCCTCTGATATCACCAAGCTTTGTATGGGTTGTTTGATTAATCTAGGGAGCAGATCGATTCTAGTTGACCTGTTTGTCACACCTTTATATCATTACGACGTCATTTTGGGCATAGATTGGCTCACGGAGATGCGAACAGAGATTGATTGTGAAGCTAGACTGGTGACAGTCCATGGACCTGAGGGCGAGACATTTACTTTCCCTGTTCAGGTCAGTTACCCTTTCTGTTTTGGTTGTTATACTTCTCTGTTGGAGAGTATTGCTACTTTGGCGCTTGAAAGCACGCCAGTAGTTCGGGATTTTGAAGATGTATTCGAGTCAATTCCTAGATTACCCCCTCTGCGCGAGATTGATTTTACTATCGATCTCATGCTTGGTGCGACACCTATTTCATTACCCACCTATCGCTTGCCTCCGAGTGAAATGGAGGAATTGAGGAAGCAGATAGATGGCTTGTTGAATTTGAGCTTTATTCATCCTAGTGTGTCCCCTTGGGGAGCACCTGTTCTGTTTGTCAAGAAGAAGGATGGTTCCTTGCGATTATGTATAGATTATCACAGGTTGAACTATGTGACAATGAAGAACAAGTATCCCTTGCCCAGGATCGATGATCTGTTTAATCAGTTGAAGGAGGCACGGTACTTTTCGAAGATTGATCTACAGTCAGGGTATCATCAGTTACGCGTCAAGGATGAGGACATGCAGAAGATCGCATTCAGAACTAGTTTTGGCCATTATGAGTTCCTTGTGATGTCGTTCGGTCTTACGAATGCACCGGCCGTGTTCATGGATCTGATGAACAGGGTGTTTCAGCCATTTTTGTTCCGATTCGTCATTGTCTTTATCAATGACATTTTGATATACTCTGCGAGTCAGGAAGAGCACGAGGAGCACTTAAGAGCGGTCTTAGATACTCTCAGGACGAATCAGCTTTTTGCGCAGTTCAAGAAATGTGACTTCTGGAAAGAGGAAGTCAAGTTCCTAGGACATGTGGTGTCCAAGGAAGGGATAGCAGTCGACCTCGCTAAGGTAGCTACAGTTCAGGACTGTAAGCAATCTGGTTCGGTTACTGAGGTAAGAAGCTTTCTAGGCCTAGCAGGCTATTATCGACGCTTCATACGAGACTTCTCGAAAATAGCCAGACCGTTGTCTCAGTTGACACGGAAAGACTTGAAGTTTGCTTGGAATGAAGAGGCGAAAATAGCTTTTCAGGAGCTGAAGGATAAGTTGACGTCCGCTCTTGTGCTAGTATTGCCAGAGCAAGGGGTTAAGTATACAATATATACTGATGTCTCTCGTATTGGTCTGGGTTGTGTCCTTATGCAGAAGGGCAAGGCGATTGCATATGCCTCGAGACAGTTGAGGATACACGAAGAGAATTACCCTACACATGACCTGGAGTTAGCAGTTGTCATTTTCGCACTAAAGCTCTGGAGATATTACCTCTACAGAGAGGAGTTCAAGCTCTTTTACGACCATAAGAGCCTTAAGTATATCTTCACACAGCGTGATTTGAATATAAGGTAACGCCGATGGATGGAAACATTGAACAACTTTAAGTTCGATGTCTCCTACCATTCGAGCAAGGCAAACCTTGTGGCAGACACGTTGAGTCGCAAGAAGGCTATAGAGTTTGCGGCTCCGCTAATGATAGCAGAATGGGACATGATGGAGTTTGTGAGAGACTTTGAGCAGAAACTCACGGTGGAAGAGCTGTATGAGTTTATCACACACATTCAAGTACAACCCCTCATTGACGAAAGGATCATTATAGCTCAGGCAGATGATGAGCTATTGGTGAAGATGAGAGAGCGGGTTCGTACAGATGAGGACTTCGGGTGGAGTGTTGGTTCAGATGAGGGCCTACGATATCATGGCCGCCTATGTGTCCCAGACATTCCTGACTTAAGACGAGATGTTCTCAAGTCAGCTCATAATTCAAAGCTTGTAATGCATCCAGGTAGCACGAATATGTATCAAGATATGAGGAGATCCTACTGGTGGGACAACATGAAGGTTCACATTGCTGAGTTCGTATCTCGTTGTCTTACGTGCCAGCAGGTCAAGGCAGAGCATCGCTGACCTCCTGAACTGCTTCAGCCCATGCCCATAGCAGAATGGAAGTGGGACTTCATCTATATGGATTTTATTTCAAGGCTACGGAGAACGAGGAAGGGACATGACTCTATTTGGGTGATCGTCGACCGCTTAACGAAATCGGTTCATTTCTTACCGATCAGAGTCACAAACTCTGCAACGAGTTGGCTAGGTTGTACATCAAGGAGATTGTATGTCTGCACGGAGTTCCCTTGGAGATTGTGTCTGACAAAGACACGCGATTCACATCTATCTTCTGGACTCGTATCCAGGAAGCGATGGGTGTGAATCAAATTCTGGAGGACATGTTGCAAGCTTGTGTTTTGGATTTCAAGGACAGTTGGGATGACTGTCTCCCTTATGCAGAGTTCACGTATAACAACAGCTTCCAGGAGAGTATCGGCATGGCTCCCTACGAGGCATTGTATGGACGCCCGTGTAGAGCACCCCATTGTTGGGCAGAGGTTGGCGAGCATAGCTTGATTGGCCCAGAGTTGGTACAGGCGACTTCAGAGAAAGTCGACATTATTCGACGCCGACTACTGACAGCCTAGAGCAGGCAAAAGAGTTACGCTGATACGAGGCGGCGACCGCTTGAATTTGAGGTTGGAGACCATGTATTTCTTAAGGTTTCCCCTATGAAGGGAGTTCTGCGGTTTGGTAAGAAGGATAAGGTCACACCGAGATTTATTGGTCCATTTCAAATACTGGATCGAGTGGGAGCAGTAGCGTACTGCCTTGCTTTGCCCACACCACTTGCGGGCATGCATAACATATTTCATGTTTCTATGCTGAAGAAGTACGTTCCTGATCCTTCGCATATAATCAATTGGGAGCAGGTGCAGTTGAGCGAGGATGCCACATATGTACTGCGACCGATGCGTATCCTAGACAGGAAGGAGTAGGTATTGCGTAGAAAGGTCATCCCTCTTTTAAAAGTACTGTGGACGCATCACAGTGAAGAAGAGACTACTTGGGAGACTGAAGCTGAGGTAAGAAAGAACTACCCTCAGGTCAGAAAGAACTACCCTCAAATCCTTGAGAAATATGAGAAGGTATGAATTTCGAGGATGAAATTTTTCTTTAAGGGGGGTAGATTGTAATGACCCAGAAAATTTCGTGCAAAGACCCGAGTACTACCACAAATTCTTTAGAAGTTAAATTTGGGTTAACTAGCGCTAAACTCGATTACCTGTGAAATTGGTACCGATCACTTTAAATTCGATCTGTAAGACCTAAAACCTGTAGAATCATTAGCGCTACGTTACCCTGAAATCTTGGATTCAATGCTAAATCCAGTTGCTCTCGGGAGTACTTGGAAACTTTGTATCGGACCTGGACTTCGCGTCGAAAGTCCGATAGCGATAATCTTAGACCATTATGATCACCTTGTTGGGCTTGACAATCACCTCAAAGATCAAGTCCAGATGATGTCCTGAGACGATTTGCTTGAGTCCGGAGTGAGGAGTATGAGAAAGGTGAAATTATTTAGAAATTAAATATGAATTTAAGAAATATGAGTCGTGTCGCTTGCGCGCCGATTTTAAGCATTCTGACCGTCAAAATCTGACCCAAATTCACCCTCGAATCAAGAAAGATGGCCTATACATGTCAAAGTGTCGGTGGACCTGATCGAGTTTCGGTGACCGTTGAATTGAAATTGGTCCACCACCGACAATCTGGAAACCCGATCGGACTGAAAATTTAACTTACTTAAGATCCAAGATTAGTGAGCTTAAGTCCGACCACACTCAGGAAAAGGACCTCCAGAAATACTCTTTTGGATCGAAATAGACCTGATTTGGTTATAACCTAAGTATACCTTGGCCCTAGGGCTATTTTCATCAAGATTAGGCCTATATAAAGACCTTAAAACCCTCACTCTCAACTCCATACGAATTTGTTAAACCCTAGCTAAGAGAGAGGAAAAGAGAGAGAAAGTGAGAAAGAAGTTGGTGAATCATCTTGAGATTCTTCCCTGTTACTCTGCGTACCTAAACCATCACATCTGAATCGTTATTCCGGCGATTCTCAGTTCGTTCTTGGGTAAGTCAATCAAACCCTAACCTGTTTTAGAGCTTAGAATGGTCTAAGTGTTGATATAGCTAACTTAATTCATGCATTAGGTTATCTAGTCACCGTTGACGAAGACTTATTGTCTGAATCAGATCTGTTCCGCACTTTCTGGTTTAAGGTGCGAACTATATTCGTATAGGTTATGGTTTTCAAGGCTTTCAATGTCGGTTAATGGTTTATTATTGTTGTGGGTGAAATTTCACATGCCAAATGCGATGTTTGTATTGCGTTTCTAATATATATGAACTATATTGAGATTTGTGTATTCCATATTTATGTAGAAAGTATCGTATGCGTATGCAATATGAACATGTGGTTACCATGATTAATTGTCGCATGTTTGTGCTAGTTGTATGTGTAACAACTCCTTGGCAAGAGGAATTGTCCTAAGGTGAGCTATCACCAACACACGTCATGTATGTTAAAATATGTAGCTTAAATGTTTGTAGAAATGTCTGAATGAATAAGTGTGTCATATATTGTACTTTTATGGGCGTTGAAAAGAGATTCTCAACTATCTTAATGATGTGTACGATTTCCTCCATGTAATTTATATTCTTTGTCTGTTTAACTTAGACATTACTTACGTGTGAATTCATGTTAAGTTGATATTCAACAAATGCTCACATGCTTGTATGATTGGAATTGTTGATCCATTACTGTTCTGAATTGCTGGTATGAATATTTGTTATATTTGAATGTGTTTGGGACTATGAAATAGTCCAGGGAATCGGTAACAAACCTTGAGTTTGTGTCCGAGGTTGATTTCACCACGTAGGACGTGTTTGACAAACCCGAGTCGTATTAGGGTTGTCGACAATGGTTTGGCCACATGGAGTGTTTGCGCACTTCATGTCGTTTAACTCAACGTGCGCTCGTGCTAGTCGAGCTCGTCAAGTAACCCGATTGTCTCAGTGGATGTGCACCATATATGGACGCTATTGTTTGAATCTAGGGTACCAAACTTACCAGTGCAATCCCGTTAACTATGGTACCTCGATCCGATAAGACTCATGAGCCGAGCATGGTGGTATGGGACACCGTGGTCGAGCTGTCGGCCTACGCTGGGGTGACGAGCCTCCCCGTAGTGACCAGTGAGCAATTCAGACTCGTGAGCCGATTATGGTGGTATGGGACACTATATTCGTGCTGTCGGCCTACATTGATTGGTGACGAGCCCTTTGTAGTGACCTCGAGCATACCTTGATACTGTGTTGAGGCGACGAGCCTTAGGGTAATAACTAAGGTATGATAGGCATGCATTGATTGGTGACGAGCCCTTTGTAGCGACCTAGAACCACAATATTGTATGAGATTGTCTAGGACTGACGACCCTAGAATGGATCATCGTTTGGGAATTAATATGAGGAAGGTACCTTAGCTTCCCAATCCTGCTGTATGAAAAGGACAAATAACAACTTGGTAATCATGTTCATGCACCGCATTGCATGTGCTTTGGCGTCGTGGAGCACTGCAGGAGGTTGTCATGCGTACCGTAAGATGAAGATGCTGAGGGAGTGCAGGCGAGAGCATGCATCATTTCTGCATACATCCTTGCATTAACAAGAGTAATTAGGACGTGTTTGATTTTATTGCCTTATCATTATTGCTTGATTGAACTGATAATATGTTAACTTTTACTGTATAGTTCCACTGAGTTGATCACTCACTCCCACATTCTAGGACGGTGTTTCAACACCAACCAGACTCTGTCTTAGATGCAGATGATGATGCGACCCCCGAGGCAAAGCAAGAGTATGACGATGACGATGACGCATTTTCTTTTATGCAGTTCTCAGGCGGGTCCATGTGAGCCGTGTCCTGAGCTACAGGGATTCTGGGTTTATTTTGTAATGGATGATTTCATTTTGGTACTTATATTTTGAAACAAACACTTGTAATTATGACCTGGCAGAGCATACATATCACAGGGACTTACACATATACACATGTATTTCTTTAGTCTCCCGCTTGCATCTTTCACCTATCCCTGGATTATGTTTGCAGATTTGGCTTAATCTACTTCAAGTGTTATGCACTAATAGAGACAACATACATCCATCATTGCATATGTTGCATAAGTGATGTTTTGAAACTTGAGAGCTGAGTTGTGCTCGACCCCCGAATTTCAAGGCGTTACATCCATTTACATTTTGCTTGTAGATTTGTGTCTAGATTGCTTTTATTTCTCTCTTGAAGTTGTCTATTTCGAATTTAGTTGAGATTTAGGGATTTTCTTTTGAAAAATCTGATTTGTGAAAACTCATTTCTCAATCCATTGCAACTCTTTATATTCTTGAAATCATTGTTGCATATGGCTTCTAGTAGAAGAAAATCAACGTCCCGTGGTCCGTCTTCTTCTTCCACATCAGCCCCTATCACTAAGCGTCATCTTAGGGCTCCTGAGGATGATCCATCTTATGTTTGGGACATAAGATTGCATAATGTTATTGTTAAACATCCAATAAATATTAATCATGTTGCTCCATCTGATATTTTTCCTATACTCCAATCTGTAGGTTGGAATAACTTATTGCTTTGGGGTGGGCTAGCATACCGGTCCATTGCCCAATCCATGTTTGCATGCACATGTGCTTTCTCTCTAGAAAATTTAACTTTTTCTATCTCCACAAGAGAAAGGCCATTTGAAGTTGATCAACATTTGATTTCAGCCCTTATGGATATTCCAGTGAATGATGAGGGTATTCCTATCCATACTTTATATGATAAACCCTCTGTTGCTGAAAAACGTATGCTGACTAATGACTTATGTAATTTGGATGTACAATGGACGCATAAAAGGAATGCGCTTCCCTCAAGGTATTTGTTACCCAAATACAGAATTCTTCATGAAATCTTTGTGTCTAACTTGTATCCTCGGTCGAGTAACAAATCTAAATTGACGTCCTTCATGGTTCGTATTCTTCATTCTGTTGTTAGAGGTGTTAACATTTGTTTACCATCCTTGATTTGTCATTTCATCATTCAGTTTCGTCTCCATCTTGGTCATAGTGACATTCCTTTTGGATATTTGATGACTATGTTGGCTACACATATGTCAGTCGACATGCCAATTGGAGAGGCCCCTATCCATCATCTGATATTTAACAATTTCAATATCAATAAGATGAAACTGGATTACCTTCCTGGGCAAGGTGATGGTGTTAGCAGTGCTAAAGCTGTACATGAGGAAGAAGCTGGTGATCTTCCTCCTGATGATATTAACATGAATGATATTTTTGAAGAAATTGAGTCTGATTCTACAAATGATCCAGATTATGAGCCTTCTTCATTTGATGCACGTTTGAGTGCATTGGAAGATAAAGTTGAGAATCTAAATGTTAAGATGGAAAACATGTCTGTTGCCTATAATTTACAGTTCAAATATATGCGTAAATATCTTAGGCGCTTGAACAAAGGCATGCATCAACTTAATCCTTCCATTCCTGCTCCTTCATCTGGGTCAGATTAGTATTTTTAAGTTTACTGGTCTGTAATAACTTTATTACTCCTAATAAGTTTTTGAGTTTGTCACTCTCTTTAACTTAGCTCAGTCTATGAATTATATGTGTTGCTTATGCTATGTTCTCATGTCTTGCCTAGTCACCTCTCATATTTCTCATTGATTATTTCTCCTCAGCCATCTGTTCTGTGCTTCCTTTGTCCTATTGAGACAAAAAGGGGGAGTATGGATATGTTATGAATATGTTATGGATATGGATGTTGTCATGAGGAGGGAGATTGTATTGTATGGTGTTTTATGAGTATGTTACTCAGGGGGAGTATGTGAAGAGGTGGACTGAAGAGGTGGACTGAATATTGATTTACAAGTCTGCAGGATGCCGGTTGATAACGACTGGTGCATGATTCTTTAATCAGATATTCTGTGTTATGAAACATATCTTGAAAGTGTGTTTTGTCACTAATTTGACAAAGGAGGAGATTGTAAGTGCCATAGTTTATAGCCCTTTGTATTGTCAAATTTGTGGTGCCAAAGACACTGTTATGAAGCTTGCATCTGTGAAGAACAATGCTCTACTCAAGATCAACTTAGTTTAACAAGCACTCTTCACAAGTCAAGAATCTCAAGAAGCTTTCAAGTTTGAGCTCCATCAAGACTTCAAGCTCCATTACTTTCAAAGGTCACTCGTCTCTAAAGTTTCAATGTCCTTACTTCACTATTGAGGTATGGCTGACCATAGGTTGACCTTTAGAGTAGGCCATTTTGGATACATAATTCATATGTTTTATATAAGTGAGTTTGGTCTGTTCTAAGACTAGTCCTGGACTTTGTTTGACTAGTCCTAGCACTGCTTCGACCTGTCTAAGAAATTCCTGGATCAATCGTAAGTTTGTTACAAAAATTAAAAATTTTCTGTTAGGCTTCGACTAGTCCTGGGGACTGTTCGACCAGTAGTAGGTATAGTGTCAACTACATCTTTGACCTGTCGTAGAGCTACGACTCAATGTACAGCGCTCAAATTCGACTTGGTTTGACTAGTCGTGTGAGCCTACGACCAGTCATAGGAGACCCACGACTAGTCGTAGACCACCTACGACCAGTTGTAAAATTGTCAATCTTATCGCGCCCGAATTTTTCAAATATCTGTTGGTTCTACGACCAGTCGAAGAGGTCCTTAGACCAGTCGAAGACATGATTTGCTTACCTATAAATAGAGCACAAATCTCAGAATTATTTCATTGAAAAAAAGAGGCAATTCAAGTTAATTTAATTCGGTCTTCTGAGAGATAAGTCGGTGCTTCATTTAAGCTAAGTGTGCATATTTAATATTCTCTTTCGTTAACTTTGTTAATTGATTTTGTTTCTTGTATTCCAATCTAATCTGAAAAGAGGAATTGTTATTTTCCTTTTTCTCGAATCAAAATCAATTAGAGGTAGCCCTTTTGTTTTAATTTAAAATCTATTAGAATCTAGAACCATTATAAAGTGAGTATTGGACATTGAACTTTGACATTCAAATCTCTACTCCGACTTGGTTCTTCTAGGCTACTACAACGAAGGAGAAAATTAGGTATTTTACAATTTGTGTAATTTACATTGTTTGATTTTATTTGAGGTTAAGCCAGAAAAATCTCAAAGTTATTGGTTATCTGAGGAGAGCCAGAAAACTTAGAAGTGAGGGTTTTTGAATTGTGTAAGCCCTTTGAAAAAGACACAATTGTGAAGGTTTTGGGTGAACCTGTGAAAACCTATTTGATAGTGAACGTTAATATCCCCTGTGTGAGGATATTAGGAGTGGAGTAGCATTCTATGTGGCTGTTGTTTAACAGTTGGTGAACACACAGGCGAACCACTATAATTCTTTGTGTTGTGGATGTGTGATTTATATTTCCTATCTTTTATCATTCAGAATTGTGGAATGTATGTGTGAATGTGAATGTTGTAATCATTTCATTTCAAGCACAATGGGAATGTTGTAATAATTTAGATTTACATTTCAGCATTATATTTTTGCTATCTCTTTATTATTACGTTGAGCTTCAATTTCTCTATTTGTTCTAGAAATAAGGTTGTCCTACCATAAACTTTGGTTTTTGGTGTAAGGTTGTCCTTAGAACAATTTTTGTTTATATTTCACTATATTAGGTTGCTTTCCATTCCTATAATGTGATTGGTGTATAGTGCTATCTATTCCTTGTTTCATATTCTGCTGTATTGAATTTTAATTTGGCATAATCCTATTCACCCCCCTCTAGGACATATAACTTAGCCATTTCACACCGTCGACCTGGCTGGACGGTGGGACCCACACGTGTGGAGTCTAGCACCATCCAGCAGGGATGGTGGACCCCACTGTGATATATGTGTTTCATCACGGCTTATGTGTAAGACCCGTATCATAGACCGTACCGTTCCGTAGACTTCCGCGATACTCGTCGAATTTCGGCATAGCTCAACCTGTAACTCACGTTTACACATGACCCTGAGTTGCATCCCCTATATTTGAGTCGACTCGACCTGACACTTGTACCATTACGACTGTGCCGTCACCGTGGTTCCAACGCTACGTCTTGCACACCAATGAGATACCCAGGCTAGGAGCTGTGGGCCCACGTTATTTCGAAGAAACACCACACGTTACAAATTCCGAGAGAATCTCTACAACCCATCAAATTAATCAATTAATGTACAAGTCAAGTACACATCCATCACTTACCCATCCCTCTCTCAACTAAAGTCAACTCTCAAGTCAAGTACACCCATCACACCCATCCCTCTCTCCTTACATCACTCTCCTCTCTCTCATTTTTCTCTCCATTCCAAGCAATTCCCAAGAAAGAGAACCGTCCAAGCTCTAAGGAGAGCCTAGTGTGGTCCACTTCCTACGCCAAGATCCTCACTATCCAACCCTTCAATTCTCATCATCCTCCATCAAAAAAGAAGCTTAGGAGCTCGGGAGATCAAGGAGACTAGAAGATTTACAATCTGTGAGTGTTTATAGGTTTAGATTGTGCTTCTTGTGATGGACCAAGTGGGGCCCACCGATTGATGGTGTGGATCCTATTTGGGACCCCCTTTAATGTATATTTTGTAACGTAGAGGGGTTCATAGTGGCGGGGTCCCTCCATCTCACTGATCTCTCTCTCTCTCTCTCTCTCTCTCTCTCTCTCTCTCTCTCTCTCTCTCCATGAATGATGGCCCACCTTGATGTATGATCTACGCCATCCAATTGTGCGACCCACCTTACTGCTCGTCCGTTTGGACAGGCCTAGATGAAGGAAAAACACAAATATCAGTTTAATCCGAACTCCGGTGGGCCACTGCGTGGACCCACCTTGATGTGTGTGTGTGTGTTGGACGCACCATGACATGTGTCCCACATCCACACATCCATCCATTTTATCCAGACCACGGGCCCACCTGGTCCTAACCGTCCAGGTTCAGGCATCCAGCAGCAACTGCTACTCGACCGTATGAAAGGGAAAAACAAATACCAGCTTGATTCAGAACTTTGGTGGGCCACACTGACATGGACCCAGCCTGATATATTTATTTTTATCCTCACCGTCCATCTGTGGATGATGAGATGGAAGCTGATTGGCTGGCGTCCCTCACTCCACACCGTCGAGTCTCCTGGACGGTGTGACCCACCTCAAAGTATATATGTATAATATAATATATATTATGTGGTGGGCCCCACGTGGGACCCACCTGTTGTGAAGTAGATCAGTTGGAGTGCATCTACACCAGCTGTACGGACGCTACAAGTTCTGTGGGTCTGATTAGGGAAGTGTTATATCCCAACCGCTCATCTAGGACCCACGTGCGGCATAACTGCTTTATCACGTCAGCAAGTTTCATGGGTCTCACATGATATGTGTTGTACTCCACCGTCTAGTACGTGGATGGTGGGGTCCTGATGTATGTGTTTTATCTACACCGTCCCTGTACGTGGGACGGTGTGACTCACCGTGATGAATGTTTTAATCCACACCGTCCACTGTTCAACACATGGACGGTGGGCCCCACAATGATGTATGTGTTTTAGCTACACCGTCCATAGGACGATGGGCCCTACCGTGGTGTATGTATTTTATCAGCACTGTCCAACTGGGATGGGACTCACCAGAGGTATGTTTTGTATGCACGTCATTCATGGGCCGCGATCCACCATGATGTATTTTATCCACACTGTCCATCTATCTTGGACGTGGGCCCACCCCACACGTGTGGCATGTGTGGGGTCTGAGACCCACCTTGCTGTATGTATTTTGTCCCCACACCATCCATGCATGTGGGGGGCCAGCTATGATGTATGCATCTTATACATGTTGTCCATCTACCAGTTGAGTGGGACGCACCATGATGTATGTGCACTATCTGCACCATCCATAGGCTGGATGGGCGGGGCTGCCTTTTGATGTGTTCTATATTCACACATCCTTCCTCATGGCCTGGTGTGATGTCCGTATTTCATCAGCATCGTCCAGTCTGTGGACCCCCCACATGTGATGTTTATGAGGCCTTTGAATGAGGCCTAATGTGATGTATTTAAGGCCCATATGTGAGGCCCGATCTGATGTGTATGAGGCCCATATGTAAGGCCCGATTTGATGTGTATGAGGCCCGTATGTGAGGCCCGATCTGATGTGTTTAAGGCCCATGAGATGTGGACCATTGTGATGTATTAGTGGCCCATTTGATGATGCCCGATATGATGTAATTGGGGCCCAGGCATGAGGCCCAATGAGATGTATTTAAGTTCCAGGTGAGAGGCCCATTGTGATGTATTGGAGGACAAGATATCAGGCCCCAATGTGATGTATATACGGCCCATTTGATGAGACCCATTGCGATGTGTATGAGACCCGATATGATGTTTGTGTGGCCCATATGTGTGGCCCAATGGGATGTGCAAGAGGCTCTTATGTGAGGCCATGAGCCCACTATATGTTTAGGCTCTATGTGGGCCACTCCTTAGGAGCAATGTTGGTTAATGTCCACATTGATGGGTAATGATGGTTAAATGTCCACATTATGACCTTCCCTTAAGCCTTGTTAGGCTCATTCTCATCGATGCCAATTATCGATGCTGATATCGATGCCGATTATCGATGTTATATCGATGCCGATTATTAATGCTGATTATTCATGCCGATTATCGATGCCGATTATCGGTGCCAATTATCGAGGTTGATGCTGATCATTGGTGCCAATTATCGATGCCGATTATCGGTGTCGATTATCGATATCGATTATGAGTATGTGATAGCATAGCATCATGATACATACCCATAAGCATCATCTGCATGTCTGTTATGAGATGTGGTTGACCATTGCATATGCCATAGGGTAGGTTGTTCATAGGACTCCCTGATAGGCGAAATCGTCCCACATAAGTGCACAGTATGCGCAGGATTGATGCATGATTGTACTGTGTGACTCAAGCATCTTGTATTCTGTGATATGACTACTATACACCCTAGTGATATCAAGGTCGTAGCCTCCACAGGCATAGTATGGATGGCCAGATGGGACACCGAAAATGTTTGGTTCAAGCATCTATGTACGTTGGATGTCCATGGTTAAAAGTCCCTAAACCTCCATGGCCAGGAGATGCTACAATGTTTAGACCGAGTGATTATACATGAGCACCCGAGTGTCGAATACCAGTAGGCCGCATCTCCCACTATGTTGTGGTCGGTTGGAAGGGGGTGTGGCCTTATCCGCCTGAGTGAGGGGGCTGTAAGCTAGGCTGAGTTTGACCAGCTCCCAAATGGGTCCGCTATTGACAAGTCTGGTAGGCATTGGTATACTATTGGTAGGTGGGTATTGAGGTCTTTTCCACTTGCATGGCTATGCCACTAGGGAGGCGGTAGCCAGTGTGGAGTGTACTAGACCCCGGTGATGATCCCAGAGATGTACAGTACTGATATGTGGACTTATTAAGAAGGAGTTGTATATTCAGCATTTTACTCATTCATTCATTCATTCACTATCCACTCGGGCTGGTAGTATGCGACTAATTGTTATGTACCTCGCAATGGCCAAGATTTTAGTTAGGGAGCACAACTAACCTGAGATCAAGAGTTCACTACATTGAGTCTATCTATCCAAATTTAGGTATGGGACTAGTTTGGAAAGAAGTCCCTTGTGATGGACCCCATAGCCTATGATACAAAGTACTATCATCTCGACTTCACACTCTAGCTTAGTCATTTCATTCGCACTGCATATTGCATTACATCCGCGGCATATGGCATTTTGGGTGGCTATGTTTCTGCATTTGTATGGCTTAGATACGAGTGGCGGTATTCGTGGACTAATCAGGATTTGCATATTGCATTGCATCCTCAGTATATGATATTTGGCTTACTATGTTCCTCATTGCATAGCTGATCTATATTTCTTCCTCAGTATATGATATTGGTCTATTATGTTTTTGCATCGCATAGCCTGGATAAGGCTCATGATATTTATGGACTTACCAGTATATTTTTGCATTACTTTGATATTGCATACTTGACACTTACCTTGTGTACATACTTACACCATCCTCTAAGTTTTCTATAAGCTTATGCATAATAAATACGTGTAGGTGGCATTAGGTCGCAGCAGCATTGAGCTTATAGCATGCAACTATCTTTTGGAGCTTGATTATCGATATATGTATTTTCCTTTTAGCACTGTATTCAACTATTTATATTAGTAGATATGTGATGATGTTGTTGCCTCTGTGATTTGGGTAAACTTGTGGTTATACTTCTTACAAGAAAAAAAAATGAATGTTGGAAAATCCTCCTTATAGCATCCCAGGATCGGAATCTGGCATATAGGCACCGGGAGCCGAGAATGAGGTACTACAGATGCTGCCGGGGCCGAATTCAGTGATCAAGAATTTTGTGAGCCTGGTTTCTGAGTTTGGGGCATAACATTATGCATCTCGCTAGCTCAAGGTCCATGAGCTGAACTACCCCACGTATGATTTGGAGGTAGCAGCAGTCGTCTTTGCACTGAAGGTGTGGAGGCACTATCTCTATGAGATTAGGTTCGAGCTCTTCACCGACCACAAGAGCTTGAAGTACCTATTCTCTCAGTCTAAGCTAAACATAAGGCAGAGGCGTTGGATGGAACTCCTGAAGGATTATAATTTTGATCTCCAATACCACCCAGACAAGGCAAACGTGGTGGTGGATGCCCTTAGCCATTGGCCACGAGGCCTGGTGTAATGCCCCGATTTTCAGAACCCGAGTGCATGGCCCGAGTTCTATGAACCCAGGAGTTAGCTATTGATATCAACGATCAACCAATGAATCAAAGTGCGATATAGCGGGAATGAAAACGTAGCATAGATATGATCTCAAAATAGGAACAATATTCAGGCCCACCCAGATGGAGGCCACTTACAAAACCTTAAGTCTGCTTAAATCTCAAATGTACTGAAGTAGAATAAATGACTAAACTACTGATTTAGCCCGTAGTAAGTTGCCACCTCCTGCTGCAACTCCTCATCATATGGCTCCTCCTTGGCCGCCACTGTCTCCAGACCTGCCATGTCCTCAACGTCTCCTGTACCCGCATCCTCTATACGGTTGAACATTGATGAATAAGTAGCCAGCTCAGTGTGATCTCCCCTCAAGATTACACACCACCACCCTAAACAAGGAATAGCACAAAAGCACATAAGTAATCCAAAACACAGTATATGTAGTATTATTAAATGCATGAATGTAACATCGGCCCAGGGAAAACATCTAGACGGCCTGTGTCCCGGGAAAAACATCCGGACGGACATTGGGGTCATCACCCATGGATGTGACTGGTCATCAGCGCAACACTCGGCGTAATCGCATGGGCATGAGGATCCAAGTCATTATCATAAATCAATCGGCTAGTCATTAGCGCAACACGCGGCGTAATCGTATGGGCATAATGATCCAAGACGTCGTAGTATATTATGCATGCATGATTTGCCAACCCATTATTAGTCCAATTACAATCAGCCATTTTTAAATAAGCTCATGGTCACTATGGGGAGTGCAGGGCCTAGCATAGGCTGACGGCTCGGGCATAGTGTCCCATTACCACCATCCCCGGCCCATGAGACTACCGTCTTAGGGTGTGTGTAGTGCCCACTAACATATGGTCAATCAATTCAACATAAAGGGGCCACCACCAATATCGACTGGGTATGAAATGTTGAAATTATCAAATATGGCGTTTAAAACATAACGGCATGAATGGTACAAAGATGAGTAAACAGCGGTATTTAGAAATGTTGTAAAGTTCATCCCAAGTCAATTAGGTTAAACCCCACATGGATGGTAAACCCCATAGTTAACACCACAACCAAAACCTCCATGTCAGGGGCCTACTTAGGTCACAACTAGTCTAGTTACATCCCAAGCACGGACTCTCCTTTGATAGGAATTCCCATGGAGAGATTTTAGCAATATGAGTGTTATAACAACATGTATCACAATTTTGAAGGGAAATAAGGAACAACAACTGAAATCGCATAAGTGACTGGATTATTCACTTAGGTAGTTCAAATAAATATTCTAAACAATAATATGCATGAGGATTATCATGTTAAATAGATAAATCAAGTGAATACAGTTTATTTCCCTACACAATTCATCATTAGTCTAGTTAGCCATTTACACTACTAAAACTACTATTTCTAGTCTAGTTAGGGATGGAAAGCTTAAGGGGAAGAAGTCATCACCAGGCAAAACGTAGAGTGCTCCTGGGTGTAAGTTTCCTTGAGAATGTAGCGAATTATCACTCACGTAACTTCCTGTATAATTTCATATTAAACAGTGAGTCACCAAGTTAAATTGATGAGGATAGGTGGAGGGCTGGGAAGCCTTAAACCAAGGTTGTCTTGGGCCGTAACCAGAGGCGATCCAGCCCGCCAAACACTTGCCACCTATTCAATGTAAACTGGCCCAATCAGCACCCACTTTTGCTACATTCAAGCATCCAAAAATTGGGCCAAGGTGTAAATAAAACATTTACACCAAGTCGGGACTACAGTGCAGGAAAATAGCCAAATCATGGTGGGATCTACTGTACAGACCCCACGGACAAAATACTTTTCCTGGTGGGGTCCATGCATGTGGCCTGCCGACTTATAGACGGCTCGTCACATAACATATACATGCGCACATTATATACATATTGTATATGTATCACCTGAGATATATGTTTACATTTTACACATTGTATTGCATCACATGGCCTAAAGGTGTACATCACATGCATTATCTATGTTTCACGAGGTATATAGGTACATATCACATATGCTATATATATATATATATATATATATATATATATATATATATATATATATATATATATATATATATAACATGAGGATCTGGTGGCTGGAGTGGATGTACGGCTAGGTGCTCCATGATCAAACCCTGAACGGTCTGGATTACACACTTGTATTAGGCTGAGTCCCATGAAAATGTGGGGTCCACATGGCATGCCGTGCAATGGAGGATGCTCCAGTCAGTTCCAACTGGTGGGGCCCGCAACATGCAGACATCAAGGGCTTTGGCCCACCTCCTTGGATGGCATAGATGAACTAATGCCACGTGTGGGACCCATAGAGTAGATGCAACATCTGTTGCTGTCTCAGTGGCACACTGGCCCACCGTCCAAACAATGGATGGCTGGAGCGAAGCGCATGCCTCAGGGTGAGTACCCACCGACGCTAGTTGAGGCCCACCTGCGTTTTGTGTAAGCCCAACACAGGGCAGTCCATTTGCAATCAGTAGGGCCCACCTGCAATTTGCAGGGCCTAATGCCAGACAGCCCATAGTCTTCAGACGTGAAAACCGTCCTCCACCTGCATTTTGTTGGAGTGGTTCCTGGCCCCGATTTTCAGCATGAACGTGGCCCGATCCTGACCGTTATTCAATCCCAAGCGGGGACCATTTGGGTCACGGATCGGCCCCAAGCAGGGCCTGATGGAAACGTTTTCTAGAGTGCAACTCGGCAGCAGCTGAAAGAGGTGGTTTTAGCCCACCTTCACCACCATTGACGAGTTTGATTGCTCAGTTGGGAAGACAACCATTGCTTAGCTTGTCTTCACACAACCAGGGCTTCTGCTAGGCTTCATTCTCAACTATCATTAGGGCCCGTTGTCTGTCAGGAACCCAACCATTGTTTGGTCGTTTCTAGTCCCCGAACAGGGCCGTTGCATGGCTTGTTTGCAACATGTGCTGCTAGCTCCAAACAGAGCTCTGGTTTGGCTTCGATCCCAGCCATTGTTTGGCTGAATCTCAGTTCGAAATGGAGTCTCTAGTTGGGTCAGATTTCAGCCCAGGACAGGGCCATTCGTTGGTTCAATCCCAACCCCAAACAAGGACCCACCAACACCACTTCCTCAGACCGTCTCATGGCCATTGACTGGCTTGATCTCGGTTCGAGACTGGGTCGTCCTTTACTCTTTCTCTTGGTCTGATTTCAGCCATTATTTAGCTAAATCTCAAACCCGAGTTATAGCCACCATTTGTTTCCAGGTGATCATTACCTACCACTAGCTAATGCTACAGAGGAAGAAATGAGAAGCAACTAGAGGAGGGGCTATCAGAAAAATGAGAAATCCCACCTGGGTCGGTTCCCCTATTCCTCTTTTCTCTCACTCACTCTCTCTTGCTTGTGGTGCTACTACGGGTCCACATTGACCCAACTCAGCCTAGTTTCCCACGGCTAAGGTGGTGCAGGGTGCACTAAGTTCACCTAGTTGGTCCTCTCTTTATCTCTCTCCTTTTGTCTTCTCCCCCCACTCTCCTTCCTATCTACTTGTGAAGCTACGATCCCAACTGACCCGACTCAGTCCAACCTCACAGGGACTGAGTTGGAGCAGTGGAAACCGAGTCCACACCGTCGGCTGGCCACTCTCTCTACACACACTCTATCTCTCTATCTCTCTCCTCTCTCATTAGTGCGAAACCCAAGGCTACAGGACTCTTTATATAGAGGGAGGGGGAGGACACCAATGGCTAGAAGTGCACTGACTGTGCACGGATGAGATCTGAGATCAGTTGTACATGAGGTCCATCCATCTGTTTGGATGAAAAGCTGACCTTAAGGCCCACCAAAAAAGCATTCTTTCTGATCTGGTGGGGCCCATCTTGTCGTTTCGTGCGAGTTTTCAACGGGGAAGACGATCCGATCTTTAATGGCGGATCATCATTTAACATGCATGGGCACGATCTGATTCATCTGGTCGGTCCAGATGGGACCCAGGATTAGCATGGGGCCTACTTCTCATGTCCCAAATGTCCATCTCCACATATCTCACGAGAATCTCCAATTCTCATGAGAGAGCTCGAATTTTCGTCTCCATTTCGTCTCGCCTCGCACCATCGACAGGGATGGAGCCACGTGTCCCTAGGAATGGCTGGGAGAGAGTCAGTACCTTTTTCTCAGAGTGGAATGCCGCTCCTTGCTTTTTCTTACACAGCCCTTGCCCGGCCATTTCTGGAATAGAGAGAGCACGCCTCTCCTTAGAAGTTGGATAGCTGAGATGGTGTCATCGGGCTGATCATGAACCATCCAAGCAATCCCAGATGGGTTCCACACAGCAAATTTTCACCACATGTAGTACAATGGATGGTGGTGACCCATCTATCTCATCTGTTTACAACGGCCCAAAAGGCTATACGGTTTTGTTAAGCCGGGCCCCTTAGAGTAAATGAACGATCCAGATGCCTCGAAAAGTGGCTAGGGTGGGCCACCTAGAGGCACAAAGATCGTTCGTTCAAACCTGAATATGGCGGGAAAAATGCCATTTTCTCTCTTTAACGTAAGGAGATCGGTCAAACCTAACGTTCCAGTGCACATCGTGCACGAGTACTCCTAATGTACATGCGCCACATTGAGGCCCGCTGAGGTGTCAGCATCATAATCCACACTGTTCATTTGTACTAGGGACCCCACTTCAAGGATCCTGGCCCACTTTGGGGTGGATGTGATCCATAAGCGGGCCGTTACACCCTTCTAAGGGTCATTATTTGCCCGTATGACGTGACCTGTTGATCCAGTGGGTCTGATACTTATTTTCAATGGTTAATATGATGCACTGGTTGTGATGAAGGTTTGATTTGCCACTAACAAGCCTCAGACGTTGGTGATAAGTGTGTTGAAGCAGTATACCATTAACATAAATGCTTTAATTCAAAGTGTTTAGGTAATCTTACCCTTTGCGTGTTGTAGGGCGCGTTCCAGCTCCTGGAGGACCTGGATGGATGGCTTTAATTTCGACTGGAACCTCCGTCCTACATGTGTTGTGTTCAAGTCAGTTGATTAATCCACCCTGATTTGAGTTGATGTGGGTTTTAAAGGTAACACTTGTGTACCGTTGGTACGGGGTGTTACACCTGGTGGCACACATAATGATTCAAGAGTGGAGGATGCTCGAGGATATACCAGAGTATGACTTCGAGTTTGGTTTGTATTCTTCTATCATTCAACTATCAAGCCTGTCAATTCAACCCTCTCTTGTTGCAAGGGTAATCGAGGCTCAGCAGACAGACGAGTCATTATAGGGTTACCAAGCAGAGGACGCATCCAAAGAGCATGTAGATTGGTAGATTGGTTCAGATGGTGGACTTCGCTTCAGAGGCCAATTATGTGTCTTGGATGCTCCTAAGTAGCACAAAGATCTTATGATCGAGGCACATCGATCGCGGTTTTCTATCCACCCTGGCTCGACAAAGATGTATCGAGATATGAGGCAACAGTATTTTTAGGCAGGGATAAAGCGCCAGATCGCTAGTTTTGTGGCCGAGTGTGACACATGCCAGCGTGTCAAGGTTGATCATCAAAGACCCCCTGGTCTGTTGCAGCCATTGAGTGTCCCGACATGGAAGTGGGAGTACGTGTCGATAAATTTCATCATGGGCTTGCTGAGGACTCAACACGGTCATGACGCCATTTAAGTTGTCGTCGATCGTCTGACAAAGTCGGCGTATTTTCTTTCGATTTGTGTGACCTGGCCTTTAGATCGACTTACGAGGATATTCATTGAGGAGGTTGTGACACTGCATGGCGTTACAGTTTCGATTATTTCTGACCAAGACTCAAGGTTCACGTCTCAGTTTTAGAGGAGCTTTCAGAGAGCGATAGGGTCTGTTTTACAACTCAGCACCGCGTATCATCCGCAGACCGATGGGCAGACCGAGAGGATCAACCAGATCCTTGAGGATATGCTTCGGGCCTACATGATTGACTTCAAGGGTAGCTAGGATGATCATCTGTGATTGGCCGAGTTTGCATACAACAACAGCAATCATGCGACCATCGGCATGGCTCCTTTTGAGGCACTATATGGTAGACCGTGCAGATCACCGAGTTGTTGGACCGAGGTCAGAGAGCGGCATCTCCTAGGTCCCGAGCTTGTGCAGCAGACGTCAGAGGTTATCGATATCATCAGGCAGAGGATGCGCACAACTTAAAGTCAGCAAAAGAGTTTTCCTGATTATCGACGTCGTCCCATGGAGTTCATTGTTGGGGACAGATTGTATCTCAAGGTCTCACCCATGAAGGGAATAGTTCGATTTAGAGCGAAGGGCAAGCTTGCCCTGAGATTCATAGGACCTTTCGAGATCATTGGGCATGTTGGCGCCATGGCCTATCAGATTACCTTGTCATCTTAGTTGTCTGATGTCCACAACATTTTTCATGTCTCTATGTTGAGGAAGTGTGGGTCAGACACCATTCCAGTTATTAATTGGCAGTCGCTGGAGGTTGGCGAGGATGCTTCTTACATTGAGCAGCCAGTTCGTATATACTTGATCGAAAGGAGCAGGTCCTCCGAACTAAGGTCATTCCCTTAATAAAGGTGCAGTGGGGACACCATTCTTTTGATAAGGCGTCTTGGGAGTACGAGGCCAAGATTCGAGAGCGTTATCCCCATCTTTTTGATGATTGATTATATGTTGTATATTGTATGTTGTCTCTGATTTTAAATGTTGATGCTATGTTTCCTCTTCCTTATGAGTTATGTCTAATTATGATGATTGTGTAAATTTTGAGGATGAAATTTTTATTAGGAGGGGAGAGTTGTAAGGCCCGTATCCTAGACTGTACCATTCTATGGACTCCCCTGGTCCTCCCGGTCGAATTTCGGTAACCCACGACCTATAATCGGTGTTTGCTTGTGACCCTAAGTCGCATCCTATATATCTATGTCGACTCGACTAGAAACTTGTATCCTAGTGACCACACTATAGTCGCGATTTCAATGCCGCGTCTCATGCGACGATGCAATACCCAGGCCAGGAGTTGTGGGCCCGCATTTATTTCGAGGAAAACGCCGCGTGTTGCGAATTCTGAGATAACCTCTACAACCCATCACATCAATCAATCAATCATAAGTCAAGTATACAACCCATCCCTCTCTTACCAACAAGGCATGGCACCCATCTCTCTCCCGTCCCCTAAGTTAACTCTCATGTCCCCTCTCTTTGACCACCCATCCCTTCCTTACACACCCATTCCTCCCATTCCATCTCTCTTACAATACCCTCTTCTCTCTCATTCTCTCCACCATTTTTAAGCCTCCATGAAAGAAAAATTCTAAAGAGAGAGAGCCTATTGTGTGGTCCACTTCTTGTGAGACCCGTATCCTATCCCGTACCATTCCTTAGGCTTCCGTGGTCCTCCCGGTCGAATTTCGATGACCCGCGATCTGTAACTGGTGTTTGCAAGTGATCTTGAGTCGTATCCTGCATTCCAAAGTTGGCTCGACTCGAGACTTGTACCCTAGCGACCACACCTTCGCCGCGGTTCCGACACCACGTTTTACGCGCCAAGGTGATACCCAGGCCAGGAGATGTGGGCCCGCATCCAGTTCTAGAAAATGCCGCACATTTGCAAACCCAATAGAAACATATCAAATCAATCTCATCAATCACATCACTAGTCAAAGTACAACACCCATCCCCAAGTACAACCACCCTCCCCAAAGTCAACTTTCTCTTACAACCAAGTACACCCATCACTCACACCTATCACTCACCTATCTCTCTCTCTTACAACCTCTCTCTCATCTCTCTCTCCCTCATTCTCCAAGCAACCCATGTCCAAGCTTCCATGAGAGAAGCTAGTGTGGCCCACCTTCCTACCTCCCATCTCCACCATCCAAAGATCATCTCGACCATTAAAATCGTTCCCTTGGAGCTCTAGAGGCTATAGGTAGAATAAGGAAGAGGAGATCAAAGGTGAGTGTTCTAGAGTAGATCTTGACCTTTGATGTTTGGGACAAGTGGGACCCATTTCATGTATATGTTTGATCATATGAGGGGCCCACAGTGGCGGGGTCCCTCCACCATCCGATCTCTCTCTTTATCTCTCTCTCTCAATTTCTCTATTTTATTTTTTTATGGCCCACCTGGATGGATGTAGCTATTGGGACACATGTATGTGGACCCCACCTTAATGGACGTATGGAATCCACCGTCCAGTAGTGGATCATCCAGCAACTAAGGCTACTGGACTGCGTGAATGGAAAACATAAATATCAGCTTGATCCCAAAATGGGTGGGCCATTGATGTGGCACCACCATGATGTATGTGCTTCATCACACCATCCATCTGCTGGACGTGTGGGGTCCTCCTTGATGTATGTATATCCACCATTCATCGGGGACAGTCGGATCCACCGTGATTTATATGTTTTATCTTCACCGTCCAGAGGTTTTCTGGATGGTGGGATTCCATCGTAATGTAAGTGTTTTATTTGTGCCGCCCACCCTGCACGTGTGCTGCATCCATGCAGCGTGGGACCCACCTCTGATATCCAGACCATCCATCTGGACGGTGGGCCAGCAGGCCACACCTGATGTATGTGCTACATCTAAACCATCCATCCGTTGTCTGGACAGTGCAGATGCGGGGCCAGCCATGATGTATATTTTGATCCACACCGTCCAAAATGTCTGGATGGTGCTGGACCACCTTTGGACGATGCTGTGGATATGTATGTTTCATATCCACACCATCCAGAGTGTTTGGATAGTGTTGGTAATGTTTGGACAGTGCTAGCAATGTCTAGACAGTGTTTGGATGGTGTTATCCAATGTTTGGATGGTGCAAATTTACATGGACAGTGTTTGGATGGTGATGTCCAATGTTTGGACGGTACAGATTTACAGGGACAATGTTTAGATGGTGCTGATTTACCTGAACAATGTTTGGACGGTATTGATTTACCTGGACAATGTTTGGACAGTGCGGTCCAATGTTTGGACAGTGCTGATTTACATAAGCAATGTGTGGGCGATGCTGATCATCATTAGAGTGCCATGTGCCCCATAGAATGATAGTGTACAGTGATACACATGTTGCACCTGCAACTATTGAAATGATTTTAGATGTAATCCAAGCTCCCACTTGAGGCCCACTTTGAAGTACTTGTGGCTCATCTGTGAGGCCCACCTTGATGAATTTTGTGGCGCATTCGTTAAGCCCACTTTGATGTATTTTATGGCCCATCCGTCAGGCCCACTTTGACATATTTTGTGGCCCATTCGTCAGGCCCACTTTAATGTATTCTGTGGTCCATTCGAGAGGCCCACTTTGATATACTTGTGGCCCATCTGTGAGGCCCACCTTGATATATTTGTAGCCCATCTATGAGGCCCATTAGTGCGGCCCATTGGTGCAGCCCACTTGATGTATATGAGGCCCATTAGTGCGGCCCATTGATGCAACCCACTTGATGTATATGAGGCCCATTTGTGTGGCCCATTAATGCGGCCCACTCATTGTATATGAGGCCTATTGGTGTGGCCATTGATGCAGCCCATTATGATGTATATTGAGGCCCATGGGTCGTAGCCCATTGTGATGTATCTAAGGCCCGTGTATTGCGGCCCATATGAAGTATGTGAGGCCCATATGTGCTGCCCAATGAGATGTATATGTGGCCAATGAGTGAGGCCCATCGTGATTGTATTAAGCTCTTGCGTAAGGCCCATTATATTGTACACAAGGCCTTTATGTGCGGCCAATGGGATGTGTATTGGGCCTTTATGTGAGGTCATGGGCCCACTATATGTTAGGCTCTATGTGGGTTATTCCTTGAGAGCAATGTTAGTTGAATGTCCACATTGATGGGCAATGATGGTTAAATGTCCACATTGTGACCTTTCCCTTGGACCCTTTGTTAGGCCGATTGTCAAGGCCGATTATCGGTGCCAGCTATCGATACCGATTATGAGTATGTGACAGCATAGTATCATGATACATGCCCATACACATCATCTGCATGTTTATTATGAGACGTGATTGACCATTACATATGCCATAGGGCAAGTTGTTAAGAGACCCCCTGATAGGCAGAGATTATCTCACATCAGCACATGGTATACGCAAGATTGTTGCATGACTGGATTATATGACTCATGCATCTTACATTGTGTGTTGTGATTACTGTATGCCCTAGCGACATCAAGGTCGTAGCCTCTACAGGCATGTCGTGGATGGCTAGATAGGACACCGAAAATCTGTTACTAGCATCGGGCCACCATAGATGGCCCTGGGTGAAAATTTCTAAACCCTCTTGGTACCAGAGGACGCTCCAATGTCTAGACCGAGTGGATTACATGAGTATCCGAATGCCAAATACCAGTAGGTTGTGTCTCCCACTATTTCGTAGTCAGTTGGAAGGGGGTGTGGCCTTATCCACCTGATTCGTAGTGGGCAAAACTAGGCTGAGTTTGATGTGCCGAGTAGGTATTGGCTAACTACTAGCCAGGCGGATAGTGAGGTCTCTTCCACTCACCTGGTTGCTCATGATGGTGCAGCAATCTGATTTGGAGTGTACTAGACCCCGGTGATAATCCCAGAGAAGTACAGTACTGATATGTGGACTTATTGAGCAGGAGTTGCATACTCATTCATTCATTCATTCACTATCCACTCAAGCTAGTGGTGCGCAACTAATTATTGTGTACCTTCGTAATGGCAAGTATTTTGGATGGGGCGCGCGACTAACCTGAGATCAGGAGTCTACTACATTGAGTATGGTTATCCAAACTTAGGTATGGGACTAGTTTGGATAGAAGTCTCTTGTGATGGACCCCATAGCCTGCGATACTATGTATTATCATCCTGACTTCACTCCAGCTTAATCATTTCATTCGCACATCATATTGCATTGCATCCGTAGCATTTAGCATTTTGGGTTGCCTTGTTTCTACATTGATATGGCCGTTAGCATTCATGCCTTGCATCGCTTAGCCTTGGTATGACTGATGGCACTTATGGACTTATCGGTGTATTTCCACTTACTCTGATATCGTATGATTCATGATCTTGTCAGTATTTCCACTTATTCCGATTTTGTATGATTTATGGCATTGTATTACATACCTGGCACTTACATTGTGCACACACTTTCACCACCCTCTAAGCTTTCTATAAGCTTATGCACGATAGATGCGTGCATGTAGTGCTAGGTCGCAGCAGCGTTGAGCTTGGAGCATGCAGTAGACTTTTGGAGTTTTGATTTTTGACATATGCATTTCCCTTTCAGCACTGTATTTAACTGTTTATATTAGTGGATATGTGATGATGATGTTGCCTTTGTGATTTGGGTACACTTGTGGTTATGCTTCTTATGAGATAAAAGTACGTTGAAAAATCCTCCTTGTAGGATCCCAGGATCAGAATCTGGTGTATGGACACTGGGAGCCGAGAATGGGGAACTATGGAGGCTATCGGCACTGGATTCGGTGATCGAAAATTTGTGAGCCCGGCTTCCGAATTTGGGGCGTGACACTTCCTACCGCCTCATCTCACCATCCAACCATCCAAACTTCATCATCCTCCATCAAAGGAGCTTAGGAGATTAGGATTCCAAGGAGCTAAAGAAGAAGGCCATAGGTGGGTGTTTGTAAGATTAGATTTCGGTTTTTGTGATGGACCAAGTGGGGTTTACCGATTGATGGTATGGATCCCATTTGAGACTCATCTTGATGTATGTATTAGAGGGGCCCATAGTGGCGGGGCCCCTCCATCACACCGTTTCTTTCTCCCTCTCTCTCTCTTGTGATTGTGTGTGGCCCACTTAATCTAGACCACCCATTAAGCAGGGGTCACCCTACTAACCATCCAGCGGCAGCAATGCCGCCCGTTTGGGCAGACCTTGATGAAGGGATAATACAAATATCATCTTTATACAAGCTGTTGGTGGGCCACACGTGTGGACCCACCTGATTCATGTATTTTACCTAGGTCGTCCATGGCCCACCATGATGTACATGTGAATCCACACCGTTCATTGCTTAGACGGTGGGTCACCTTAATGTATGTTTTTTTATCCAGCCATCCATCTATCTAGATGTTGGATGTTGAGTTCTCAAAAATATATATATAATAATAAAATAATATATATATATAATATTATGGTGGGCCCCACATGGGACCCACCTTTGTAGGATGTTGATTAGTCAGTGTACCTACAGTAGCTATATAGTTGTTGTATTGCCGTCAACAATCCTCATGGACCCCATCATGTGGTATAAGTTATATCCCAACCACTCATCCATTTGGCTTTGTGTGGGGCCCACCCCACACGTGTTGCATGTGTGGGATGGGACCCACCTTGTTGTACGTATTCTATGATGGACGGTGCTGTGAGGGGCCGGCTATGATGTATCTGCCATCCATCTGACTGTCCGTTCTGGGCAAGACGTGGGATCCACCCACACGTGTTGCACGTGTGGGGTGGGGCCCACCTTATATATTGTATCCACGCCATCCATCTTTGTAGACCCACCTTGATAATGAGTTTCATCCAGGTCGTCCGTCTGCTGGACGGCCAGACGCCTGGATGAAGGAAAACACAGATATCTGCTTGATTCAAAACTCTTTTGGTGGGCCATACGCGTGCCATCCACACCGTCCATTGCCTTGACGGTGGGACACCACCCCCCCCCCCCCCCCCAAACGTCAGCAAGTTCTGTGGGTCCCGCATGATGTATATGTTTTATCTCTACCGTCCAGGGGATTTTGGATGGTGGGGATCCACCTGGTGCATGTGCTGGCAGCGCATGGCCCTGCCATAATGTAAGTGTTTTATTGATACCATCCATGTACTAGTGGGCCAGCAACCCACCAGCTATATAGTTACTGTACTGACGTCAGCGATGCTTATGGGCCTGATCATGACTTATCTGTTAGATCCAAAATGTCCATCCACTTCTTGAGCTCGTCTTAAGGCTTGAGACTATATATCTCTATAGATATATATATATATATATATATATATATATATATATATATATATATATATATATAAGACAGATCTATGATCAGGTGGACTTATTATAGGAAACAGTGGGTTTGAACGTCTACCATTGAAACCCTTTTCGGGTCATGAAAGTTTTGGACCAATATGGAATTTGTTTTTCCTCTTAATCTAGGTCCTTGTGACCTTATGATCAAATTGGATGGAAAATAAATGTTATGGTAGGTTCTGTAATTACTTAACAGTGAAAATCATTATCTCCATTGTTATTTGTGCTATGGTCCAGATGATTTTCGATATGATTTATATTTTTGGGTAATGCTCTAAATGATCTCTAAAAATGGATGTGTGGTGGAGATATGAAAATATAGTGAGTATATTGGGCCCGTATGAGAGGACCATTGTGATGTGTTTGAGGCCCATGGGTTGTGGCCCATTGTGATGTATTCAAGGCCCATGGGACATGGCCAAATATGATGTATGTGAGGCCCTTGTATGAGACCCATGGTGATGCATTTGTGTCCCTTGAGGGAGGGCTATTGTGGTGTATATTAAGCCCTTGCGTAAGACCCATTATGTTGTATACGAGGCCCTGGTGTGAGGCCCATTATATTGTGTATGAGGCCTTTGTGTACGGCCCAATGGGATGTGTAATGGGCCTTTATGTGAGGCCATGGGTGTAACACTCCGTATTTTCAGGACCCGAGTATATGACCCGTTTCCCAAAAACTCGAGTGTTAACCTCAAAAATTCAGTGTAAATTCAAACCGCTTATCACTAATCAGAGTCAATAACAACGAAGCTAGAGTAAACCATGCATTGAAATAAAAATGTTCCAACTATAATAAAAATCTAAACATAGCGCCCATCCAAGACTTATACAATCACAAATAACCAAGTTCATTAAACAAAGCAGGAATCTATCAACTAGTGGTGGAGCTCAATATGGGCCGCAAGGACCTTGTCTAGCTCCCCAGCTACCCGATCTGCTCTAGCAACCCAGTGAACAGCATCAGCTCGCTCTACACCTACATCAACTATTACAGTTTGATAGCGTCAATGGCTATCGCAGTGAGGAGCACCTTCTAAGATCGTGCACTCATCATTCACAATTAATATAGATCGCAAGTCATGAAATTAGATATATTAAACAGGGCAATTCACAATCATGAGCATATATTCAAAAATTAAGCCAATCAACCTAATCTCATCATAAGCAAATTATAATAGAATCGCAACTCAAGTGGACGTGTCCAGATGGTCAAATAATCAATCTTCCAAACTCCATAAAATGACTAGAAAATCAAGCTTTAAACCTCTACTTCACCTGAAAATCACATCATATGCGAACACCGCAAGATGGCTAGGAAATCGCTAAGCGAACACCCGCTCCACCCAAAAATCATGGTACGACTGAACACCGCAAGATGAAAAGAGAACAACATAGAAACGTCTACTTCACCCGAAAATCATATCGTACGTGAACACTAGAAGGTGGCTAGGAAATCGCTAAGTGAACACCCACTCCACCCAGAAATCATGATACGATTGAACACCACAAGATGAAAAGAAAAGCAACATACAGCCTCTAGACCACCCGAAAATTATATCGTACATGAACACCGCAAGATGGTTAGGAAATTGTTAAGCGAACACCCGCTCCACCCAGAAATCACAATACGACCGAACACTGTAAGGTGGCTAGAAAACCAACAAGCCACAAGGGGCACCAATAATCCATCCAAGCAACGAAGGGCAAATAAATCATCTAAGCCACGTATGGCATATATGCGGTTGAAGTCGTGTAACACAAAGTATGATCCAAGCCATGTAAGGCAAATAGGCGGTCCAAGCCATGTAAGGTAGATATGCGATCCAAGTCACGCAAGTCAAATATGGACCACAAGATAGTAAAATACAACGAGTTCCATCCAATCCATCAAAAGATCGCAAATGTTAATCATATAATTAATTAACACGTGTACCACTAAAGATAGCATATTACCATCAATTATTTGTGCTTACCAAAATTAAAGAGATATGTTCTTTATCTAATACAGGAATCAAGTGCGCAACATATTATCATGTACACGTATTCACATAATAAGTTAAGTAACTCAATCAAGCAATGTAGGAGATACTAAATAGGAATGATTTAGATCATAATCTATGGTTAATGAATTTAAGTGGGAAGCTCAAAGGGTGAGTCCTCACCTTAGACGAAATCAACTTGAATCCAATCGCAATGTCCACACCAACTTGACTTCAACAAGAGAGATTTAAAGTAGCCTCTACTGAATACCTATACTCAACCAACACAAGAAGATTAATAACCTATCTTATTATTATTACAATATGTATGTAAAATATATTTTGAACTAATAGAAGGTGATTAGGGAGTCAACCCACCTTTGAATAACTCTAATCTGGATTAAACCCACAAGACAGCCGAGTCAACTAGTGTGGCGGCCCTCAACTCAAACACACTCTCTTCCTCCTCTCCCTTTTCTTCCTTTCTCTTCATATCCTCCTCTTTCTTACTCTCTTACTGAAATGTCCAGCTAGACCTAGGCTAGGCCCATGTCTAACTCGACCCAGCTGACTCGGATGGACTTAGATTCAGCCAAGTCAACTCGGCAGCCACCAAAAGCCTAGCTCCCTCTCTTCTTCCTTTCTTTTTTCCTTTCCCTCGTCTATTCCTCTCTCCTTTTCCCTTTCTCCTTCTTCTTCTTTCCCTCTTTTTTATTTATATAAATTGCTGGAACGTCCAGCAAGAATATGGACCAAGTCAACTTGGACTCAACTCGGCAGCGAGTTGACTCGACTCCCCAACTCTCTCTCTCTCTCTCTCTCTCTCTCTCTCTCTCTCTCTCTCTCTTCCTTCTCGTTTTCTCTCTTTTCTCTTCTTGCTCTACTTCTCTTTTTTTTTCTTTTTTACCATCTAGCAACCTAGACCAAAACTGAGGTCGAGTCGCGCTCGACTCAATTGGGTCAGCAGCCACTGACCTGACTCCCCCTATTCTCTCATTTCTCTCTCTGCCTCTAACTTCTTCTCCTTCTACTACTCCTATTTCTAGAACATCTGAAAAGGCCTATCTATATGTCCTAGAGGGGGGGTGAATAGGACTATGCCAAATTAAAACTTTAACAGTGGAATATCAATGAATAAAGTAAAGATAACACTATAAACCAATCACTGTATGAAAATGTAAAGCAACCTTTAAATACTAGAACAGAGAGGTTGATACCAATGTTGTTCTAAGGACAACCTTGCACCATAAAAACCAAGGGTTTATGGCAGGACAACCTTACTAGAACAATTTGAATATCAAAAAATCAAACTGAAAGGAAATAAATGAAATAGCAAGAAATAAATTCTAAACTATTACAACATTCCCCATAATGCTTGAAATGTAAATATTACAACATTCACATCCACACATACATCCCACAAACTTGAATGATAAAAGATATAGAAATTAAATAAACATTCAAATCACAAGATGAAGAATTATAGTGGTTCACCTGTGTGTTCACCAACTGTTAAACAACAGCCACACAGCTTATTACTCCACTCCTAATATCCTCACACAGGGGATATTAGCGTTCACTATCAAAAATAGATTTTTCTCAGATTCACCCAAAACCTTCACAATTGTGTCTTTCAAATGGGCTTACACAATTCAAAAACCCCACTTCTGAGTTTTCTGGCTCTCCTCAGATAACCAACAAATTGAGATTTTTCTGGCTTAATCTCAAATAAAACTAAAAGAAAAAAATTTACAATAATGTAAAATACCTGAATTTCTCCTTTTGTAGCAGCCCAGAAGAACCAATCAGAGTAGAAGTTCGAATATAGAAGTTCAATTGTCCAATACTCACTTTGAAATGGTTCTAAGTTCTAATTGATTTTAATTAAATCAAGTTGGGCTAGCTTTATTTGATTTTGATTCCAAGAAGTAGAATATCCCAATTCCTCTTTCAAATTAGATTGGAATGCATAAACAAAATCAAAGAAGAAAAGCTAACAAAAGAGAATTTTAAATATGCATAATGTAGCTTAAAAAGAACACAAACTTATCTCTCAGAGTGATGCCTTGATTTTACTTGAATTGGATTATCAAACTCTGAAATTCGTGCTCTATTTATAGTTACAAAAATCGCATCTACGACTGGTCCTGAGGACACTATGACTGGTCGTAGGTCGAATAGATTTTTAAATTTTTGAGTGCAATCGGATAAAACCGTTCCACGACTGGTCGTAGGCCATGTACGACCGATCGTGACACCTCCACGACTGGTCGTGACCATCCTACGACCGGTCATAAGGCACCAGGTTTGTTTGCTGTAGTTTGAGTCGTAGATCCTGGACTAGTCGTAGGACGAGTCATGCACTGTTCACATGACCGGTCGAACAGAGTTTAGGACTGGTCGTAGCTCAACCAAAAAATTTTAAAAATTTGCAACAACTTAGGACTGGTCTTGGAATTTCTTGGACTGGTCGAGGCAGCTTTAGGACTAGTCGAACAAGGTCCAAGACTAGTCTTTGAACAAACCAAATATCTATAAAATGATTCGATTTTAATTATGTATACAAAATGACCTGCCCTAAGGTCAATCTAAGGTCATTCATACCTTAAATGTGAAGTATGGACATTGAAACTTCATTTCTTCAGATGTTGGTTGACCTTTGAAGATTATGAAACTTTGAGATCTCTACAAGATGTAGCTTGAACTTGAGATCTTCTAAAGCTTGAATTATACTCATCTTATACTTTATATTGAGTTGTACTTTAGTCTTGAGTTGTGCTTGAGTCTTGAACAAGAACTTGCCTTTTGATGTAGCTCTTGGAAGACTCTGAACTTTGAAGCTTACAGGAGTGGACAAAGTACATGACCTTACATTTCTTGAAGTAGATCACCATTCCTAACTTGAAGCCTTGTGATGCAGTGTCTTGAACATATAAATCAACATGCTACACAAGACACAGATTGTGTTTTTAGCACCACAAAATTTGACAACTAAAGGAGCAGGAAACCATAGCACTTACAACATCCAGCAACACCCCAAGCTAGAACTAGGCTCAGCAGCAATAGCAAGTGAGTTGGTTGAACAGTAACCCAACACGTCCTAGCCGAACTTGGTTTCGGCCAAGCTAACTCGACAACAGCTCCCTCCTACTTCTCTTCTTCTTTCTTTCGCTTTCTCTCTTCTCCCCAGACTTTTGAAATGCTCAGAATCGATTAGAACCAACGAACTCAAAATGAACCTGGTGTGGTCTGAACAAGGAAGAAGGAGGCAGCCATTAATGACGTTCTCTAGAACACTGTTCCTTCCTCCGATCTACTTCTTATAAACGGTAATGGACCCTAGGAAGCTTAGAGAATGGGAGGAGAGAAGTTCGGAGTCAGTTTTGGTGATGGGTTCGAAGATGGGAGCGTGCAGCTATTTTTTAGGATTTTCGAAGGAGACGGAGGAGGCAGGGAAGTGATGCTTGATCCTCCCTCCTTTAACATTTGCCCTATCTCTTTAGAGCCACTGGATGAAGGAGGGATGGTCTGGATCGCCCCAGCTTGCAATAGCCTACAAATATGGCCGGTAAAACTGAAACCAACAGTGGTTTTCAGCTTGGTATGGGAGCCCTAAACCAGGGAGAAATGGATGGTTGGGATTGCTTGTACTGGACGGTCGGGATTGAAGGAGAAAATGTCATGCGGATTGCCAGCATGGAGACTTTCCATTTTTGGAAAGGAAAGAAGCACAAACAGCCCACTTACGCGGGTATTTGTGCATAAATGCACGTGATTCACTAGGTGAACCAAACTTGGTTTTGGTCAGTCCCCCATTGCGCACCAGATGGACGGATCAGATCGACCATTTGGGTCGTGATGGTGGGCCACAATTGTAACAGATGGGCAGGTATCCGTTCGTTCAAAAATAGTCGGGGGCGAGAAAGGAAAGAAGGAATTTCCTTCTTTTTATTGGCTCGGGTCAAACTCGTTTGACCAAGCAGCCCTATTCCATGCACGTTGAGTGTGCATTCGTAAGTGGTGCCCATGCACCATAGGTGGGGCCCACAGTGATGTATGAATCCGATCCACTCCATTCATCTGTTTTATTGCCCCGTATTATGGCTCAGTCCAAAGAATGAAGCAGATCCAGGACTTAGGTCGGCCATAGTTTGTGATTTGGGGTCCTTAGTCATAGGTTTTCATTAATCTGATGGTCGGATCGTACCGAATTTGAACGTCAATGGTAGTAAGGGTCTATGGGAGCATTTAACCAAATATTAATGCCTAGATTAGGGATTAGATGACCAAATACATATTTGTAATATTAAATGTCATTTTCACAATGTTTTAAATATCAATTTATTATTAAGTTTTCGATTATTAATTATTTATATTTAAATCCCATGGTTCTCTCTTCTGGAGACGTCCTGTATGTTTTTCAAAGATAAATTAATTATTTGTATTTAGATTATATATATATATATATATATATGTACGTATATATTTCTAAATTGATCACATGGGTCACACCCCAATTAGTACTATTTATTCACTCACTCAGTCCACTATAGGTCTTTGATTATACAATTTTGATTAATTGGGTTTGTAAGTGGGCCTAAAATGCATGGATTTTATTGTTTAGTTATCGATTTATCTAAATTAATGGTTGGATATTAGATGTTGGTATTCTAACTGTTGCAATTTAGTAGTGAGTTATGACTTGTCAAATGATGGTGAACAATGTATATAGTTACACTAATCTAGATTATAATAGTAACGCCTTAGTACTCAAAAGCACGGGGTGTTATAATGGGCCCACAATATGTTAGGCTCTATGTGGGTCACTCCTTGGGAGAAATGTTTGTTAAACGTCCACATTGATGGGCAGTGATGGTTAAATGTCCACATTGTGACCTTCCCTTAGGCCTTGTTAGGCTCATTCTTATCATTCTCTAAGTAGGTTAATCCAAATTATTGGGCCCCATTGATGTTGCATGGTCCATCCTCGTCGTAGACTCCGTGCTACCGAAATTGATATATCTACAGCCGAGGGTCGATCTTTATATTATGGTTTAGATTGACTATTCATCTATGGACCCCACCTTGCATATAGGCCAATTATCGATACCGATTATGAATATGTGACAATATAACATTATGATACATGCCCATACGCATCATCTGCATGCTTGTGATGAGATGAGGTTGACCTTCTGGTAAGTTGTTTATGGGACTCCATGATAGGTGGTGTTATCCCTCCTGAGTGCACGGTGTGCGTAGGATTGATGCATGACTGGATTGTATGACTCATGCATCTTGCATTTTGTGATGTGGTTACTATACGCCCTAGCAATATCAGGGTCGTGGCCTCCACAGGCACATCGTGGAGAGCTGGATTGGATACCAAAAATACTGTTGCTAGCATCAGGGTGCCATATATGTCCCTGGGTGAAAATCCCTAAACCCAATGGTACCAGAGGATGACTCCAACGTCGAGACCTAGTGGATACATGGGAGCACGAGGGTCGTATACTAGTAGGCCACATCTCCCACTATGTCATGGTTAGTTGGAAAGGGGTGTGACCTTACCCGCCTGAGTGAGGGGGCAATATCTAGGTTGAGTTTGACCAGCTTGACGAATGGGTCCGCTATCGACGATCCAGGCCCGATATTGGCAGGCGGATAGTGAGGTCCCTTCCACTTTCCCAGTTGTGCTCTCGGATAGGGGCTGTAAGCTAGCATAGAGTATACTAGACCCCGGTGATTATCCAGCATGAGAACTGTACTGATATTTGATGTTTTAGTGATGAGATGCATCGAATGAGGACCGGTATGCTTGAGATGCATCGGATGAGGACCGGTATGCATGAGTTGCATCTCGCATCGCATGACCTTGATATGGCCGATAGCATTCATGCCTTGCATTACATAGCCTTAGTACGGCTGATAGTATTCATGGATTCGCCAGCATATTCTATATTACTTTATATTGCATTTTGAGCATGCTATATTACACACACACTCTCGCCAACCTCTAAGCTTTTGTAAGCTTATGCACGATCGTTGCATGCAGATGATTCTTGGATTTCGCAACAGCAATGAGCTTGGAGCGTGCAACGGACTTCTGGAGCTTCCGATTCTATAATTGTATTTCCCTTTATACACATTGTATCTTAAAGTTTTTTATCATAGTGGATTTTGTGATGATGCCTTGGTTATTATTCGTGGGTTATGCTTATGGTTATGCTTGCTACGGAATAAAATTCATGCTGAAAAATTCTCCTTGTAGGATCCCAGGATTGGAACTTGATATATGGGTGCCAGGAGCCAAGAATGGGGTACTACGAAGGCTGTCAACGCTAAATTTGGTGATCGAGAATTTTATGAGCCCAGTTTCTGAGTTTCGGGCATAACAAGAGGTATGAGAACTAGAAATGATTCCATCACAAAACCATGCCCAAGAGACAAGGCAAACAACAGGATTTACCAATCTTATAACCAATCCAGGAGAATTGTGAAAGTTAGGGAGGATTCCATCACCCAACCATGCCTAAGGGACGATGGTGAACAACAGGATTTCCTAAATTCACAATCTCAATACATGAAAAGAACATACTCAAAAGCTATCGCAGATTCATTGTAATTTAAGTCACAACAAACCATTAAAAACTGAAAGTATTCCTTATAATCAAACTAGAATCAAAGAGAGTTCAATATAAATATGAATAAAAGCAATAAAAACATCCCATCACACTACAAGCTTCACCTCTTAGCCCTAGCTAAGAGGTTTAGCGAACCATAAACATGATTGAACTAGAATCTCTTAAGAAAAACATAAAAACAACTAAGGAGAAAGAAGAAAAAAAACTCTTAGTGATGGCTTCTCCATGCTTTTACTCCACTCCCCAAACCCTAGATGATACCTAGGAGTGCCATAGGGACCTCTATTTATAGTTTTAGGTCTTACACTTTCGCATCAAATGGAAATTTTCAGAAACCGTCTCAAATTTACGTAGTCTGTGCAAAGATTGTGTAACGCTCGACCGGTCGTGGGTTATCCTCGACCGGTCGTGGGCTATCCTCGACCGGTCGTGGGACACCCTCGACTGGTCGAGCAGGATGGGAATTTAGTTGTTTTACTCACTGGAGTTCGAGTCGAGAAACCTCAACCGGTCGAGCTTTGACTGGTCAAGCGGTGTCCAGGACTGGTCGTGCGTAGGCTGGACCGGTCGAGCAGAGGCCAGGACTGGTCGAGGATTACGTAATTTTACTTCAAAACTCCAATTTTCTTCATTCTTGACTTGATTTCCTTTGATCTTCAGTGTGTGCATTCTTCATTCTTGATTTCATAAGATCCAATCTTGGCTTGGGTGAATCTTGAGTGTTAACTTCATGCTTTTAACATCCTTTTCATTCCAAGCTCTTGAATTCACCTTGCAACACAAACATGATTAAAATAAAACATTAAGCATTATTATGTTCATAAAACCTAGTAATAAATGGGGTTTAATATGCAATATTTGACCCTCAACACAATCCCCAACCAGCATTTTGCTAGTCCCGAGCAAAGTATGCGAAAATGAACTTTAATGCACAATGTTCAAACGTTTTTCAGAAAATGATCATTTGTGTAGTCAAGTATGAATGAGCAGACTCAAGATGAGAAATTGAGATTTTGAAAACCTAGAGTTGAATCACATAAGCAATTAATCAAATAAGTCCTTTATCCATTAGGTCAGAGCTTGGTTTTCATATCAAGCTTTTTAAAGTGCTCAGTGAAAATACTATCTCTTCATAATGTTAGCCATGCTCATTACTTCAAGATTGTTTGAAAACACAAGCACTGATTTTGAACTTATCCCCTTTTCCTTATTTTTCCAGTTTTTGATTTTATATCGACAGTTATTTGTATTTATTCCTCTTCTTTAGACATTACATCATTTTCAAAGACATTTTTCATTCCCCTCAAAGATGTTGTCATTCTTCATTCTTTATGACTTCTTTGTCGATCTCCTATTTTTTAACTGGTTCTTTCTTCTTTTAATGTGGATAAAATTCTCTAGACTCAGTTCTCAATATCTTTCAATGATCATCATACTAACAATCAGAAAATCTAATACTATTCACAGAAAATAATTTGAATAACATAATATTCAAACTTCCTCTTAACTAATAGAGTGTAAGAACCATAAGTGATAGGTTACTTAGTTGCTCCAACTCCAATAATTCAAAATTCAATTTATATCTTATCATCTTACTCAAAACAATCTTAAATATACAACTTATCGCTTTCCAAATAGATAAACATTGAAAAATTTTCAAAAATTTTACAATTTTTTGCTCAAAACTGAGAAAACACTCATTAGTATACCTAATCTCCCATCCCCAACCTAAAATCTACATTGTCCTCATTGTAAAGAAATAAGCATGATTTGCAAAAGAACAACGTAATTGAAAGAGAGGTGATGGAAAGATAGCACTTAATGAAGAGATTTTGCAGTTTTTTCCAAAGGATCTTATCATGAAGGTCATTAGCACAAGAGTTAATCAACCAAAAACAAACTATCCTAAAACGGTGGAAGCAAACTGTCCTAGAACAGTAGAAAACAAAATATCCTAGAACGGTAAAAAACAATAAACCTAACTATACCTCCATCAGACTAGGAGATCAATCCTGATAGACAGGATCATTACAAATGGCTTTAATCGATGTCCATTTACTTTAAAATCATTGCCATTGTTTAGATTTCAAATCTCGATAGCCCCATGAGGATAAACATTTTTAATAATGAAGGGGCCAGTCCAACGAGATCGAAGTTTGACCGGGAAGAGATGTAACCGAGAATTATAAAAGAAGACTTTCTGACCTGGTGTGAATGATTTTCGAAGAATGTGTTGGTCATGAAACACCTTCATTCTGTCCATGTAAATTCTTGAGTTCTCATACGCATCATTCTGGATTTCTTCGAGTTTATTCAACTAAAGTTTGCGTAGCAAGCCAGCATTGTCTAGATTGAAATTCAAAATTTTGATCTCCCAGTAGGCTCTATGTTTCAACTCCATAGGCAAGTGGCAAGCCTTCCCATAGACAAGTCTAAAGGGAGATATTCTAATAGGGGTCTTATATGTGGTACGGTAAGCCCATAAGGCATTGGTCAATCGAATTGACCAATCCTTATGGTCAAGGTTAACCGTCCTTTCCAAGATGTGTTCAATTTCCCTATTGGAAATCTTAGCTTGCCCACTTGTTTGTAGGTGATATGGAGTGCTCACCTTGTGAGAGATGCCATATTTTTTCATTAAATTCGTGAATGGCCTGTTACAAAAATGTGAGCCTCCATCACTAATGATGGCTCAAGGCATTCCGAATCAGGAAAGGATGTTCTCTTTTAAGAATTTAATGATCATTTGATGGTCATTGTTCTGGCACGGAATCGCTTCAACCCATTTAGTGACATAATCTATGGCGAGCAAAATATATAAATTCCTAAAGGATTGGGGGAATAGTCTCATGAAATCGATGCCCTAGTAATCAAATGCTTCAATGACCAGAATGGGGTTCAAAGGCATCATATTTCAACGGGACAATGCTCCAAACTTCTGACAACACTCACAAGCTTTACAAAACTCATGAGTGTCTCTGAACATAGTGGGCCAATAAAAACCATACTAAAGGATTTTGGCTATGGTCTTTTTAGCAGAAAAGTGACGACCACAGGCCAGAGAGTGACAAAGGAGATGACACTTTAGTTTTCATTGTCTGGCACATATATCCTTAAGATTTGGTCTAGGCAATATTTAAACAAATATGGATCATCCCAGAAGAACTTACAAAACTCGGTGAATAATTTTTTCTTATCTTGAGCATCCAATGTGTCGGCGTGAAACATGTGGCAAGATAATTAGCAATATCAGCAAACCAAGGTGAATGTGAGACTTTAAACAATAGTTCGTCAAGGAACATGTCATTTATATGTGTCGTCTCAAGGGAATCAGAGAGATCAAGGCGAGAAAGGTGGTCAGCCACTACATTTTCTACTCCCTTTTTATCTTTTATTTCCAAATCAAATTCTTGGAGTAGGAGGATCCATCTTATCAGGTGAGGCTTAGCATCATTCTTAGAAAGAAGATACTTGAGTGTCGCATGATCTGTATAAATGACGATCTTGGATCCGATCAACTATGACCTAAATTTATCCAAAGCGAACACTACGGCTAAGAGTTCCTTCTCCGTAGTTGAATAATCCACTTGGGCAGGATTTAGAGTTTTACTTGCGTAATGTATAACGTAGGGCCTGTTGTCTTTTCTCTAGCCTTGGACCACCCTAAGAGCATACACTACGCCAAAACAGCGAAAAAAGAATGGTCCAAAATCGTCTCAAATGACCAAAAAGGACGATCATGGACCGTCACATGGGCTATCATATTTTGACGTGTCGTATTACTTAAAGAACGGTTGAAAACTGTCATTCTTATTGATGAAAAAAGGACGGTCATGGACCATCTCTTATGAGCCTTCAAAGGATGGCCATGGACTGTCGTTTAAAAGGACGGTCATGGATCGTCCTTAAAAAGGACTGCTATGAACTGTTTCTTATGAGCCTTCAAAGGATGGTCATGGACCGTCCTTAAAAAGGACTGCTATGAACCGTCTCTTATGAGCCTTCAAAGGACGGATATGGATCGTTCTTTAAAGGACGGTCATGGACCGTCCTTAAAAAGGACTGCTACGAACCGTCTCTTATGAGCCTTCAAAGGACGATCATGGACCGTCCTTTAAAATGACGATCATGGACCTTCCTTAAAACTCCTGAGCCTTCAAAGCACATTTTCAAATTTGAGACAGTCAATATACACCTGTTACAATATATTTCATCTTATTCTTCCAGATATACACCTGCTATATAATATATTTCATCATATTCACATTCACATCCATCTAAACCCAAACTATGTAAATCCATCCAATCATAAACTACATTCATCCAAACATAAACTACATCCATCCAAACACAAACAATCTTATCCACATTACATTCATCCACGCATAAATACATATAAGTTTAACATCATAAATAAAAAAAAGGAAAAAATTCAACAACAATTTTCTTTGTCTTTCATCTAATGAAAAAAATATTCAACCAACAAAACATTATAATTCAGAATCATGAAGAACTACAGAAACTTCTTCCAAAAAAGTGGGCACTTTTTTTAAAATAAAATTGGTCATTAAAATAAAACTAATGCAAGCAAATAATACAAAAAAGTGTTTCGATTCAAGTTAATAGAAACAACAACAAAAATTAAAGCTTTGTAAAAAGGGGCATGTGTTAAAAGGGATACATTCTTGTTTGTTGCCATGTGATTGGGCTACATTATTACAGCAATCGGGTTCGGGTTCAAGATCGGGTTTAGGTTTGGGTTTTCAAGTTTAGGTTTATGTTTAGGTTAGGGAGTTGAGATTAGGATTAGGTGTAGGTCTAGGTTTAGGGATTTGAGAATACATTTAGGTTTTAGGTTTATGTTTAGGTTTTAGGTTATAGGTTTAGGTTTAGGTTTAGGTTTTAGGTTTAGGTTAAGGTCAGGTTATAGGTTATAAGTTTAGGTTATAGGTTATAGGTTAAGGTTTAGGTTATAGGTTTTGGTTTAGGTATAGGTTAAGGTTTAGGTTATAGGTTGTAACACCCCAGATTTTTGCCAACCTAGAGTTAGACGTCCTTAAGCAATGGGTCAACCATAACACTCTCAAAGCTCAATCCCAAAGTCTAAATAATAAATAAAAAAATATCATTTTTCAACCCATTTCCTTCAAAATCTCACCTTTCATCACCTCATTCTTCAAATTTCTCCAAGTACTTTCATATTAGACACAAATCCTAAAGTTTAAATGGTGAAGAACTATACTTAAACTAAAACTTACTATAAATGGTATATACATGAATAAAATGAGATTTTGACTATTGAATTTTTGGAATCTCATAATATAGATAGGTTAATTGGATAGATTATCTTCTCCTACCCCAAAATAATATATTGTACATCATGTAACTCATTCCTGTTTACAAATGAGACCCGATAATGCCTCGACGGACTCGTGGGCCCAAACGACTCAATTCGGGGGGACCCGGGGTGGGTCTCACATGTTTCCGGGTGGGGGGGGGGGGGGAGGACATCACCCCTGAGGCGAGCCCTCACCCATATGTCCAGTGACCAGCGAGAGGCTCGTCGGTTTGGCGAGGCCTCGTCCGTACAGCGGATTGGGCAGCCCATTTTCTGCAATTTTTCTGCGCGTTTTGTCCAACTTTGAAAAACCATATCTCCCTCGTTATAACTCCGATTTAGGTGATTCAAAAACCATAGTTTTATATAAAAATATGTAAAAAATTTAATAAAATATTTAATATAGTTTAAAGTAAGTTGTTATGACAACTATCCGAAAATCACTTGTTGGACAGCTGTTGCTTCTGGAATTTTTAAAATTTTTCTACAATACGAAATCTCATGAAATTTTGTGAAGACGGGGTAAACTTGATGATGAACTACTAGAAGAATAATTAAAATAATATAATAACTAAAAGTGCCAAAAACGGGGCATAGAATGGCCCTAGGACCGTATTCTGTCATAATTAGGATAGAATTTGGTTAAGTACTAAACTGAATACTTGGTAGAATTAGCTTGAACCACTTTAAATATGAACTACAAGATCCAAAATGAGTAGGACCGCTAATGCTACGTTACCTAGAAACTTAGGATTCAACTCTAAACCCAATTACTCTCGGGAGTACTTTGAAACTTCGTATTGGACCTGGACCGCACGTCGAAAGTCCGATAGTGATGAACTTAGACAATTATGACCATCTAGTTGGTCTTGACAATCACCTCAAAAATCAAGTCCAGATGATGTCCTGAAACGATTTTCTTGAGTTCGGAGTGAAGAGTGTGAGAAAGGTAAATTTATTTAGAAAATAAATATGAATTTAAGTAATCTGAGTCGTGTCACTTGCGCACTATTTATAAGAATTCTGACCATTGGATTCTAACCCAAATTCACCCTCGGATCAGGGAAGATGGCCCACACATGTCAAAGTGCATGTGGCCCTGATCGGGTTTCGGTGACCATTAAACTGAAATTGGTCCGCCATGGATGATCTGGAAACCCGATCGGACTGAAAACTTAACTTTCTTAAGATCCATTATTAGTGAGCTTAAGTCCAACCACATTCAGTAAAAGAACCTCCGGAAACGCTCCATTGAATTGAAATAAACCCGATTTGGTTATAACTTAAGTATACCTTGGCCCTGAGGCTATTTCCATCAATTTTAGGCCTATATAAAGACCTTAAATCCTCACTCTCTAATTCCATACGAATTTTCCAAACCCTAGCTAAGAGAGAGAAAGTGAGAGAGAAGTTGGTGAATCACCTTGAGATTCCTCCCAGTTACTCTGCGTACCTAATCCATCGCATCTGAATCGTTATTCCGGCGATTCTAATCTCATTCTTGGGTAAGTCAATCAAACCCTAACCTGTTTTGAAGCTTAGAAGAGTCTAAGTGTTGATGTAGCTACTCTACTTCATTCCTTAGGTTATCTAGTCGCCGTTGACGAAGACTTATTGTCTAAATCAGATCGATTGTGCACTTTCTGGTTTAAGGTGCGGACTATATTCGTATAGGTTATGGTTTTCAAAGCTTTCAATGTCAGTTAATTATTTATTACTGACGTGGGTGCCATTTCACATGCCAAATGTGATATCTGTTTCGTTTTACATAGATATATAAGCTATGTTGTAAATAGTGTGATTCATGTGTTTGTTGAAATGTTTGTATGCATTTGGAATTTGATGTTGTGATTGCCATGATTATTTGTCATAGGGATATGATTGTTATCTATGCGACAACTCCTTGTCAAAAGGATTTGCCCTAATATGTAATATGGCTGACATATGTGATGTATGTTGCCAAGGGTAGTCTAAGTGCTTGTGAAAATGTCTGAATACGTTCGTATTTAGTAAGGTGTGAATTATGAGGTAGTTGAGATGTGAAATCCCAACTATCTTCCTTATATGTACTATTTCCTCTATGAATTTCTTAGTCTAACTATCCATGTTAACTATGTGTATGATTTCCTCCATGCAAGTTATTAATGTTATCGCTTTACTTATGAAATGCATGTGTATGGATTCTCGTTATCTTGTATCTTATAATATGTTTGCTATTATGGTTGAATGTGTATGGGGCCACGTTATGGTCCAAGCAATCGGTAACAGCTTTGAAATTGTGGCTGAGATTCATTCGCCATGTAGGACGTGTTTGACGAACCCGAGTCGTATTAGGGTTGTCGGCAGTGGTTTGGCCACATGGAGTGTTTGCGCACTTCATGTCGTTCAACTCAACGTGCGCTCGTGCTAGTCGAGCTCTTCAAGTAACCCGATGGGCCCGATGTATGTTCACCATGTATAGACGCTACTGTTTGAATCTAGGGTACCAAACTTACCAGTGCAAATCCTGTTAACCATGGTACCTCGATCCGCTAAGACTCATGAGCCGGGCATGGTGGTATGGGACAACGTGGTCGAGCTATCGGCCTACGCTGGGGTGATGAGCCTCCCCGTAGTGACCAGTGAGCAAACCAGACTCGTGAGCCGATTATGGTGGTATGGGACACTATATTCATGCTGTCGGCCTACATTGTTTGGTGACGAGCCCTTTGTTGTGACCTTGAGCATACCTTGATACTGCATTGAGGTAACAAGCCTTAGTATAGCAACTAAGGTATGACTAGGCATGCATTGATTGGTGACGAGCCCTTTGCAGTGACCTAGAACCATATGATCGTATGAGATTGTCTAAGACTGACGACCCTAGAATGGATCACTGTTTGGGAATTGATATAGGGAAGGTTCCTTAGCTTCCCAATCCTGCTGTATGAAAAGGACTAATAACAACTTGGTAATCATATGCATGCACCACATTGCATGTGCCTTGGCGTTGTGGAGCATTGTGGGAGGTTGTCATGCGTACCGTAAGATGAAGACGCTGAGGGAGTGCAGGCTAGGGCATGCATCATTTCTACATACATCCTTGCATTAACAAGAGAAATTAAGACATGTCTGATTGTATTGCTTTATCATTACTGCTTAATTGAATTGATAACATGTTAACTTTTACTGTATAGTTCCACTGAGTTGATCATTCACTCCCACATTACGGGACAGTGTTGTACACACCAACTAGACCCTGTTGTAGGTTCAGATGATGGCATAGACCGCGAGGCGGAGCCGAACTTTGAGGATGATGAGGAGGATTTCTCCTATATGCAGCTATCAGGCGGGTCTATGTAGACCATGTTCTGATCGACGGGGTTACAGGGATGCTGACTAGATGCCATTACACTTATTATTTTGCACTTTTGGAACACCATGTATATTCATTGTCCATTTTTGGAGTATACATGTATATATTTAACCTGGTAACATGTTCACACTCTGGAGACTTGCAACAGTTTATATATTTTATATATCTATCACAGTCTTCCGCTTGTGAAATTTAACTGTCTCTAGAGTATGATATGCTATTTTGGTATAATCTCACTCATGTTTAATGCACTAATATGAGCAATATTCAATCATCATTATCTATATTGCATAAGTGATGCATTGGAACTCGGGAGCTGAGCTTCTGCTCGACCCCCGATTTTCAGGGCGTTACATAGGTTTAGGTTAAGGTTTAGGTTTAGGTTTAGGAAATCAGGTTCGGGTTCGGGATCGGGTTTAGGTTTGGGTTTTCAAGTTTAGGTTTAAGTTTAGGTTAGGGAGTTGAGATTAGGATTAGGTGTAGGTTTAGGTTTAAGGATTTGAGAATACATTTCGGTTTTAGGTTTAGGTTTAGGTTTTAGGCTTAGGTTTAGGTTATAGGTTTAGGTTATAAGTGCAAGTTATAGGTTTAGGTTTAGGTTAGGTTAGGTTATAGGTTAAGGTTTAGGGAATTGAGAATAGGTTAAGGTTTAGGTTTAGGAAATCGGGTTCGGGTTCGGGATCGGATTTAGGTTTGGGTTTTCAAGTTTAGGTTTAGGTTTAGGTTTAGGTTTAGGTTAGGGAGTTGAGATTAGGATTAGGTGTAGGTTTAGGTTTAGGGATTTGAGAATACATTTAGGTTTTAGGTTTAGGTTTAGGTTTTAGGTTATAGGTTAAGGTTTAGGTTTTAGGTTTAGGTTAAGGTTAGGTTATAGGTTATAAGTTTAGGTTATAGGTTATAGGTTAAGGTTTTAGGTCATAGGTTTTGGTTTAGGTTAAGGTTATAGGTTTAGGTTTAGGTTTAGGTTTAGGTTATAAGCTATACATTTAGGTTATAAGCTATAGGTTTAGGGAATTGAGAATAGGTTAAGGTTTAAGTTTAGGAAATCTGGTTCGGGTTCGGGATCAGGTTTAGGTTTGGGTTTTCAAGTTTAGGTTTAGGTTTAGGTTAGGGAGTTGAGATTAGGATTAGGTATAGGTTTAGGTTTAAGGATTTAAGAATACATTTAGGTTTTAGGTTTAGGTTTAGGTTATAAGTTATAGGTTTAGGTTTAGGTTTAGGTTAAGGTTTAGGTTTAGGTTATAAGCTATAGGTTTAGGGAATTGAGAATAGGTTAAGGTTTAAGTTTAGGAAATCGGGTTCAGGTTCGGGATCGGGTTTATGTTTGGGTTTTCAAGTTTAGATTTAGGTTTAGGTTAGGGAGTTGAGATTAGGATTAGGTGTATGTTTAGGTTTAGGGATTTGAGAATACATTTAGGTTTTAGGTTTAGGTTTAGGTTTTAGGTTATAGATTAAGGTTTAGGTTTTAGGTTTAGGTTAAGGTTAGGTTATACGTTATAAGTTTAGGTTATAGGTTATAGGTTAAGGTTTTAGGTCATAGGTTTTAGGTTTAGGTTAAGGTTATAGGTTTAGGTTTAGGTTTAGGTTTAGGTTAAGGTTTACGTTTAGGTTATAAGCTATAGGTTTAGGGAATTGAGAATAGGTTAAGGTTTAGGTTTGGGAAATCAGGTTTGGATTCGGGATCGGGTTTAGGTTTGAGTTTTCAAGTTTAGGTTTAGGTTTAGGTTAGGGAGTTGAGATTAGGATTAGGTGTAGGTTTAGGTTTAGGGATTTGAGAATACATTTAGGTTTTAGGTTTAGGCTTAGGTTATAGGTTATAGGTTTAGGTTAAGGTTTAGGTTTAGGTTATAAGCTATAGGTTTAGGGAATTGAGAATAGGTTAAGGTTTAGGTTTAGGAAATCGGGTTCGGGTTTGGGATCGGGTTTAGGTTTGGGTTTTCAAGTTTAGGTTTAGGTTTAGGTTTAGGTTAGGGAGTTGAGATTAGGATTAAGTGTAGGTTTAGGTTTAGGGAATTGAGAATACATTTAGGTTTTAGGTTTAGGTTTAGGTTTTAGGTTTTAGGTTAAGGTTTAGGTTATAGGTTTAGGTTAAGGTTAGGTTATAGGTTATAGGTTAAGCTTTAGGTTAGGTTTAAAGTTTAGGTTAAGGTTATAGGTTTAGGTTATAAGTGTAGGTTATAGGTTTAGGTTTAGGTTAGGTTTTAAGTTTAGGTTAAGGTTATAGGTTTAGGTTATAAGTGTAGGTTATAGGTTTAGGTTTAGGTTAGGTTATAGGTTAAGGTTTAAGGAATTGAGAATAGGTGTAGATTTAGGTTTAGGAAATCGGGTTTGGTTCGGGTTTAGGTTTGGGTTTTCAAGTTTAGGTTTAAGTTAAGGAGTTGAGATTAGGATTAGGTGTAGATTTAGGTTTAGGGAATTAAGAATACATTTAGGTTTTAGGTTTAGGTTTAGGTTTTAGGTATTGGTTTAGGTTATAGATTTAGGTTTAGGTTATAAGTGTAGGTTTAGGTTATAGGTTTAGGTTAGGTTATAGGTTTAGGTTATAGGTTACAGGTTTAGGTTATAAGTGTAGGTTATAGGTTTAGGTTATAGGTTTAGGTTTAGGTTTAGGTTATTATCTACTATTGAACCTAGTATTATCTACTACATATTAGTAACATACAACCAATATTGGGGCACCATACCATAAGCTACAAGAATTTCATGTCCCCCTAAACAAGGTATCCTCCATTGATAACATATATATATATATTATAAGTCTTTTATTTTCATTTACATTCACAAATACATTCATCATCCATACAAGAAAATTGAAACAAGTATTATCACTCTTTGAGGGAAGGGAAGGGACATGATATTTCAGTGACAACTCACCTTGGCATTTATCTTCAAAAGAACATTTGTCAGGCATTGGTCATTGACTCTTTGAAGCGCAATGCATTGAGTGACAATACCAAATTCTAGCAGGTTCTTTTGCTTCCATGGACCTTCAGAAATGGCACAAATATCAGCTTGATCTAAAACTTTCGTGGCCCTTAAACAGTTTAAAAGTGTGAAATTCTCTATAATGAGAAACCAGAATGAAAAAAGACCGAGTCAAACCTTAGATTCAAGCAGTAGCGTCCATACATGGTAAACACAAAATAGGCAAATCGGTTTAATAAACAAGTTTGATTGGTATGAGCGCACGCTAAAATAATCGACATGGAACGCATAAGCACTCCTTGTGGCCTAACCACTGTCGACAATCATCGTACGACCCGGATTCACCGAATGTATCAAATTTGGTGAGACTAATTCGGCCACCCAAACAAGAATTGTTACCGATTTGCTGGACTATGTTGTAGTCCCAATCTCACTCAGATGCATTAAATAGATATAAGTGGTAATCATATAAGCATTTAACATACATTCCCAATACGAATCTCATTCGAGCATCTCATCGAACACATTACACATATTACCAAATATTGCATTTCATCCATAAACTACATAATCGAAATTTAGGTTACATGAAGGAAACTATACATATAGATAAGGTAATTGAGAATCATATCTCAATACCCTTAATAATTACAATTCACCAACAATTTTCTCATTCAGACATTTTATCAAACAATTAGGCTACACATTACCACGTACATAGACTAATTAGTTACGGCATATATTATGGCAAATCCTTTCACAAGGAGATTATCATACACACAACAAACATAAATTTTAGGTTAATAGTCAGGGCAAGTACAAATCACAATTTCAAGTTTATTCAAACATTTCAACAAACACATAAAATGCATATTTGTCCAACATAGTTCATACATATATAATATATGAGAAACGTTGTAACTAAGATCATATGGCAGCAATCAAGTCAGACATAAATCATTAGCTAACATTGAAAGCCTTGAAAACCATAACCTAAACATTTATAGTCCGCACCTTTCGTCGGTTTACTCGGTTCGAATCCTACGTTCCTTAATACGGAACAACAAGTACCTAAATCACGAAATAGGTTAGCTATTTTGTCATTTCCTCTATTTGGATCCCTAAATCAAGGTTAGGGTTAGGATTTCTTACCCAAATCAAAGTTGGAATGGTTCATGTAGCGGTGGTGGGAAGGCAATTCAGTGCGTGGAGTAGTGGGAGTGATCCCAGCAACGATCTCCCGAACTCTCACTCTTCTCCTCACTCTTTTCTCCTCTTTTCTCTCTTCTCTCACCTAGGGTTTGAGAAATTCGTATGAGAGAGGGGTAGGGTGGTTTAAAGGCCTTATATAGGCTCAGAAGTGATGTAAATGGCCCCAAGGCCATGGTATACTTGGGTTATAGCCAAAAGGCGTCTGTTTTGGGCTAACGAGACTCATCTGGAGGTCCATTACCTGTCTATGTCACAGAGTAACTTCTCTGACAATGGATCTAGGTCAAGATGTGATTTCAGTCCGATCGAATTAGCGGATCGACCGTGGAGGACCTGTATCAGTTCAACAGTCATACATACTCGATCAGGGCCACAAGTATACGGACTCGTGCAATGAAATTTCCCTGATCCATGGGTGTCATTGGGTCAGAAACTGATGGTCTAAAGTCTTTAATTTCACCCATAAGCGAATGGTCCAATTCACTTAAGTTTGGGTTCATTTTCTAAAGATATTCGCGTTTCTCACACACTTCACTCAGGGCTCAAGTTGTGCGATTCTGGATACCATTTGGGCTCAATTCCCATGGTGGTTATTAGGCCCAATAAGACGGTCATAATCCTATAGTTTCGCGGTCATTGGACTTTCGACGTGCGGTCCAGGTCTGATACGAAATTTCAATGTGCTCCCAAGAGCAACTGGGTTTTGGGATTTCGCTAAGGCTTTTAAGCAATGTTGAGTTAAAGATTTTAATGGTTTTGGGTCTTGTAGTTTATATAGATAGTGGTTCAGTCTAATCCATTGATTAATCTAGTTTAGTATTTAATTAATTTTCACCTAAATTTCTAAAGGATGCGATCCTTAGGAATTTCTACCTGAGGTGGTACTCGGGTCTTTGTACGGATTTTTTCGAGACATTACAATCTACCCCCCTTAAACAAAAATTTTATCCCCGAAATTAATACCTTTTCGCACTCCTTGAGGATCTGAGGGTAGTTCTTTCAGACTTCGGCTTCCAATTCCCAAGTAGCCTCCTCCTTAGTATGGTGTGTCTACAGTACCTTCACAAGTGGGATAACTTTGCTGCGTAGCACTTGTTCCTTCCTATCGAGAACACGTATTGGTTACAGTACGTAGGTAGCATCTTCACTTAACTGAACCTGCTCCCACTTGATAATATGGGAAGGGTCAGGAACATATTTCTTTAACATTGATACGTGGAATACGTTGTGCACGCCTGCGAGTGGTGTGGGCAAAGCAAGGCGGTATGCTACCACACCCACTCAGTCTAGAATCTGAGATGGGCCAATGAATCTCGACATGAATTTCCCTTTCTTGCCAAATCGAAGGACTCCCTTCACTGGGGAAACATTAAGGAATACATGGTCCCCAACTTCAAATTCCAGTTGTCGCCGTCTTGTATCAGCGTAAATCTTCTGTCTACACTGGGCTGCAAGAAGTCGGCATCTAATAATATCAATCTTCTCTGAGGTCGCCTGTACTAAATCTGGGCCAATTAAACTCTTCTCACCAACTTCTGTCCAACAATAGGGTACTCGACATAGGTTCCCATACAATGCTTAGTAGGGAGCCATGCCAATGCTCGCTTGGAAGCTGTTGTTATAAGTGAACTCAGCATGGGGAAGATAGTCATCCCAACCATCCTTAAAATTGAGCACACATGCCCGCGACATATCTTCAAGTATTTGATTTACCCGTTTCATCTGCCCATCAGTCTATGGGTGGAACGCAGTACTGAACTTCAGTTTCACTCCCATTGCTTCCTGGATTCGAGTCCAGAAAATGGACGTGAATCGCGTGTCTCGATTTGACACAATCTCTATAGGAACTCCATGCAGTTGTACAATCTCCTTAATGTACAGCTTGGCTAAATCGTCGGTGGAGTTTGAAACTCTAATAGGGAGGAAATGAGCTGACTTCGTCAATCGGTCCACAATCACCCAAATGGAGTCATGCCCCTTTCTTATCTTCGGTAACCCAAAAATGAAATCCATAGTGTAACGTCTTGAAAAAATTTATACACAGACCCGAGTACCACCTCAAGCAGAAATCACTAAGGACCGAATCCTTTAGAAATTAGATGAAAATTTACTAAGTACTAAACTAAGTTAACCGGTGAATTAGCTCGAATCACTTTCAATATGAACTGCAAGACCCAAAACCAGCAGAATCGCTAACTCTACATTACCTAAAAACCTAGGATCAATCTCAAAACCTAATTGCTCTCGAGAGCAGCTCGAAACTCTGTATCAGACCTGGACCACGCGTCAAAAGTTTGATTACTGCGAAGCTATACGGTTATGATCGCCTTACTGGGCTTGACAACCATCTCGGAAATCAAGTCCAAATAGTACCCAGAAACGCACAACTTGAACTCGGAGTGAAGTGTGTGAGAAACGCAAATATCTTTCAAAAATAGACTCAAACTTAAGTGAATTGGGCCGTTCGCTTGTAAGCCAAATTTAAGGTTTCAGACCATCACATTCCAACCAATTACAACCTCGGATTAGGAAAATTTTCCAACATAGGTTAGTGTACTTGTGGCCCCAATCGAGTAATGATGACCATTGAAATAAAGTTGGTCCTCTGCGGTCGATCTACAAACCCGATCGGATCAAAACTTTAACCTGACCTAGATCCATTGCCAGGAAACTTTTACCAGACCGTATGAAGGAAATAGACCTCCAGATGAGCTCCATTGGCCCGAAACAGCCACCCTTTGGTTATATCCTAAGTATACCATGGCCCTAGGGCCATTGACATCAGTTTTAGGCCTATATAAGGGCCTTAACCCACCCCTCTCTCATTCCATATGACTTACCAAACCCTAGGAGAGAGAAGAGAGAAAAGAGAAGGAGAAAGTGAGGAGAAGTGAGAGAGAGTTGGGGTTTGCTACCAGGATTCGATCTCACCGCTCCACGTGCCGAATCATCCTACCTGCATCGCTATACTGGCAATTTTGATTCCATTTTTGTATAAGAAACCCTAACCCTAATCTGCTTTAGGTACCCAAGTAGAAGAATCTATGAAATAGCTAACCTATTTCGTGATTCAGGTAGTTGTTGTGCCGTAGACGAAGGCATGGTGTTGGAACTGAGTTCGATACGAGTTTACCGATGAAAGGTGTGGACTATAAACATTTAGGTTATGGTTTTCAAGGCTTTCAATGTCAGTTAATGATTTATGACTGACTTGATTTCTAACACATATGCTCAGATACGATGTTTTCCACGTATTACATATATATATGAACTATGTGGAAATAAATGCATTCCATGTGTTTGTTTAAATGTTTGTACGAATATGAAATTATGATTTGTGCTTTCCATGATTGTTGTTTGGGAATACATGATTGTTGTACATGTGGTAACTCCCTTATGAAAGGATTTGCTATAACATATGTTTTACCTAATTTATTACATGTATGTGATATGTGTAGTCTAAGTGTTTGATAAAATACCTGAATGAGAAAATGCTTGTCGAGATGTAATTAACGAGGGTGTTGAGATAGGGTTCTCAATTACCTTATCCATAGTTATAGTTTCTTTCATGTAATCTATATCGCTACTACGTGCTTTATGGTTGAAATGCCTTTGTATGATAACATGTACATCATGTGTTTCTTAAAATGCTCAAATGAGATTTATATTTGAATTGGTTGTCACATGCTATCTTTGACTATTACATGTGAATGTTATTGCTTTGGAGTGTGATTGGGGCTATGATGTAGTCCAGGCAATCAGTAACGACTTCCGATCGAGTGGCTGAATCAGTTTAGCCACCACGGACACGTTCGGTGAATTCGAGTCATACGGTGATTATCGACAATGGTTAGGCCACGAGGAGTGCATATCGCTCCATGTCGATTAATGCAACATGTGCTTGTACCAGTCAAGCTTGTTCGGTAACCCCATTGGCCTAATGTATGTTCACCATTTATGAACGCTACTGCTTGAATCTAAGGTACCAACTTACCAATGAAAAACTCATTTAACCTTGCTACCAAGATCCGTCAAGACTCATGAGCTAGGCATGGTGGTATGGGACACCGTGGTCGAGCTATCGGCCTACACTGGGGTGACGAGCCTTCTCGTAGTGTCCAGTGAGCAAACTAAACTCGTGAACCAAATACGGTGGTATGGGACACTGTATTCGAGCTGTCGGCCTATGATTAGGTGACGAGCCTCTCGTAGTGACCTTGGGTATACACTAGGACTTCGCTAAGGTGATGAGCCTTTCCGTAGTGACTTTAAGTATAAACTAGGCGTGCGCTGAGATGATGAGCCTTTCTTTAGCCACTTGGAACTGTCATCGTATGTGACTAACTAGGATTGACAACCCTAGATGGATCATTATTTAGGTCAATGATATAAAGGAAGGTACCTTAGCATCCCAATCCTACTGTATGAATAGGTCTAATTAAGAACTTGGCTAACCACACACATGCATCGCATTGCATGTGCCTTTGGCATTGGAGTTGAGCACAACTGGAGTGTTGCATGCCGCGATCATAAGATATTGTCACAAAGGGAGTGCAGGTGAGGGCATACATCATTAATATATATCATACTTGTATTAACCAGAGTACTTAGGAATGCTTGTTGTATTGCTTTATCATTACTTCTTGACTAAATTGAAAACATGTTAACCTTTACCTTATATCTCCACTGAGTTGATCACTCACTCCCACTCTGGGATGGTGTTTTAAAACACCAACTAAACCCTGTTTTAGTTTCAGATGACGGCGAGGCTTACGAGACGGAGCCTGCCTTCTATGATGACGAGGAGGAGATCTCCTACCTGCAAATCTCTGGCGAGTCTATATAGACCTGGAGTTGCACCACCAGGGCTACAGGGATATGGATTAGATGACATTACACTTTATCATTTTGTAAATTTTAAAATTATACATGTAATTATTTAACCTGGTGACATTCATACTTTGGAGAATTACAACCACTTATATGCTCTATATACTTATCACAATCTTCCACTTGCGTAATTAAACTGTCTCTGGAGTATAATATGCTGATTTGGTACAATCCCACTCATGTTTAATGCACTAATACATACAAAATTTAATCATCATTATCTGTGTTGCATAAGTGATGCGTTAGAACTCGGGAGTTGAGTTTCTACTCGACCCCCTATTTTCAGGGCGTTACAAGTTGGTATCAGAGCATGATTTAGATAAAAATAGACCTGGATTATGGACACACGATGCACACTAACGTACTTTAACTTATGAGGGAGCGATAAAACATAGAAATGATCATAGAAGCCCAAGTTTCGCACGTCGGTGATCATATGACCGTTGAAGCAAAACTGACCGTTGAAGCAAAACTGACCGTTGAAACAGGACCCATACGCATCTGTGATCATGTGAGGTGATCCCAGTTCCTTTTTAGACCATCAATCAAAGGGTTTAGGTGATAATTTAATATATCTCATGCTCAAATAACCCAAAAATATGAATATACGTGAGATAGACTAAGAAAACGGCTTAAACAGACTTGGGGGCCTAAACGATACAAATCGGGGGGATCCAAAGTGGACCCCGTGCGTTTTCGGCACCCCGGGAAGGGGATGCCATTGCCCTTGGAGCGAGCCATCACCCCCCCTGTCCAGCGAATGGCAATGGCATCGCCCCAATGGCAAGGCCTCGCCGTCCGTGGACAGCGAGCCTATCGGGCCGCGCCAGGTTGGTCGGGCCGACCGATGTACACACTAGTGGGGCCCACGAAATTGTGTGGGACCCATTATTTCCATCTCATTTGCTTCCTTTCCTTCATTCCTACCCTTTCAAGGTTTCCAATCTCCCAAAAATCCCATTTTTCTCCCTCAAATCCCCCCCTCCAATCTCATCTTCTTCCTTTCCTTACATCCACATCCACCCTTCTCCCAAATCCACCTTATATAACCACCTATCTCCCTTAATCCCTCTCATTTGAGCACACAAACCCTACTTTGTGTCTCAAAAATCTCAAAGTCCAAGAACCCATTCTATCCCTCCATCTTGTTTCACTCAAATGGCGCTTTTCGAGCTCGTGGCAGTGATTTTCTCACTTTCTATACTTCTTTCTCTCATGGGGAAGAAGAGGGCTTCCACAGATGAAGCCAGGCCTAGCCTCCCTACCCGTTCGAGGAGGCAGAAGGCGCCGAAGCAAGTTCAAGTGTCGATCAAGAGATCAGGACAAAATGGGATCTCGATCCCCAGCTTCCGAGAGAGAGAGCTCTACTAGTGGATATGGCAGATGGAAGATTTCAAGGCCATAGGGTTCTCTTTGAAGCACACATGGACGAGAAACTATTTGGGCTTTATCTGGCTATAGATCTCCTATTGGACGCCAGTTGGGGTCTCTTATTTGAGGGCAAGTCTCGTGTGAATGAGAGCACTGTCTGATCCTTCTACACCCATATACGAGACCCACTGCTGGAGCCTCTACAGTTCTCTATCCTTGTGGGAAGGTGAAAAGTCATTGTCAACATAGATCTGATAGCCCGAATAATGGGGATGCCACATGGAGAGGTTCATGCTAGCGAGAAGAACCTCAGGAGTGCGCATGAAAAGGATCGCCGAACGCGATTTCTTTGTGACTGACTGGTCCACTGGAATTGGCGTCCAAGATGACTCCTGACTTCCACCTACTCCACCACATATTCACCCATAATGTGTATCCCAAGTAGAGCAATCGTAGCGAATGCACGCGTCTGATGGTAGACTTCCTATACTGAGCTGGGCAAGGAGACAAACTGTGCCTGCCTACATATGTACTACTACAAATAGTTCAGACCATGCACTCTCCTAGGAAAACCATTTCACTCTCATTCGGCTGACTTATATGCAAGCTTGCTCATGAATCTAGCTTCAAACTTGGCTCAGAAAGGCTTACGCCGATCCATTTCATCAACGACACTACTCTCAACAACATGAATATTGGGCCACGACAACGTCAAGCCTGACTCGATGAGAGTGAGGATGAGACGGAAAGTGAAGAGGAAGAGAGTGATGAAGAAGGCAGAGATAAGATAGAGGAAGAAAGCCAGGATGAGGTAGAGTAGGTTAAGTTGGTCACCTACATGTTTGAGAAAGAGGACAGTCTCTGGTGGGACAGCGTCCTTAGGACCGTTGCTCCTGGTTACATATGGTCGTGGGAGGCATTTGAGACATGCTTCCATGGGAAGTATTTCCCTCTCACCTACCGCAATGAGAAGTAGGGAGAGTTCCTTCACGTTCGACAGGGAGGGATGACTGTAGCGGAGTATGAGAATTGGTCCACGGAGCTGGCCAGATATGCTCCCTTGATATTAGCGAACGAGCCGATGAAGATGCGGTAATTTTCTGAGGGTCTGTGACCCGAGATACGCTCGAAGATGTGTTGCGCTAGCATACTCAAGGGACAATGGCTTTATGCCTCCTCAGAAGATCAACTGGTAGATCCCACCAGCTATCTCAGCTCCACCTCTACATTCTGTACCACCTGCACATCGATTTAGGCTGCCTCAGTGACCTATGGCACCGCAGCCGAACTGTTCTCAATAAACGCGAGTACATGCGCTTGCAGCTAAAGCGTCTGAGTCAGTAGCTACAGTGCCTTTAGCCTTCAAGTTCACTGCCCACATCCAAGGTACACCCGTAGTTTTGTTAGTGGACACTGGGTCCACTATTTCTATAATATCATGTTCTATGGTCAAGCGCTTAGGGCTGAATATGACCCCTATGGTTGGGGTGAGAGTTACCGCGATAGTTGAGGAAACATGAGGAAAACTACCCTACACACGACCTAGAGTTGGCAGCCATCATCTTTGCATTGAAGCTCTAGAGACATTACCTCTATAGAGAGGAGTTCGAGCTCTTTTACGACCACAAGAGCCTTAGGTAATATTCATGTAGAGGGACCTGAATATGAGGTAGCGATGATGGATGGAAACCTTAAGGACTTCAAGTTTGAGGTCACCTACCATCCTGGCAAGGCTAACCTGGTAGATGTGTTGAGCCGCAAGAAGACTATAGCATTTGCAGCTCCGCTAATGATTGATGAGTGGAATATGGTCGAGTTTTTGTGAGACTTTAAGCAGAAGCTTACGGTAGAGGAGCCGTTCGAGAGCGTTGCACACGTTCGTGTGCAGCCACTCATTGATGACAGGATTATTGCGGCTCAGAAAGATGATGAACTATTGGCAAAGATGAGAGAGCAGGTGAGCGACAGTGAAGACTCGGAATGGAGAGTTGGTACGGATGGAGGTTTATGTTATCGTGGCCGCCTATGAGTCTCAAATCTTCATGACTTGAGAAGGGAAGTTCTTAAAGCTACTCACAATTCGAAGATGGCGATGCATCCTGGTAATACGAAGATGTATCGAGACATGAAACGCTCGTACTGGTGGGACACCATGAAGGCCCACATAGCAGATTATGTGTCCCGTTGTCTCACGTGCTAGCAGGTCAAGGCCGAACATCGCTGACCTCCTGGTTTGCTTCAGCCCATGCCCATAGAGAATGGAAATGGGATTTCATCTCTATGGATTTCATCTCAGGATTGCCGAAGACGAGGAAGGGACATGACTCCATTTGGGTGATCGTGGACTGATTGACAAAAATTGGCTCATTTCCTCCCGATTAGAGTCTCAAACTTTGCAGATGATTTGGCCAGGCTGTACATTAAGGAGATAGTACGTCTACATGGAGTTCCTATGGAGATCGTGTCGGATAGAGACACGTGAAAAGGCCTAGCTATATGTCCTAGAGGGGGGGTGAATAGGACAATGCCAAATAAAACTTATAACAGCGGAATTAAAAAGAATATGATAGTTAAAATAAATCACAATGCAAGAAAGTAAAATAACCTCAAAATTCAAATCTTGAGAGGCTGATACAAATGTTGTTCTAAGGACAACCTTACACCAAAAACCAGAGTTTATGGTAGGACAACCTTATTTCTAGAAAGATCTTTGTATCAAATCTCAAACCAAAGAGGAATACAGAAATAAATACAAACTGAATTGAAATAAATTGTAATCACAAATGTATTGTTCTAGGGACAGCCATACACCATAAAAATGGCAGGGCAACCTTCCTGGAACAACTTTTAAAGGAAATTGAATATCAAGCTGATAAAGGAATAGCAGAAAATAAATTCTAAACTATTACAAAATTCTCACAATGCTTGAATTAAATGATTACAACATTCACCATCATACATACATCCCACAAAAGAATAATTAAATATCAGAAGTATAAATCATTCAACCACAACACAAGGGATTATAGTGGTTCGCCTGTGTGTTCACCAACTGTTAAACAATAGCCACACAGAATGCTACTCCACTCCTAATATCCTCACACAGGGGATATTAGCGTTCACTAACAAAATAGGTTTTCCCAGGTTCACCCAAAACCTTTACAATTGTGTCTTTGTCTGTGGGCTTACACAATTAAAAAACCTCACTTCTGAGTTTTCCTGGCTCTCCTCAGATAACCAATACAACAAGATTTTTCTGGCAAATCTTGAAAGAAACCAAAACAGAAAGGAATTTACAATTAAATGTAAAATACCTGATTATCTCCTTCGTTGTAGCAGCCCGATAGAACCAAATCAGAGTAGATGATTGAATGTCCAAGTTCAATGTCTAGTACTCAATTACAATGGTTCTAATTCTAATAGATTTTAAATTAAACCAAATAGGGCTTGCCTTAATTGATTTTGATTCCAAAGAAAGGGAATAACAATTCCTCTTATCAAATTAGATTGGAATAGCAGAAACAAAATCAATTAAATAAAGCTAAGGAAAGAGAATATTAAATAAACACACTTAGCTTAGATGGAGCACAGAATTATCTCTCAGAAGTTCGACGAAGATTGGCTTGAATGGACTAATTAATTCGATGATTTCTTCTGAGATTCGTGCACGATTTATAGGTGAGCAGATCGCGTCTTCGACTGGTCTAAGGAGCTCTTCAACTAGTCGAAGCAATAACAGATATTTGAAAAATCAGGCGCGATAAGCTTTGACCGTTCTACGACTGGTCGAAGGTCTCCTTCGACTGGTCGTAGGTCACCTTCGACTAGTCGAAGGTTTCCTTCGACTAGTCGAAGAACCTGAAAAACATTGCTGGATTTTGAGTTGAAGATTTTTGACTGGTCGAAGATGTAGTCGACACTGTTCCTTCGACTGGTCGAACAGATTCCTCAACTAGTCGAAGCCTAACAGAAATTATCCGATTTTTGTAACAAACTCACGACTGATCGAGGAATTTCTTAGACTGGTCGAAGCAACTCTAGGACTAGTCGAAGAAGGCCTAGGACTAGTCGAAGAACAGACCAAACTTATGTAAAATAAACATTCGATTTATGTATCCAAAGTGACCTACTTCTAAGGTCAACCTAAGGTCAGTCAAACCTCAACCATGAAGTAAGGACATTGAAACATTAGGAACTAGTGACCTTGAAGTATGAGCCTTGAAGTCTTGATGTAGTTCAATCTTGAAATCTTGATGTAGCTCAATCTTGAAAGTGTCTTAAGTTCTTTACAAACTGCCTTGTACTCTTCTTGAAGTCTTGTAGCTTGAGTCTTGTCTTGTGAGCAGTTCTTGCATTCAAGATTGATCCTTGTACTTGTGAGCTTTGCTTGTTTATGAATGTTGATCCTTGAGAGAGCTTCACTTATGCAAGTTATATATAACAGTGATTTTGGCACCACAAATTTGACAATAGACAGGGATATAAACTATAGCACTTACAATCTCCCCCTTTGTCAAATTAGTGACAAAACACATAACCAAGATAAACATAAAGTAAAACAACTGGTTAAAGAGTTATGAACCAGGTCATATAAACTGGCTTACCTGCAAATCAATATTCAATATTCAACATTCAACATTCAACCAGTTTCATTCAACTAGTTCAAACATACTCCCCCTGAGTAACATAACTAATGCTACTCCTCCCACAATCACATCGTTAAGAACAAACCATTCTCCCCCTTTTTGTCATAATATGACAAAGGAAACAACAATAAAGGAGAACTAAATAAAGGAATATATGAAAGTAAACATGAGGAGTTATGAGAGTATAGCAAAACAGTGATAGAGATACTTAGCATAGCTTCACATAGAATAAATATCCAGCATAAAACATAGATAGTATCCAACTCAAAATCAGTTAACCAAGTGCTAAGTTATAAAGTTATTACAGACCAGAAGTCTCATATAAACTAGTCAGAACCAGAACCAGATGACGGAGCAGGAATAGAGGGATCAAGTTGGTGCATGCCTTTGTTCAATCGCCTAAGATATTTGCGCATGTACTTGAATTGTAAATCATGAGCAACAGACATGTTTTCCATCTTTACATTTATATTCTCAACTTTATCATCTAATGCACTCAGACGAGCATCAACATCAGATGGTTCAAAATCTGGATCATTTGTTGAGTCAGAATCCAGTTCCTCAAAAATGTCATCCATATTAATGTCATCACCAGCTTCTTCATGACCACCACCACCACCACCACCACCTTATTCAGGAAGTAGATCCAGCTTCATCTTATTGATATTAGTATTGTTGAAGATCAGATGATGGATTGGTGCTTCATCTACCGGCATATCGACTAACATATGTGTAGCCAATACAGTCAATAAATAGGCAAAAGGAATGTCACTATGACCAGGATGGAGTCTAAACTGAAGAATGAAATGACAGATTAAGGATGGTAAACAAATCTGAGTACCATTGGAAATAGCATGGATAACACGAACCATAAACGAGGTCAAGTCAGTTTTATTACCCGAACGAGGATACAAATTAGACACAAAGATTTTGTAGAGAATTCTGTATTTGGGTAACAAATACCTTGTGGGAAGCGCATTCCCTTTTTGTGTCCATTGAACATCCATGTTGCACAAATCTCTAGTGAGCATGCATTTTTCAGACATTGAGGGTTTTTCAGTTAAGTTATGGATAGGAATACCCTCATCATTCACAGGAATGTCCATAAGGACTGAAATTAAATGACGATCAATGTCAAAAGGCCCTTCTCTAGTAGATATTTTAAAAGTTAAATTATCCTGTGAGAAAGCACTAATACATGTAAACATGGATTGGGCAATGGACCGGTATGCAGACCCACCCCAATGTAATAAGTTAACCCAACCTACAGCTTCAAGCATAGGAAGGATGTCAAAAGGTGCAATATGATTAACATTAACAGGATGTTCAACAATAACATTACGTAATCTAATGTCCCTAACATATGATGGATCATCATTGGGAACAAGAAGATGACGCTTAGAGATAATGGACGATCTGGAGGAAGAAGAAGGACCACGGGAAGTAGTTTTTCTACCTCTAGAAGCCATTTGCACAAGGATATCAAGGAATTAAGAAGTTGCAAAGGATTGAGAAGTGGGTTTACACAAAACAGATTTTTCAAAATCCAAACCCCAAATCTCAATGAAATCCAAAATACAAAGCTTAAAGCTTGAAAAGTAAACAATCTAGACACAAATCTGTAAGAAAAATGTGATTTGAAAAACTAACCTTGAAGAACATGAAAGATGGGTTCGACAAGTCGAAGCTCAGCTCCTTAGAGAGAAAAAAACGGAATGAGTAAGAAAGCAAAAATCCCCAAATTTTAAGAGATTCCCGAGTTATACCACTGGTCGTGGATATCTACGACCGGTCGAAGGTCGACTGGTCGAGTATACTCACGACTGGTCGAAGAATGTCCAAAAATTCATATTTCTTGTAAATTATACAAAAATTAGAATTCAATCTAGCAAATATATACACTATAATACAAGTAGGCATAAATAATCATTTTAAAATGCACATGCCAAGATCAAATTTCATCTTTTTGAACCTGCTTTTATCGAGAGGTTTTGTGAAAATATCAGCTCGTTGATCTTCGGTAGGAATATATTCTAGAGATATAACTTTTTCTTCTACTAATTCCCTTATATAATGAAATCTAATGTCAATGTGCTTAGTACGAGAATGCTGAATAGGATTTTTTGAAATATTTATCGCACTGGAATTATCACAATGTAATAACATAGAATCCTGTTTAATTCCATAATCACGTAGCATTCGTTGCATCCAAACAAGCTGTGTACATGCATTACCAGCTGCGATATACTCAGCTTCAGCTCTTGAAAGTGATATAGAATTTTGTTTCTTACTAAACCAGGAAACTAGACAAATTCCAATGTAAAAACAACCACCACTGGTTGATTTTCTATCATCTAGATTACCAGCCCAGTCATGAGGATACCAGAGACTGAGATTATCATCTAGATTATCATGAGGATACCAGAGACTGAGATTTACAGTACTTGCGACATATCTAATAATTTGCTTGACAGCAATCAAGTGATATTCTTTTGGATCAGATTGATATCTTGCGCAAATACCAACACTTAGAGAAATATCAGGTCTACTAGCAGTTAAATATAACAAACTACCAATCATACTCCGATAAAGTTTTATGTCAACATTTTTACCATTAGTGTCTTTTGAGAGTTTCAGGGTAGTACTCATAGGAGTATCGAAATTCTTACCATTCTCAAATCCAAATCTCTTGATTAGATTCAAAGCATACTTAGATTGAGAAATGAATATTCCTTCAGGTTGTTGCTTTACTTGCAATCCAAGGAAATAAGTCAATTCCCCAACCATGCTCATTTCGAACTGTGATTTCATCAAATCTGCAAACTCAGTAGTCAAGTCAGTACAAGTTGATCCATAAATGATATCATCAACATAAATCTGCACCATTAAGATATGATCATTATGTTTTTTAACAAACAGAGTTTTATCAACAGATCCCATTTGAAAATTATGACTTAAAAGAAATTTCATTAGTTTCTCATACCATGCCCTAGGTGCTTGTTTTAATCCATAAAGTGCCTTTTTAAGCCGATATACATAATCAGTATTTTTGGAATCTTCAAAACCCATTGGCTATTCAACATAGACTTCTTCATGTAAATCGCCATTTAGAAAAGCACTTTTCACATCCATCTGATAGATCTTTATCTTTCTAAAACATGCAATGGATATAAATAGTCTGATAGATTCAAGATGTGCTACTGGTGTAAAAGTTTCATCGAAATCAATCCCTTCAATTTGAGTATAACCTTGTACCACTAGTCTAGCCTTGTTTCTATTTATATTTCCACACTCGTCAGACTTATTTTTGAAAATCCATTTTGTTCCAATGATGTGTTTATCTTTAGGTCTTGGTACGAGATACCAAACAACACTTCTTACGAATTGGTTGAGTTCTTCTTGCATCGCAACAATCCAGTTCTCATGAGCAAGAGCTTCTTTTACGTTAAATGGTTCTATTTGGGATGTAAAACATACACAATTACATATATCCTCAAGTTGTCTACGGGTGCAAACACCGGTGAGAGGGTTTCCAAGAATTTGTGTGGTTGGATGATCTTTAACAGTCCTCAACTCAGAATCAGTCTGATTCGATGAAGTATCAGGTTTATCAATGATTAGTACTTCATCATTATCTGAATTAGAAATTGGCGTGTTTAAGTGAGCATCAATGACAATATTAATGGATTCTTGAATCACACCAGTCCTTTTGTTCAGAACCCTATAAGCTCGACTGTTTAAGGAATATCTTAGAAAAATACCTTCATCACTCTTCGTATCGAATTTTCCCAAATTTTCACGATCACGTAAAATATAGCACTTGCTACCAAAAACTCGAAAGTATTTAACAGTAGGCTTTTTATTGAACCACAATTCGTAAGCCGTTTTATTATTATCTTTGCTAGTGTAGACTCGGTTAATAATATAGCAAGTTGTGTTGACTGCTTCAGCCCAAACATTTTTAGAGAGCTTCATGCTATTCAACATGACATTAGCCATTTCTTGAAGCACCCTATTCTTTCTTTCTACAATTCCATTTTGTTGTGGAGTTTTGGGAGCAGAGAATTCATGTAATATTCCTTGGTCAGTACAGAACTTCTCAAAATTGCTATTCTCAAATTCAGATCCATGATCACTACGAATTTTACTGATTTGAAAAGATTTTTCAGTTTGAATCCTTTTGAAAACTTTTCTTACTTCTTCAAGGGTTTCAGATTTATCCCTTAAGAAGACTACCCAAGTGAATCTGGTAAAGTCATCAACTATTACTAGGATTTACTTTTTCCCACCACGACTTTCTGTTCTGGTAGGTCCTATCAGATCCATGTGAAGAAGTTTGAGTGGTCTTGATGTGGTATTTGAATTTACCTTTTTGTGTGAGTTCTTTGTTTGTTTGCCTATCTGGCACTCACCACATATTTTATCTAATTTCTGAAGTTTGGGTAAACCTCTTATAAGTTCTCGTTTGCTCAATCTATATAAATTTCGATAATGTACATGTCCAAGACGTTTGTGCCATAAATCAGTCTCGTCTGTATGGACCATGTAACATGTTTGATTAGATGAGCTGGATTCGCTAATAATATAACAATTTTCAGACGTTCTACGTCCAATTAATATTACAGAACCCTTATTGTTTAGTATCTCACAGCTTTTATTAGAAAACCGAACATTATGGTTATTATCACATATTTGAGATATACTACGCAAGTTATGTTTTAAGCCTTCAACATATAAAACATTTTTAAACACAGGAAGATTAAAAAGTTGAACCGTACCTTGGCCTATAATCTTGCAGTTGCTACCATCACCAAATGTGACTGAACCATCAGTCATATCTTTCAGATCCGTGAATAAAGCTTTGTCACCTGTCATATGCCTGGAGCATCCACTGTCTAGGTACCACTTTGAATGACTTGTTGCTTTGAAAGCAGTGTGAGCAACCAAGCAGGTAACTTTAGGAACCCATTTCATAACTGTTTTGGGTTTAGGAACATAGTTGGTCTTCTTTTGTGTATATTTGTAGGAATGACCTATAGAGTTAGATTTTAAGAGCTCCTTGAGTAAATCAACTATCTTTTCAGCTAGTGGATTTCGTTTCTGATTAAAGTTGACATGGCTGCTTCTAGGTTTTTGAAAAGTTTTTGAATTTCTAGAAAAATCTTGATAAGCACTTTTCCCTTTTGAGTTTGAGGACTCTCCTTTAACAAACATAGGAGGAGTATACTTTTGTTTAGGAGGTAGATTTTTATCATAGCCCAACCCGGATAGATCGCCACATTTTCTTGATCTGGATAAAAGTTTCTCTAACTTTGGATCACCTTGGGTATATTTCCATGTGTCCTTTAGACTCAGAAGAGAAGATACTTCAGTTTTAAGTTTCTCAATTTCAGATTTTAAATCAATAATTAGGGAGTTTTTGAATTCCAAATCGCATTTTGATTTTTCAAAACAATCTAAAATTTGTGATTTTTCTAAGACAAGTGATTCAAAACATTTTTTGAGTTTAGAAAACTTTTCTTTTTGAAGTTTAAGTTTGACAGCAATTTTACAACTTTCCTTATATAGGGCATTGTAAGCGTCTTGAAGATCATCTTCATTTTCACATTCACTACTCAGATTTTCTTCACTTGTTGAGTCATTATCTGAAAATGTGAATTTGGCTAGAGTCATAAGAGCTTTAACCTCATTGCCCTACTCAGTTTCAGAATCTTCTGATTCAGAAGAACCTTCAGAATCAGATGATTCATCCCATGTAGCCAACATACCCTTCTTCTTGGGTTTGTCCGTTTTAGGACATCTATTTGCTAAGTGCCCATATTCTTGACAGTTGTAACATTGACTATCTTTCAAAGATTTTCGAGATTTGGGTCTAAACTTCTTTTTATCATTTGATTTTTAAAAATCAACCCTTTTCTTACTTTTGAAAATCTTGTAAAATTTCTTAGCTAAAAGAGCCATATCATCTTCTGAATCAGAATTTTCTTCTGAATTACATTTAGAAGGTTTTAGTGTGATAGATTTACCTTTAGGAGCTTTAAAGTTTAACTCGTAGGTTTGTAGAGAACCAACTAGTTCTTCTACCCTCATATTATCCGTATCACGAAGTTCCTGGATCGCGGTTACTTTAAAATTGAACCGTTCAGGAAGTGAGCGTAATATTTTTGCACACACTTTACTTTCTGGGATTTTATCGCCAAGACCCCACATTGAGTTTACAATGTCATTCAATCTAGTGTAAAAGTCCATAAACATTTCATTTTCCTCCATATGAATTTCTTCAAATCTGGTTGTGAGGAGTTGGACTTTAGATTTTTTGACAATTGTAGTACCCTCGAGTGTCATTTCTAATATATCCCAAGCTTGCTTTGCAGTATCACAGGAAATGATTCTTTTGAACTCATCAGGTGATAGTGCGCAAGTAATTGCATTTAGTGCTTTAGCATTTGCACTACTCTCACTTTTCTAATGAGGGGTCCATTGGTAATATGGTGTGACTTTCATAGATTTTAAACCATCAACCCCAGTAACTTCTATGATAGGAGGTTTCCATTCAGTTGCTGTGGCTTGCCACACACTCTCATCCATTGATTTGAGGAAGATCCTCATTCCGGCTTTCCAATAGGCATAGTTGGAGTCATCAAAGGGTGGAGGCCTAGTGACTGAAAGGCTATCAAAATTTGACATCTTAAATAGCTTAAATTGTTAGCTCAGGAATTAAATCCAAGAATAAAAAAGAGCTATTAGGCTCTGATACCACTTAAAAAGGCCTAACTATATGTCCTAGAGGGGGGGTGAATAGGACAATGCCAAATAAAACTTATAACAGCGGAATTAAAAAGAATATGATAGCCAAAATAAATCACAATACAAGAAAGTAAAATAACCTCAAAATTCAGATCTTGAGAGGTTGATACAAATGTTGTTCTAAGGACAACCTTACACCAAAAACCAGAGTTTATGGTAGGACAACCTTATTTCTAGAAAGATCTTTCTATCAAATCTCAAACCAAAGAGGAATACAGAAATAAATACAAACTGAATTGAAATAAATTGTAATCACAAATGTATTGTTCTAGGGACAGCCATACACCATAAAAATGGCAGGGCAACCTTGCTGGAACAACTTTTAAAGGAAATTGAATATCAAGCTGATAAAGGAATAGCAGAAAATAAATTCTAAAATATTACAAAATTCTCACAATGCTTGAATTAAATGATTACAACATTCACCACCATACATACATCCCACAAAAGAATAATTAAATATCAGAAGTATAAATCATTCAACCACAACACAAGGGATTATAGTGGTTCGCCTGTGTGTTCACCAACTGTTAAACAACAGCCACACAGAATGCTACTCCACTCCTAATATCCTCACACAGGGGATATTAGCGTTCACTAACAAAATAGGTTTTCCCAGGTTCACCCAAAACCTTTACAATTATGTCTTTGTCTATGGGCTTACACAATTAAAAAACCCCACTTCTGAGTTTTCCTAGCTCTCCTCAGATAACCAATACAACAAGATTTTTCTGGCAAATCTTAAAAGAAACCAAAACAGAAAGGAATTTACAATTAAATGTAAAATACCTGATTATCTCTTTCGTTGTAGCAGTCCGGTAGAACCAAATTAGAGTAGATGATTGAATGTCCAAGTTTAATGTCCAGTACTCAATTATAATGGTTCTAATTCTAATAGATTTTAAATTAAACTAAATAGGGCTTGCCTTAATTGATTTTGATTCCAAAGAAAGGGAATAACAATTCCTCTTATCAAATTAGATTGGAATAGCAGAAACAAAATCAATTAAATAAAGTTAAGGAAAGAAAATATTAAATAAGCACACTTAGCTTAGATGGAGCACAGAATTATCTCTCAAAAGTTCGACGAAGATTGGCTTGAATGGACTAATTAATTCGATGATTTCTTCTGAGATTCGTGCACTATTTATAGGTGAGCAGATCGCGTCTTCGACTGGTCTAGGGAGCTCTTCAACTAGTCGAAGCAATAACAGATATTTGAAAAATCAGGCGCGATAAGCTTTGACCATTCTACGACTGGTCGAAGGTCTCCTTCGACTGGTCATAGGTCACCTTCGACTGGTCGAAGAACCTGAAAAATATCGCTGGATTTTGAGTCGAAGATTTGCGACTGGTCGAAGATGCAGTCGACACTGTTCCTTCGACCGGTCGAACAGATTCCTAGACTAGTCGAAGCCTAACAGAAATTATTTGATTTTTGTAACACACTCACGACTGATCGAGGAATTTCTTAGACTGGTCGAAGCAACTCTAGGACTAGTCGAAGAAGGCCTAGGACTAGTCGAAGAACAGACCAAACTTATGTAAAATAAACATTCAATTTATGTATCCAAAGTGACTTACTTCTAAGGTCAACCTAAGGTCAGTCAAACCTCAACCATGAAGTAAGGACATTGAAACATCAGGAACTAGTGACCTTGAAGTATGAGCCTTGAAGTCTTGATGTAGTTCAATCTTGAAATCTTAATGTAGCTCAATCTTGAAAGTGTCTTGAGTTCTTTACAAACTGCCTTGTACTCTTCTTAAAGTCTTGCAGCTTGAGTCTTGTCTTGTGAGCAGTTCTTGCATTCAAGATTGATCCTTGTACTTGTGAGCTTTGCTTGTTTATGAATGTTGATCCTTGAGAGAGCTTCACTTATGCAAGTTATATATAACAGTGATTTTGGCACCACAAATTTGACAACAGACAGGGATATAAACTATAGCACTTACAACACCCGATTCACATCTATCTTCTGGACTCGTATCCAGGAAGCAATGGGTGTGAAACTGAACTATAGCACGACGTTCCACCCACAGACTGACGGGCAGATGGAACGGGTGAATCAGGTGTTAGAAGATATGTTGCAAGCTTGTGTGCTTAATTTCAAGGACAGTTGGGATGACTGTCTTCCTTATGCTGAGTTCGCTTATAACAACAGCTTTTAGATGAGTATTGGCATGGCTCCTTATGAGACATTGTATGGGTGTCCATGTAGAGCACCACATTGCTGGGCAGAGGTTGGCAAGAAGAGTTTGATTGGTCCAGAGATAGTACAGGCCACCTCACAGAAGATCGACATTATTTGGCATTGACTCTTAGCAGCACAGAGCAGATAGAAGAGTTACGCCAATACGAGGCAGCGACCGCTATAGTTTGAGGTTAGGGACCATGCGTTTCTCAAGGTTTCCCATATGAAGGGAGTCCTTCAGTTTGGAAAGAAAGGGAAGCTCACGCCGAAATTCATTGGCCCATTCTAGATACTAGACCGAGTAGGTGTGGTAGTATACTGCCTTGCTTTACCCACTCTACTTACTGGCGTGCACAACGTATTTTACGTACCTATGTTGAAGAAATACGTTCCTGATCCTTCCCACATTATCAAATGGGATTAAGTACAGTTGAGTGAGGTTACTACTTATGTACTGCGACCGACACGTATTCTAGACCGGAAGGAACAGGTGTTGCATGTAAGGTTATCTCGCTTGTGAAGGTGCTATGGACACACCACACTGAGGAAGAGGCTACTTGGGAAACAGAAGCCGAGGTCCGCAAGAACTACCCTCAGATTCTAGAGGAGTACGAAAAGGTACTAATTTCAATGATGAAATTTTTCTTTAAGGGGGGTAGATTGTAACATCTCAAAAAAATCCGTACAAAGACCCAAGTACCACCTTAGGCAAAAATCACTAAGGACCGAATCCTTTAGAAATTAGATGAAAATTAACTAAGTACTAAACTAAGTTAATTGGTGAATTAGCTCGAATCACTTTCCATACGAACCACAAGACCTAAAACCAGCAGAATCGCTAACTCTACATTACCTAAAAACCTAGGATCAATCTCAAAACCCAGTTGCTCTTGGGAGCATTTCGAAACTCCGTATCAGACCTAGACCGCGCGTTGAAAGTCTGATTACCGCGAAGCTATATGGTTATGATCGCCTTACTAGGCTTGACAAACATCTCAAAAATCAAGTTCAAATAGTACCCAGAAACGCACAACTTAATTTTGGAGTGAAGTGTGTGAGAAACGTGAATATCTTTAGAAAATAGACTCAAACTTAAGTGAATTGGGTCGTTCGCTTATGGCCCCGATTAGATTCTGACCTAACTACATCCTCGGGTTAGAGAAATTTTCCAACATAGGTTAGTGTACTTGTGGCCCCGATCGAGTAACGATGACCGTTGAACTGAAGCTGGTCCTCTGTGGTTGATTTACAAATCCAATCGAACCAAAACTTTAACCTGACCTAGATCCATTGCCAGGGAACTTTCACTAGACCGTATACAGGAAATGGACCTCCAGATGAGCTCCTTTGGCCCGAAACAGCCACCCTTTGGTTATATCCTAAGTATACCATGGCCCTAAGGCCATTGACATCAGTTCTAGGCCTATATAAGGGCCTTAACCCACCCCTCTCTCATTCCATATGACTTACCAAACCCTAAGAGAGAGAAGAGAGAAAAGAGAAGGAGAAAGTGAGGAGAAGTGAGAGAGAGTTGGGGTTTGCTACCAGGATTCGATCTCACCGCTCCACGTGCCGAATCATCCTACCTGCATCGCTATACTGGCAATTTCGATTCTGTTTTTGTGTAAGAAACCCTAACCCTAATCTACTTTAGGTACCCAAGTAGAAGAATCGATGAAATAGCTAACCTATTTCATGATTCAGGTAGCTGTTGTGCCGTAGATGAAGGCATGGTGTTCGAACTGAATTCGATACGAGTTTACCGATGAAAGGTGTGGACTGTAAACGTTTAGGTTATGGTTTTCAAGGCTTTCAATGTCAGTTAATGATTTATGATTGACTTGATTTCTAGCACATATGCTCAGATGTGATGTTTTCCACGTATTACATATATATATATGAACTATGTGGAAATAAATGCATTCCATGTATTTGTTTAAATGTTTGTACGAATATGAAATTATGATTTGTGCTTGCCATGATTGTTGTTTGGGAATACATGATTGTTGTACGTGTGGCAACTCCCTTATGAAAGGATTTGCTAAAACATATGTTTTACCTAATTTATTACATGTATGTGATATGTGTAGTCTAAGTGTTTGATAAAATGCCTAAATGAGAAAATGCTTGTCGAGATGTAATTAACGAGGGTGTTGAGATAGGGTTCTCAATTACCTTATCCATAGTTATAGTTTCCTTCATGTAATCTATATCGCTACTACGTGCTTTAAGGTTGAAATGCCTTTATATGATAACATGTACAACAAGTGTTTGTTAAAATGCTCAAATGAGATTTATATTTGAATTAGTTGTCACATGTTGTCTTTGACTATTACATGTGAATGCTAATGCTTTGGAGTGTATTGAGGCTACGATGTAGTCCAGGCAATTGGTAACGACTTCCGATCGAGTGGCTGAATTAGTTTAACCACCACGGACACGTTCGATGAATCCAAGTCGTGCGGTGATTATCGACAGTGGTTAGGCCACGAGTAGTGCATATGCACTCCATGTCGATTAATGCAACGTACGCTCGTACCAGTCGGGCTTGTCCAATAACCCAATTGGCGTAATATATGTTCATCATGTATAGACGTTACTGCTTGAATCTAAGGTAACAACTTACTAGTGAAAAACCCGTTTAACCTTGGTACCAAGATCCACTAAGACTCATGAACCGGGCATGGTGGTATGGGACACCGTGGTCGAGCTATCAGCCTACTCTGGGGTGACGAGCCTCCCCGTAGTGTCCAGTGAGCAAACCATACTCGTGAGTCAAATACAGTGGTATGGGACACTGTATTTGAGCTGTCGGCCTACGATCAGGTGACGAGCCTCTCGTAGTGACCTCGAGTATGCACTAGGACTATGCTAAGGGGACGAGCCTTTCCATAGTGACTTCGAGTATAAACTATGCCTACATTAAGGTGACGAGCCTCTCCGAAGCGACCTGGAACTACCATCGTATGTGACTAACTAGGATTGACGTCCCTAGATGGATCATTATTTAGGTCAATGATATAAAGGGAGATACCTTAGCTTTCCAATCATGTAGTATGAATAGGTATAATTAAGAACTTGGCTAATCACGCACATGCACCGCATTGCATGTGCCTTTGGCGTTGGAGTTGAGTACAGCAGGAGTGTTGCATGCCGCGATCGTGAGATGATGTCGCAGAGAGAGTGCAGGCGAGGGCATACATTATTAATACATATCATCCTTGCATTAACCAGAGTACTTAGGAATGCTTGTTGTATTGCTTTCTCATTACTGCTTGACTAAATTGAAAACATGTTAACCTTTGCCTTATAGCTCTACTGAGTTGATCACTCACTCTCACTTTGGGACGGTGTTTTAAAACACCAACTAGACCTTGTTTTAGTTTCAAATGATGGCGAGGCTTACGAGACGAAGCCTGCCTTCTATGATGACGAGGAGGAGTTCTCCTACCTGTAACTCTCTGGCGGGTTTATGTAGACCTGGAGTTACACCACCGGGGCTACAGGGATATGGATTAGATGACATTACACTTTATCATTTTGTAAATTTTAAAATTATATATGTAATTATTTAACCTGGTGACATTCATACTTTAGAGACTTACAACCACTTATATGCTTTATATACTTATCACAGTCTTCCGCTTGCGTAATTAAACTGTCTCTGGAGTATGATATGCTGATTTGGTACAATCTCACTCATGTTTAATGCACTAATATGGATAACATTTAATCATCATTATCTATGTTGCATAAGTGATGCGTTGGAACTTAGTAGTTGAGCTTCTGCTCGACCCCCGATTTTCAGGGCGTTGCACATAGATATGAAATCCCATTTCCACTAAGCTATGGGCATGGGCTAGAGTAAACCAGGAGGTTAGTGATGCTCGACCTTAACCTGCTAGCACATGAGACAACGAGATACATAATCTGTTATGTGGGCCTTCATATTGTCCCACTAGTATGAACGCTTCACATCTCTATACATCTTTATACTGCCAGGATGCATTGTCATCCTTGAATTATGAGCGGCTTCCAGAACTTTCCTTCTCAAGTCATGGAGGTTCGGGATGCACAGACGGCCACGATATCTCAAACCTCCATCTAAGTCAACTCTCCATTCATAGTCCTCACTGTCACTCGCTCGTCTTCTCAATTTCATCAACCATCCATCTTCCTTCTGAGCTACAATGATTCAGTCATCAATAAGTGGTTGTACGTGGATGTGTGCGACACTCTCGAACGGCTCCTCCACTATAAGCCTTTATTCAAAGTCTCGCACAAACTCCACCATGTTTTATTCTTCTATCATCAGCGGAGCTGCAAATTCTATTGTCTTCTTGCTGCTTAATGCATCTTCCACAAGGTTTGCCTTGCCAGGATGGTAGGAAACCTCAAACTTGAAGTCTTTTAAGGTTTCCATCCAACGTCGTTGCCTCATATTCAGGTCTCTCTATGTAAATATGTACTTGAGGCTCTTGTGGTCGCAAAAGAGCTCAAACTCCTCTCCATAGAGGTAATGTCTCCAAAGCTTTAATGTGAAGAAAACTGCTGCCAATTCCAGGTCATGCATAGGGTAGTTTTCTTCGTGTTTCCTCAACTGTTGCGATGCATAGGCAATCACTCTATCCTTTTTCCTAAGTACACAACCCAAACCAACACGAGATGCGTCGGTGTATATAGTATATCTGACCCCTTGCTCTGTTAATACTATCATGGGTGCAGATGTCAGCTTGTCCTTTAGTTTCTGAAAGGCTGCTTCTGCTTTCTCATTCCAGGCAAACTTGAGATCCTTCCAAGTGAGTTAAGACAACGATCTGGCGATCTTGGAAAATTCCTTAATGAATCGGCAATACTAGCTAGCAAGTCCAAGAAAACTTCTCACTTCTGTAACCGAACCAGGCTGTTCCCTGTCCTGTACCGCGGCCACCTTGGCAAGGTCTAGGGCAATTCCTTCCTTTGACACAACATGTCCCAGAACTTGACCCCTTCCTTCCAGAAGTTGCATTTCCGGTACTGAGCAAATAACTAATTCTCCCTGAGAGTATCGAGACTGCTCACAGGTGTTCGTCGTGATCCTTCCGACTCTTGGAGTATATCAGGATGTCATCTATAAACACAATAATGAATCAGTACAAATACGACTGAAACACCTGGTTCATGAGGTCCATGAACATGGCTGGTGCATTTGTAAGTCCAAACGATCACCCGCAATTTTGGCTTCAGGCCTCATATGGATAATCATGCGTCTATCCACTTCATCAGTGAGACTACACTCAACAATATGGGAATAGGCCCTAGGCAACACCAAGCCAGAATCGATGAGTACGGGGATGAGATAGAAGAAGAGACTGAAAAGCAGGAAAGCAGTGAAGAAGAGGAGGGAAATGAAGAGGAGGAAGGCAGTGAAGAAGAGGAAGGAAATGAAGAAGAGGATGGCAGTGAGGAGGGGCAGCAGGAAGAAGAGGAGGAGGCCCAGGACTCAGGCGAGGGACCTCCTACTGCTCGTGAGGATCGCCATGACCGGGCCGCCCTAGAAGCCCTTATGGCCGAGATCAAAGAGAATCAAGCCTACTTGAAATAGAAGTTTAAGGGAAACTAGGCTTACCTGAAGCAAAAGTTTAAGAGAATGTCTCGCACCCTAAAGTCCCTCCAGTGCTGTATGCAGGAAAAGGGAGCGCCTCCGCCTTTGCCGGAATTGGAGGACTAGTCGTATGTTTGTAGTTGTCTTTCTTTCTTTTTGTAATAGCCTTGGTTAGGCTTAAATGGATGTTAGGTTAGTAAGTATTAAAGCCTTTGTTAAATTAGCTCACGTGCATTCTCTGTCATAATTCATGTAATGCTACATCATATGTATTGTGACAAACTTTGGTTAAATGAAATGCATGAAGCTCCTTTTGTTTAGTAATGGTGAAATGTTTGGAAAAAGGTGGATCATGTTATCCTAATCATATAAACAATTCACCCTATGTTGTATATAGGGAATGCCTCTTAAAACCACTGGGAATATGGCACGTCTCTTACTTGGTGAATCAATTGACGGGGCCCCTTCCCTGAGCGATAGCCACACGAACCCTAGTTTGGGCCTAGGTATCGAGACAATGCTGAATTCACAGTCAGCCACTGGCCCCACAAATACGCCAACACCAAGTGCACCACCGGTTCTAGGTCAGAACCGTGCATCTTCGTCGACACCATACATGCCTCAGGTGGCCTCTCCCCCTAATAGGTTGGAGTAAATGATGCTCCTAATGCAACAACAACAAGTTTTAGCTACTATAGCGGGGGCCATTGCCCAAAACATGAATGTGGTCCCGCCTATGCCACCCATGCAGCCTACTGGGACTATGACTGCAAGTGGCCTATTTGAACGCTTTTAGTGCTTCTGCCCTCCTAGTTTTGTATGTACTCACAGATCCGAGGAGGCTGAGTACTAGTTGGATCGTATATCCAAGATGTTGAAGCCGTTGCACTATACTGAAGCAGAGCAAGTTGAGCTTGTTACATATATGTTCAAAAAGGAAGATAGTCTTTAGTGGGATAACATCCTTCGAACCTTTCCCTCAGGATTTGTATGGATGTGGGACGCGTTCGAAACCTGTTTTCATGGAAAGTACTTCCCCCTCACTTACCGTAATGAAAAGGAGGGTGAATTTCTCCACCTTCGACAAGGAGGAATGACCGTGGCAGAATACGAGAACCGTTTCATGGAGTTGGCCAGATACGCTCCATTGATCCTAATAAATGAGCCAATGAGAATGCACGATTTTCAGAAGGTCTGCGGGCTGATATCCGCACTAAGATGTGTTGCACTAACATTCTCAATTATACTGAGCGAGTGAACATGTCCCTGCTAGCTGAGCAGGATGATGAAAGAGTGTCTCGAACACGTATGCCAATGGGTCCGAGGCCGAGGCCTGAATTACAGAACTGGCCGTTTCTTAGCAAGAAGTCGTGCATAAATTCACCTCTCAAACAAATGACTCTGCCGGTTTAGCAAAGGTGATTTGATCTTTGGTCGTCTATTGTAATAAGACGGGCCATATAGAACTATTTTATTTTATCAAAATGAAGGACAACGGATTCACAACACCGCAGAAGGTCAACCGCCAGCCACCACATGTCATTTCAGCTCCACCTCTATGATCTGCACCCCCGGCATAGCCATTCAACCGACCTCCCATAGTTCAGAATAGGCTACCTCAACGACCTATGGCAGTGCAACCCAATCGTCCACAACAAGCTCGAGTACATGCGCTCGTAGCTGAAGCATCTGAATCAACGGCTGCAGTATTGTTAGCCTTTGAAGTCACTGCCCACATCCAAGGTACACCAGTATTTCTGTTGGTTGACACCAGGTCCACTATTTCAATGATAGCATGCTCTACAGTCAAGCGGTTAGGGTTGAACACTCCCCTATGGTTGGGGTGAGAGTCATCGCAGCAGTAGGGACTTTCACAGACTGTAACGCCCTGAAAATCGGGGGTCGAGCAAAAGCTTGGCTCCCAAGTTCCAACGCATCACTTATGCAACATAGATAATGATGATTAAATGTTGTCCATATTAGTGCATTAAACATGAATGGGATTACACCAAATCAACATATCATACTCCAGAGACGATTTGATTATGCGAGCAGAAGACTATGTTAAATATATAAAGCACATAAGTGGTTGTAAGTCCCCAGAGTATGAACATGATACCAGGTTAAATAATTACATGTATAGTTCCAAAATATACAAAATGACAAGTGTGATGTTCAACTAATTCGTATCCCTGTAGCCCTGTCGACGCAACTCCAAGTCTACATAGACCCGCCAAAGAGTTGCATATAGGAGAACTCCTCCTTGTCGTCATAGAAGGCCGGCTCCAACTCATAAGCCTCGCCATCATCTGAAACTACAACAAAGTCTGGTTGGTGTTTTAAAACACCGTCCCAGAGTGGGAGTGAGTGATCAACTCAATGGAGCTATAAGGCAAAGGTTAATATGTTATCAATTCAGTCAAGCACTAATGATAAAGCAGTACAGCAATCATGTCCTAAGTACTCTTTTTAATGTAAGGATGATATGTATTAATAATGCATGCCCTCGCCTACACTCCCTCTGCGACATCATCTCACGGTCGCGCAAGCTAAACTCCCACTGTGCTCAACTCCCACGCCAAAGGCACATACAATGCGATGCATGGTCATGTTAGCCAAGTCCTTAATTAGACCTATTCATACAGCAGATTCGGGAAGCTAAGGTACCTCCCTTTATATCATTTACCCAATAATGATCCATCTATGGTCGTCAATCCTAGCTAATCACATATGATAGGCAAGTTACAGGGCAACATCACCCCTGATTTGAAAGCAGTAGATAGGCAAGTTCAAGTCACTATGAAGAAGCTCGTCACCTCAGTATTGGCCTAGTTTATACTCGAGGTCACCACGGGAAAGGCTCGTCACCTTAGCGTAGGCCGACAGCTTGAATTAGTGTCTCATACCACCGTATTCGGCTCACGAGTTTAGTTTGCTCACTGGACACTACGGGGAGGCTCGTCACCCTAGCGTAGGCCGACAGCTCGAACACGGTGTCCTATACCACCATGCCCAGCTCATGAGTCTTAGCGGATCATGGTACCAATGTTAAACTGGCTTTTCATTGGTAAGTGGTACCTTAGATTCAAGCAATAGTGTCCATACATAGTGAACATATATTAGGCCAACCGAGTTACTTGACAAGTCCGATTGGTACGAGCGCACGCTAAATTGATCGACATGGAGCACATACGCACTCCTTGTGGCCTAACCACTGTCGATAATCACCGTATGACTCGGATTCATCGAACATGTCCGTGGTGGCGAAACTGATTCAGCCACTCGATCGGAAGTCGTTACCGATTGCCTGGACTACATCGTAGCCCCAATCACACTCCAAAACAATAGCATTCACATATGGTAGTCATAACAGTATTGAACAGACAATCCAAGCATTGCAACCATTTGAGCATTTCATATAACACATAGCGAACATGACATCATACACATGTATTTCATACATAAATCACGTAATTGGATTTAGGTTACAAGAAGGAATTTATACCTGTAGCTAAGGTAGTTGAGAATCTTATCTCAACACCGTTATAAAATACATTTCAATCAGCATTTTCTCATTCAAGCATTTTATCAAACACTTAGACTACGCATATCAACATACATGTAATAAATTTGTCATAACATATATTGTAGCAAATCCCTTCACAAGGGAGTTTCCACACATGTAACAATCATGTATTCTCAATCCATAATTATGGCAGACACAAATCATAATTCCATATTCATTCAAACATTTCAACAAACACATGAAATGCATTATATTCAACATAGTTCATATATATGTATAATACATGGAAAACGTCGCATCTAAGTACATGTAACAACAATCAAGTCAGTCATAAATCATTATCTGACATTGAAATCCTTAAAAACCATAACCTAAACATTTATAGTCTGCACCTTTCGTCGGTATGCCGATTACGAACTCGGTTCATACACTAGCCTTTGTTTACGGCACAACGGCTACCTATAGTATGAAATAGGTTAGTTATTTCACCGATCTACCTATTTAGATACCTAAAATAGATTAAGGTTAGGATTCCTCACCCAAAAATGGAGTTGAAATCACTGGTATAGCGACACAGAAGAATGGATTCAACGCGTGGAATGGTGGGAATGAATCCAAGCAACAAACCACAGCTCTCTCTCACTTCTCCTCACCTCTCCTTCTCTTTTCTCTCTTCTCTCTCCTAGCGTTTAAGAAATTCATATGAAATGAGAGGGTGGGTTAAGGCCCTTATACAGGCCCAGAACTGATGTCAATGGCCCCAGGGCCATGTTATACTTAGGTTACAGCCAAAGAGTGGCTATTTCGGTCCAACAGAGCTCATCTAGAGGTCCATTTCCTACATACGGTCCAGAGAAAGTTCCCTATCAATGGATCTATGCTAGGTAAAGATTTCAGTCTGATTAAATTTGTGGATCGACCATGGAGGACCAGTTTCAGTTCAACGGTCATTGTCACTCGATCGGGCCACAAGTGCACTGACATGTGCAGGGAAATTTTCTTGATCCAAGGGTGTAGTTGGGTCAAATTTTGATGATCTGAAACCCTAAATTTGGCCTGTAAGCGAATGGCCCAAATTACTTAAGTTTGAGTTCATTCTCTAAAGATATTCACGTTTCTCACACACTTCGCTCGGGGTTCAAGTTGTGCATTTCTGGATACTATTTGAACTTGATTCCCGAGATGGTTGCCAAGCCTAATAAGGCGATCATAACCATATAGTTTCACGGTAATCGGACTTTCGACGAGCGGTCCAGGTCCATTCAGAGTTTCAAGATGCTCCCGAGAGCAACTGGGTTTTAAGATTGATCCAAGGTTTTTAAGTAATGTAGAGTTAGTGATTCTACTGGTTTTGGGTCTTGCAGTTCATATAAAAAGAAATTCAAGCTAATCTACCAATTAATTCAGTTTAGTATTCAATTAATTTTCATCTAATTTCTAAAGGATTTGGTCCTTAGTGATTTCTGCTTAAGGTGGTACTCGGGTCTTTGTACGGATTTTTTCGAGACGTTACAATCCACCCCCCTTAAAGAAAAATTTCATCCTCAAAATTAGTACCCTTTTGTACTCCTTGAGAATCTGAAGGTAGTTCTTGTAGACCTCGGCTTATGTTTCCCAAATAGCCTCTTCCTCAGTGTGATGTGTCCACAATACCTTCACAAGCGGGATAACTTTACTATGCAGTACATGTTCCTTCCTGTCTAGGATACGTGTTGGTCGCAGTACATAAGTGGCATCTTCACTCAACTGTACCAGCTCCCATTTGATAATGTGGGAAGGATCAAGAAGGTATTTCTTCAGCATAGATACATGAAATACGTTGTGTACGCTGGCGAGTGGTGTGGGCAAAGCAAGGCGATATGCTACCACACCCACTCGGTCTAGTATCTAAAATGGGCCAATGAATCTCGGTGTGAGTTTCCCTTTCTTTCCAAACCGAAGGACTCCCTTCATCGAGGAAACCTTCAGGAATACATGGTCCCTGGCCTCAAACTCTAACAGTCGCCACCTCGTATCGGCGTAACTCCTCTGTCTACTCTGTATTGTAAGAAGTCGACGCCTGATAATGTCGATCTTCTCTAAGGTCGCCTGTACTAACTCTAGGCTAATTAAACTCTTCTCGCCAACCTCTACCCAGCAATGCGGTGCTCTACACGGACGCCCATACAGTGCATCGCAGGGGGCCATGCCAATACTCGCCTGAAAGCTGTTGTTATAAACGAACTCAGTATAAAGAAGACAGTCATCCCAACTGTCCTTGAAATCAAGCACACAAGCTCACAGCATGTCTTCCAACACGTAATTCACCCGTTCCGTCTGCCCATCCATCTGTGGGTGGAACATGGTACTGAACTTCAGTTTCACACCCATTGCTTCCTGGATACGAGTCCAGAAGATAGATGTGAATCACGTGTCTTGATCCAACACGATCTCCATGCAGACGTACTATCTCCTTGATGTATGGCCTGGCCAAATCGTCTGCTGAGTTTGAGACTCTAATCAGGAGAAAATGAGCCGATTTTGTCAACCGGTCCACAATCACCCAAATGGAGTCATGTCCCTTCCTCATCTTTAGCAACCCTAAAATGAAATCCATAAAGATGAAATCCCATTTCCATTCAACTATGAGCATGGGCTGAAGTAAACCAGGAGGTCGGCAATGTTCAGCCTTGACCTGTTGGCATGTGAGGCAACGGGGTACATAATCCGCTATGTGGGCCTTCATCTTGTCCCACTAGTATGAGCGCTTCATATCTCGATACATCTTCGTACTACCAGGATGCATCGCCATCTTCAAATTATGGGCAGCTTTGAGAACTTCCATTCTCAAGTCATAAAGGTTTGGGATGCATAGGCGGCCATGATAACGTAAACCCCTATCTGTACCAACCCTCCATTCTAGGTCTTCACTGTCACTCACTTGCTTTCTCATCTCTGCCAATAGTTCATCATCTTTCTGAGCTGCAATAATCTTGTCATCAATGAGTGGTTGCACATGAACGTGTGCGACGCTCTCGAATGGCTCCTCTACCGTAAGCTTCTGCTCGAAGTCTCACACAAATTCTACCATGTTCCACTTGTCTATCATTAGTGGAGCCACAAATGCTATCATCTTCTTGCGGCTCAATGCATCTGCCATAAGGTTGGCCTTTCCGGGATGGTAGGAAACCTCAAACTTGAAGTCCTTCAAGGTTTCCATCCACTGTCGCAGCCTCATATTTAGGTCCCTCTGCGTAAATATGTACCTGAGGCTCTTGTAGTCGTAAAAGAGCTCGAACTCCTCTCCATAGAGGTAATGTCTCCAGAGCTTCAATGCAAAGATGACGGCTGCTAACTCCAAGTCATGCGTAGGGTAGTTTTCCTCATGTTTCCTCAACTGTCGTGATGCATAGGCAATAACCCTATCCTTCTGCATCAGAACACAACCCAAACCAACACGAGAGGCATCGGTGTATATCTTGTATTTGACCCCTTGCTCTATCAATACTAGCACGGGTGCGGACGTCAACTTGTCCTTCAGTTCCTAAAAGGCTACTTCTGCCTTCTCATTCCATGTAAACTTAAGATCCTTCCGAGTGAGCTGAGACAACGGTCTGGCTATCTTGGAAAAGTCTCTAATGAAATAACGATAGTAACCTGCCAGGCCAAGGAAACTGCTCACTTCGATAACAAAACTGGGCTGCTTCCAGTCCTGAACTGCGGTCACCTTAGCAAGGTCCACAGTAATTCCTTCCTTAGACACCACATGTCCTATGAACTTGACCTCTTCTTTCCAGAAGTCACACTTCTTGTACTGAGCAAACAACTGATTCTTCCTGAGCGTATCGAAGACTGCTCGCAGGTGTTCCTCGTGATCCTCCTGACTCTTAGAGTATATCAAGATGTCGTCTATAAATACAATGACGAATCGGTACAAATACAGCCGAAACACCCAGTTCATTAGATCTATGAACACGGCTGGTGCATTTGTGAGTCTAAACGACATCACAAGGAACTCGTAGTGCCCAAAGCAGGTTCTGAACGCTGTCTTCTACACATCTTCATCCCTAACGCGCAACTGGTGATACCCTGACTGCAAGTTAATTTTTGAAAAATATTGTGCCCCTTTCAACTGATCGAACAGGTCATCTATCCTAGGTAAAGGATACTTGTTCTTCACTGTGACTTGGTTCAGCCTGTGATAATCAATACACAATCGCAGTGATCCATCTTTCTTCTTCACGAACAACACAGGTACTACCCAAGGAGACACACTAGGCCGTATGAAACCTGAATCCATCAGATCATCGATCTGACTCCTCAGTTCATCCATCTCACACGGAGGTATGCAATACGTCGGTAGAGATATAGATGTCGCACCTGGCGCTAGGTCGATGGTAAAATCGATCTCGTGCCGAGGAGGTAGTCAGTATCGCAATTAATCTCTATCTTCATCTAGTGAGCCAGTCCATACCAAGAATGACATCATAATGATATAACGGGGCAACCATCAGGTCGACGAGTACTGTTCTGCTCCTTAAGTCTATCAAACAACCCTTACACATCTTGGTCGAGTCTAAGAAAGTCCCTGTGGCGATAAGGAGTCTCAACCCAACCATAGGACTAGTTTTCAACCCAAAGCGCTTGACTGCTGCATATGATATTATAGAGATGGTGGACCCGGTGTCCACCAATAAGAAGACTGGTGTACCTTGAATATGTGTTGTGACTTCGAAAGCCATCAGTGTTGTAACTGTTGTCTCAGATGCCTCAGCTGTAAGTGAGTGCACATGAGCCTGTTGAGAACAGTTCGGTTGCTGTGCCATAGGCCGCTGAGGCGACCTAAATCAAGGTGCAGTTGGCCTGTAACAAGGTTATACAGGCGGTGCTGATCGTAGAGGTGGAGCCGAGATAGCTGGTGACATCTGACAATTAATCTTCTGAGGGGCCAGGAAGTCGTTGTCCCTCATCTTGGTGAAGCAGTAAGTGTCAGAATGGCTTGACCTCTTACAGTAGGTGCACTATACATCAGGTCCCCTTGGTTGTGTCGATGGAGCCTTAACCCGAGGAGGAGAATCTGCACGTGGCCTCTTGCTGAGGAACGGTCTGCTCGGCAAATCTGGTCGAGGCCTAGGAACCATAGGTACACGTGTACAGGATAACCTATCCCCATCCTGCTCAGCTCGCAGGGACATGCTCACTAGCTCAGCATAGTTGTTAATACTAGCGCACACATCTTCGAGCGGATCTTAGGCCCCAAACCCTCAGAAAATCGCTGCATCTTCATCGGCTCATTCGCTAGGATCAAAGGAGCGTATCTGGCCAGCTCCGTGAACCTATTCTCGTATTTCGACACAGACATTCCTCCCTATCAAAGGTGAAGGAACTCACCCTCCTTTTCATTACGGTAAGTGAGGGGGAAGTATTTTCCATGGAAGCGGGACTCAAATGCGGCCCACATCCACACGTATCCTTCGATGACGGTCCTTAGGATGTTGTCCCACCAGAGACTAGCTTCCTTCTTGAATATGTAGGTGACCAGCTCAACCTGCTCTGCCTCAATGCAGTGCAGCGGCTTCAGCATCTTAGAGAAACAGTCAAGCCAATACTCGGCCTCCTCGGGTCTATAAGTACCCGTAAAAGTAGGAGGTCGAAAGCGCTGAAATCGCTCAAATAAGCTGCTGGCACTCATGTTTCCAGCAAGGTGCATAGGTGGTGCAAGTGGAACCACATTCATGTTCTGGGCAAGGGCCCCAGCAATGATGGTCCAAATCTGTTGTTGCTGCTGCATAAGGAGCATCATCTGCTCCAACCTATCAGGAGGAGAAGCCGCCTGAGGCATGTGTAGCATCGAGGTAGGCGTACGGTTCTGCTCTGGAATCGATGGTGTAGAAGGTGTCAGCCCATTTGTGGGGCCAGTGGCTGGCTGAGAATCTGGCATAGCCTCTTGATTCGGGCTCAAACTGGAGTCCATGTGGCTATCGCTTAGGGGAGGCACCCCGTCAATCGATTCACCAAGTGTAAGGAGTGTCGTACTCCGAGTGGCCTTAGGTGGCATTCCCTATACACAGCATAAGGTGTAACATGTGTAAGGTTTTGCGTAACAACACTCAATTTCTCAAGCATTCCACACATTTCATAGCAAAAGGAGCTGCATGCATTTCATTTAACAAAATTTATCACAATACATGAGATATAGTTTTACATGAATCATGACAGAAGATGCATGTGAGCTAATCTAATCAAAGCTTTAAACACCAAACACACCATCAAATCTACCCTACTACTAAGCCTATCAAGGCTATAACATAGGAAACAGGAAAGCAAAGAAAAACCCAAAGACGACTACAACATAGGACTAGTCATCAAAATCTGGTGATGGAGGAGGACCACCCTTGTCCTACATGCAGCACAGGAGAGCCTTCAAGGTGCGAGACACCTTAAATTTCTGTTTCATGAAGGTCCTATTCTCTTCAAGTTCGGCCCGGGTCTCTCTGACCTCCTATCATAGTGCGACCTGGCCCTCCTCAATCTGAGCCAAGCGGGCTTCTAAAGCAGCCCAATCGTGGTGGTGCTCATGTGTAGCAGGTGGAAAGCCCTCATCAGTCTTGGGCCTCCTCTTCTTCCTCCTCCTATTCTTCCTCTTCTTCACTTCCTTCCTCTCTTTCATTTTCATCCTCTTCTTCGTCACTTTCTTCCTCTTCACTTCCCATCTCATCCTCACTTTCATTGAGTCGGGCTTGATGTTGTCGTGACCCAATACCCATGTTGTTAAGAGTAGTGTCGTTGATGAAATGGATCGGCGCAAGCTTTTCTGAGCCATGTCTATAGCCAAATTCACGAGCAAGCTTGCATATGAGTCGGTCGAATGGGAGTGAAATGTCTGTCCTAGGAGAGCGTGCGGTCTGAACTATCTGTAGTAGTACATACATAGGCAGGCACAACTTATCTCCTTACCCAGCTCGGTATAGGAAGTCTACCATCAAACACGTGCATTCACTGCGATTACTCTACCTGGGATACACATTGTATATGAAGATGTGGTGGAGTAGGTGGAGGTCAGGAGTCATCTCGGATGTCAGGAGGCAATTGCCTCGATTCCAGTGGACCAGTCGACCACAAAGAAATTGCCTGCGGTGATCTCTTTCACGCATGCTCCTGAGATTTCTCTCGCTAGCATGTACCTCTCCATGCGAATTCCCCATGATTCGGGCTATCAAGTCCACATTGACAATGGCTTCCTGCCTTCTCATGAGGATAAAGAACTGTATAGGCTCCAGTAGTGGCTCTCGTATATGGGCGTAGAAAGCTCAAACAGTGCTCTCATTCACACGGGACTTGCCCTCAAATATGGGACCCCACCCGGTGTCCAACAAGAGATCCATCACCGGATAAAGCCCAAATAGTTTCTCATCCATATGTGCTTCAAAGAGGATCATACGGCCTTAAAACCTTCCATGTGCCATATCCGCCAATAGAGTTCTTTCGAGAGGAATCTGGGGATCAAGATCTCGCTCCGATCGACACTTGTACTAGGCTCGGCACCTTTCTGCCTCCTTGAACGGGTAGGGCGGCTAGGCCCGGCTTCATCTGTAGAAGCCCTCTTCTTTCCCATAAGAGAAAGAAGTGTGGAAAGTGAAAATATGGCCTCCACTAGCTCAAAAAGAGCCATGAGAGTGAAATAAAATGGAGGGATAGGATGGGTTGTTAGACCTTGAGATTTTTGAGACACTAAGGAGGGTTTGTGTGCCCAAATGGAAGGAAAATAAGGGAGATAGGAGATGGGTTTGAAATGAATAGTGGGAGGTGTGTATGTAGTGATGAAGAAGAAGATGATATGAGAATGGAGGGGAGGTTTGAAAGAGAAAAATGGGATTTTAGGAGATTTGAAAAGCTTGGAGGGGTGAAAATGGAAGAAATGAAGCAAATGGGGAGGTATAGGGGGCTCCCACATGATTTTGTGGGCCCCACACGTATGTACAATGGTCGGCCCGCTATCTGTGGACTCCGAGGCCTCGCGCTAGGGCCAATGCCATCGGGGTCTGCTGGACATGTGGGCGATGGCATCCCCCTCCTGGGGTGCCAAAAATATGAGGGGTCCACCTTGGTTCCCCCAGATTTATATCGTTTAGGCCCCCCAGTCCGTTTGAGACGTTTTCAGAGTCCATCTCACGTATATTCATGCTTTTCAGGTTATTGAGTGTGGGCTACACTAATTCATCACCTAAATCCGTTGATGGACGGTCTAAAAAAGAACTGGGATCACCTGACGTGATCACAGATACATACGGGCCCCGTTTCTACGGTCAGTTTTCGCCCATCGGTGAAATTTGGAATCCTACGTTTATTTCTACATTTTATCGCTCCCTCCTAAGTCAAAGTACATTAGTGTGCATTGTGTTACCATAAACCAGGTCCAGTGTAATCCAAATCATGCTCTGATACCAACTTGTAACGCCCTGAAAATCAGGGGTCGAGCAGAAGCTTGGCTCCCGAGTTCCAACGCATCACTTATGCAATATAGATAATGATGATTAAATGTTGTCCATATTAGTGCATTAAACATGAATGGGATTACACCAAATCAACATATCATACTCCAAAGATGATTTGATTATGCAAGCGAAAGACTGTGTTAAATAATAAAGCACATAAGTGGTTGTAAGTCCCCAGAGTATGAACATGATACCAGGTTAAATAATTACATGTATAGTTCCAAAATATACAAAATGACAAGTGTAATGTTCAACTAATTCATATCCCTGTAGCCCCGTCGATGCAACTCCAGGTCTACATAGACCCGGCAGAGAGTTACATGTAGGAGAACTCCTCCTCGTCGTCGTATAAGGCCGGCTCCAACTTGTAAGCCTCGCCATCATCTGAAACTACAACAGTGTCTGGTTGGTGTCTTAAAACACCGTCCCAAAGTGAGAGTAAGTGATCAACTCAGTGGAGCTATAAGGTAAAGGTTAACATGTTATCGATTCAGTTAAGCACTAATGATAAAGCAGTACAGCAATCATGTCTTAAGTACTCTTGTTAATGCAAGGATGATATGTATTAATGATGCATGCCCTCGCCTGCACTCCCTCTGCGACATCATCTTACGGTCGCGCATACTAAACTCCCACGCCAAAGGCACATGCAATGTGGTGCATGATCGTGTTAGCCAAGTCCTTAATTAAACCTATTCATACAGCACATTCGAGAAGCTAAGGTACCTCCCTTTATATCATTTACCCAACAATGATCCATCTAGGGTTGTCAATCCCAGTTAATCACATACGATAGGCAAGTTATAGGGCAACATCACCCCTAATTTGAAAGCAGTAGAGAGGCAAGTTCAAGTCACTATGAAGAAGCTCGTCACCTCAGTGTAGGCCTAATTTATACTCGAGGTCACCACGGGAAAGGCTCGTCACCTTAGCGTAGCCGACAGCTCAAATATAGTGTCCCATACCACCATATTCAGCTCATGAGTTTGGTTTGCTCACTGGACACTACGAGGAGGCTCGTCACCGTAGCGTAGGCCAACAGCTTGAACACAGTGTCCTATACCACCATGCCCAGCTCATGAGTCTTAGCGGATCATGGTACCAAGGTTAAACGGACTTTTCATTGGTAAGTGGCACCTTAGATTCAAACAATAGAGTCCATACATAGTGAACATATATTAGGCCAACCGAGTTACTTGACAAGTCCGATTGGTACAAGCGCACACTAAATTGATTGATATGGAGCACATACGCACTCCTTGTGGCCTAACCACTGTTGATAATCACCATACAACTCGGATTCATCAAACGTGTCCGTGGTGGCAAAACTGATTCAGCCACTCGATCGAAAGTAGTTACCGATTGTCTGGACTACATCGTAGCCCCAATCACACTCCAAAACAATAACATTCACATATGGTAGTCATAACAGTATTTCATATAACACATAGCGAACATGACATCATACACATGTATTTCATACATAAATCACGTAAATGGATTTAGGTTACAAGAAGGAATCTTACCTGTAGCTAAGGTAGTTTAGAATCTTATCTCAACACCCTTATAAAATACATTTCAATCAGCATTTTCTCATTCAGGCATTTTATCAAACACTTAGACTACGCATATCAACATACATGTAATAAATTTGTCATAACATATATTGTAGCAAATCCCTTCACAAGGGAGTTGCCACACATACAATAATCTTGTATTCTCAATCCATAATCATGGCAAGCACAAATCATAATTCCATACTCATTCAAATATTTCAACAAACACATGAAATGCATTATATTCAACATAATTCATATATATGTATAATACGCGGAAAACATCACATCTAAGTACATGTGATAGCAATCAAGTCAGTCATAAATCATTATCTGACATTGAAATCCTTGAAAACCATAACCTAAACATTTATAGTCTGCACCTTTCATCGGGATGCCGATTACAAACTCGGTTCGTACATTACGCCTTTGTTTACGGTACCACAGCTACCTATAGCATGAAATAGGTTAGCTATTTCACCGATCTACTTATTTGGATACCTAAAATAGATTAGGGTTAAGATTCTTTACCCAAAAATGGAGTCGAAATCACCGGTATAGCGACATGAAAGGGGGGATTCAACACGTGGAGTGGTGAGAATGAATCCTAGCAACCAACCACAACTCTCTCTCAATTCTCCTCACCTTCTCCTTCTCTTTTCTCTCTTCTCTCTCCTAGGGTTTATGAAATTCGTATGGAATGAGAGAGGAGTAGGTTAAGGCCCTTATATAAGCCCAGAACTGATGTCAATGGCCCCAGGGCCATGGTATACTTAAGTTACAACCAAAGAGTGACTGTTTCGGTCCAACGGAGCTCATTTGGAGGTCCATTTCTGCATACAGTCTGGAGAAAGTTCCCTGACAATGGATCTTTACCAGGTTAAGATTTCAGTCTGATCAGATTTGTGAATTAATCGCGAAGGACTAGTTTCAGTTCAACGGCCATCGTCACTCGATCAGGGCCACAAGTGCACTGACATGTGTAGAGAAATTTTCCTAATTCAAGGGTGTAGTTGGGTCAAATTCTGACGGTCTGAAACCTTAAAATTGGCGTGTAAGTGAATGGCCCAAATTACTTAAGATTGAGTTCATTCTGTAAAGATATTCACGTTTCTCACACACTTCACTCCAGGATCAAACTGTTCATTTCTTGATACTATTTAAACTTGATTCCCGAGATGGTTGCCAAGCCCAGTAAGGCAGTCATAACCGTATAGTTTCGCGGTAATCGGACTTTCGATGTACGGTACAGGTCCGATACGGAGTTTTAAGATGCTCCCGAGAGCAACTGTGTTTTGAAATTGACCCTAGGTTTTTAGGTAATGTAGAGTTAATGATTCTACTAGTTTTAGGTCTTGTAGTTCACATAGAAAGTAGTTCAAGCTAATCTACCGATTAATTCAATTTAGTACTTAATTAATTTTTGTCTAATTTCTAAAGGATTTGGTCCTTAGTGATTTCTGCCTGAGGTGGTACTCGGGTCTTTGTATGGATTTTTCTGAGACATTACACAGACGTCATTAAGCTTTGTAAGAATTGTCGGATAGACTTAGGGAGCAGAGTGGTGTACATTGACCTGATAGTAACCACAATATATCATTCGACATCATCTTCGGCGTGGATTGGCTCACCAAAATGAAGGCAAAGATTGACTGTGAAACCATATTGGTGATAGCCCATGGCCCTAAAGATACGACCTACACTTTCCTAGTTTAGGTCAGTTATCCATTCTGGGTCCTCTGTTATGCTACCTTGTTGGCAAGTTATGATGGTCCGTCGCTTGGGGACACGCCAGTAGTCCAAGACTTCATGGACGTATTTAAAACGATCCTTCGACTACCTCCTCAGCATGAGATCGACTTTACCATCGACCTTGTGCCAAATGCGACGCCTATTTTCTTATTGACATACTGCATACCTCCGTGTGAAATGAAGGAATTGAGGAAGCAGATTGATGATTTGTTGGATTCAGGTTTTATACGGCCGAGCGTATCTCCTTGGGGAGCACTTGTGTTGTTTGTGAAGAAGAAAGATAGATCGTTGCAATTGTGTATAGATTATCGCAAGCTAAATCACGTCACCGTAAAGAACAAGTATCCCCTGCCCAGGATAGATGACCTGTTTGACCAGTTGAAGGGGGCGTAGTATTTCTCTAAAATAGACTTACAATCCGGGTATCATCAGTTACGCGTCAGGAACGAAGACGTATAGAAAACAGCATTCAGGACCAGTTTTGGGCACTACGAATTCCTCGTGATGTCGTTTGGACTTACAAATGGACCGGCCGTATTCATGGACCTCATGAACCAGGTATTTCAGCCGTATCTGTACCGATTCGTCATCATATTTATAGATGACATTTTGATATACTCCAAGAGTCGAAAGGATCATGAAGAACACCTACGAGCAGTCTTTGATACACTCAGAAAGAATCAGTTATTTACACAGTACCAGAAATGCGACTTCTGGAAGGAAGAAGTCAAGTTTTTGGGACACGTGATTTCCAAAGAAGGAATCGCCGTGGACCTTACCAAGTGACCGCGATACAGGACTGGGTGCAGCCCGGCTCCATTATAGAAGTGAGGATTCCTCAGACTTACCGGCAATTATCACTGATTTATTAAAGATTTCTCCAAGATAGTCGACCATTGTCTCAACTTACTCAGAAAGATTTTAAGTTCGCATGGAACGAGAAAGCATAAACAGCCTTTCAAGAATTAAAGGACAAGTTGATGTCTGCACCCGTGCTAGTACTGCTAGAGCAAGGGGTCAGATATACTATTTACACTGATGCCTCTCGAGTCGGTTTGGGGTGTGTACTTATGCAAGAGGATAGGGTGATCGCCTATGCCTCACGACAGTTGAGGAAACACGAAGAAAATCACCCCACTCATGACCTGGAATTGGCGACAGTCATCTTCGCATTAATGCTCTAGAGACATTACCTCTACGGAGAGGAGTTCGAGCTCTTTTGTGACCACAAGAGCCTCGAGTACATCTTTACGCAGAGGGACCTAAATATGAGGCAACGACGTTGGATGGAGACCTTGAAAGACTTCAAGTTTGAGGTTTCTTACCATCTTGGCAAGGCCAACCTTATAGCTGATGCGTTGAGCCGCAAGAAAACAATAGAATTTGCAGCCCCACTGATGATAGAAGAGTGGAATATGGTAGAGTTTGTGTGAGATTTCGAACAGAAGCTGACAGTGGAAGAGCCATTTGAGAGCGTCGCACACATCCGTGTACAGCCACTTATTAATGACCAAATCATTGTGGCTCAGAAAGAAGATGAACTGTTGGTAAAGATGAGAAAACGTGCAAGTGACAGTGAAGAACCCGAATAGAGGGTTGGCTCGGATGGAGGTTTGAGATATCGTGGCTACCTATGCGTCTCGAACCGTCACGACTTGAGGAGAGAAGTTTTAGAGGCCGCACACAATTCAAAGATGGTAAAGCATCTAGGTAGTACGAAGATGTATTGAGACATGAAGCATTCGTACTGGTGGGACAACATGAAGGCCCAGATAGCAGACTTCGTGTCATGATGTCTTACATGCCAGTAAGTCAAGGTTGAGCATCGCCACCCCCTGGTTTACTTTAGCCCATGCTCATAGCTGAGTGGAAGTGGGATTTCATATCCATGGATTTCATTTTTGGGTTACCCAAGACGAGAAAGGGGCATGACTCTATTTGGGTGATTGTGGACCGATTGACGAAATCGGCTCATTTTCTCCCGATTAGAGTTTCTAATTCGGTAAATGACCCGACCAAGCTGTACATTAAAGAGATAGTACGATTGCATGGAATTCCTATAGAGATTATGTCGGACCGAGATACACGATTCACGTCTACTTTCTGAACTCGAATCCAAGAAGCAATGGCAGTGAAATTGTAGTTCAGTACCGCGTTCCACCCACAAACCGATGGGCAAATGGAACAAGTAAATCAAATACTTGAGGACATGTTACGAGCGTGCGTACTTGACTTTAAGGACAGCTGGGATAATTGTCTCCCTTACATCGAGTTTGCGTATAACAACAGCTTCCAAGCAAGCATTGGCATGGCTCCCTACGAAGCTTTGTATGGGCGCCCATGTCGAGCTCCACATTGTTGGGCAGAAGTTGGTGAGAAAAGTTTGGTTGACCCAGATTTGGTTCAGGCGACCTCAAAGAAGATTGATATTATCAGGCGTCGACTTCTTATAGACTAGAGTAGACAGAAGAGTTATGCCGATACAAGACAGTGATAGCTGGAATTTGATGTTGAGGACCATGTATTCCTTAATGTTTCCCCAATGAAGGGAGTCCTTCGTTTTGGCAAGAAGGGGAAACTTACGCCGAGATTCATTGGCCCATTCTAGATTTTAGATTGAATGGGTATGGTAGCATACCGTCTTGCCTTGCCCACACCACTCTCAGGCGTGCACAACGTATTTCACATATCAATGTTAAAGAAATATGTTCCTGACCCTACCCATATTATCAAATGGGAGCAAGTGCAGCTAAGTGAAGATGCTACCTATGTACTGCAACAACGCGTGTTCTATATAGGAAGGAACAAGTGCTACGCAGCAAAGTCATCCCGCTCGTGAAAGTGTTATGGACACACCACACTGAGGAAGAGGCTACTTAGGAAATGGAAGCCGAAGTCCGTAAGAACTACGCTCAGATCCTCGAGGAGTACGAAAAGGTACTAATTTTTGGGTCGAAATTTTTCTTTAAGGGGGGGTAGATTGTAACGTCTCGAAAAAATTTATACAAAGACCCGAGTACCACCTCAGGCAGAACCACCTAAGGACTGTGTTATGTCCTAATTTAGATGAAAATTAATTAAGTACTAAACTAAATAATCAGTCGATTTAGCTCAAGCCACCGTTTTCACAAACAGGAAGGCCTAAAACCATTAATACCACTGACTCAATACTACATAAAGACCTAGGAAAAATTCCAAGAGCCTGTTGCTCTCGGGAGTACATTGGAACTCCGTATCGGACCTGGACCGCACGTTGAGAGTCCGATGACTGCGAAACTATAGGTTTATGTCTGTCCTGCTAGGCTTGACAACCAATGTGGGAATCAAGCTAAGATGATATCCAGAAACGCACAACTTAAGCCCTAAGTGAAGTGTGTGAGAAATGCAAATATCTTTAGAAAATGTATTAAAACTTAAGTGAATTGGGCCATTCGCTCACACACGAAATTGAGGATTTCGAACCATCAGTTTCTGACTAAACTTCACCCATAGGAAAAGAAAATTTCCCTACACGTATCCGTATACTTATGCCCCGATCAAATAAGTACGATCGTTGATCTGACATAGGTCCCCCACGGTCGATCTACTTATCCGATCGCATCGAAATCACATCCTGACATAGATCCATTGCTAGGGAAGTAACCCTACGACGTATGTGAGTAGTGGGCCTCCCTATGAGCCCTGTTTGTCAAAAACAGTTTCCCAAAGGATATAAACCATGTATATAGTAGCCCTGGGGTCATTTGCATCACTTCTAGGCCTATATATAGCCCTTATACCACCCCACCTCTCTCTCATACGAATTTCTCCAAACCCTAGGAGAGAGAAGAGAGAAAAGAAGAGAAAAGAGTAAAGAGAGAAGAAAGCTTTTGGGAGATCGTTGCAGTGATTCTCTTCCACAACGCCACACACCGAATCACTTAAAAGTGCCCTGGTTTGTCAATTAGCGTGAGTGTTGAGTCGGACAGACTGCAGAGCCTCATAGGAAGATCAATTCAAGCGTCTGCCTCAACCGGGATGTGTGCAAGCTCGCCTCAAGTAAATCTAAGCCTCACATCCCATGTCCCAAAACATCAAGTATATAAAACCCTTAAAACAAATTAGAACATTATGGGTTTTATAAGTGAGAAAACTTTTTCAAAAATCAGAAAATCTTCAAGTTTTCTTGCTCTGTCGATTGTATTGATACACATCTCGATATGCTCAACCTGCACTATCGATGTCCTCGATGAACGAATCGATTCTATCGAAATGAGGACAAAATTATCCAGCAAACACATACTTATCTAGACAAAATTATCGATGTATTGATATACATATCGATATCATCGATATTTGAATATCGAGCCCATCAAAGGTGGCTCGATAATATCGACAGGAAGATATCCGGCGCCCCTGTTTTTACTTAAGAAAATCTCATGTGCATCGATATATCGAAGTCGTTCTCAATACCATCGAAGTTCAAATCTCGATGATATTGGAAGACTCTCATTGTTATCGGTCATGGGCGCCTAAGTTCTCCAGCAATTATTTTAGGATTATTTATCTGCGATCGAGGGGCACTCGGTAGAATCGATATTCAAATATTGATGATATCAGTACAGTTTCGATGGCATCGAATAAGGATAGAAACTGTCCAGCAAGCTTAAACGAAAATCATTTGGATTTATCGATGCCTCGACACTCTATCGATATCATCGACATTCAAATTTTGATGTTGTCGAAGGTCCCTCGATCATTCTTGTAAACCTGAAATATTTCATAGCAAGTCACTCTCATTTTCAAGTGTCAAGGAATCGATCCTAGTATCGATAATATCAAAGTTCGAAATCCAATGACATCAATGCTTGTATCGATTCCCTCGACCAGCTGCTAAAAGGTTTTAAAAGTGTATGACATTTGAGTTTGGTTCATCGAGCAGTCGGTCGATGCTATCGAGAGTATACACTCAATTATATCAACCTTACTCGATGATATCGAACTCTGTCATAAATGTGACCATTTTATATCCATTGGAACCTTTTTCATATATAAAGAGAGCTTATCTATTGTTGCTGGTAGAGAAAGAAGAGAGTGCTTTTGAGTATTTTACCTTAGTTCATATACCCAAAGCCCTTTCGCTCAAGGGAGTTCATCCTCCAATCCACCCTCATCATTGATATTCAATAGAGTAGATTAGGGAATGAAGTTCCATTTTCAAGGATCCTCCAGCTACTAACTTAATGGTAAATCATTAAGCTGGGATGCCTTGAATGCATAACCAGAATCACTATCTTCCGTATAGGAAAACATTTTATAGAGTAGGATTCCATCTTAACCTTGACCCAACCCGTTGTCATATATTGGTACATCATTTGAGTTGCGGATCAAGAAAGCAGAAGACTCTTCATCAATAAAGGAGGAGATCTTCGTCAACGAGCTGAATGGAACTCATTCACTTATCTGTAAGTAACTAGAGTCCAGAAGACCCTTTGATCATTCCTTTGTAGGATTGGATCTAAGGTGTTTCTCACCCTTGCAAGCCCATAAAGGAGGCCTCCAGCGGGAGTGTATGTAGTGGGTGCGTTGTGTGGACCCTTGCTCTGTGGAGAGCATAAACATCTGGTTAGGGGTGAACCAGTTAAAACCCTGGGTTTGAGGTAAACCGTGTAAAATCTCTGATAGTGTCTTATGGAAGATCCTTGGCCAGTGTGCCTAAAAGTGGGTGTGTCATGTTGACCCTTGCTCGTGAGAGCATAAACAGTCAACTTCAGTGTAGGTTGTAAAGGTTGAAGGTGAACCTGATTTAAAACCTTAGGTTTGAGGTGAACCGCTATGAAACCTCCTCAGTGAAATTCGGTACACTCAAGGGTAAGTGCGGTTACCAGGAGTGGAGTAGACAAGTAGTCAAACCACTATAAAAATGAGTGTTTAAGATTGTTATTCTTTTGTTTATGTGATTTGCTTTAATATTTTCATATCTTAATATCTATGATCACACCTTACACACTTACAAAGTCATATCCATCATAAACTAGTTTGAATATTGTTTACTTCTTAAGTAGTTTGTGATTGGATCCTCTACCGGGCTTGGAAGCCAGTAGAGTTACTTTTAAGTAATCTTAACATGTGTCTGCTGTTAGGATTAGTATAATAGGATTTTAAATAAACCATAAAACCTTAAAAAGTCCTATTCACCAACCTCTAGGACATATTGACATATTCCTACTTCGACTAAAGTGGTTTTCACCGCAATTTCAATTAGTATCAAAGTGGGTCTCTCTTTAAGGGCTTCACCACCTAAAGAGTGATCTTGACTGAAGTTGGGAATATGGCCAAAGGAGAGGGCTCATCGGTCACTAGACCTCCAATATTTGATGGATCAAATTATGAATACTGGAAAGCTATGATGTACTACTTTCTGAGATCTTTGGATCATGATGTTTGGGATATAGTTGAAAGAGGATGTGTCACCATCTGAACAAGTTGTACTTGACAATGGCACAACCATCATAAAACTGAAATCGAAAGAAAAGTGGACGATGTTCAATAAAGAAAAATAGACTGATGAAGCTAAAGCTATGAATGCCATCTACTATGCCGTGTCTCAAGATATTTTCAGTCAAATAAGCATGTGTGGGACATCTAAAGAAGCATGGGATCTATTAGAAATAACCTAAGAAGGCACAAGCACTGTGAAGAGATCTAAACTTCAACTCCTGACTTCACAGTTCGAAAGTCTCGGAATGGAAGAGCATGAGACCTTTATGGAGTTTTTCACAAAGTTGAATGTCATTTGCAACTCCATAGGTGGATTGGGAGAAAAGGTTCCGGTGCCTAAAATCTGTAGGAAAATACTGAGATCACTACCGGAACGGTTTAATCCTAAAGTAACAACCATTGAAGAGTATAGGAATATTGATGAAATGAAAGTAGAAGAACTAGTAGGTTCCCTACAAACTTTTGAAGTACACTTCAAACAAACCCAAAAATCTAAAAATATTGTCCTAAAAACTTTAAAGAAAACAACAAATGAGGACATTAGAAGTGAAAAAGATGATGAAGATGAGGAAGTGGCTCCTGGCACAATGATTCAGGAAATTCTTTCAGAAGAATCGTGGCCGTCCCTTCAAAGGTAGAAAGGTGGACAACAAACCCTCTGCAGGCAAATTTGGTAGAAAGACCAAAGAACCACAATGCTATGCCTGTTAGAAGTATGGACACCTATCTACGGAATGCCCAAATAGAAAAACTAAGGGCAAGGCAATGGCTACCACATGGAATAATACAGAAGAGTCAAACTCAGAATCTAGTGACTCAGAGATCGATGATGACCAAAAATCCTTAAAAATTCTTATGGTCTCCACTGCTCCAATCATTCCCACGAAATCTAAAAACAAGGAAGAACAGCAAGCCACTGAATCATTTCCATCTGATAATAAAGAAATTGGAGAAGAAGAAGAAATAGAAAAGGATAAACTGCAAGATGTCTATAATCAACTCTATATTCATAGCATCCACATACTTAAAAGACTTGGAATGTCTGAAAACAAAAAGGAATTGCTGCAAAGAGACTTGGACAAAATCGTGGAGATTATTAATACACATTTAATCAATGATTTACAGCAATATCACTCAGACAATGATAAGTTAGAAAGAGCAAATCTATCCCTAAAAACGGAATCATCAAAGCTTATAAAACAGGTTGAATCCTTAAAAGATGAAAATGAGCATCTTCAGAATGAGAATCACACACTCCGATTTGACTTAGAGAAATCTAGAAAATTTGCTGAAATAAACTATAAATTTTTCCAGAGTGGTGAAAAGCTCAAAAAACTGTTAGGGATGGGAAGACAAGGAAGAGACAAGAGTTGCCTAGGGTATGAGAAAACTAAAACGAAAACTGGAAATAAAGCCCCAACAACTGAAAAACTTGCTACTTCAGGTAGCAATATGAGAACTTCTCCGGTTTATCATCTATGTGGTGATATGGGTCATTATAAGTTTGAATGTTTGACACCTAGAAGGACGTTACATAACTCTGGTCAAAATCATATTGGAAAATTCAAACCGACCAGAGAAATACAGAATGCCAAAAGTCCACCTAGGAGAAACACTCATCCATCACCACCCAAAATGAAAGACAGGATGAAGGGATCATTGGATCAAGTGGGTGAGATAACCTTAAAAACTAAATCTACCACACTAAAGAATTTTGTCTCAAAATGGGTAGTAAAAGAAAAACTAAATTGTCTACCCTGAAATATCAAGCATGAAAAGACAAGTCCAGATTATGCATCTAGATCCGGATATTTGCTAAAATGATGCAAATTTTGTTGAGCTTCAAATGATATATCTGAGGTTCCTTCCCTCAATCTTTTGTATATAAACATTCAAATGTTTATAATTTTGTTGTGTGCAGTGATTGTACATAATTTTGCTAAATATACTATTGATTCATAGAAATACTAAAAGTATACTTTAAGGGTCATCTGAATGTTGAAAATGAAAAATCATTCATCTTCGATACAACTATCGATATGTCATTCTCGATTAATCGATAAAGGGTCGATATCATCGACGCCTCCTTGGAATAAGAAAAGTCATGTGATCGAGAATGATATCGAAGACAGGATCGATAAAATCGATTAGGGAACCTCGATATCATCGAAATAAGGATCGATGATATCAACAGATGCCGCTAGATATAAGTCAGTGGAGTGCGAAAAAGGGATTTTTGTTCCAAGGTTTCCCTTCCTCTTCCCTGCTCGCTCTTCTCAACCGGACGGCTCGGTACATTGTCAGATAAACCCAGAAGTTCCAAAAAAATGGTAATACCTTTTTAATCATCAAGGGTTATTTTTTTGTGGTATTTCCATTTCTATTGGGCTTTATCCTCTTTCCCAAATCCTTCAAATCCTGTCTTTGTCCACATGGGAAAAGAAAAGGGAAAAGTGTCCGGTCTGGGTGAGTCATCGAGATCCACTCGACAAAAAGTGCTTGCTTCAAAAGGAAGCGTAAGGGCCCCGGAACGTGGGACCCCCACCCATCAAAGATCTCGACAAACTTCACGTGGTGGGTCCCAGTCTGAAACACCGGCATCACCTCCAGCTGGAGTAACTTCACGTCCACCAAAATACACAGGTAGGAAGCTCATCTATGAGAGAAAGGTAGATAGGGATTGTTTAAAATCATACAATCTCGAATACTTGTTTCCTGCAATCGATTGGTTACCTGTTCTAGACTTCGGTGGGCCATGCCAACTCGAACGAACACGCAACTTCCTTGTCGTGTGTCACTCACCGATGTCAGATCCTCCTTCCATCTTGGTTTCTCTGGATGGTGAGAATGTGTTGATCACGCCTGCTACAATGGCAAATATTCTTAGACTGACAATGGCACCTGAGGGTCTCCCGGAAATGGACCTTGACAATGTTGAAATTTGGTCCATGGTAACTAAGTATCTTTGTTATGGTAGGGACATCCCCTGGTATCAAGGGAACGCGTTGAAATCTAGGTACATGGAACCAAGATTTCGGGTTTTGCACAGTATCTTCACCACAAATATATATCCCATAAGTACCAACCGGTCCGATCTCACAGGTTTTATGACCATACTAGTGTACTCAATCACCAAAGGGACAAAGATCTGTCTTCTGACTCTACTTGTCTATTAGTTGGTAAACGCCATTCATACATCCAGGGACCTTCATCCGCCATATCCCTGGATCATAAACATGATATGCAACACCATTGGCTTCCCAACAACCACTGATCCGGTACTCCCTCTCCAAGTCTTCAACAAAAGCAACATTCAGAGAATGGACTTGAAGTTTCACAAGTACCCTGAGGACCCAGAAGAAGGTATTCAAGAAGAAGGGGGTGGAGGTGAAGGGGACGCTCCCATGGAAGGAACTGAAATGGCCGGAGATGAACCTCCTAGACCCGATCCAGCACCGTCAACGTCAATGCCTGGGTATGCTAAACGGTTCAAGCTGGATAGGATTGGAGCAATTCAGAAGGATGTCCACTCAGTGCACAAGAGGCTTACTGTCTTGGAACGACTGGTCCAAGGAGTATAGCAAACTGTCTAACAATTGGTTGATCTGATGACCTACCGTCGGGACGACACGGCACCATCCTACTCTACTCCATAGTGGTGGTTCTTGAATGTTGTCACACACACCTCACTCCTATTTCAGCGTATCAACATTAGTATCTTTTTGGATGTTCTATGCTCTCATAGGTGTATGTGATAGCTCTCTAACTTGCATAGGCTATTTTTTTTTGCTATATATGCCCACGGTTGGGCTAAATACTGATGGATATTTCTGGGTGTCCTTAAATGGGCTTGTTTTTTTTGTTTTTTTATAACTGGTAATCTTCTGCTGTCTGTGGTAGTATGTGTTTTGGCTATTTGGATATGGCCGTTATAATTCAATATTTTTACTGCCATGATTATGTCTCATCTGTCCCCTGGTTTATCTCATTTCTGATATGGAGTGCATGTGATTTTCATGATTATCCTAACTACTCTATCTAATTTGCTATGCATACATAGGTTCTGGAAATGTTGTCTGCTTAAACTGATTTAATCAATATACATCAATACTTTATATATGTATGTTTACTGGATGAGTGGTTCTCCCAAATACTTCAAGCTTCAGTCAATATCAATTGCTATACTTTGTCAATGACTGACAAAAAGTGGGAGAATAGTTCAAACACCCCGTCAAAATATGCATTTGAGTATGGTATTGCAGGTGTTAGGGGGAGCAGCTACATCAAGAAAAGGGGAGTCTGCAGTAAGGGGGAGCAGTTACATCAAGAAAAGGGGAGTCTGCAGTAAGGGGGAGTAGCTTCTAAATATGTTGTGTGTGTAACATTGTTAACATTGTAAAATTGTGTAAAGTGTATGTGCACACAATTTAGGATGTCAGTATAGAAGCTGTTCTAGGGTGTTTTGGTATTTTGTCACATAATTGACAAAGGGGGAGATTGAAAGTGCCCTGGTTTGTCAATTGGCGTGAGTGTTGAGTCGAACAGACTGCAGAGCCTTATAGGAAGATCAATTCAAACATCTGCCTCAACCGGGATGTGTGCAAGCTTGCCTCAGGTAAATCTAAGCCTCACATCGCATGTCTTAAAACACCAGGTATATAAAACCCTTAAAACAAATTAGAACATTATAGGGTTTATAAGTGAGAAAACTTTTTCAAAAATCAGAAAATCTTTAAGTTTTCTTGCTCTGTCTATTGTATCGATACATATCTCGATATGCTTGACCTGCGCTGTCAATGTCCTCGATGAACGAATTGATTATATTGGAATGAGGACAAAATTGTCCAGCAACCACATACTTATTTGGACAAAATTATTGATGTATCAATATACATATCGATATCATCAAGATATTTGAATCTCGAGCCCATCGAAGGTGGCTCGATAATATCGACAGGCAGATATCCGGCGCTTCTATTTTTACTTAAGAAAATCTCATGTGCATTGATATATCGAAGTCGTTCTCAATACCATCGAAGTTCAAATCTCGATGATATCGGAAGACTCTCGATGTTATCGGTCATGGGCGCCTAAGTTCTCCAGCAATTATTTCAAGATTATTTATCTACGATCGAGGGGCACTCGGTAGAATCGATATAAATGAAAATCCTTTAGATTTATCGATGCCTCGACACTATCAATATCATCGACATTCAAATTCCGATGATCTCGAAGGTCCCTCGATCATTCTTATAAACCTAAAATATTTCATAGTAAGTCTCTCTCATTTTCAAGTATCCAGGAATCGATCCTAGTATCGATAATATCAGAGTTCAAAATCCGATGACATCGATGCTTGTATCGATTCCCTCGACCAACTAGCAAAAGGTTTCAAAAGCGTATGACATTTAAGTTTGGTTCATCGAGCAGCCAGTCGATGCTATCGAGAGTATACGCTCGATGATATCGACCCTGCTCAATGATATCGAACTCTGTCATAAATGTGACCATTTTATATCCATTGGAACCTTTTTCGTATATAAAGAGAGCTTGTCTATTGTTGCTGGTAGAGAAAGAAGAGAGTGCTTTTGAGTGTTTTACCTTAGATCATATACCCAAAGCCCTTTCTCTCAAGGGAATTCATCCTCCAATCCACCCTCATCATTGATATTCAATAGAGTGGATTGGGGAATGAAGTTCCATTTTCAAGGATCCTCCAGCTACTACCTTAATGGCAAATCATTAAGCTGGGATGCCTTAAATGCATAACCGGTATCACTCTATCTTCCGTATAGGAAAATATTTTATAGAGTAGGATTCCATCTTAACCTTGACCCAACTCGTCGATATATATTGGTACATCATTTGAGTTGCGGATCAAGGAAGCAAAAGACTCATTTGAGTTACGGATCAAGGAAGTAGAAGACTCTTCATCAACAAAGGAGGAGATCTTCATCAATGAGCTGAATGGGACTCATCCACTTATCTGTAAGTAACTAGAGTCTAGAGGACCCTTTGATCATTCCTCTGTAGAATTGGGTCTAAGGTGTTTCTCACCCTTGCAAGCCCTCGAAGGAGGCCTCCGTCAGGAGTGTACGTAGTGGGTGAGTTGTATGGACCTTGCTCTATGGAGAGCATAAACATCTGGTTATGGGTGAACCAGTTAAAACCTTGGGTTTAAGGTAAACTGTGTAAAACCTCTTATAGGGTCTTATGGAAGATCCTTGGCCAGTGTGCCTAAAAGTGGGTGCATCATGTTGACCCTTGCTTGTGAGAGCATAAACAGTCAGCTTTAGTGTAGGTTATTAAGGTTGAAGATGAACCTAATTTAAAACCTTAGGTTTGAGGTGAACCGCTATGAAACCTCCTTAGTGAAATTCAGTACACTCAAGGGTTAAGTGCGGTTACCGGGAGTGGAGTATACAAGTAGTCGAACCACTATAAAAATGGCTGTGTTTGAGATTCCTATTCTTTTATTTATGTGATTTGCTTTAATATTTTTATATCTTAATATCTGTGATCACACCTCACACACTTACACAGTCATATCCATCATAAACTAGTTTGAATATTGTTTACTTCTTAAGTAGTTTGTGATTGGATCCTCTACCGGGCTTGGAAGCCAGTAGAGTTACTTTTGAGTAATCTTAACATGTGTCTGCTGTTAGGATTAGTATAATAGGATTTTAAATAAACCATAAAACCTTAAAAAGTCCTATTCACCTCCCTCTAGGACATATTAACATATTCCTACTTCGACTAAAGCGGTCTTCACCATAATTTCATCACTTTCCCATTACGTTACACGATCTGTTTCGGCTACGATTTGGGTAGGAAACCTAACCCTAATACTGTAGTTGAGATCCAATATGGTTGTTTGTCAACCTAGCTAACCGATTTCACCATTTAGGTACTCGACGTTCCATTTTCGAGAACATAGTGTTCGAACTGAGTCCGAATCGAGTATTCCGATGAAAGGTGTGGACTATAAACGTTTAGGTTATGGTTTTCAATACTTTCAATGTCAGCTAATGATTTATGTCTGACTTAATTGCTACCATATCATCTTAGACACGTCAATTTCGATATATTTTACATGTATGAACTATGTTGAACAAAATATGTATCCTATGTGTTTGTTGAAATGTTTGAATGAACATATAAATGTGATTTGTGCTTGCCATGACTACTAATCTAGGTTTCATGTTTGTCATATGCATGATGACCTCTTTGTGTAAGGAATTGCCATAATATATGTCGTAACTAACCTAGTCTATGTATTTTGGTGAAGTGTAACTTAAGTGTTTGATAAATTGTCTTAATGGAAAATTATTGATGATTTGTATTTATTAAGGGTATCGAGATAGGATTCTCAATTACCTTATTCATATGTATAGTTTCCTTCGTGTAATTTTATTTTCCTATACGCGATTTATGAATAAAATGCAAGTGTTAGGTAATATAATCAATGTGTTTGATGAAATGCTCGAATGAGGGATTTATTTGGATTATTTGTAAAATACTGACATGATTGTCACATGTGTCTACCTATTACAATTGAGTAAGATTGGGGCTACAACATAGTCCAAGCAATCGGTAACAGTACCTGTTAGGGTAGCCGAATTAGTTTCACCACATTTGGGTAAACTTGACGAATCTGGGTCGCACGACGATTGTCGACAGTGTTAGGCCACAAGGGGCACTTATGCGCTCCATATCGGTTAAGTCAGCGTGTGCCCGAACCAATTGAACTTGCCAAACAAACTGATTGGCCTATTATGTGTTTACCATGGACACCCCTGCTTAAATCTAAGGTACCCCTTTCCAATGTAAAGACCCACTTTAACTATGGTACCACGATTCACTAAGACTTATGAACCGGGCATGGTGGTATGGGACACCGTGTTCGAGCTGTCGGCCTACGCTGGGGTGACGAGCCTCCCTGTAGTGACCAGTGAGTAACCCAGACTCGTGAGCCGGGCATGGTAGTATGGGACACCGTGTTCGAGCTATCGGCCTACGCTGAGGTGACGAGCCTCCCATAGTGACCGCAAGTATAAACTTTGAACTTGCCTATCGACTGTTTTTCATTAGGAGTGATGCCCTACAACTTGTCTATCGTATGTCATTAACTAGGATTGACGACCCTGGATGGATCCTTCGGTTCGGGTTAGTGATATAAAGGGAGGTACTTTAGCTTCCCAAACCTGTTGTATGAATAAGCTTAATTAAGTACTCGGCTAACACGACCATGCATCACATTGCATTAGTTAGGATGTGCTTTTGGCAAGGAAGTTGCACTTTAGGGAGTGCTGTCATATGCGAAATTGGTTGTCAAAATCACTTTTTAAGGGAGTTTTGTGCGATGGCATACATCATTACTTGCACTCCATTCCTACATTAACAAAAGTAGTTAGGAAGTGATTGTTGTATTGCTTTATCATTACTGCTTAATTGACTTGATAACATGTTAACCTTTGCCTTATAATACCACTGAGTTGATCACTCACTCCCATCCTGGGACGGTGTTTTAAAACACCAACCAGACTCTGGTTTAGATGCAGGTATTAATGAAGTCTATGTGATGGATCAGGACTTCATGGATGAAGAGGAAGAGTTCTCTTACGTTCAGCTATCAAGCGGGTCTATGTAGACCTCGTGCCGATACGCATGGATTACAGGGATATTGGCTTTTGAATATCTAACGTTTTCGCATTTGGTATATTTTGAAACATCACATGTATATATTCAGCCTGGTTACATAATCATACTCCAGAAGTTGTGAAACACTTTCATATTTAAATACATATGTTTCAGACTTCCACTTGCTTAATTTAATTATATCTGGAGTATGATATGCTGTTTTAGTATAATCTCACTCATGTTTAACTCATTAATATGGACGAAATCTGAACATCTTTATCCATGTTTCATAAGTGATGTACTAGATCTCGGGAGTAGAGCTTTTGTCGACCCCCGAAATTCAGGGCGTTATAGGTGAGCATTTTCGATTTTCGATCCTTTTTACTGTAAATTATATTAAATCAGCGTCAAATTGTTAGAAATACATGGTTTTTCATGTTTTACATGAAAAAACATGGATTGGGAGCTTCGATTTTGATATTTGGAGGAGATGGGCCGAGTTATGGAAAGTTGAAAAAATCAAAATTTCCTACTTGCTCGCAGATCAATTGTAATCCTTGTGTCCAAACATAAAATCAAACATGTATGTAACTTAATTTAGTGATTCTTCTTTTGACTTTGAATTTATTGCTTGTGTTTCCATACATCTTCTTATATTTATAAATTATATGAATGAACTTTGAATATACTTAAATCAATTCAATTGCACAACACATAGATTAGGACCCCATACAAAGAAAACCTATTATGTGCACTTATTTTTTGTAATGTTTTAATTTATAAGTGTATATTGATGTGTTTTTAATAATCACTGAAGCTTCATTGAAAAACTCAACCAATTTCCCCATGTTTCCAACGACAACGATACATTACGCGATACAATTGATATATCTCATGTGATAACCGATACATATCTGTATCCCAAAGGTGCAATACGTAACACGAAACCGATATTTCGAACACTAGTTAGGTTAAGGATATAAATACCAAATGAATTCAAAAGGAAAAGTTGTCTCACAACAACCCTACCAAACCAAATTTACCTTTTTCTATTATCAATTATTTGTAGTGTAATCCTTTCAATTATTTGTTATTTATATTCTGTAGTGTAATCATTTACTTGTCATTTACATTTCTTAGTATAATTTGTAGTAGTAATTGAGTAGTCACCAACTTTAACCGTAATTTCGAGTCTATGCTAATAAACTAGATTCAGTTTGAATATTAAACAAAAATTTTCATCTATAGAAATATTTTATAATTGTTATCCACGGCTAATGGTAAAATTTTTATTTGTATTTTATAAGTATTAAGGAAAGTCCTTTCACGTGAAAGGAAGAAGTGTGTCCATTTTTCAGAAGACAAACCTCATTTTCTGATCGCCAGATCATCTAAAATAATAATGTGCAAGTGGATATTAATCGAACCGGTCAGATTCGGTCAATTTAAGTACCCGCCTAAACCGACGCTTGGGTGGCAGTTGCTCGGTTTGAATTGAGTAGCGCATTCAATTCTGGCACGCCCGCGTTAATTGAACCGCAACCATCCTGATATTATCAGGATAATTTGAAATTCTCGCTTTAATATCGCAATAATAACGTTTTGTGTTGATATTATCGTTTTATTTGAAAATATCGGCGATATTTTCAACGGGAGATCCGCTACCAAAGGCGACGTTCGAGATCTTCAAAACACGCGTCCAAACCGCGTACATCGAGATCCTTTAGTCACTCGACCTTTTAATAAATACAAGCCCCTCTCTCTCTCGGCTATAAGAAATCCCCCGAGAAAAAATTAAAAATAAAAAGCAACACACCATGACAACCACAAGCCCCAACCCTTCCTCCTTCCAGAACATGGAAGAGATCGAGAAAGTCTTTAATCGCTTCGATGCTAATGGAGACGGTAAGATCTCAGCTGTCGAGCTCGGCGACGTCCTCCGCGCCCTCGGATCATCTCCATCGGACGACGAGCTTCGCCGCATAATGGACGAGATCGACAGTGACGGTGATGGCTTCATCGATCTCAAGGAGTTCACGGCGTTCCATTGCGCTGGGGCCCACGATGGGGGAGAGATGAAGGACGCATTCGACACGTACGACCAGGATAAGGACGGCCTGATCTCGGCTGAGGAACTGCATGAGGTGCTGGAGAAATTGGGGGAGAGTTGCTCGGTCGAGGACTGCAAGCGGATGATAAAGTCCGTTGATTCGGATGGCGATGGGAACGTCAATTTTGATGAGTTTAAGACGATGATGACGAATGGGAAGGCTTCTACTCAATGAATCGACTCCAATCGAATCGTGTGTAACATTAGATCTCTCCCTCTCCTATCTGAAATGGCTTAATGGAAATTTCATAGTTTCTTGATTTTCTTTTTCTTTTTTTTTATTCTTTTGTTTTTGCTAATGTGGCCCCGATCGATGTGCGGAAGAGCGTCCCTTTCGATGAGCGGGCCAATTTCATTATTATCTTCTGCAACCAAGGACACGCGATTTATACTCGGTTATATTATTTACCAGTGGAGATTGTATACTGCCCCAACCATGCCTGGTTAGAGAAGACGGTCCAGTAAGGGAATATGTGGGGGCCACCGTGATGTATATGTTTTATCCATGACGGCCATCCATTTTGACAAATCATTTTAGATGATGAGCCCGAGGCAGATCGAATGCTCAAGTGGACCACACCACAGGAAGAATTGAGGATTGAATTCCAAGTACTGAAAACATCTTTGGGCCACAGAAGTTTCGTATGAAACTGATATTTAAGGTCTATTTGAGCCTGTGAACGGGTTCGATGACATATTAAACAATACGGTCAGCCTTGGGAAGGTTTCAACGATGGGGTCATTATCACGACTGATTCCTGTGATTTGGTCCACTCGAGCCTTTCGATCTGTCTCCTTTTAGGCTCATGCCAAAAAATGATCTTTTAAAATGGATCGATGATTGGTATAAACCACATCACGGTGGGCCCCACAACCGCTGACAGTACCGTCGTCACACGTCATGGGAAGCGGATTGGCTGTAGTACTAGATGGTGTGGGTAGGTGTCGCTCAAAGATTAGCACGGACAAACCTCCAGCTCTGAGTTGTACGAACGGTTCAAAGGGGGTCAAAGGTACATGGGCCCATAATGATGCATTTATCATCTTTACACCGTTCTCTCCATTTGGAGAGATCATTTTAGATCTTTATCTAAAAACTTCAGTAATTCCGAGGCTCAAGTGGACAACATCACATATAGCAATGGGACAATAATTTTCACCGCGAAAGCATTTGTAGGGCCCACCGTAACGTTTACTTTTCATCCAATTTATTTATTTATTTATAAAGTCATACTGGATGAAGAGAAAAAATATATATCACGTCGAATTAAAATTTCTGTGACCGTGGGAAGGGTTTCAATGGTAGGCGTTCAAATCCTCTTTTGTATGCGATCAATTGCTGTGTTGTACTTTGTTGGGAGAAAATATGACAAGTCCGAAGATTCGGATATGGAAGGACCAACTCTATCGACACTACTCAGGATTTCGAGGTAATAAACCTGACCGAGGAAAAAGAATAGAATGCCTCAAGGGGAGACTTAGCTCGGACGGCAGGGGATGAACCTCGATCGAGGCAGAGTTAAGTCATGAGTCATAGGCAAACTACATGAGACGCATAAAGTTAACTCAGATAACGAAGCAGCAATGTCTAAAAAGACCAATTAAGGTCCACAGCACAGAAGCCACCTGACCGACTATAAAACCGATCTATGTTAAGTCGGTTATAGAGTCGGCTATCAGATTAAGAGGTATTTACATGTATCGGTTTCCTCTCATCCGACAGAAGGCATACTCTTTTCCCCTTGCAACTAGTCGAGACTCACTCACTCTTAGAGTCTGTCAGGGCCAAGACAAGGAAGGAAGAACCGGTGTGAATAGAAATACCGACTTGAAAATCTTGTAAAAGGATTTCCGACCCCGAAGATCTCAGGATCAGGCAGAATCCATAAATGGATTACAACTAAATCAAATCTCCGTGATATGCGGGAGAGAATCCCTGCATAACAGGATCCTCTCATTCCTATAAAAACAAGAGACCTCTATGATGTAAGGTACGCAGAAAACTCTTCTCAAAAACCCTTCTCACAGTCTTATAGCTAACTTAAGCATCAGAGGGTCCCCGGCTCTAGCCAGGATCTCCTTTACTCTCTTCTTTGTGTGGGTGGTAGGACGGAGGAAGGCGCATCAGTTTTTTGCACTAACAGATTGGCGCCGTCTTTGGGAAATGATACAAAAAGTCATTTTCCAGACTCTATTTAGAAGCTTCAAGCGAGTTTTAATGGCGAGAACCAGAAGAACTGTTCAAGATGAGCCGAATGAGGCCGGTATCACTAAACCATCAGGTCCAGACGGGGCCTAGGGAGCTCAGAATTAGCCTGACAACCAACAGGGTTCCGCAGCTTGTCCAGCAGCATCTACCGCGACTAGGAATACCTAGCAGAACTGAGGTAATGGACAGTTGAATTGGGAGGTCCAGGAACTCAGATCCGACATAAACGTCATGAAGCAAATGTTGTAACAGATGCATCATCAACAAGTTCAACAACCCCAGCACGGTCAGGCGATGAATGTCCCACAGCAATATGTCGACTCTCAGCTTGTTGCTCCGCGATCTGTCCCTCCACAGAGTCAGCACCACGGTCCGTCCGAGCCGGCTCCCTCTCATTCCGTGACTACCCCGCTTCCTGACACCGATCTTCGACACGAAATAGATCGGAGAAGACGCAACAGGCCTCCGGTTGAGGGAACAGCAAAAAGTGACGAACCCTGGAAAGCCAACCTTCAGGACTTCAGGAGAGAAGTGCATGAAGAAATTGCGGACATGAAGCAAGGTCGAGAGACACAACAGGCAAGGCCCGAAGCAAAAGCATCCCCATTCGTCGAAGAGGTAATGCAAGCTCGATTACCAGAACGGTTTCGTCTTCCGCAGATTACACCCTTTACTAGCGAAACCGACCCAACCGAGCATATCGAATCTTTCCGGACATATATGGAACTACATGATGCTTTGGACGCTGTGATGTGCTGAGCCTTCTCCCTTACTTTAGCCGATGTAGCCCGACTTTGGTTCAAACAATTGAAACCGTAGTCCATCAGTACGTTCGCAGAGCTCAGCGACGCTTTTCTCACCAACTTCATTGGAGGAAAGAAAAAGTTGAAGCCACATGCACACCTGAACAACATTATGTAAAAGGAGGGAGAGCTATTGAAAGATTATATCAAACGTTTCAACTTCGAGTTGCTCCAAGTTCGAAAGCATTCAGACGAGACAGTCCTCAACTCGATCATGCAAGGCGTAAGGGACAAGCCGTTCCTAGCGTCCCTAGACAAAAACCCGCCTCTCACTCTGGCTGAATTCATGGCCTGATTAGATAAGTATGCGGATGCCAAAGAAACCCGGATCATGCGCGAAGCTACCCAAAATGCAAAAATCCCGACCAAAGAATCAGCGAAAAAAGAAGTAATTCCACTATATTGGCCATTTTATCGAACATGTAGGTGGCATTACACTAAGTTAACAATTTATGGTAAGTGAGTGGTCATATAAGTGCGCTGGTTAGCAAGCATTCACCTACACAGTATCTCAATCATCAATCGGCACTGATTAGCACACATTCATCCACGTGCAACCAATAGTAACTATCACTGGTTAGCATGCATCCGTCTACGCGGTACACAATCATGAATCGACACTAATTATCACGCATTGGTCCATACATTACCCAAATCAATAATTAGTACTGGTTAGCATATATCCATCTACGCACTACACATTCATAAATTGACAAAATTATCATGCATTGGCACATACATTACCTAAATCAATAATCTGCACCGGTTAGGATGCATTCGTCTACGTACTACACATTCACAAATCAACACTAACTATCATGCATTCATATATTCACTACATAAACCATTAATTACGGCATGAGTTTGATAACTGGCAACCTAAGGTTAGTGGTCCACACCAAGAAGTGGTTCATCAATTTTTAGTGTCTCCCCTAGGGTTAGGGTCCATTGATTAGCGTGTCGGTGCCCTCTCTCTTGTTACCGGGTTGATTCCTTTCGGGGGCCCACTTCTGAAGGAGAAAAATATCCATATGATAGTTCTATGTATAGGCATCAAAAATCAAAATTCAGCTCTCATTAATCATGCATGTACAAGTATTTGTGAAGGCCTAAACATGGGTGCTTGAGAGAGATGTGCAGAAATGACACTTGGCCAGTTTTGGGTGTCCCATGATCAGGTGGGGCCACCTTTTGGCATGCCATTAGGTTCCTTTGGTAGCCCTTTGTGTGGCCTTCAAAATTCAAATAGTGTGGTTCACTGGATTTGTGCATATGAGTTTTGGCACAAGTGTCACGCCCCAAACTTGGAAACCGGACTCACAAAATTTCCGATCACCGAATCCAGTGCTGACAGTCTCCGTAGTACCCCATTTTCGGCTCCCAGCGTATATATGCTAGATTCCGATCCTGGGATCCTACAAGGAGGATTTTCCAATATACATTTATCTCGTCATGAGCATAACCACAAGATTACCCAAATCACAAAGGCAACATCATCATCATATATCCACTAATATAATTGTTTGAGTACAATACTGAAAGGGAAATACATATATAAAATAAATCAAAGCTCCAGAAGACCGCTGCACGCTCCAGGCTCAATGCTGCTGCAACCTAACATCACCTGCACGCATCTCTCGTGCATAAGCTTATAGAAAGCTTAGTGGGTGGTGAAAGTGTGTGCATAAGGTAGGTGCCAAGTAAGCAATATCAGAGTAATCAGAGTAAGCAGAAATACTGATAAACGCACAATCATACAATGTCAGAAACACTAGCAAGATCATAAATCATACGAAATCAGAGTAATACGAAAACATACTGATAGGCCCATAAATATCATCAATCTTATTCAGGCTATGCGACGTAGAAATATAATGAAAACAATATCATATACTGATGAAGTAATGTAGATCAACTATGCAATACGGAGACAACAAGCCAAATATCAGATGCCGCTGATGCAATGCAATATACAAATCCTGATGAGTCCACGAATACCATCAGTCGTATCTAGGCCATATAATGCAGAAATATAGTAACCTAAAATGCTAAGTACTGCGGATGCAATATAATATACGGTGCGAATGTAATGACCATGCTGGAGTGTGATGTCGGGATGATAGTACGTAGTATCGCAGACTACGGGGTCCACCACAAGGACTTCTATCCAAATCAGTCCCATACCTAAATTTGGATAGTCAGACTCAATGTGGTAAACTCCTAATCTCAGGTTAGTCGCGCGCCCAACCGAAATCCTGGTCATGCGAAGGTACACGTAATAAATAGTTACGCACCACCAGCCCGAGTGGATAGTGAAGGAATGAATGAATGAATATGCAATTCCTGCTCAATAAGTCCACATATCAGTACAGTTACTCTTTGGAAAATCACCGGGGTCTATTACACTCCAAACCAGGCTGCCGCCCCATCGCGCGCAACAAGGTGAGTGAAAGAGACCTCACTATCCGCCTGCCAATATCGGGCCCAGCTCGTCGATAGCGGACCCATTCCTCGAGCTGGTCAGACTCAGCCTAGCATTGCCCCCTCCTCTCGGGCAGGTAAGGCCGCACCCCTTTCCAACCGACCACGACACAGTGGGAGACGGGGCCTATCGGTATACGGCCCTCATGCGCTCATGCATCCACTCGGTGTAGACGTTGGAGCAACCTCTGGAACCAAGAGGGTTTAGGGACTTTCACCCAGGGATATCTATAGCACCCCATGTAGAACAGATTTTCGGTGTCCCATCTGGCCATCCACGAAATACCTGTGAAGGCTACGACCCTGATGTCGCTAGGGCGTACAGTAATCACAACACATAATGCAAGATGCATGAGTCATACAATCCAGTCATGCATCAACCCTACGCATACCGTGTACTCAAGTAAGACAATCTCCGCCTACCAGGGAGTCTCATAACAACATGCCCAATGACAATCCAATGGTCAACCACATCTCATAACAAACATGCAAATGATGCGTATGGGCATGTATCATGATGCTATGCTGTCACATACTCATAATCGGTATCAATGACCGGCATTGACAATCGACCTCAACAATGTGGACATTTAACCATCATTGCCCCCGAGGAAAGACCCTCATAGATCCTAACATATAATGGACCCATGACCTCACACAAGGGACAAATATACAACACCATGAGCCTCACTCAAGATCTTAATACACATTATGATGGGCCTCTCACATGGGCCCAACACATAACACAAAGGGGCCTCAACTACGAGTCGCATATACACCATATAAGTCTCAATAATCGGCCTCAACAATTGAAATCGGTTAATAATCAGAATCAGCACATCGGTCACGATAAACGGCCTCGATCGTTAATCGGCAATCGGTCAAGATAAACGGTCTCGATCGCTAATCGGCAATCGGTCAAGATAAACGGCCTCGATCGCTAATCGGCAATCGGTCAAGATAAACGGCCTCGATCGCTAATCGGCAATCGGTCGAGATAAACTGCCTCGATCGCTAATCGACAATCGGTCAAGATAAACGGCCTTGATAATTGGCACCGATAATCAGTAGATAAACAAAGCGGGGTCCATAGGTGATCAGCCGATTAATCATAGTATAAAGATCGACACTCAGCCGTGGTTATATCAAATCTGATAGCATAGAGTCATCCGTTTATGGCGAATGAGGCCCACTTATTTGGGCTAACCCACGAAGAGAACAGGCCTAACAAAGCCTAAGGGAAGGTCACAATGAGGACGTCTAACCATCATTGCCTCTCAATGTGGGCATCTAACCCACATTGCTCCCAAGGAGTGGCCCACATAAGGGATTTATACGCAACGCAGCGGATATACATGCATCACATTGGGCCCCACATCATCGTATTGGGCTTCATACAAGGGCCTCGAGTGTATCACAATGGGCCACGTCCATGGGTCTAGAATACATCACTTTGAGCCTCACCCATGGGCCTAGAATACATCACTTTGAGCCTCGCCCATGGGCCTAGAATATCAAGCGGGTCGCATTACATGGGCTGCATTACATGGGCCGCACTAATGGGCCCAACACACCTCACAAGGGCCACAGATATAGCTAAATGGACCACGCCAAAGAGAGTCATGAATACACAACAGGTGGGCCCTGCACCTGGGCCTCAAATACATCATATGGGCCTCATCACACGGGCCCCAAATACACAACAGGTGAGCCTCAAATATACATCACAAGTGGGCCTTGTACATGCAGCTAGTGGGCCTACTCATCATAGCTAGGCCTACCAACGGTCCAGCCAAAGGACGGCCTGGATAACAAATACATCACGGTGGGTCCCACTAGGATGTGGGTGAGAGCTTGGATTACATCTAAAATCATTTCAATAGTGGCAGGTGCAACATGTGTATCATTATACACTATCATTCTATTTAGCACATGACGCACCAGCGATGGTCAGAACTGCCCAAACATTGTCCATGTAAATCAGCACTATCCAAACATTGTCCAACACCGTCCAGACCCCCTAGACGATGTGGATGAAACATGGTGGGTCCTGGCAAAACAGATGGACGATGTGAAGAACACATACATCAAATGGGACCCACATAACTTGCTGACATCATGCAGCGTGGGACCCACTGTCCCTATGGACGGACGGTTGGGACATAACACATACCCATGATCAGGCCAAACTTGCTGATGTTGACACCACAAGTGAATTGCTGGTGGGGGTCTATATAGTTGGACGACATGGATAACAAATACATCACAGCTAGCCCCACAGATGGACGCTGTGCAATACAACCATCACGGTGGAGTCCCACAGTCTGGGCGGATGGCGAGGATAAAACACACTACAGTGGGTCCCACTGTCCCAAACAGTGGACGGTGTGAATTGCAACATGGGCGGGGCCCTTGACGGATGATCTGGCTGAAAGACATGCATCATTCTGGACCCCATATGGCAGTGGGCGGTAGAGATATACATCTAGGTGGCCCATGCCCAGATGGACGGTTGGATGAAAGACATACATCAAAGGTGGGTCCTACCATCCAATAAACTGGACGGTGTGGATCAAACCCACACGTCATGGTGGCCCACCCAGCACACGTCAGATGGGAGGTGTGGCTGCAGAGCACGGTGAGACTCACATCACACCGTCCAAATGGACAATGTGGATACACAGCGAAGTGGATCCTACATAACCTGCTGACGTCAATCCTCACTGTTTGCAGTGTGGTCCACTTGAGAGATGGCCCACCGATAAACGGTTGGATGTGATGCATCCCATATGATCTGCCGCACAGAACTGCAGATGTCGATCAAGCAGTTTTCTGGCTGGTGGATGGACAGTCTGGATAAGGCTCATTCATCACTGCTTCCCTCATGGATTAAACGCATTCGTCAGAGGTGGGTTCACACGTGTGTCCCACCTCAGCCGTGAATATGACTAATATTTGTGGATTTTCCACCGTCCAGAAATGCTGGACGGTGAGGATGAGCCAGGCTTAGGTAGGTCCCACGTGTGGACTGTGGGAATACAACACATACGGCGTGTGGGTCCCATACACACGTGGCCCACTGCTGTGATTCAAGTTGATATTCTTGTTTGCTCTTCATCCAGCAAGGTGGTATCACCATCCCGTGCATCTAGACGGTGCAGCTTAAATACATAAATCAAGGTGAGTAGCACGGCTGGACGGGTGGATCAAAACATACATCACAGTGTGGCCAACATACATCAGGTCCCACCATCCAAGTACACGTGGATGGTGTGGATTAGATCCAAACATTTGGTGGGTTGCCACCGTCCACAGTCAGTGGACGGTGCAAAAAGGAATACACACATCCCTGTGGGGCCCATGTGGGGCCCACCATGACGTTTATCTTCCATCCAACCCATCCGTAGGGTCGCCCGTACCTGGATGAAAGGGAAAGAACAAATTTCATTTTGATCCAAAGCCCCTGTGGACCCAACAAGGGTCTCAATGGCAGACGGTTCAAGTCACACTGTTTCCTGTGATGTGGGCCATCTGAGCTTGGGATGGGCCTGAGTTTTAGAGGGGGCCCACGTCAAGCAGGGACCCACCTCATGAACGGTTTAGATGTCATACAAGCATCACTGTGGGGCCCACGGCTAGAGCTGTGGGTTTCCGCCCGCTCGCCCAGTGCACGCACGCAACGGCTGCTGCCATGCTGCTGTACTAACAACAGCAGCGTTGCTGCTTGTTGAAATTTTTTTTATTTGAATTCTGGTTTTTCTAAGGGTTGCTCATGTGGGGCTCACATTAGGTGAATCTAACCCGTCCAATGGCCCTCCATGGTTCAAAACAAGCAAAACAAGTCCAATATTGGGCCTGTTCCGGTGTATAGAAACAACAGGGGACATTTCAACGGTAAACCCGCCGTTTGTCATGTTATGGCCCGCCTAAAAGTCTGATTGGTCCCATCTTTCGGATCGACGCCTAAAACGAGCTTGGGAAAGGAATGGACGGCATGGATTGAATACATACATCAAGGTGGGGCCTACATAAGTAACACTCCCAAAAGCTTTGAAAATCAAAGTTGATAGGTGCTTTCCATTGACGTCCAGCGTCCAGGGACGCTGGACGGTCTGAGCAACGCATGTATACAAGGTGGGCCCGGCTAGGTGGGCCACCAAACAGAGTGTGGTGCAGGTACAATTCACACAAAGTGGGCCCCACCTGTAGATGGTTTGGCTAGAATACATGCCTTGTGGTGGGGTCCATTCAAGTGGGTCACATTATCACACCATCACAAAAGAATAAGGGAAGAGAGAGAGGGAAAAAGGAGCACCCACCTTCCTTATTCCTCCCTGATGCTCCAAAGCTCCAATGGGGCTCCTTCAATGGTGGAGATGAGCTCTTGATGGCAGGATATGGGGGATCTAAGGTGGGAAAAGGGCTAGGAATTTGGAGAGCTTGGGACGTCCAAGGTCTTGCTACCATGGTGGAAAAATGGAGAATGAAAAAGGGAAGAGAGAGATGAAGGAGAGAGAGTAATGATGATAGCTCTCTCTCTCTCTTAGCTAGGTAATAAATGTTTTGGGAAAAAGGTAGTAAGTATAGGCTAGGGTCATTATTGCTTTGACTAGAATTTATGGATGGCTTAGGGTGATGTCACCCTAGCCTTGGAAAAAGTGCCAATGTGATAGGTGGGCCCCACCAAGACACAATCAATGGTCCAAATAGAGCGCGACCTATATCCTTTGATGTATAACTCGGAACGCCGTATGAGACGCGGCGTTGGAACCGCAGCGACGATGCGGTCGCAAAGACATAAGTCTTAGGCCAAGCCGACTCGAAATTACAGAATGACACTCAAGGTCGCGTGCAAATACCGGTTAAGGGTCAAAGGTTACCGAAATTCGACCACGAAAATCGCGGAAGTCTACGGAACGGTACGGGTTGGGATACAGGTCTTACAACAAGGCCAAACACAGGCATTTCAATTTTTCTATGCAGGATTTTCTACACAACTATGCCCGGTCCTATTTGAGATTCACTCCCCAATTATATGGGGTCCACTACTTTCGAAGGAAAAATGGAATTTGGTAGAGTTATATATGTACTTCAAAACCCACAAGGTTACCCTACTTAATCATGCATATACAATTTTTGGTGAATACTCAACTTGGGTGCTTGGAAGAAATGTGCAGGAAACACAGTGCAGAATTAGTTTTGGCCCGATTTGAATATGTCCCATGATCACAAGGGAACACCTTTCAGTGTGCCATGAGGTGCCTTTGGTAGTACTATATATGTACTTCAAAAATTATAAGCTAGGACCGACTAGTTGTGCTTACATAATATTTGGTATAGGGCCAAACATAAGTATTTTAATTTTCTGTACGACTGTGCCTTGCCCCATTTTGAGATCCGCTCCCTGATCATGTGGGGTTTTATTTGTCCCAAGTAAAATATAATTTCTCTATATAGCTTAAAGGTTCCAAGTGGTGGCGTACTCATATCTTGTGCGTGGGGTCCACTACAGAGGCCTAAAGTTGGTACGAAATACAAAAATAATCAAACAGTTTTTAGCAATGGGGTCGGTCACAACTTAGGGCTCAATTTCCAAACACTTAGGGATCATTCTAGACAAAAACATGGGACATCCCAACTCACTGATATAAGGATTAAACATCCCCCAAAATGGGACGCTTAACTACAGAGCTTAGGGCCCACCACAAGGTGTCAAAGCGGCCTACATGCAATACAGTTAAGTACTTGAGAAAATTTTCATTAAATAGAAAAAGTACAAAGAAAAAGAAATAGATAAAATAGAAAGTGAGGCCCACACGCTAGCAAAGCATAGATAAGAGACACACATCATTACACATGGCTGTCCAGATTGAATGAACTAATAAAGTACATAAATCAAAAGTGGTCCTACTACCAAGTGGGTTCACAATAAGAGGATGAATGTTGTGGACAACATACAAGTAGCACATGAAATGTCTTGATCAAATCTCTATGATCAGATTCTCTATTGGGAAATCCGAGCTAATGGATGGTTTGGGAATACATTATTTAGGCTGTATATAGGTTTCCAACCATACAGAGCCTTGGATCTATCTGGACCACACAAAACAATTCAAGGCTTATTCTTACGAAAGTATCTATCGATCCAAATTTTCCTAAATTCCATTATGAAAGAATCTGAACATAAGGATCGTACATATGATTATTAGTTATCTTAGGTATATTAACAAAAAATATCAAATACATCTGACCATTGGAATTATGGATTTAGCACATATAATGTGTAGTCACAACAAGCCCTCAGATATATTTTTTTGTACAAGCCTAAGATCTCAACCATCCGAACTCTGATTGAGGTGTATTGTATTCCATTGGAAAGTTACTTCGATTTTCTACAAATCCAATGAAACATATATTTCTAATGTATGATTTAAGGTGATAAAAATGGGTCCGCTTTTGGCAAATCAGAATCCTGCATGTGCTACTGAACAGTAGCCAAGTAAAGTTGATGCCAAAGGTGATTGGATCGTTGGATGGCTACAAAAGTTGGCCCAGATTAGCTCATGTTGTGGTTCGTGTTATTCCCAAGCTTCAACTCCAATCTTAGCATGGTTGATTTTATACGATTTTTAGAAGTTGTTGTCCAAATACAAAAATGGGATTATATGTGAGGGGTGTTGATATAATGTTCATCATGGAGGACCATACTGACGTGGGGCACCATTCTGACCACCATAGTCATTAATACATGCACAAAAGAACTCCACACCAGTGGGCCCCACTCATATCAAAAAAAAAGAGGATGATGAGGAGAATCGAATGAAAGGTGTAGACTCACCTCAAATGGATGGATGGCTTGATGATGATGTGTGGTCTACTCCCTCTAGGTTGATGATGGGCCACACCTTGGCCCCAATATCTCTCACTCTCTATTAAAATCTCAGAATTTTTCTAAGTATAGCAAAAGGATGAGTGTAAGAGAGCTCCTACTCTTATATAGGGAATTGGGGGTTGAGGTGGCAAGATGATGTGGCAAGTTTGTAGGGTCTTATTGGTGATAAAAGTGAGGTGGAATGTGGTGTATGGTATAGGTAGTAAATGGATAAGGTGGATGGTGATAATCATGTATTGGCCAAGGTGGAAGAAATTTAGACATGCATTGGCTAATGGATGCATAAGGGTTATGGGTTGTGGGTGATGCATGGTGGATGATGAAGTGGAGTGTTACAATTGGTTGTTTGAAGTGATGTAGCACAAAACAAGGCATGCATTGAATGCATGTAGGATGAGGTGGATATGGGTCATGATTTGTTTTTAAGGCATAGGGAGAGGGCTAATGATGAATTTTGGGGTAGAACCCATTTTTGTCTCATGTGCATTGTCTTATATGTGCTAACTTATTTTTTTGTCATGTAGTAATAGTCCTATTTTCTGATAATTTCTATGTTCTATAAATTAGGCTTTAGGCCCACATGGGCCCAAGTCCAATGAGCCTAGCACAATAAATATTGCTCAGGTTACAAGATATGTAATTTTGGTTATGAGTTCGATGGGTCGTATCTTACTAACGGAGCGTTGGATTGATACACGGTTTTTATCGCGGCGACCGCAACAACGACACGGTCCACATGACAGAGGTTTCGAAGGCATTTGGAACAAATCACTTAGTCAACCAGTTTTGGTGGATCCAATGTCATTCCTTTTGGTCCCAAACACGTGCGAATACATACATGGATATGCACTCAAGTCAAGAAATCAAAGGTAACGGCCAAAGACATCCAATTTCCAGTTGGCAAAAAATCTGAAACATTGCAATTGATCTCTAGTAGGGGATCCTGGATGTCAGTCGTAGCATCATCCATCTTTGTTAACGTCAGTAATAGCATCATCCATCTTTGTCAGTGCTAGCTTGAGCTCATCAAATGTTATTTTGTCTTTCATCATTTTCAAGGAGACACTCTATTATATTAACATGACATCCATCATGGAATTTTGCGTTTTCAAGGTAACTTCTTACCTTTTCTAAGATAACCGTGGTTTTAGCTTTGTTTTTCTTTTCTTTATTTTGTCATCCATCATGGAATTTCTTCAACAAAATAGTTCATATTCTAATCATTTGGTTGTTCTTTGACTAAGGTGGAGGCGTTGCTTACTAGGGAGTCAGAGTCTATCGAGGCAATGATCCCTATTGCGAGCCCATATTTATCTCACCTAGTAAATCGTAGTAAAGCCACCTATCCTTCATAAAGGTATGCTTCAGTTGTATTAAAATCGGACAGGAAAGGTTGGTTATTGGCATAGACTATTTCAACCTTATTTCCATTCTAAATTATTAGAAACTAGTGGAAAGAAGATGGGATACACTAATTAAAGTGGATTTAGTCGTGGCCAAGGAGAGCATTATAACTAGGTGTGGAATCAATAACTAAGAAAGCTGTTATAACTTTACGGCTCCCTACTAAGAGCTCAACAGGTAAAACACCTTGAGTCATGGTGATACTCCAAGAAAAATTGGAGATTGTAACTTCGGTGGGGATTAAATCCTGAGTCATGTTCCCGAGGTTACGGAACATAACCATAGGCATGATGTTCATGGTTGCACCATTATCAACCAAAACTATAGTAACTAGGAAGTCATCCATGTGGGTTGAGACGTACAGGGGCTTGAGGTGTTGCATCATCAAGTGAGAAAGTTTTGCAATGACTATTTTTTTAGCCTTATCTCCCCGTTCTACTGCAACAGTCGGTCTAACTCCATACCCCTAGCGATTGTAGCAGACAAAGATTTAGCCAGATTTAAACTTTCTTCCTCCACATCCCCTACCATATGATCTAGTTATTAAGCTTTACTTAGAAACCCATCAAGAGTGTAATGACCAAATTCCAATCCATTGTGAGGGTTGGTAAGGTCGCAAATTGTACTATAGTCTTCCCAATCTCTTCCACAAGTTATGATGACTGACTTCCTTCTATAAAGTCTTATGAAAGACCCTATGCTCAAGATGAACTTCTAAACGACTGATCATCAGTGAAGGAACTTTTAAGCTTGATATTGTCTTCTTTGAAATTACGGTTTACACCGTTGATACTGAAGAATGAATATGAGGCAATGTCCTAGAGGGGGTGAATAGGACTTTTCAATTATTTTTACCTATTTAAAAACTTGATTGTCATACTTAAATAATCATTCAATTTAAAGCTAGTAAGGCAATATAAGTCTAATGGCTTCCAAGCCAGTTAGAGGTTCCAATTACAAAGGCTATAAAGGATATGCAGAATATAACAACTAGTCTAGTGTTGTGAGCTTGTGTGTAGAATGTAATTCCTATCAATCAATAGCATTCATTTAACCTTGCATGAGAAGTTAAAACATTCAAACATATATAAGCATGATTAAACAGATGAGCAAATAACAATTCCAAACACAAGCATTTATAGTGGTTCGACTATGTGCCTACTCCACTCCCGGCATCCACACTCAATCCCAGAGTGCACCGGATTTCACTATCAATGGTTTTAAACAGGTTTACCAATAACATTTACAGTCCTACACTAACGACACAATTTATGCTCTCCGCAAGAGCAAAGATCTTACACCTAGAACCCACGTTTAGGCCCACGGCAAAGGTCTTACACAAGCACCTACAGTTTAGGCCCACTGGCTAAGGTCTCACATAAGGCACCTACCTTTAGGCCCACCGGCCAAGGTCCCACACTAGGAACCTACCTTTAGGCCCACCGGCCAAATTCCCACACTAGGGACCTAATCGAGTTTGTTAATAGAAAACTCTTAGCCTCAATCCTACACGAGGAAAGAGACTAAACTTTTAAACTCTAAAAATGACACTTATTTGTCAGATTGAGTTCTCTTTTGTAGCTTGTCTCGGGTTGCTAGATCTTCGCGCCCTTGTGCTTAAATCAGCTTCCCGGTGCTCCCCTGATCACATAGCTTAGATTTACTTATTGGCTCAGCTTCACAATCAAGAACCTTGCATAAGATATACCTATAAAGGTAACCAAGGTTATGGGAGATGGTTGAATATCCTATCTAAGATAATGAGTGAATTTTCTAAGGGATTCAACCTATGAACACTCTAGAGTATCAAAGAACTAAGGATTTTTCTATTGGTTTGGTCTTTGTACTCTAGAGAAAGCACAAGTTCATGTTCTTCATTAAATAAGAGCTTTGAATGCTCATAGAAGTGAAGGATCATAATGAAGAGAACATGAAACTCGTATAGATAGAGTCTAAATGGGCTAGGATAAGTTTGGGATATACTAAAGACTCTATGGTGCCTATTTCCACTAATTTTACAAGTTTCTACAAGCCGCTTTTATAGATAAAAGCTTCCAACGGATAAAAAGCGGCTATAAAACGGATAACTTACGGTGCTACCGAATTAATGTTATAAGCTTTCTGGACTGTTTTTAACCCCTTCAGTAACACTGAATTTATCTTCAATGATACCAAAGATGCCATTCGGTGACACCTTCTTTCTACTGAAAGTGGACAAATTGTCCTTTTTGTCCTTCTAATCATTCAACAACTTAGGATATGTAAAAGCTAAGACTATACGATATAAAATATGGACTTGAGATTGACTTAGAATAAATGACCTAAGTAGGCATTCCTATTTAAGTTGGGATCATCTATTTACAAGGTCAAGATCGTAGAAGCAGTTCTTTATCTTCAATGTGGCTTTGATGCTTCTAATCCAGTTGCGTCGTTGGTCTTCACTTGTCAAGAACTCATTCGACTACAAGATACCACTAGTCATATAATTGACAAATATAAGTGCAAATAAGTGCACTAACATTCTCCCCCTTTGTCAATTACATGACAAAAACAATTTAACCTATGACCGTGTCGTGGTCCATACTAATGACATACCAAAACAATAAGAATTATATATCAACATATAGATTTACAGCTCAAGACTTGACATGTAATACAAAATCATACTGCTTCCCCTCAGTGTTTTGCCAAGAATAACCTGCGACAAGGGAAACAAACAATTTCTTCAAGAAACAAATATTGTTTTGGTGGGTAGGTTTCTTCTCCTCCTTTTTGTCAGTTATTGGTAAAGAGTTTACAAAGAGATATTCCAATAACATAAAGATGATAATTCAAAGGGTAAGAGAATAAAAACAAATACATCATATAATGATATAAGCATAAGGATTATCCTCTAGGCAAAGAAATATATCATCATAAGCAAGCAAATTAGATGTTAGATAGAAAAGATGACCATAAAGAGAGTCTCTAACATGAGTAGAAAAGATAATTCCATAAATTCATCAAAATTACTATCTCAAGATTGGGTAGAATAAACCATCATCCAAAAACCAGCAAGCCCTAAAGGGCATAAATATTCTAAATGAAAATGTACTATGATTCAGCAATAACACAATGAATATCACTGGACGATCCACCCTTATACGGAGGGATATAAGAACGATGAGTTAGAAGCAGTTTAGTGATGTGCTTCCCAGTATGTTGAAAAGCATCAAGACGCAGTTCAATCCTAGAGAGTCGATTTTCGCACTGCTGGAGGTGAGCTTCTATATTTGACTGTCCTTCGAGAAGTTGACAAGCTGAATCATTTTGGTGAAGAAGACGCCCAGTGCTGACTGATAATGGACTTGGTTCAGGCACTAGGGTGTGACAAGAGTCTCAGCAAGTGGCCATGGGAGTGTCTTGAGCATCTTCACTGCTCCTGCATTCCTGTTTCTCCTCAAATGTAGTTGCAAACACTTTTAGTTGAATTAGAGTTTCCTTGGTAAAACACATGGCCGGATATACCGTATCACGAGTAGATGGCAAACTAAGAAACTTAGAGAGTTTGCAAATAACACTTGGAAAGGGAAGGCTAGTACAATGAACACCCTTGATGACTACAATCAATTGTTTCAAGATAAGGGTTGGTAGGCATATTTCAATCCCCTGAAAGATGTCATATAGGATATTTAGAACAAATGGAGAGATCATATCTCCAGAGACTTCACAAGGGTATGCATTTATACTTAGAATGTTATGCAATACTTTGGTAGTTGAGTCCAAATGCGATGATGAGAGGAAGTTTCTTTTATTCCGGGGGATTGTGGCACCATTACACAGTACTCGAGTTATTTTACTCCAAACTCCGAGATGGTTTAGAGAACGATTGGTTAGGGGAGTTTGTGTTACTCTAAGGTGCAACAGTTGACTTAGCACCAAAGGAGTGACCTCCTTAGTTTAGTTCATGAAGTTAATGCTAACAGATGGAGGATCATCATGAGTCTGATGACAAGAATTTAGGAATTGATGAATGAAGTCGTACTAAACCTCTCCTCCAAAGTATAGTAGATTATCTCAACCAATTGATCCTAAGTAGATATCAATCCCATATGGTTCGATGAGAAGGGATCTGATCAATCTGTCAAAGATTTATTTGTTTGACATAGCCATTTCAGTAGGGTTAGAATAAGGAGAACGACAAATGTTAGTTCGTCTAGTAGATTGTTCTCTCTTTGCAGGACCTTTGCCCTTGTCTTTAACCATAGTTGTGTTGTAATCATATATTAGAACCATTAATTAAAAGATTAACAATATGCATATGGAATTTCATATATAATTTTTTTAATATACCACGTAAAGCAGATGAAATGTTTTCAGTAAGAATTTAGTTATGCATATGCAACTTCAGATATTTTTATCAAAAGTATCAACTATGAATTTACCAATAAAACAAAAGACTGGATACTTATAATTCCCTTGGAAAATCATATATGAATAGTTGATGCATTGATATGCTAAAATAAGCTTCTAGTTGTAAAATAAAAGAACACACAAAAACAAAATCCTGATACATAGTTAATCTAAGAAGATCTATCAGCAATATTTTCTTTAAAGCATAATAAATGTGTCGCAATCTGTTCCACTGACTATTGGAGTGAGTAGAGGGTTTCTTCCATTGACTTCATCATCTCACCAAGTTTTGATTGATCCTCCAAAAGTTGCATGAGAACATTCTTCTGAGGTGTAGAAATTATAGGAGCTGAGGTTGGTGAATAGGTATCTAATCCTTCCTTAACCTTTTCATCTTCCTTCCCTTGAAGATCTTCTTCTGCTGATATTTGATTATCAGCTTCATTCATAGCACAGAGATTCATTTTCCTAATACTATTCTCATTGATTTCTGGGGCTGATATGGATTCTCCTTCAGGCACCCTGAATCCACATTGATAAGCTAGCTTGCATAGCAAATGGCCAAAAGGTATTGCTGTGAAGTTAGACTCAAAACTTAAAACTATTTCCTCATATATCAGAGTAGGTAGACACAATGGTTCCCCTTTACCGATATGATATAGGGTCTCCACCATGAATGGTGTAAGCTTAGTGTGATTTTCGTATCTAGGATCAATGTTGGAAATGCAAATCAAATGGAGTATACGATAATCATTTGACATATTTATGACATGTAGTGCATTCCCATGATGCCAAGGGACATTCTTCCCATTACACAAAAATTTTGTCTAAACAGCTCTTTTTGCTTCAGTGGGTAGGTTTAATTCAGTGGGTTGTTTGGAGCACAATGGTATTCATATAAGGGTTGAAATGCGATATGGGGTGATTTTGATTATACGACCATCGCAGTCAACTTCAAAACTCTTAGATAGCGTTTAATGGGACAAGAATGATCGGACTAAGGTTTCATTCACTGGCCTTCCAAATGACAAAACTTGCAGTCATCCTGGTTGTGAAAGAATTTCCTAAACCTTGAATTTTTCAAGACATTTCACATTTACTTTTCTTTCACAAACAATTCTTCTCTTCAAAAGTCTAGCTGTAATGGGACTGATAGAATCACGGTTTGAAGAAGACAAAGGCCTAGATGATTGGTTAGAAGATCGTCCATGCTTTGGAACACAGAGTTTTTTCCTAGTTCCGGTTGGACCTTCAGTGTCATGCTTCCTCTTGGATCTGTTTTCTTTAGGCGATGATGACTCCATTTGGGAAAATGAAGTGAAATGAAGGAAGGACCTATCAAGAGAAGACAAACCTAAGACAAATGAACCTATTTTTAGATGTATTGAGAAAGCACCTTGGTTTTTTTTTTCTTTTTTTGCTTTATACAGCCCTCCAACCGGACTTGGGAAACACAAAAAGTCACAGTCTGAACAAAAGTGAGCAGTGAGGGTTTTAAGTAATTTGATGTGACTCGATTTCGGTAGCACTGAAGGTAGGTTCGGTGTTACCGAAATATCCCTAAGATTCAGAATTTTCTACAAAAAATTTCTTAGAATACATTCTTTTCATGAATTCAAAAATATTTAGAGGCCAGGATTCCTCAGATTTATCAGTTGGCCAATTAACAGGCTTAGTCCTTTGATTTGACTCTAATACTCATATGGGAGGCATGATCCTCAGATGTAACAATTTTAGCTTACGTCGACCTCTTGGGTCGCTTTTCAGTATTTTTTAGAGGATGATATGATGTGAGCCAATAAACAGCACACATGGCTCTCATCCTTTATATTTATGTGTTTTTCTTCTATTTTGTTCTTCAGAATGGGAATGATTGTAGTTGTAGATGCCATAAGTATTTTTAGTGACTTTTGGTCAACTTCACTTTCGGATTCACTATTTTCAGAATTGGATTCGTCTAAGTCATCCCATGTTGCTGCCATAGATTTTCCTTTCGATTTCTTAGATGGACATTCAGTGGATATATGTGAAAGTCCCCTGGTTTGTCAATTAGGGTGAGTGTTGAGTCAGCTAGATGTTAAGACTCAAATATTGCATAATTTTCGCCATTTATATCTTGGTTTTATGAACATAAATCATCTTAATATTCTATTTTACTCATGTATGTGTTGCAAGGTGAATTTAAAAGCTTGGATTGAAAAAGGTGTTAAAAAGTAAGAATTTGATGCTCAAATTCACCAAGGCAATGGATGGATCTTAGGAGATCAAGATTGAAGAATTCACATGCCAAAGATCCAAGAAAACCAAGCGAGGAAGGAAGAGAATCGAAGATTTGAAGTGAAGAATCCTGAAATCGTCCTAAAAAAGTGTATTTTGAAGCTGTGAAGTTTATTTTGGAAAACTGCGCAGCAGGAAGTCTGTTTTAAACGAACTATGCAGCGAGAAGTCTATTTTGGGAAAATACGTATATTTGAGGCGTTTTCTAGGGTTTTCAACTTTGTACGAAGTTTGGAGTTCCCTACTTATAAATAGGGCCTCCTAGGGCATTCTAAAGCATCATTAGAAGCATTCAAGAGCAATATTTAGGATTTTTTTAAAGAGTTTTTAGTTTTATTAAAGCTTTATAAGTTGTTTCTTTCCTTTTAGATCTTTTTTATTTGCAATTTTTCTTCTTTCTTTCTTGTTGCTTTTTATTTCTGCAATTTAATTATGTTTTTCTAAGTTCCCTCTAGCCCAAGCTAGAAGGGAAGCACATGGGTTTAATATTTCTTTAAATTATGATGATTGATTGTTTTAATGATGAGAATAATGGTGTATGCATATTATCTATTATTTAGGTTTTGTTTTTATCCTCTTGTAAGATCCATATGTTTCCATCATATGAGATTTACATTGATGGATAGGCTTACCCTAGATTAATCAGATTTCCTAGATAGGAGATGTTCTCAACCTGTTATATTTCTTTGATATTCATTATCCTATAGATATTGAATACTTAAAATCACTGGCGCTTGAGAATATATGTCAATGGTGCAAATCTATTATTTTCTAATCTTTTATATCATTTATTAAAATATTTAAAGTGTTTTATTTTCCGATTAGGCTGACCATAGTGCTCAGATCCTAGTTGTGTTATCCAAGTCATCATGATTTTGGAACATTAATCTATGTGTGGAACTTTGAAGCTTGGGTGTTTTTTTTATTCAATTGAATTACATCCATTCAAAAATCCAAAAATCAAATCATCAGTTTAGTTTTTATTACTTAGTTTGTTTTGCATTTGATTTTTTCCTTCTCGCAATTCATCTCCCTGTGGGATCGACCCTGTATTCACAGGATATTACTTATGAACCTCTGCACTTGGAGGCAAGCAGTCACTAGACAGCAGAGCCTCATAGGAAGATCAATTCAAAACATCTACCTCAACCGGATGTGTGCAAGCTCGCCACAAGTAAATCTAAGCCTCACATCCCATGTCCCAAAACACCAGGTATATAAAACCCTTAAAACAAACTAGAACATCATAGGGTTTTTAAGTTAAGAAAACTTTTTCAAAAATCAAAAAATTCTCTAAGTTTTCTTACTTTGACGATTTTATCGATACACATCTCGATATGATCAACCTGTGCTATCGATGTCCTCGATACTTAAACGATATCATCGAAATGAGGACAAAATAGGTCTAGCAACCACATATACCTCTGAACGGATTTATCGATGTATCGATATATCTATCGATATCATCAATATTTGAATCTCGAGTCCATCGAAGGTGACTCGATAATATCGACAGACAGATCTTCGGTGCCCCTATTTTTACTTAAGAAAATCACATGTGCATTGATATATCGAAGTCCTTCTCGATATCATCAAAATTCAAATCTCGATGTTATCGATCATGGGCGCCTAGTCTTCCAGCAATTATTTCAAGATAGTTTATCTATGATCGAGGGTCACTGGATATAATCGATGTTCAAATATTGATGATATCGGTACAGTTTCGATGGCATCGAACAAGGACAGAAACTGTCCAGCAAGTTTAAACGAAAATCCCTTGGATTTATTGATGCCTCGATAAAGCTATCGATATCATCGACATTCAAATTCTGATGATCTCGAAGGTCCCTCGATCATCCTTATAAACCTGAAATATTTCATAGCAAGTCTCTCTCATTTTTTAAAGTGTCGATGAATCGAACCTCTCATCAATGATATCGAAGTTCGAAATTCGATGACATCGACATGTGTTTCGATTCCATCGACCAGCTGGCAAAAGGGTTCAAAAGCGTATGACATTTGAATTTGTGTCATCGAGCAGCAAGTCGATGCAATGGAGAGTATACGCTCGATGATATCGACCTTGCTCGATGATATCGAACTCTGTAATAAATGTGACCATTTTATATCCGTTGAAACCTTTTACCTATATAAAGAGGACTTGTCTATTGTTGCTGGTAGAGAAAGAAGAGAGTGCTTTTGAGTGTTTTACCTTAGATCATATACCTAAAGCCCTTTCTCTCAGGGAAGTTCATCCTTCAATCCACCTTATTCAATAGAGTGGATTGGGGAATGAACTTCCGCATTCAAGGATCCTCCAGCTGCCACCTTAATGGCAAATCATTAAGCTGAGATGCCTTGAATGCACAGATGATAGGAATTACTCTATCTCCTTTATAGAAAAATATTTGAGAGTAGGATTCCATCATAACCTTGACCTAACCCGTCGTCATACATCGTTACATCATCTGTGTTACGGATCAAGGAAGCAGAAGATTCTTCATCAACAAGGAGGAGATCTTTGTCAATGTGCTGATGGGACTCATCCACTTATTTGTAAGTTATTAGAGTCTAGAGGACACTTGTGATTATTCCTTTTTAAGATTGGGTCTAAAGTGTTTCTCACCCTTGCAAGCCCTCGTAGGAGGCCTCCGGCGGGAGTGTACGTGGTGGGTACATTGTGTTGACCCTTGCTCTATGGAGAGCATAAACAGTTAAGTTCCTTGTGTGGATCATTGGCCAGCGTGCCTAAAAATAGGTGTGTTGTGTTGACCCTTGCTCGTGGGAGCATAAACAGAGGTTCCTTGTGTGGATCCTTGGCCAATGTGCCTAAAAGTGGGTGCTATGTGTTGACCCTTGCTCAGAGCATAAACAGTCAGCCTCAGTGTAGGTTGTAAAGGTTGAAGGTGAACCTGATTTAAAACCTTAGGTTTGAGGTGAACCGCTGTGAAACCTCCTTAGTGAAATCCGACACACTCAAGGGTTGAGTGCGTCTACCTAGAGTGGAGTAGACAAGTAGTTGAACTACTATAAAAATGACTGTGTTTGTGATTGTTATTTGTTTCCTATTATTTGTGTGATTTCTTTAAATGCTCGCATACTTGATCACACTTCACACACAGTCACATCCATCATAAACTCTGAACTGTTTCATGTTTATCATTCAATAGTTTTGTGATTGGATCCTCAATTTGGCTTGGAAGCCATTTGAGTTACTCAAATGATATCCTAATGCCTTTCATGCCTATTCACTCAGGATTAGATTAATAGGATTTTTAATAAACATAAAATATTTAAAAAGTCCTATTCACCCCCCTCTAGGACTATTGGCATACTCCTTCAACTAAAGTGGTCTTCACCGCAATTTCAATATGTCTATACTTTTGGAAATTATAACATTGGAGTTCTTTAGACTTCCTAAAGTTTTACCTATTTGACATTTGTGGTCCAGTTGAACTCCTTTGTTATTGTATGGTCTCCCACGGTTTTTGTTGAAGAATTTTTTTAACCGTTGGACCAACAGCGCCACTTCCTTATCATCATCTTCATCCTCATTTTCTTCTTCCTCAATTACATTCATGCTTTTGGCAATTTTGAGTGCATTGTTTTTTGTTTTTGTAGAATATTTGAAATATAGTTCACAGGTTTGTAGGGAACCTACTAGTTCTTCTAGTTTCATTTCTTCTATATTCCTACACTCTTCTACAGTAGTGACCTTGGAGTTAAAATGTTCTGGTAGGGATCTCAGAATTTTCCTACATATTTTGGGTACCGTAATTCTTTCTCCAAGTCCACCCATGGAGTTACATATGCCATTTAGTCTTGTGAAGAACTACATGCACGTCTCATCTTCTTCCATCTTTATGTGTTCAAACCGGGATGTTAGAAGCTGAAGCCTTGACATTTTCACCGTATTAGTTCCTTCATGGGTAGTTTCTAATAACTCTCATTCTGCCTTAGAGTTTGTACACATACTTATTTGATGAAATACTTCCCGTGAAACTCCGCAACAAATTGCATTCATGGCTTTGGCTTCACACATCCTCATCTCTTTGTCATACTGGGTCCATTTGGCCTTTAGTTTTTGTTTGGTGATTGTTGTACCATCCTCAAGAACAATTTGTTCTATAGGTGCACTATATCCATTTTCAAAAATCTCCCATACATCATCATCTAAAGCCTAGAGAAAACATATCATTCTTGCCTTCCAGTATACATAGTTTGTACCATTAAAGATGGGTGGCCGTGAAACGGATGGACCCTCTCCTTTGCCCATAATTCTTTCTTCAGTCAAGATCTTCCTCTAGGTTGTTAGACCTTTTTCAGAGGAACCTCGCTCTGATACCAATTGAAATTATGGTTTACATCGCTGATACTGAAGAATGAATATAAGGCAATGTCCTAGAGGGGGTGAATAGGACTTTTCAATTATTTTTGCTTATCTTACTTAAATGATCATTCAATTTAAAGCTAGTAAGGCCATATAACTCTAATGGCTTCCAAGCCAGTTAGAGGTTCCAATCACAAAGGCTATAAAGGATATGCAGAATATAAAAAATAGCCTAGTGTTGCGAGATTGTGTGTTGAATGTACTTCTTATCAATCCATAGCATTCATTTAACCATGTATGAGAAGTTAAAACATTCAAGCATATATAAGCATGATTAAAAAGATGCGCAAATAACAATTCCAAACACAAGCATTTATAGTGGTTCGGGTACGTGCCTACTCCACTCTCGGCATCCACACTCAATCCCAAAGTGCACCGGATTTCACTATCAGTGGTTTTAAACAGGTTTACCAATAACCTTTACAGTCCTACACTAAGGACACAATTTATGCTCTCCGCAAGAGCAAAGGTCCTACACCTAGAACCCACGTTTAGGCCCACGGCCAAGGTCCTACACAAGCACCTACAGTTTAGCCCCACCAGCCAAGGTCCCACACAAGGCACCTACCTTTAGGCTCACCGACCAAGGTCCCACACTAGGAACCTACCTTTAGGCCCATCGGCCAAGGTCCTACACTAGGAACCTAATCGAGTTTGTTGATAGCAAACTCTTAGCCTCAATCCTACATGAGTAAAGAGACTAAACTTTTGAGCTCTAAAAATGACACTTACTTGTCAAATTGAATTCTCTTTTGTAGCTTGTCTCGAGTTGCTAGATCTTCGTGCTCTTGTACTTAAATCAGCTCCCCGGTGCTCCCCCGATCGTATAGCTTAGATTTACTTATTAGCTCAACTTCACGATCAAGAACCTTGCATAAGATGTACTTATAAAGGTAACCAAGGTTATGGGAGTTGGTTGAATATCTTATCTAGAATAATGAATGAATTTCCTAAGGGATTCAACCTATGGACACTCTAGAGTATTAAAGAACCAAGGATTTTTCTATTGATTTGGTCTTTCTACTCTAAAGAAGGCACGAGTTCATGTTCTTCATTAAATAAGAGTTTTGAATGCTCATAGAAGTGAAAGATCACAATGAAGAGAATATGAAACTCATATAAATAAAGTCTAAATGGGATAGGATAAGCTTGGGATACATTAGAGACTCTATGGTACCTATTTCCACTAATTTTGCAAGTTTCTACAAGCCGCTTTTATAGATAAAAGCTTCCAATGGATAGAAAGCGGCTATAAAACGGATAGCTTACGGTACTACCGAAGTGACCTTCGGTATCACTGAACTTGCTTCGGTGGTACCGAATTGTCTATCGATAGTACCGAATTAAATTCCTCAAGTTGTTGATCAAAATAAGTCCCTTTTCTGTAGCACTGAACTTTGTTCGTCGGTGGCAGTCGGTGTCATCGAAATATTCAGTCGGTGACACCGAATTTACATTGTAAGCTTGCTGGACTATTTTGAGCCCCTTCGGTAACACCGAAGGTATCTTCAGTGATACCGAAGGTGCCATTCGGTGACACCTTCTTTCTACCGAAAGTGGATAGATTTTCTTTTTTATCTTTTTAATCATTCAACAACTTGAGATATACAAAAGCCAAGATTATAGGATATAAAATATGGACTTGGGATTGGCTTAGAATAGATGACCTAAGTAGGTATTTCTATTTGGGTTGGGATCATCTATTTGCAAGGTCAAGATCGTAGAAACAGTTCTTTGTCCTCAATGTGGCTTTGATGCTTCTAATCCAGTTGTGTCGCCGGTCTTCACTTGTCAAGAACTCATCCAACTACAAGACACAACTAGTCACGTAATTGACAAACATAAGTGCAAGTAAGTGCATTAACATTCTCCAAGATTCACATCCATGGTTGTGCTATTTGGATTTGATGGGACGTAGCTGAGTGGGGTGCCTTCATCATCCAGATCTTCCAGCGTTCTTCAATCCACCACTCGAGGCCCTAGTCATTCTGTTTTTGGCCGCAGCTTCTTCTGATTGATACGGTCTGTTATCGCGAAGACTCTAGTGGGCATCGTGGATGGTGCATGAGGTGGCTTCAAAAATTTCTAGTGGACAACGATAGTCCAACGATCTTGTCAGGCCTTCATTGGTTTTATCATTCTTGAACGTTCAGGATGTTTCTCCGTTGGATTTTCATGTATGCTTGGAATACGTCTCGTTAGGGCCTGACGGGGTTGATATGAGATCCTACTATCGTAGTTCCTCTGATTAGTATTCCAAGATGGAGCAAACTTCTTTTCTCTTTCTCGGGGTGTAGCATGATCAGGGCAGACTCGTTAAGGCCATTCTGCCCCGCAACATGGCCTATGTGATTTTTGTCGCAACGATGTCATGGCCTTCAATCGTGTTATTCTTTTGTGCATTCCAAACGACTGGGATGGTCGTGATGAAGCACTCTGCAAATTATCCGGAGACAGCCATTTGTTATCTTCATGAATATGCCTGAAGCAACAATCGCATAGTGTGTGATACAAAGGTGGAGTTTTTGTTGGGGTGTTCACCTTATTGTTTTGTTGTGACTCATGCCCCTTAAAGTCCTTAGGACTTGATTTTGAGGTGGATCAACCAGTTTCTTAATAGGCATAGATTACTTCTTGACATGTTGAGGTGTTGCCGCCATTCATTTGTCATGAGTTATCCCAGCATCTCAAGGTCTGCCAAGACGATGCTAGCTTTGATGGTCTTTGAGAATGGATCTATGTCGATCCCATGGCTTTCTTTTTCTTTGGGAACTTCAACGGGCCTTTGTCTATGTTTTCCTGTATTATATTCCTGAAAATGATATGATTGTTAGTCGAGAATCTTGGTTCCATGCCACTTACAGAATTTCCCTCTTTCCTCTCCCAATGGGATTTTCTAGTAATCATGCAACTTTATAAATTTAGATTCCAGATGGTAATCAAAAATCTCTTCGACCTTAGTAATATCAAAAAAATACTGCTTCTTAAATTTGTAGGTATTTTTTTAGGGTTTATTCCTGCAAAGACCTACATCCGTTCTTGTCAAGACGGGACATATATATGGCCTGTTGGCCTACACCTCAGCAATAGCCAACTCATAATTCGGGTTCTGACAATAAGTCACTTATAATACATTCCATCTTTAGTTCTCCTCGTAGAGAATCAATTCATAACGGGTAGAACAGGCAGAGAGCTCAAAGAGATCTTCAAAGTTCATGCCTTCAAACTTCTTCTGAAATTTGATGTCCATACCATCCTTAGCCAGTTTAACAAATTTGGCCTTGAGTAGGGCCATTAAGCATGCATTGGTTCCTTATTTTTTAACTTGCAATTGTCTCAAATGAGGAAGATCGGGCATAGAAACCTCAAGCTTAATCTGATGGAATTAGGTATGGAATCTTTCCTCCATCTCTAGTCAGGTGTGTATAGAGTTGGGAGGTAGATTTATATACCATGTAAGGGGTTGCTCTTACTATAGAGTTTTCAAATATCTTGAGTTTCTTATAATCATTGGTCAATACTTCAGCACATTACATGGTAAAACGATCGATGTGCTCGATAGTTGTTGAATCATCTTCTCCTAAGAAAAATGTGAATTCAAAGACTTTATACCCTCTATGTAGCTCAAAATATCAGTCTATCCAGTCCAGATAAAGTTTGCGATAGATGGGTCTAACAGTCGAGATAAAGTTTGCGATAGATGGGTCTAACAATCCTTTGACCATGAGGTTGATCACCCAACTCTTAGATGATACCTATAATATATTTACGGCCATGGCATCTGGACCATACGGTGCCTTTGCGCTGCTTGATTGCCAACTATTGGAGCCTAAGGAATTGGCATACCAACAACCCTTCCGAGGGGTTCACATGTAGTTTTGTGGTATTGTTGTTAACATGTGCAGTTGTCTTCCGGGTTGCTCGGCTCTAGCATAATATGTTTGTGGCACCATTGGCACGAGTAATTGCCCACCGAGCTGGTCAGCACAGGCATAGAGTTGCCCCAAGCAAATACTTGTTATGACTATCTCGTAAATCATTTTGGCTGTAAGGATGGCCATTTCAGCCGTTCCTTCTAAAAACCACTTCAGGTAGTGTGGGACATCCACGGGAAATATTACATGGATGCAAGACATCCATGAGGAAATATTACGTGGTGTTTGTTAGGAGAGTTCCCAGAATCTATGATAATTGGGAGCAGGTCGTGATAGATAGAGAGATTACAGGCACCAATCTTTTAAAATATATTCAGATGCATACAGAGAGTGGAATAACCTCCAGGCATCGAATATGAATCTTCAGAGGCAAGGAGGTCCGTCTTTTTCAACCCCCATCGGAACCATGTCCGTCTCCTTTGCAGGTGACAACCGGCCCAAATCATTTGGAAGTTATCCCCATCCAAACCATGACTGTCTCCGTTGCAAGCTATGACTAGCCCGAATCATTTGGAAGTGTCCCCATCTGAACCATGCCTGCCTCCATTGCTGGTTATGACGGAAACGGATTGGCTACTCCCTCTGCCAAACCATGACTGTCTCCCCTGCCTCCATTGCCTGCCACCAGCCAATGGCTGATGGTCGGTGCTCTGTGGGCCCGACCATGATGTATGTGTTTCATCCATGCCATCCATCTATTGTTCTAGATCATTTTATGGTATGAGACAAAAAATGAGGTATATCCCAAACTCATATGGACCACATTACAAGAAATAGTGTTGAATGAACGTGGACCATTAAAAACTTTTTGGGGGCCATAAAAGTTTTGGATCAAGCTGATCTTCGTTTTTATCCTTCATCTAGGTCTGTATGACCTAATCAACAGATTGGATTTCAAATAAACTGTACAGTGGGCACTAGGAGTTTTTTAATGGTGGATATCCAATGGCTATTGTTTTCCTGTGTTGTGGTCCACCTGAGATTATCCCTCTAATTTTTGGGATCAAGCCCTAAAATGATCTGTAAAAATGGATGAACAGCATGGAGGAAACGCATACATCATGGTGGGACCCACAGAGCACCGACCACCAGCCACAGGCTAGTGGCATGGGGAGTAGCCAATCCGTTTCCGTTATGACCTGCCCAAATCATTTGGAAGAGTACGAGCAGTAGAAAGACGAGGACCGAAATAGCAACACGGATTGATCAAATGTGGATGCCTTCGTCTTGTGGTTGTGGTTATTTTGTTTTACTTGACATTTCTGTTTCTTCTTTTGAATGAAGGTAATATTGACAGTTATTGTATGGACTTATGGTAGCTTCCTTTTTTTTTTAAATTTCTTTCATTCTTTGGGGTAACGGATGGTCTTCCTCTGTGCAAGTTCGAGGTGGTAACCCTTCAGACGGATACACAGTGTGCGTGTGTGTGTGTATATAGAGAGGGAGAGAGATGCTCACCTATGCACCTGCACACACGTGTCATCAGCGTCTAATCCGAACAGTCCATGTGATGCGGAATCCCATGAAATCCCATGGGACCAATTTTCACCCTGATCTAAAATTCTGGTGGGCCATACCAAAGAGAGATGCAAATCAAGGGACGACAATGTTTTCTTTTTCCATGGCCCACCAAGTTTTGGATCAAAGTATAAGTTAGGCCCTAGGGTTTCATGGGGTGCTGCATCACATGGACCGTTCAGATTTGGGATTCACATCACTTATGATGAGTTCTCAAAAAGTTCCCACGTGGTCTGTACGAACTAATGTGCAGCTGATCATTTGGATATACACGCATGCATACCATGAGGTCGACCTCACGGAACTTCCCACCAAATGCAGTATCCCATGAGGTAGAGGTGTCCCACCAAATGCACAGTATCCCATAAGCTAGAGGTGACCCACCAAATGCACAGTGTGAATGTCCAATGCACATCACGTGGAAAAGTTGTTGCGGGCCACAGTGGTTTCGGAACAGCTGGTAAATGTCTTCTTGCATTCATCCTGCTCTGTTTGAGCTTATGAATAGGTTGGATGGCTAATGGACAATATGGTGGGCCGTTTAGATATCACCAGCGATTGGTGTTACTGTCCCCACTGATTTATCCGGTGTGGTCCACTTCTGAATGGATCTGCTTCATTTTTGTGGTGACGACGTAAAATGATCTGTCAAAATCAATGGATGGCTTGGATATAACATATACATCTGGGCCCACATAACATGTCTGCACTCAACACGACCATGTTCTTGTGTGTGCCTTACGAGGCAATGCCCGTCCCCTATGAACCTGTGGGTGGTCTTGGGTCGAGGTTCCAACTTTCATCCAAAGAGTTAAATGGAAGAGCATGTGACATTCACAGAAATGCACTCGTAGATCATGAAATTTTAAATGGTACACCGTTATACTTCAGCCGCTAGTTGTACTCGCTGTCTCTTATGACATCCCAAACATTTCCGTTTTTCCAACAAAGTCAGATTGTACACAAGGACTGCCGGGCATATCCATACAGAACACCCTATACAATACAAAACAACCGTATTGGGGAATCCAAACACAACTATTACATGTTCAGATACATAGATACACAAACGTTCATAAATACCATTACAAGTCCAAAGTACAAGTAGTAACGAGTTCAGTGGCAGATACATAAACCACTTCAGTCTTTAGACCGAACAAAAAAAAAAGTGTTACAAGTTGACTACAGATACACAGGAGGTTATTCCACCCACAAGAATAACGGAATCTTTTATAAATACAAAATAGAAATAAAACAAATAAACAAAAACCACCGCATTTTTATTTTATTTTTTCGTCTTTTTTTTTTTTTGTTTTGTGGTCCTTCAAAATAAATCCAAGCACTATATGTCATAAACTGGTATAATAATCAGATGAATCATCCAACTTCAATCACTTGCAACCTTCTCTCCGGCTTTTCTGTACCTTGCATGATTAGTAAATGACTTGAACACATGAATAAGAATTTTTTACTAGTTTGATTGTCACTGTTAAGGGTTTGCAATAGCAGTGATTCAGATGGAAAAAAGGAATGCAAAAACTTCTAATGACAAGTAGTTTTGCAGAGAATTTGATGAAAGAGTGAATACTTGGCGCATTACAATTTCTTCCAATATGATTATCATACAAGGCAAATCCTATTTTGAATACCGATCAAACTATTGTGTTCCGGCAGCTACACTTTGTAAATCTGGTAGTGGTGGAAAGTGACAAGATTGGGCTAGGACAATTCCCACAAGTGACGCTACACAATTTCTAAACTAGGGTGTGGTGAAAAATGTGGTAGGCATTACCTAGAACCGATGTGCTACAATGACACCTGGTTGTGGTGGAAAGCAGAAGAGCAAGAAAGCAAGTTGCAAACTTTGTCAGGTAATAGCACAGTTAGCAAAACAGCGTACGGCCAGAAAAGGGTATGGGAAATGTTCATGTTTAATTCAGTCTCAATGGTTAAAAATACGGAAAAATAAAAGCACCAAAATTTTCGGAGAATGAAAAGTTCAGTTTGATACGGTTTGGATTCTTTTTTTTAAAAAAAAAGGAATGAAAAAAACGGCTACATATATGCATATATGCGACTTATATTTTATATATAAATAATGTTAAAACAGAAAACTTTAATTAAAATAATTAGAATTTCTATATGTATGAAAATTAATGCATATAGATAGTCAAATGTTCTTTGGCTCTCTCAAATCCTTCCTTTTCAAGTAATCCTCACACAAATCAGTCCCTCTCTACTAAAGACTTTCACTTTCTACTCAATTTTATCAATGGGTGGTGTCCACCAGTCTCTATATTTTGAAGTGCCTCCAAAAGTTTTTTGAATAAAATATGTTGTATTAAAATATATATATAATTTGTTTCAAAAAAAAAGAGCAGGTTTTTTTTTTTTTTTTTTTTGCCTTTCTTCTGAAATACGAGTTTAAAACATTTAATCAATTATATGCTTTTTCTTTTCCAAAAATATTGACTTTCAAATGGAGTTTTGCTAACAAAGGGTTAGAGGGAATGGATAGATGAAATAAAAATGAAGATCAATAAAGTGCACCTACAAGAGATAACTTGGAAAGGGGCAACAACAAAAGATGAGGATAAGAATAGAGTAAGAATGGAAGAGAGGGAATTGTACATAAAATGTTGAAGGATAGAATAGTAGATGTTAAGGAAATGAGCAACAGACTGTTAAGTGTGAAATATTGCATATTTCCCCCTTGTTATGTATTGGTTTTGTAAACATTAATGTGCTTAATCGATCTAATTACACATATTTTCTCTTGCGAGGTGATTATGAGAGCTAAGGAGAAATTGATGCTTAAAAACATAAATTTAATGCTCGATGATGTACCACAGTGAGGATTGGATCTATAGAGGTCAAGATTGAAGAATTCAAGACTCCAAGATCCAAAGAAACCAAGTGAAGAAGGAAGAAAATCAAAGCTGCAAATTGTTGAAAATCGGAAGCGTTGAACTCGACAATTCGATGCCATCAAAGTAAGTGTTTGATGACATCGAAGGTAATTCGATCCCATTGCAAAAATCAAAGAAAAATCGATTTTCTTGCTTTACATATTTAAGCACCCTTCGATCCCATCGATGGAGTGTTCAATGTCATCGAATGAGTGTTCGATCTCATCATAAAAATCATGAATTTCTGGTTTTGGTCGCTACACTTTGGAGCATTCTTCGATGCCATCGAAGTCAGGTATGATGCCATCGAAGGACGTGCGATGACATTAAAAGATTACATAGATTCAAAAGAGTTGATGTACAGTTTCCCAATTTGACTCGAACCCTTCAATGGGACTTCGATGCCATCAAAGTTACAATCGAAGCAGTCATCGAAGGTGATATCGAAGCTACGATAGCTGCGTAAAATTGAGGCGGCTTTAAAGTCGGTGCGAATCAAGTCTATTTAAATGGGTGTTTTAGGAGTTTCTATGTACGAATTAGGGTAAAAGGAGTAGAGCAAGGAGTCGTGGTGCTTCGAGTTTTTTTTTTTAAGAGTTCTAGTTCAATTATGTCTATGGTCGGTTAATTTCTTAGCTAGAGCTAAGAGGTGAAGCTTGTCGTTCAATCATGTCTATTTATGGAGGTGAAGCTTGTAATTCTAATTTTAATTAAAATAATTAGAATTTCTATATGTATGAAAATTAATGCATATAGATAGTCAAATGTTCTTTGGCTCTCTCAAATCCTTCCTTTTCAAGTAATCCTCACACAAATTAATCCCTCTCTACTAAAGATTTTCACCTTCTACTCAATTTTATCAATGGGTGGTGTCCACCATTCTCTATATTTTGAAGTGCCTCCAAAAGTTTTTTGAATAAAATATGTTGTATTAAAAAAAAAAAAAAATTGTTTTACCAAAAAGAGTAGGGTTTTTTTTTTTTTTTTTTGCCTCTTCTGAAATACGAGTTTTAATCATTTAATCAATTATATGCTCTCTTTTTTTTCCAAAAATATTGACTTTCAAATGGAATTTTGCTAATAGAGGGTCAGTGGGAGTGGATAGATGAAATAAAAAAGAAGATCAATATAGTGCACCTTCAGGAGACAACATGGAAAGGGGCAACAACTAAAGATGAGGGTAAGAATAGAGTAAGAATGGAAGAGAGGGAATTATAGATAAAATGTTGAAGGATAGAATAGTAGATGTTAAGGAAATAGGCAACAGACTGTTGAGTGTAAAATATTGCATATTTTCCCCTAGTTATGTATTGGTTTTGTAAACATAAATGTGCTTAATCGATCTAATTACACATGTTTTCTCTTACGAGGTGATTTTAAAAGCTAAGGAGAAAATGATGCTTAAAAACATAAATTTAATGCTCGAGGATGTACCAAAGTGAGGATTGGATCTATAGAGGTCAAGATTGAAGAATTCGAGACTCCAAGATCCAAAGAAACCAAGTGAAGAAGGAAGAAAATCAAAGCTGCAAATTGTTGAAAATCGGAAGTGTTGAACTCGACAGTTCAATGCCATCGAAGTGTTTGTTGACATCGAAGGTAATTCGATCCCATCGCAAAAATCAGAGAAAAATCGATTTTCTTGCTTTACATATTTAAGCACCCTTCGATCCCATCGAAGGAGTGTTCGATGTCATTGAATGAGTGTTCAATGCCATTGAAGCCAATTCGATCTCATCATAAAAATCATGAATTTCTAGTTTTGATCGCTGGACACTTTGGAGCATTCTTCAATGCCATCGAAGTCAGGTTTGATGCCATCGAAGGATGTACGATGACATTAAGAGATTACACAGATTCAAAAGACAGTTGATGTATAATTTCCCAATTTGACGTGAACTCTTCGATGGGACTTCGATGCCATCAAAGCTACCATCGAAATAGCCATCAAAGGTGATATCGAAGCTACGATAGCTGCATAAAATTGAGGCGGTTTTGAAGTCGGTGCGAATCAAGTATATTTAAAGGGTTGTTTTAACAGTTTCTATGTACGAATTAGGGTAGAAGGAGTAGAGCAAGGAGTCATGGTACTCCAAGTTTTTTTTTAAGAGTTCTAGTTCAATCACGTCTATGGTTAGCTAATTTCTTAGCTAGAGCTTAAGAGGTGAAGCTTGTAGTTCAATCATGTCGTAAGTGTGCGGATCCTTACTCTTGCTCCGGTGGTAGATGCTGAGGAGTTTCAACACCCGGTCAAGGGTTCGAGCATCCATAGGTGGTGAAATACGACTATGGCGTGAGTGTGTGGGGGTGTGCGTGGGTCTGTTAAAAAAATAAAAATAAAATAAAAATAAAAATAATGTCTATTTATGGAGGTGAAGCTTGTAATTCTAATTTTAATTAAAATAATTAGAATTTTTATATGTATGAAAATTAATGCATATAGATAGTCAATTGTTCTTTGGCTCTCTCAAATCCTTCCTTTTCAAGTAATCCTCACACAAATCAGTCCCTCTCCACTAAAGATTTTCACCTTCTACTCAATTTTATCAATGGGTGGTGTCCACCAATCTCTATATTTTGAAGTGCATCCAAAAGTTTTTTGAATAAAATATGTTGTATTAAAAAAATTAATTTGCTTTACCAAAAAGTGCAGGTTTTTTTTTTTTTTTTTGCCTATTTTTTGAAATACGAGTTTTAAACATTTAATCAACTGTATGCCCTTTTTTTTAACAAAAATATTGACTTTCAAATGGAGTTTTGCTAACAGAGGGTCAGAGGGAGTGGATAGATGAAATAAAAATGAAGATCAATATAGTGCACCTTCAGGAGACAACATGGAAAGGGGCAACAACAAAAGATGAGGATAAGAATAGAGTAAGAATGGAAGAGAGGGAATTGTATATAAAATGTTGAAGGATAGAATAGTAGATGTTAAGGAAATAGGTAGCAGACTGTTGAGTGTGAAATATTGCATATTTTCCCCTTGTTATGAATTGGTTTTGTAAACATGAATGTGCTTAATCGATCTAATTACACATGTTTTCTCTTGTGAGGTGATTTTGAGAGCGAAGGAAAAAATGATGCTTAAAAACATAGATTTAATGCTCAAGGATGTACCAAAGTGAGGATTGGATCTATGGAGGTCAAGATTGAAGAATTCAAGACTCCGAGATCCAAAGATACCAAGTGAAGAAGGAAGATAATCAAAGCTGCAAATTGTTGAAAATCATAAGTGTTGAACTAGACAGTTCAATGCCATCGAGGTAAGTATTCGATGACATCGAAGGTAATTCGATCCCATCGCAAAAATCAGAGAAAAATTGATTTTCTTGCTTTACATATTTAAGCACCCTTTGATCCCATCGAAGGAGTGTTCAATATCATCGAATGAGTGTTCGATGCCATCGAAGCCAATTCGATCTCATCATAAAAATCATGAATTTCTGGTTTTGATCGCTAGACACTTTGGAGCATTCTTCGATGCCATCGAAGTCAGGTTTGATGCCATCAAAGGACGTGCGATGACATTAAGAGATTACACATTCAAAAGACAATTGTTGTACAGTTTCCCAATTTGGCGCGAACTCTTCTATGGGACTTCGCTGCCATCGAAGCTACGATAGCTGCGTAAAATTGAGGCAGTTTTGAAGTCAGTGCGAATCAAGTCTATTTAAATGGGTGTTTTAGGAGTTTCTATGTACGAATTAGGGTAGAAAGAGTAGAGCAAGGAGTTGTGGTGCTTCAAGTTTTTTTTTAAGAGTTCTAGTTCAATCATGTCTATGGTTAGCTAATTTCTTAGCTAGAGCTAAGAGGTGAAGCTTGTCGTTCAATCATGTCTATTTATGGAGGTGAAGCTTGTAATTCTAATTTTAATTAAAATAATTAGAATTTCTATATGTATGAAAATTAATGCATATAGATAGTCAAATGTTCTTTGGCTCCCTCAAATCCTTCCTTTTCTAGTAATCCTCACACAAATCAGTCCCTCTCTACTAAAGATTTTCACCTTCTACTCAATTTTATCAATGGGTGGTGTCCACCATTCTCTATATTTTGAAGTGCCTCCAAAAGTTTTTTGAATAAAATATGTTGTATTAAAAAATTAATTAATTTGTTTTACCAAGAAGAGCAGGGTTTTTTTTTTTTTTTTTATGCCTCTCTTCTGAAATACAAGTTTTAAACATTTAATCAATTATACGCTCTCTTTTTTCCAAAACTATTGACTTTCAAATGGAATTTTGCTAACAAAGGGTCAGAGGGAGTGGATAGATGAAATAAAAATGAAGATCAATATAGTGCACCCTCAGGAGACAACTTGGAAAGGAGCAACAACCAAAGATGAGGATAAGAATAGAGTAAGAAAGGAAGAGAGGGAATTATAAATAAAATGTTGAAGGATAGAATAGTATATGTTAAGGAAATGGGCAACAGACTGTTGAGTGTGAAATATTGCATATTTCCCCCTTGTTATGCATTGGTTTTGTAAACATAAATGTGCTTAATTGATCTAATTACACATGTTTTCTCTTGCGATGTGATTTTGAAAGCTAAGGAGAAAATGATGCTTAAAAACATAAATTTAATGCTGAAGGATGTACCAAAGTGAGGATTGGATCTATAGAAGTCAAGATTGAAGAATTCAAGACTCCAAGATCCAACAAAACCAAGTGAAGAAGGAAGAAAATCAAAGCTGCAAATTGTTGAAAATCAGAAGTGTTAAACTCGACAGTTCGATAACATCAAAGTAAGTGTTCAATGACATCGAAGATAATTCGATCCCATCGCAAAAATCAGAGAAAAATTGATTTTCTTGCTTTACATATTTAGCACCCTTCGATCCCATCGAAGGAGTGTTCGATGTCATCAAATAAGTGTTAGATGCCATCGAAGCTAGTTCGATCTCATCGTAAAAATCATGAATTTCTAGTTTTGGTCATTGGACACTTTGGAGCATTCTTCGATGCCATCGAGAGGTTCGATGCCATCAAAGTCAGGTTTGAAGCCATCAAAGGACGTGTGATGACATCAAGAGATTACACAAATTCAAAAGATGGTTGTTGTATAGTTTCCCAATTTGACGTGAACTCTTCGACGGGACTTCGATGCCATCGAAGCTACCATCGAAGCCGCCATCAAAGGTGATATCGAAGCTACAATAGCTGCATAAAATTGAAGCGGTTTTGAAGTCGGTGTGAATCAAGTATATTTAAAGGGGTTTTTTAAGAGTTTCTATGTACGAGTTATGGTAGAAGGAGTAAAGCAAGGAGTCGTAGTGCTTCAAGTTTTTCTTTAAAAGTTCTAGTTCAATCATGTCTATGGTTGGCTAATTTCTTAGCTAGAGCTAGGAGGTGAAGCTTGTAGTTTGTTTTGATGTTTAATTTACTTCGGTTCAAGTTATTTGATCTATATGTTGAACAGTTCATGGATTTTGGTTTGAATGAAGCAGTATTTTCAGTTTACTTTGATCTACTGTCAACTCCAGCACTTTGGATGCTTAGGAAAGCTATTAATATTATCTTACATGTTTTGCAATTATGTGATCTGTAAAATCCATTGATCTATCATTGACTGCGGGCATAGTAGATATTTTGAATTCCATGCGATCATTACATTGATGCTTTATGAGAGAACCAATCTAATGAATGTTTAGAATATGTTCTGGAATATGAATGATGTTTCAACCACTCTATCATCCGACTGGATAGATTAGGACTTCGATTCCAATTGAGTTAAATTGATTGAATCAAGTAGAATAGCATTAAGATGACTATAAGTGAATCCTTAGCGCTCTAGTACTTTATTCTTGATAGTTTCACTTCAAAATTACTCTCTACAACAAATTCAGTGTTTAGATTAGTTTCTGATTCTGGTTCTAACATATTCCAGAATTTGCACAAATAGCAAGTCCCTGTGGTACGACCTAGGCCTCATCGAGATTATTACTACATCGCAACCCTACACTTGGGGTGACAAGCGAACAAGTTTTTGGTGTCGTTGCCGGGGACTTCGGTTGCATTTTCTAAATTATATTAGTACTAAAATTAGGTTAGGATTCAGTCTAACTTTTTATGTGTTTTCTAGATTAGTTTTCTCTGAATTATTAGATACTAACGTTGTTTGTTTTTGTTTTGTAGCACTTAACATAGAATCTTCGATCCAGTAATATCCTACCAACTCTTCTCTTTTCAGATTTCTTATTTTTCTATAGTTTCCTTTTTCTGAGTTACGGTTTAGTTTAGACTTGGGGAATTAGAGTGTTACATGCCCAAGTGGGTTCGTGACAACACTCTACATCTCTTAAGTGAAGGAGGATTGGTCGAAGGTTTGCCTATCCATCACCGGATTAGACACGCCTTGAGATCATCCAAGTTAGCAGACAACATGGCTGCAAATCAACCGCACTATCCCGTTGAGGAACGACAAGATGAGAACGAAGTACATAACGTTCCTCCACCTAGAACATTGTGTGATTAATTACAACTAGCGAAGGCGAGTACACCTTCCTGCATGGTGTTTCCACACAATGCAGGAAACGTGGACTTTAAGCCAGGAGTGATCCAACTACTCCCGAAGTTTCATGGACCCGATTCTGAAAGTCCATATCTACATCTTAAAGAGTTTGATGAGATAATAGCAACTCTACACTTCCAAAATGTGTTTGATGATACCTTAAGACTGAAATTATTTCCTTTCTTTTTGAAGGAGAAGGCCAAGTCTTGGCTTCACGCTTTAAGACCAAGATCGATAGGGACATAGGCTGAGATGACCCGGGAGTTCCTTAAAAAGTTCTTCCCAATTCACAAGACCAATACCCTGAGGGCAATCATGAATTATGCTAAAAAAGAGGAAGAGACCTTCCAATGTTGGGGACGATTCAAGGATCTTCTGAACTCTTGGCCACATCATGGGTATGAAATTTGGCGAGTCATAAGCTTTTTCTATGATGGACCGACTTCGCCCATGCGTCAATTCGTAGAGAAAATTGCAATTGGGAGTTCATGAATAAGGAAGCCGATGACGCATGGGATTATTTTGATATGCTTGCTGAAAACGCGCAATCATGGGATACCTCCTTAAAAGCCACAACTTCTAGGCCAACTCAGTCTAGAGAGAATGGAGGGATTTACGACTTAAGGGACGAGGATGATATGAGTGCCAAAGTGGCTAATCTCACAAGAAAGATTAAGGCCATGGAACTGAATAAAGTAGAGACAGTCAAACCTGACGAGACCGTTGAGGCTGTTTATGGTATTTGTGCTAGTAACATACACTTGACACAGGAATGTCCTACAATTCCTGCGTTCCAAGAGTTGTTACATGAGCAATCTAATGCCATGAACAATTATCAAAGGCCATTCAGCGGCCCCATCTCAAACATGTATAATTCTAGTTGACGGAACCACCCAAACCTCAGTTAGAGGAACGGCCAAACAGCTAATCCTCAAGGGGTTCTTCCTTGCCCCAAGAGGATCTGTTTCAAAAACATATGCAAAATCAAGAGCTATTCAATCAAAATACATTCCAAGCATTCCAGGACCTTACCAAGTTCATTCAAAGATTGGAGTCACACATAGTTAGGGAGAATGGGGTTTTTCCAGCTCAACCTCTACCTAACCCAAAACCACAATGTGAGATAAGTGACTCGAGCTCTTCGAATCAGCATATAGAACAAGTTAAATTAATCACTCTTAGAAGTGGAAAGACAATTGATAAAAACATCCTGACAAGGGCTAAGAAGCCTAAGGACTCGGAAGAATCTAAGAGGAATGATGGACTTAGTGATGCTTCACATGAGAAAGAAACGGAAACACAATACAAGTCAGTTGCTCCGTTCCCTCAACAGTTGATTTCACCAAAACCCATGTTTAACACTCAGGATATCTTGGAGGTGCTTAACAGATGAAAATCAATATTCCTCTTTTGGATACCATTAAACAAATACCCTCATATGCTAAGTTTCTGAAAGATCTCTGCATGGCTAAGAGGCGGCAAAACATTCAAAAGAAATTTTTTTGACTGAGAAAGTGAGTGACATCCTCAAGCAAGATGTGCCACAAAAATACAAAGATCCCAGTAACCCAACCATCTCTTATGTGATTGGTGACCACCGGATTGAGCACACACTACTTGACTTGGGAGCAAGTGTAAATTTGATTCCTTATTCGGTTTACGAACAGCTCAACCTTGGTGAATTAAAACCCATCAGGACCACACTTCAACTTGTTGATCGTTCGGTTCGTATACCGAGAGGAATGATTGAGGACGTGCTAGTCCAAGTCGATAAATTCTACTATCCAGTAAATTTTATTGTTTTAGACACTCAGCTTGTCATTGACGTGAACACTCAAATTCCCGTCATCCCATGCCGACCATTCCTAACTACATCAAATGCAATTATCAATTGCATGAATGGGATTATGAAATTAACTTTCAGGAACATGACATTAAAGCTTAATATCTTTAACATGTGCAAACAACCCAAGGATTTTAATGATGCCCATGATGTAAACATGATCGATTCATTCGTGGAAGATAGAATACCTTTGACTCTATACTAAGACACACTAGAGACGTGCTTGGCCCACTCCCCTTAGTTAGATGATGACATGATTAGGGAGATCGATGCCTTGCTTGATGTTGTGCTGGTACTTGAAACTAACCGGTGGAGGTCGGAATTCGAAAAATTGCCCAAAACCAACATTACGCCTCTATTGTCTAGTCTCAAGACACCGAAGCTTGACCTAAAACCATTACCTGTTGATCTTAAATACGTTTACTTCGATCAAGATGAAACATATCCGGTGGTGATTTCTTCCCACCTGGATGAGGAATAAGAGAGTATACTTATTTCTACTCTCAAGGAACGTAAAGGAGCCCTTGAATGGACAATCGCAGACCTCAGGGGAATTGATCCATTGATTTATACTCATCGCATTCACCTCGAGGACAATGTGAAAACTTCTAGACAACCACAACGTCGGTTAAATCCAAATATGAAAGAAATGGTTAAAGCCGAGGTGTTAAAGCTAATGGATGTGAGTATTATATACCCTATATCCGATAGCTAATGAGTGAGTCCACCCTCAGCCCTATAGAGTGTCATGGGTGGATACATCTTCCATACCTGTTACCCAGTGATGTCTCGTGCCCATTAATTTTGGATCCTATTCAGATTCGTTATGGTGCGACGTCTTACCTATGGACGTTGGACACATCATTTTGGGACGACCTTGGCTATTTGACCACAATGTGACGATATAAGGCTGCTCAAATGTATGTTCATTTATGCATCAAGGAAAAAATTTATCTCTAATTCCTCTCCCACCAAAAAGCAATGCGGAGAAGAAAACTGAGGGGAAGCCGGGTAACCTAAGGGATGCGAGGAAATCCCAAACTAAGTCTCTTCATGTAATCAACGTCAAGGAGTTTGAGAGAGACTACGCTGGATTTGATGGTGTACGCCTTAGTGGTAAGAGAAATTACACCCAAGGTTAGTGTAGAGGGACCCCCTGAGGTGAAGCCAATTATGGATGAGTTTCACGATGTATTTCCAAAGGACTTACCAGATGAACTTCCCCCCATGAGGGACATCCAGCATACCATTGATCTTGTCTCTAGGTTGACTTTATCAAACCTTCCTCATTATCGAATGAATCCTATAGAGCATGCGGGGTTGAAGAGGCAAGTAGATGAGCTCCTCAGAAAGGGTTTCATTCAAGAGAGCACGAGTCCATGTGCCGTGTCAGCGCTTTTCACGCCCAAGAAAGATGGCACGTGACGCATATGTGTGGACAGTCAAGCCATCAATAAAATCATGGCCAAGTATCGGTTTCCCATACCGTGTCTTGATGATATGTTAGACATGATGGCGGGTGCCACGATCTTTTCAAAGATTGACCTCAAGAGCGGGTATCACCAAATACGTATACACCCAAGAGATGAGTAGAAGGCAACCTTCAAGATGAAGGATGGGCTATACGAGTGGTTAGTCATGTCCTTTGGCTTGACTAACGCCCCAAGCACATTTATGAGAGTGATGACCCATGTGTTGAGACCCTTTATGGGTAAGTTTCTTGTGGTGTATTTTAATGACATTCTTATCTATAGCACATCAAAGGAACAACACCTCCACCATCCAAGGCAAGTTTGCGGGGTCCTCAGAACTGAAAAGCTATACGCTAACCTTACGAAGTGTACATTTATATCAAAGAGCGTTATCTTCTTAGGGTTCATCGTATCATCTGAGGGCATGAGAGCGGACCCTAAGAAAGTTCGTGCCGTAATCGAATGGCTTGAACAACGCAATATTCATGAGTTGCGAAGCTTTCGTGGCTTGGCAACTTTTATAGGCGGTTCATAAAAGGATTTAGCTCCATTATAGCTCCCATCACAGATTGCATAAAAAAGGGGGTGTTTTGTAAATGCTATCTTATCTAGCTCCTAGGTTTGTCAAATTTTGTAGTGCCAAAATCTCTTGGAATTGGTATCTTGTTTAGTGTGTATTGTAAGATCAACTTCATGTCATCCTTGTCTACATTCAAGTATAAGATCAAGCCATTCAAGTACAAGATCAAGTCACTCAAGTACAAGATCAAGAAGTTCAAGTACAACATCAAGAAGTTCACTTTCAAGAACAAGAAGTTCAAGTACAAGATCAAGAGGTTCAAGAACAAGAAGTTCAAGTACTAGATCAAGTCTCCAAGCTTCAACTACTTCAAGAGAATGATATGTGATGAATCAATCTCACAAGTAAGGTTTGTTTGACCTTAGACTGACCTTAAGATAGGTCATACAATATCATTAGTCATTTGATAAATTTATAGGTCATTTTTCGACCAGTCCTAGTCATGGTTCGACTAGTCCACACACTGGCTCGACCAGTCCAAGGTTTGTTGTGAATTTTCGGAATTTTCTATTGGACGCTCGACCAGTCCTGGAAACTGCTTGACCAGTCGAGTGAACAGTGTTCGACCAGTCGAGCAGGCTCGACTCAAAGTCCAGCAACATTTCTGGGTCTCACTCGACCAGTCGAGTAGCAATCTTATCTTATCATGCCAGAAATTTTGAAATGTTGTTGGTCCTTCGACCAGTTGAGCTGACCACTAGGCCAATCGAGTGAACAGTATTTTTGCCTATAAATTGAGGACAATTTACAGAGTTTTTCAATTCATTCAAAGCTATTCAAGTCAACTCTGAGAAACTTGTCCCCACATTCTAGAAGCTAATTGGTTAGTATTTAAGATTCTTTTAGTAGCTTTTTTGCATTTGATTTTGTGATCTCCATTCAATTTTATTTCTTTTGAAAATGGAATATTGATTTTACCCTTTGTGAGATCAAAATCAAATCAAGCTAGCCCAGGTTGATTTAATCTAAAAATCATTTAAACCTAAGGACCCTTTCATATGTGAGATTGAACATTGAACAACTACATTGAATTGGTTCTACCAGGCTTCATCAAAAGGAGAATCTTCAGATAAGTACATTTCAATTTTCTGTATTTGGTTTGTAAGATTGCCAGAAAATCTTTCATTTTTGGTTTTGACTCGGATAGCCAAAAAATCTCAGTTAGTGGGGTTTTTAATTGTGGTAGCCGTTTGAAAAAACAATTGTGAAGGTTTTAGGTGAACCTTGGAAAACCTATTTCATAGTGAAAGCCGATATCCCGTGGGTAAGGATATTGGGAGTGGAGTAGTTGTGTGGCTGCTTTCTAACAGTTGGTGTACACACAAGCGAACCACTATAATTGTTGTTGTGGTGAATGTTTATTTTTGTGCATTTGTGGTGAATGATTGTAATTTATTTTCTGCACATGTGGTGAATGTTGTAATAGCAGTAGATATTTATATCTGTTTTATTCTTTATTCCTCTGTATCAGTTTGGGATTTTGATACATAGACCGTTCTAGTAATCAAGTTGTCCTACCACAAGCCATTGGTTTTTTGTGTAAGGTTATCCTTAGAACAACATCTATATCAACCTCTCAATACTTATGCATTTGAGGTTGCTATTTATTTCTGCTATTTGGGATTGATTAGTGCTATCTTGTTTAAGTTCTTTCTTAATTCCGCATTTAATTTTTTATTTGGCATAGTCCTATTCTGATTTTTTGTGTAAGGTTGTCCTTAAAACAACATCTGTGTCAACCTCTCAATACTTGTGCATTTGAGGTTGCTATTTATTTCTACTATTTGGGATTGAATAGTGCTATCTTGTTTAAGTTTTTTCTTAATTCCGCATTTAATTTTTTATTTGGCATAGTCCTATTCCCCCCCCAAGGACTCTTAGGTTGGCCTTTTCATGTTTATATGGACTAAAGCTGCCTCTAAAGCTTTTAAGGAAATTGAGGCAAGATGAGCGAAGCCCTTGTCATGCGCCTTCCAGACTTTAGCAAAGTCTTTGAGGTTGCACGTGATGCATTTGGGGTAGGTATAGGTGGTGTGCTCATCAGGAAGGGTAACCCATTGCTTATTTTAACGAGAAGATTGAATGAGGCAAAGCAACAATATTCCACCTATGATAAAGAGTTTTATGCAGTCGTCCAATCCTTGCGTCATTGCCGGCTTTATTTATTACCGCAAGAATTTGTCTTGTTCTCTAACCACGAGGCTTTACGTTACCTCAGTTCCCAGAAGAAACTAAACCCTAGGCATGCTAAATGGGTTGAATTTCTTCAGAAATACTCTTTCGTTCTTAAACATAAGGCTGGGGTCGGGAACAAACCTGTTGATGCCCTTAGTCGTCATGTGGTGCTACTCCAAAGTATGAGAGTGGAAGTGACTAGGTTTGATCAACTGAGAGTAGAGTATCCTACATGCCCAGAATTTAGTGAGTTGTATGCGTCACTGCGAGACAGCCAGCTGACCGACGGTTGGCGGGTTTGTCATCATCGATGAGTTCCTATTTAAAGGTGACAAGACCATAGTTTGGGAACTTCATGCAGGAGAGGTAGCTGGTCATTTGGGGAGGGACAAGACCATTGCACTTGTGGAGGATAGATTTTATTGGCCAAGTCTCAAGTGAGATGTAGCTAAGATTGTTAGGCAGTGCAGGACTTGTCAACTGGCAAAGCATAGGAAGCAAAATACACGATTGTATACGCATTTGCCAATACCTCATGCTCCGTGGCAAGATATTAGTATGGATTTCGTGTTGGGCTTACCGAAAACTATCAAGAAACATGATTCCATATTCGTGGTTGTGGACAGTTTTTTCAAAATGGCTCATTTCATTCCGTGCTTGAAAATGTCAGATGCCTCCAATGTGGCTAAGCTTTTCTTTGGGAAGGTAGTGCGTTTACATGGTCTATCTAAGACCATAGTGTCTGATCATGATGTACGCTTTATGAGCTATTTTTGGAAGACACTATGGCACACGATGGGAACAAGGCTTCAATTTTTATCTTCCTATCACCCTCAAAGGTCAACCTGAAGTTGTCAATAGGAGTCTTGCTAATCTGCTTAGAAGTCTTGTGGGTGATCACATCTGAACTTGAGATACCGTTTTGCCTATAGCCGAGTTAGCATACAATAGTTCCATCAATAGGTCCATTGGCATGAGTCCATTTGAGGTTGTGCATGGCTACAAACCTAGGAAACCTGTAAATCTCATACCTATGTTTGTGTCACATAGGCCACACGAGTCCGCACATGAGTTTGCATATCACATACATGAGTTGCATAATGAAGTCAGGAAGCGAATTAATGTAAGTAATGAAAAATACAAAATGTTTGCTGATTCTCATCGCAAGTTTCATGAATTCCAAGTAGGAGATAATGCCATGGTTTGCATGAAGCCTGAACGGTTCCCAAATGCAGAAATTGGGTCCTAATGCGTATGTAGTATAACTACCACCTACCATGGGAATTAGTCCTACTTTTAATGTGGAAGATCTAGTACAATACAAGGGTCCTGCTACTTCACATTTTGATCCATCCACAGACCATGACCTAGTCCCAAATTCATGGCCTTTACCTAACCAATTATCCGAGCCATTACCACATTTACCTTCCTTGCATGCTCGAAGCAAACAGATAGAAGACATACTGGATACACAAGCAGTTTTCACTCGACATGGAGGATTTCAGAAATTCCTTGTCAAGCGGAAGCATAGGCCAATCTCCGACAGTACATGGATTACAGAGGACGAGCTACAGCATTTAGATCCAGACATTTTGGAGCGCTACAAGAGTTTTAGTCCACCAGAGGCGAACTCTTCTCAACCAAGAAGAGTTGATGAGGACATCACGTCACGTACACCCTTGTGTACATATCAGAGGAGGCAGGCCGCGCCAATTTCCCTGTGGCTAGGCGAGTACCCGTGATCGTGCTGAAGACCCATGTACATGTGCGAGCATCTGGAAGACCCCACACTGGGAAGATGCACATGGGCTACTTTATGGAGTCATCCAGACCGTTGGATCGGAGGGACGCGACGATTGGGCCATTGATCGTTGATCGTCTACATCAGTTTTAAACTTTATCATATTTTAAGATTTAGTTTTTTATTATTTTATATTTGGATATATTATGAGTGTTTTAGTTGATTTTATTTAGAATAAGGCTATCTTCGTTAAAATTCACAAGACGGTGATTTTTGTAATTTTTGAAACTTCTTGGAAATATAAAAAGATGGGCGCGTGTGACCTCTCTCCCATTGGATTTTATAATTAAAAGAGAGAGAGAGAGAGAGAGAGAGAGAGAAGCTTTTGCTTTCTTCTCCCATCTTCATGCAATTTGAAGATGCTTCCATGCGATTTGGAAGGAAGATTAGTGCGAAGCTAATCTTCATCAACGGAGGTGCGAGGTCTCCATCTATCCCCACATCATCTTCTCTTTTCTTCCCCATCCAGGTATTTTCTTCAGGTTCTTTATTCTCCCCATCACAGATCTTTGTCTTCTCCCAAACACAACCTTCTCATACTCATCCACAATCTAAACCCTAACCGAACTAAACCTATCCTCCCACGATACATTTGTGACCATACGGCCATATGGGTGAATCCCACCTACTCCTTTTGGTTTCCCACCATCATTATATCAAAACCCCTTTCTTGCATCCCTGAAACCCTAACCCTAAACCTAAAATTCCTAATGTTCCTACTTTCCCAAATTACCCAAACTCTAATTTTCACCATAGGTTGTATTAGGTTTCCTATTTTGAAATAGACTTATATCATATGCTAATTGGATGTCCCTACATCCATTAGATTCTAGTTACTTTTTATTTAATGATCTTGAGTTACGATGTTGGTAGCTTAGGCTAGGATTATGCACGGTTTTCTTTTGATTTTCATGATATTTGTGATAATTATAACGATGTTTGTGTTTTTTTGTTAAATATTTTAATTTGGCTATTTGATCTCACATGTTACTTAGTTCATGCATCGGTCCTTCATCACTTATGCATGAAAGCAGCATAAGTTACAATATAGTATGTGCAAACATGGCTTATACATAAAGCAGCATGATTTACAATATGATGTGTGCATGTGTGTGTGATGAGTTACTGCAGCAATCTGTATTCTTACCAGTTTGATCCTTGCTCAGGAGGAAAATTTCGACTGTAGAGAGGAAATTCGAAAAGGACGGCTGCTTTCAACCATGCAGGCAACTTCCCATACACAACTGGGGGCAAGGGAATGACGGGGCTGGAACACAACATCAATATCAGATAAACAAGATCCAGTTCCCAATTGTCAAGTCAAAACATCTGTGACAAAAAAGAATGGCATTAAAATGAGATTGACCTTGTTGTCTTTTTATACAGCTGATACTCTCGAACACTACCAAACTTTTTATCTGCTGATTCCTTTTTCCATGCATGCGTTGCAGCCACAAAACAAAAGGTTTCAGATAGCAGTAAATTTTGAAATGTAATAGAAGGCAAGGAGCAAGGCAAACCTCAAGCAATGGGATGCCGCTAACGAAAAGAAGCAAAAGAGTTAGGAAGATTGGTCCAAGAACTACAAGCCATTCAGCACCTTCTAGTACAGGTGTAGAAGCCACAAAGATTCCCCACCAGAGGAAGATCTATACACAGTGTAAATGAATATAACATTAATTTTTTTTTTATGTCAAAATCTCATACCAATCTATGTTAGAACCCCAAAATCATAATCCGCTTGATTGTGGTAAACAAATTCCAGTTGGAAAGAATCATGAAAGCAAGAATATGGAGCATAACCACTAAAAGCAAAACTGAACAGATAAAGAGGAATAGGAATTATAGGGTCCTGCTCATCAGCAAACATTTAGTTTGCTAACATGCATGACCATAAATGTGGGTCCCATGGTTTAGTAATCCAGGACATTGATATGATATGCACCAATGTGGATGGGGAATGCACCCGTAATCTTCCATAAAAGACGATCCAGCCCTTCGATTGGTGTGCTTAAAATAGAAGGCTAAGATAGAAAAATATGGCAACTGACCACATTCCACACAAAAAAAAAAAAAAAAGAAGCAAAAAATCTAAGGAATAGGATCTTCAAATCTGAGTGTATCTCTAGAGAGCCCACATCCACCATGGGGTTGATTATGTCAAGTTTATCAATGGTTTGGAGCAATTAATGGTTTTGCATAATCCAATTTTATATTTAAGAGGATCTCCATCAACATCAGCTCATGTTTCTCCACAAAAAAAAAAAAAAAAGGGAAAAGGAAAATTTACTTTCTAATGACACCTAAAATATGTCACTGTTGATCGTTGCCACTTTTGATCTCCCAATGTAGGGAGTGTCTCCCAGTCCATCTTAGACAAGGAATTAAGAGCTTCCATCCGAATCTTGGTAGGAGACAAATTAGACCAGAGTCGTCCGTGAACAGACCCCAACCCCACAAATATGTGGACATGTGATGAGGAAGGGGCATGTATGTGCCCCCCCCCCCCTCTCTCTCTCTCTCTCTCTAAAATAAGATATTTTGTATGAAGGAATCTAGGGTTTTAGGAGATATAATACTCCGCCACATGTTTTAGGGGAGATAATACTCCACCACCCTATAGACTTTGTGTGACCTACTGTAAAGGAAACTAGTTTACTCTGCCCAATTCATGCACCTCAACCACCCAAATCTCTCTATAATCCATGGTCACCATCCTCAGGCAATTCTCATGCCACCCCAAGGTATGGATCAAACAAATATATTAACCATTTGATGTCCATCAAGCATGATTAAAAACAAATCAACGGTTTTTTTAAAAAAAAAGTTGCGGTTAAAAAACCACGGTTAACCAATTGAAAACCTCAAAGGTGTCGCCCGGACTTTTAAACAATTGATGGATGGTCCAAACCTTTAAATCAACCACCTATTCATGTCTCAGGGGATTTTGACGGAGCTAGTGCAACCACAAGCCTATTCAAGTCTAGACATGATGAGTCTCCCAATCTTGATGCTTGTAACCGATCTTTGCCAATGCAAGTAACTAAAGGCCCCATATAAGGAATCATTCATGACACAATTTCACACTCACGTGATGTAGGGAAGAAGGCAAACCGACACCATGTCAGCCCCGATGGGCGAAGACTCGCTATCCTAACACAAGTCAGCCCTCTCACATGAGATGACCATCTAATCATATCATAGGTATACTTAAGAACCTGTATTGTTATGGCCAGATAAATGAGATACATGGACCACAACTCTCCCTTAGCTACCAAGCCATTGTATCCAATCTCGGGTGCCCAAGAGCATCAAAAGTTATACCTCTCAAACCCACACTACCATGTTTCATAAGAATCAATCAGGTCAAGAAATGCATAACATCATCAATCATTGATGCAGAACAATTAACCACTTGCTCTGAAAGCTCGAACTATTAGAATATGGCGAATTAATCCCTTTATCTCATAACCCAGGCCGTACATCTCATGGGTTAGGACCTTAGCCGAACCCGCCTCGTGGGCCCCAAATCACATGGATACCGCCTCACATGGGTCGCCCACCCTAAGTGTGTCCCCGCATCCCACGGGCTACCCCACTCGAGCCCGGTGTGAAATGCGAATTAATCAGCCCCGGTGAGGAGTCTCGAACACGAGACCTCCCTCGTGAGCCCTGCCCACCCCGAGTGTGCCCCTGCATCCCACAGGCGACCCTATTCGAGCCCGGTGTGGAAATGCCCCGGCATTAATCACGCCCGGTGAGGAGTCTCGAATACGAGACCTCCCACTCCGATACCAATTTGATGCAGGACAATTAACCACTTGCTCTAAAAGCTCGAACTGTTAGAGTATGGCGAATTAATCCCTTTATCTCATAGCCCATGCCCCACATCTCATGGGTTAGGACCTCAGCTGAACCCCCTCGTGGGCCCCAAATCACATGGGTACTGCCTCACACGGGCCGCCGACCCCAAGTGTGTCCCCGCATCCCACAAGCTACCCCACTCGAGCCCGGTGTGAAATGCGCATTAATCACCTCCGATGAGGAGTCTCGAACACGAGAACTCTCCCGTGGGCCCCAAATCACATGGGTCACCCACCCCGAGTGTGCCCCTGCATCCCACGGGCGACCCCACTCGAGCCCAATGTGAAAATGCCCCTGCATTAATCATGGTCTAATAGAATTGATTTTTTTGGCCACAACGCCAACATGGAATCCTTCGTATCAGTAAACTATACATTAGCAGATGCACTCAAGGTGTCCCGTATCGGTATCGGTTAGCGTAACGGTGACCTCCAAAACCGATACGGATACGGGGGCGTAACGACGATACAGGGGCGTAACGGCCCGTAACGGGGCAAAAAAAATTTGCCAAAAAAATATGAAAAAATATGGATTAAATCCGAAATATTCTAAACATTCCAAATATGCATTCATTTATAAATTGGAACATGTTTATGGTGGTGTAACGGTCCACTCTTTGGTGAGAAGTTGTATCGGACTGTCTGATGAATTTATGAACCAGATAACCTGAATTTGACTACAAAATTCATATATTTAATTTTCTAAATATCTAATTTATATACTTAACAATTTGATATCATTTCTCCCAATAGTTCTTTTAAAAAAATGAAATTAAATTCACATAGATCGCGTTGCCAATTTGGGGCTAACTTGGAGGACCAATCCATGCCCTAAATCAGCCTCAAATTCATGCAATTTATTTGCATTATCCCACTTGTGAATTGGTGGACATTTATTGGATAGTGAATCATGAAAAAAATAAAATCAAAAGGCCCTATTTTAAAAAATAAGAGTCCACAAATTAACAATTAAAACTATTCAAACAATTTGATTTTGGCATTTTGAGTTAGCGATTACAGTCCATAATTTAATTGGTAAATTTTAAGTTAATACATGTCTCATGTACAATTTTTTAAGGGTCCGAATTAGGTAGACTCGGATTGTGAAGTGTAGCACATGAGTGTCAAAGTTTTTTGGACCCCACTCGTGATGAATGTGTTATATCCACACCATCCATCCATTTTGCCGAATAATTTTAGGGCATGAGCCCAAAAATGAGGCAAATCCAAAGCTCAGGTGGACCGCACAATAAGAAACAACAATAATTAAACGACCACCATTAAAAATTTATTGGGGCTACAAAAGTTTTAGATCAAGCTGACATGTGTGTTTTCCCTTCATCCACGTCAGTGTGACCCTATTAATAGGTTAGATGGGAAATAAACATTTACATGGACACTAAGAAATTTTTAATGGTGAGCATTCTATAACCACTGTTTCCTATGTTGTGGTCCACCTGAGATTTGGATCTTACTAATTTTTTGAATCATAACCTAAAATTATGTGGCAAAATGGATGGACGGCATGGATAAAATACATACATCATGGTGGGGCCCACGTGGCACATGTACATTTTATTAACTTTTGGGACGTGCTGCGTAACTCGTACGCAGTCCATTTATTTGACGTCAGCAAGTCCTGTAGGTCAAATCATGAGGTATGTGTTATATCTAAACCGTTCATTCATTTGACGAGCTCGTCTTAAGGCTTGATATGAAAAATAATACAGATCTAATTATCAAGTGGACCACACTGCAAAAAGTAGTGGGGGATTGAACGTCTACCATCGAAACCTTTTTTGGGATCACAGAAGTATTGGATCAACATGAAATTTGTTTTTCCTCTTCATTCAGGTCTTTTTGACCTTATTAACAGATCGGATGGAAAATAAATGTTATGGTGGGGCTACGAATTGTTTAACGGTGAAAATCATTATCTCCGCTGTTATTTTTGCTGTGGTCCAGACGATCTTAGGATATGATTCATTTTTTGGATAATGCTCTAAAATGATATCTAAAAATAGATTAACGGTATAGATATAATAAATACATCACTGTGGAGCCCATGTAACTTTGATCTCCTTTGAGCCATTCGTACAACTCGGAGCTCGAGGAGTGTCAGCGCTCGTCTTAGCGTGACACGTATCTACAGCAGCTATATAGCTGGTGTGTAGTACACCAGCCAAATCCCCTTCCGATTTTCTTTTTCCGATGCGAAATGAAAAAGAAGGGAGAGAGAGGGAAACCGAAAAGAGAAAGAGGGAAAGAAGAGAGAGAGAGAGAGAGAGAGAGAGAGAGAGAGAGAGAGGAGGAGGAGGAGGAGGCCCACAGCCGCAGCCGCAGCAGGCCGAGAAGAAGAAGAGGAAGAAGAAGATAAGGAGAAGGAGAAGGAGAAGGAGAAAAGAAAGGAAAAAAAAAAGGTATGATTTTTTTTTCCCTTTTTTTTTCTTATTTCCTTTAGCCCGTAACAGCCGTTACGGGGACGTTTTACAGTCACAAAATCCGGGGGGGGGGGTACCCGTTTCGACCCCGTATCGCATAACGGTGTCGGCCGTTACCATTATGTATCGGCCAATATGGCCGTATCGTAACGGATACGGGACACCTTGGATGCACTAGACCCTATAATTCTCAAAAAGGAAAGCGGTCCATCAAAAATAATTCATGCTGCTTCTTCAACAACCAGTGTGATTTTAGCATCAAACTGTTGAAGACCAATATTGTGTGAATTGAACAACAAGAACTAAACCATGAAATATTGCATTTGTACTAGAGATGTCCCTCATGACCCTAGCTTGTGAAATGATCAGTAAAGCCAATAGCATGACACCAACAACACTAACAGTCAACAGGAAATACAGGTCAATAGCATGACATCAACAACACTAACAGTTAACAGGAAATACAGATCAACTAACCTCACCAAAATAGTTGGGATGGCGGGAGAATCTCCATAGTCCGACATTGCACCACTTCCCTCGGTTGGCCGAAGAGTTCTTGAATGCCAGCTTCTGCTGGTCTGCTGTTGCTTCAACTGACATGCCCATAGACCAAATAATCCATCCAACAATGTCTCCAGGTTTAATAGATGGATCTCTATCTCTAGAGTTAACAACTGTTATGGGCAAACTCACGGTCCATACCCAGACAGCCTGTCACAAATGAATTTGATGATGGCAATAGTAACAAGAAAAAAAAAAAAAAGAATTGCAAACAACTTTTGGCCATCAATAATGACATGCATTTTCAGCATTAGGCATGTCCTGATAAATCGCCAAGACCAATTAAAACAACTTTCGTTGACAAAAGTAGAGCAAAAATAAGAACCTGGAATGTCCAGAAAACAGCTAGCTTTCCCAAATTACTGCGCATTTCATCAAAGCGGCGGTCCTCCCCCCACTGCAAAATCCTGTTCATAACAAGGCTTAGGAATCAAGACCTATTATGCCAAATATGAAATAAGACCTCAGAGTAAAGTTGAATCTGCTAATTCCTTTCAAGTGGGCATGAACTGTTTTAGGTGAAGGTGAAGTAGATTGCATATATGATACATTGTCATGGGAAAAAAAAAAAATTATATATAATGATAACTGCTACTATCAGGGTGCAGAAACAGCTTATTCAAAATAATAATAATAATAAAATCATACAATGATCATTTCATGAATGTCAACCTTCATGCATGTTGATTTCTATCACAGAACGTACCTGGTTTAAGAAATTGAAATCAACAAACAAGAGAGCCGATGGATTCTTGATGTTTTAACTCAGTGACCAGCCAACTTTTGAAAAGTCAGTTTAACTTAACAATTTTATAAAGAAGTGGATTTATTTAAAATCAATTTAACTTACCAATTAATTAGAAAAACAACATAACATATCCTCAAACTAGAAAAATAAATAATAAGGAACACTGGTTTAAAAGAGTCTTGCATTGGTCTTGTTCCATGTCTCTAGGGAAGCTAATAACATTCCCGATGTGCTCGACAAAGAAGGGGTTCTGTATCGGTGATTTTTAGTTGTCTTGTATGCTTTCCTCTCAATAAATTTCAGTGTTGCCCATCAAAATAGTGACAATAATAATATTAACAACAATTAACAAGTTCTTTGTCAACTGTGACATCAGTTCAGGTTCAACTATGTCAACTTTGTGAATTCATGAGATTACTAGAAAATAAAGAAGAGAGAAAAGAAAGAAAAAGAGAGGAGCGAAAAGGAAAGGAGAGAGGGATGGCCGCTCTAGTTGAGCCCAAACACGTCCCCACCTCTCTATTTTATTAGGGCTTACTTGCTTAAGAGATAAATTTACAATAATACCCTCCTTGTAAGTAGTACATAAAGCAAACCACCCATGGGCCTAAATACTACCCAAAAGGAAAGGAGAGGGGGATGGCTGCTCTAGTTGAGCCCAAACACGTCCCCACCTCTCTATTTTATTAGGGCTTACTTGTTTAAGAGATAAATTTACAATAATACCCTCCTTGTAAGTAATACATAAAGCAAACCACCCATGGGCCTAAATACTACCCAAAAAATATATTTGGGCCCAAACAAACCAAAGGGCCCACACGTGGGTCCATTTAACATTTAACAAACTTCAAATAAGAAATAGCCCAGAAATATGACCTACATATTGGCTCATCCCAAATAAGAAGTGATGCTAGAAGAGTTAGAAACTCTTGAAAAGAACTATGAGAACTGGTAGGTAGTTGGCAAACATCTCTTTTATGGCAAGTGGGTGTGAAGTCTCAGATTCAAGGTAGAAGCCTCATTCAATCTAACATATAGTACTATAAGAACATCTAATTTTACTGCACAAAGGATGTGCAAGCTTAGACAAAAAAAAAAAAAAAAAATTTGATAGAAACATGGAGAAGATTCGAGTTACTAGACATATTGAATCATGAATTTGAATATGTTCGAGCTTAAATGCTTGGACAGCAAACTCTACCCAACCTCAACAGTGTATATTTACTTCTTCCAAGAGATAAGTGACAATAGAAAGTGATGGAAGCATCTATTCCTATCACCAAGATGAGCCCTTGTGAACATCTTTTCTTAATGTATTAAAGAGGGCCTCTCTAACCGGTGAGAAGTGGAGGATGTCCATTAACGGCCATTCCTGGCTCGGCTCCGATAACACAATTCCGAGAGGAGTCAGTATAAGGGCATTGGATCCCTTCGGACCTAGAAAACATGTGACATTGGGTCGGGGTTTGGTGAACCAACTGGTCACCCTTACCTCTAAAGGACTCATGGGTCGTCAAAAGTTTAGAGGCAGAAATGATAGCCAAAAAAGAGGCAAAGAGATTTTCTAATCATTGTAACCAAAGGAAACACGATGTGGATACATGTTGGAAGCGAGGTGTACCATTGCGATAACGGTAGGCGTAACAGTGCGCAAAATTACCGTTACAGGCCGTATCAGCCGTTACAGCCCCATAACGGCCGATAGCGCCCCATAACGATTATTTTTTTCTGATTTTTTTTTTTTTTAAATCTAGAAAAATGTCCATTAAATCCAAAAAATTCTAAATATTCCAAATATGCATTCATTTAAAATTTTAAACATGTTTATGGTAGTGTAACAGTCCACCCTTTGGTGCGAAAGCTGTATCGGACTGTCTAAGGAATTTATAAACCTAACAACTTGGAATTGACTGCAAAACTCATATATTTAATTTTCTAACTATCTAATACCAATGATAAATATATTAGAATAAATTTAATATCAAAATATTTCACATGCCTAGGTGTTTGCTATTATTTCCGATAATTTACTCTACATTACAATATTACATACTTGAGGACTTACATAAATTACAATGTTAACTTTATTCTATTTAAAGTCTTGAACATGCTAGGGACTTCTCCTATGTTGTGATTTCTATCATGTCATCCTCAAGATATAAAAAATAATAATAATAAAATTATTTCTGTCCGATTTACTCCCTTGCAACTTGATTAAAGATTACTTGATTGGTTGTCAAGTGTGTGCTTGCTTGGTGAATGTGTGGGTAATGGGTATAGAAATACTTATCTTAAAATGTAAATAATGTTTTAAAAAATATATTTACCTTAATAAAACTCCCGAGTCACCACCAAAATGAAAATCTGATTTGTTGTCGTTACTCGAACTCCACGTCCTTGTCATCATCAGGTTGCGGTTGTGGAGTAGGTACTGCATATCCATAATATCCCGTGCCAGAGGGAAAGATCAAGTCAAAGAAACCAGAGGACGACTGATCATGACTAGGCAACAACTCTGACTCCGAGTAAAGATATTCACCAGTGCCCCTCGAATGGTCATACCGGTGCCCGTACTCGGGCTATTGAAAATCTTGAGATTGAAAATATGTCTATGACGAATAACTTGGATTTGGATCTGGATCTGGATATCTATAATCATATAGAACATGTGGATCAGGAGAACTACTCCAACATGAATGTGATGGAATAGGCACCGTATAATCCCATTGGTCGTAAGAATATCCATAATGCCCGAACCATGAGCCTGCTGATATTCTGGACCTCCTGGTGCACCACTAGAGCCGGCCTCCGCCTGCTGTCTGTATTGTGACTTAGTAGACTCATAAGTCCGACCTCGCATACCCCGTCAATGCTCATCAGCCTCGTGATCTGTAGACGGTTGTATGCCAGTGTGTCGAGCAACAACAAGAGTGGGACCAACATCAGGTGTGTCATCACCACCACTATCATGATCATCTGCCTCGATCTCTCTACAACTGCTCATAGTCTTCCATTGAGCCGGACTTTGCATGAAATCTGCCCCTTTCTAGGTCCAACACAGCTTTGCGCCATGCGTATTATTGGGTCATCCACTTCCAATTCTTCACTATCCTCTTCTATCTATTTTTCCTTTACTTCCAGCCAAAGTAAAAGTGGGTTATCCCCACCATAAATATTGTCCAACTTTATTGAACAATAGTCATCACCGACGGCTACTATAATATGTGAAAAGGCCGAGCTAAACGTCCTCCAGAGAGGGGGGGTGATGGGGACATCTTGCGCATACGCGCACGCACGCCGCCTCACCTACGCACATACGCAAGGAATAGGAGGGCCCCACCATCGATTTGTCTCGATGACGACGTTCAGGGAGGGCCTCCTACCTAGAAGACGAAGTTTGATTCAAAAGATTGGGCCCGATAATCAAGAAAAACCCATCATGTGATCTCATGATCGTGGCCCACTCGTCAGATTGATTTCATATTTTAGGTTTTGTTTATTGTTATTATTTAGAACATTGTGAACGCTTTAGATTTCTCTGTTTGGTTTTTATTTTAGTTTACTTCATCGCCAAGTAATAGGTTGCGCACATGGTGCGAGTTTTGGGGTATAGGATTTTTCCTATAAATAGGCACCCCTTGTAGTTCTTTTGATTTATTGAAGTTAATAAAAAAAATTCCTACTTTATTTTTCTGCTCTCTTCGTGAGTTGTGGAAGAATTCAAAAGTGGGTGCGAAGCCCTCCCTTTTCGAAGGGCTAACTACCGTGGTGCGAAGCCACATCGATCCCGATTCACCCCCATCCTCCATCATCTTTTTTTTCATCTTCCACCACCATCCGTACTTCGAATTCGTGCTTTTGTTGCATCAGATTTCTTCATTACAGCAGGTTTCCAGATTTCGGCCCGCAGGCGAGCTGAAACTTCAGCGGAGCACCACGCACAAACCGTACATCGGATCGAGCTGAGATTTGGGGGTTTTGGAGACCATCTCTGGCTGACCAGGGCCAAGGTGGCCTTTTTCTGAATAGTGGGCCCCACACACGTGCGGCCTAGATCACACGCGAGTCCGTCTGGCCATTGTTGCTGTCCACACACGGGATCATCTTTTGGCTCAGGTTTTTATCCTCTTTTATCCTTTCATAGCCGTTTTTCATGAATCCTGGCCCTAGATTACGTTTTCCCTAAGTTATTTGCCAATTTTCTTATCCTAGGGTTTCCCGCGTTGGAATTTCTGAATCCCTTGGATTAGAGACTGATTACTATGCATGCGTGGTGATTATTTCTTATCTTTGAGTATTGTTTGGTTCATAATTTTTATTGATCCAGCCCTATCATGTGTAGGCCTGGACCCGCATAGATTCCCCTTAATTGAATGTTTGGACTTTCATGTGGGATATGGAATTTGTGTAATTGTTTCTGAACTAACGTGATCTTAAGCCTAAAATCTCGCATATCATATTTAATTTTCATGTCCTGCATCAGGGGGGGTGAATAGGATTATGCCAAAATAAAAAATAAATGCGGAATTGAAAAAAAGATAACACAATCAAATAATAAAGAAGCACAAGTAAATAGCAACCTCAAATGTACTAGTCTTGAGAGGTTGATACAAACTTAGTTCTAAGGACAACCTAACACCAAAAACCAAAGGCTTATGGCAACACAACCTTACTAGAACGTTTGTAAGTATCAAAAACCCAAACCAATAAAGAGGCAAAAGAAATAACAAAGGAAATAAACTAAGTTATGACAACATTCCCACAAGTGCATAAAATAAATTACGCCATTCACCACAAATGCTTAAAATAAATTACAACATTCACACACATAAGCACATTCAATCATCCACCACAACTCCAGGAATTATAGTGGTTCGTTTGTGTGTACACCAACTATTAGAAAACAGCCACACAACTACTCCACTCCTAATATCCACTCCCTCAGGATATTATTGTTCACTATGAAAAAAGGTTTTCCAAGGTTCACCTTAAAACCTTCACAATTGTGTCTTTAGTTGGGCTTACACAATTACAAAAACCCCCACACTCTGAGATTTTTTGGATTACCTCAGACAAAACCAAAAAGAGATTTTTCTGGCACAACCTCAAAAACCACAAAAAGGATATACAAAATGTAAATGATACTTATCTAGAAATTCTCCTTTTGAAGAAGTCCGGTAGAACCAATCCGATGTAGACGAAGATGTTCAATATCCAGTCTCATAGATGAAAAGGTTCTAGTTCTAAATGATTTTTAATTAAATCAACCTAGGCTAGCTTGATTTGATTTTGATCTCAAGAAAGGGTAAAACACAAATCCCTTTTTAATGTAAGATTGGAATGAAGATCACAAAATCAAATTACAAAAGCTAATTAAAGAGAATCTAAAATGAGCACAATATAGCTTAATAAATTCACAAACTTATCTCTCAGAGTGGTGTCTTGATTTCGCTTTTATGAATAAATGAATAAACTTTGAAATTTGTGTTCTATTTATAGGTGAAAATACTGTTCACTCGACTGATCTAAGGGTCGGTTTGACTGGTTGAAGGACCAACAAAATTTCAAATTTTCTAGCGTGATAAGATAAGGTCGTTACTCGACCGGTCGAGTGGCTTGCTCGACTGGTCGAGTGGGACCAAAAAAGCTTGTTGGACTTTGAGTCGAGCACTGTTCACTCGACTGGTCGAGCAGTCTGCAGGACTGATCGAGAGTTCAACAAAAAATTTTGAAAAATAGCAACAAACCTTGGACTGGTCGAGAAAACTCTTAGACTAGTCGAGCCAGTACTTGGACTAGTCGAACAAGGACTAAGACTAGTCGAGAAAATGACCTATAAACTTATGAAATAACCCACACAAAATACGCAATGAATATGACACAACCTATGGTCAATCTAGGGTCATCCATACCTGTTTGTGAGTTGGATCAATTTAAACATCATTTTCTTTAGAACCTTGATTACTTGTGATACGTGAAGCTTGAGTTCGATCTCTTGAACTTGGGCTTGAGTTACGCTTGAGTTCTTGAGTCTTTAGCGTACAATATTTGAACTCCAAACTTGAACTTGAGTTCTTGAACCTTAGTTCTTGAATTTAAGCTTGCAACCATGAACTTCGACAATCTTCACTTCAACTCGAAAATGTAGGCAAGTTCGACGAAGATCCAGACAACTTTAAAATGCACGAACCTGATCACTTCAACTCAAAGCATGATACAAATACTAAATGGTTTGGCACAACAAAATTTGACAACTCTACGGGTGTTAGATTTACACAATAGCATTTACAATATGCTCCTATGATATCGCCGCATTCTTAGCCTCATGTTGTAGTGTATGAAGACAAGTCTATCCAACATCCTATTCTACAATCTATTCCTATTATTTGAATAAATAAGTGTAAAACAACTTCAATTCCTTTCGCAGCTAGAGAAAGATGTTGTCTGACTCAAAACTTTTACTGCGATTTTTTGGAGAGCCTTTGCGCTTCTCCGAAATTCATCCACCATTCAGCAGGTTGCAACCTAGATACTGAATGTTGTGCAAGAGCATCTCCGAAACTACCTTGGCAATTTCCAAATGTATTTAATTCATTCAATACTCTTATTTGCATATCTAAGTCAGGAGAAAATCTCTTTATCATATTCTTTAGCCCAACACGAACATCATCATCTGCATCAAATGATTGGGCATATCTGTATCTAGGATTTGGATAGTAACCTGTTGTATGAAGTTCGTGGAGTTGTCTTGTGCTCTTGTCGATCATCCTCCAGTACACCTCCTAGTTTGAAGTATAATGTTTAATTGTCGGCTTCGCCTATCCATGGCATCATAAAGGAAGCCTATGGTAGGTGCTTCGTCAGTTTCAATAAGATGGAGTACCCTCGTTAGTAGCTCCATCGCCTTTAGGATCTTGTAGACCTTCCAATATTTGTTGTCCGTTATGGTCTTATTCTTATGTTTTGTGTTAAGCCAATTCAGGAAGTGAACATCTCACTCAACTCTCCCCTATGTTGGTACAAACTCTCCAAGGCTATAAAGTTAGTTGCAAATCTAGTCGTCACGGGCCTAAGCAACTATATTCCCTTCGTAAACATCCTCATTATTGCCACTACTTTATTATAGTTGTAAATAAGTGTCATCACTTCTCTTGCCCTTTCATTCATTTCCTTAACACTCTTCTTCTTCCCAATATCTTCTAATATAAGATCAATATGGTTAACAGCACATGGTGACCAAAATATATGAGGTCTTTTTATCACCAACTTTTGTCCTGCGGCCTTATATGTTACTTTGTTATCTATCACAATCTGCATCACATTCTTTTCTCCAATCTCATCTATCATTTATCAATTAGGGAAAAAATATAATAACCATTTTTTGTTTCATCCAATGCATCAATTGACTTATAGTACACCATTCCCAAGTGGCAACACACCATAAAGTTGATCATGTTGGGTCTGGTTGGGTCAGTCCAACCATCACACATGATCATGCATCCTCTGGCCTGCCATATGGGTTTAAAGGTAGCCACGTATGCTTTCACATCCACATACTATACATTTGTCCATTTCCCCCAATCTCCCTAGCCGTGGGAGTTTTATTTCCTTTGCTTGCTTCTGCTGCTATATCAATTACCACCTTTCAATATGGAGAATTGGCCACATTAGGAGGTATGTGGGCATGTATAAATAACTTTATTGTTGTCATACCCAGCTTCTCAATGGAAGTTTTACTCCACATTTTTTTATCTTTTGTTTAGTTGATTCTTTCCTAAACAACATTGAATTAATAGATGATCTTCTTTGCTCATATTCTTCCACATCCACATTCACAGGGGCATGACGTGAAGATGTCTCCTGTCGGCTGCCAAACATATGTCGTAATCCACCTAACCTACCCCACTTGCAAATGTAGTCGCACTGTCAGCTGCACTCACACTCTCACTCCCACTTCTCCCCATGTATCACTGTAGACACCCCACCCAAGCTAGCATCTTAAGAGAACTATGACAATCCGGGAGCCATGATCATATTCTAAACCAAACCCTAACCCGAATCTCAGCCTAAACCCAAGACCCAGCGTAACCCTAACCCGAACCTCAACCTAAATCCAAGACCCAGCCTAGCCCTAGCTTAAACCCTAAACCATCGCCCAAGCCAAAGCGTACATGCGAATTAGTACAAACCCTAAAAACACACCCGACTATTTGAGCCCAAAAGCCCGAAAGAAGACTTCCGGACGAGTCAGAGCACCAAAGGAAGCCCACCAACCAAAGCCCGGACCAAACCTAGCCCGAGCGGTAGTCGGACTACCGCGGGCAGTAGTCGGACTACCGCCGGCAGTAATCCGACTGCCGCCCCAGAACAGACAGGTGTCCCCTCTGGGGCAACAGCTTTCTCTCGTCCCAAAGTCAACTTTCATATGGATTTACCCCCCTAGCTCACCTTGTTTACTATTTTACCTACCTCCAAAAGCCTATGAGAGCATGCCACATGGCACTCCTCTCTCCTCAACCAATCCCAAGCTGCCATGTCAGCTTTTACCCCTCACAAACCCAGCAATTACCACAATGTCATCAGAAAAGGCTATAAATAGCTCTCTCCCTTTCACATTTCAAACAACAACATCTCATTTCTAAAAGCTAAGTGAGACAGAGAAAGAGAGTGAGAGTGAGAAGGAACTCTCAAGCCTCCAAGATTTGATTTTTCAGCTATCCCTTAGCCTCCTTCCAACCATCTCAACCCCACAAGTCTAGCCCGGATTGATCATGGTGTAGTTCATGTCCTAGCCAACTCGAGATCAAGCCAAAGATCCTTTCATTTTGTTTACATACAAGCATTCATCATAACATCTCTTCCCTTCTCAACCCCCCTGCTTCTCTAGAATGTTTGTGAACGTATGCTCTGTGACTTGCCGTGCATCGGATCCCGTCACATCAAAAATTCCTAGTAATCTAGTCCACTTTTCTTTACTTTTGCATAAGCATCATCACATCCGCCTTCTAAACACATCCCTGGACGTATGCTCTGTAACTTGCCGAAATCTCGGATCTTGCCACATCAGAAATCCGCGTGTGCCTAGTCTTATTCCGACCACATCATTCATCCCTTGAGATTTCCTTATCACACCAAGTAGAGACCGTACATTCGTACAGGCAAAAAGGGTGCCTAACACCTTCCCTCTTTGTAACTGAGGTCCCTTACCCGGAATCCCGGATCGCAGACCAGGAGTCAATCTAAGATAGGAAAATCTTCGGATTTCTCCAACCTTATATATTCCGCGGGTTCTAGCCAACTGCGGGATTTTGAGATTAAGTGGCTAGCGGCGACTCCAAACTGACAGTCAAGGTTACATAACCCCCACATCAAACTCCCCAACCACAAACGGTATAAAAGCAAGATCGCCTAAAAGCATGGGTGCCGATCTCCCAGCATTCACAATCACGTATAGACCTCACGCTAAATATGCGTAGACATTCTTCTTCTTCATGCGCAAGGCGCAGACTCTCCTAGCAATAGTTATTTTCTAATCTGAATCTTCATCAGAATGAATGATCTCTTCATCACGAACACCCATATATTCAGAACCAAACACCTCCTGTCGAGCCATTTTCAAAATTGCATCTTTCTTCTTCTACACAGCAGCTCGTTTCCCATTCGACTCATCCAAACTTACATAAAAATCATTATCTCTTTTATCACTCTGGTACATCCCGCAACTTGACCCTTTCGATGCGCCAAATGTTATTTGAGTCGCATAATTCCACCAGTTATTAGTCTATCACAATAGTTGCACTTCATTTGCTGCCTACTACCACCTACCCTCTGCCAATGTTGATATCCAATATTCTCACTTCCTTGTTGACCATACATTTTCTTAGCTAGATATGACCTATGAGAAAATCTACTCGATTATCGAAGTCTAAATACAGTTTTTATAAGAGAATGAATTAATTAAATCTCGAAACTTATAACCAAATGTAAATAGATTAATGAAATAATGTTCAAATTTCTAAATCTAATCAATAAATAAGAAATTAAGTATTAAACCCTACAAAACTATAAAAACCTGCCCAAAATAAGAAAATATAAACATAAAGTCACTAATCCTAAAATTTAAAAAAAAATAAAAAAATGGATCAATAATGACAATATGACATTCAAGCACATCATATGATCTTACATTAATACCACATCTTATTTAATCATCAAAAAACATTTATATGTTCTAATATGATTAACACATCATATTCAACCATTAAAACAAAAAAAAGATTGGGAAAAAAAATTATTTTCTCCTAATTTTTAAAAATCGGCAGAAAATAGTCCAAAAAAAAAAAAAAAACCACATTAATCTGTTTTATATGAATAACACATCATATTCAACTATTAAAACAGGAAAAGAATGAAAGAAATATATATATTTTTTCTAATTTTTAATAGTCAGCCAAAAATAGTCCGAAAATACAAACAAACAAACAAACAAACAAACAAAAAAAAAAAAAAAAAAAAAACCAAAAAATAGAAAATCAATTGCATAATCTGTAAATTAAAAAAAGCACATTTATATGTTCTACTATGATTAACTCATCATATTCAACCATTAAAATAGAAAAAGATTGAAAAAAAAAAATTATTTTTCCTAATTTCTAAAAATTGGCCAAAAATAGTCCAAAAATTATATAATATATATAGAAAATTAGTTGCATAATCTGTAAAATGCACATTGATATGTTCTAATATGATTAACATATCATATTCAACCATTAAAACAAATTAAGATTGAAAGAAAATTGATTTTTCCTATTTTTAAAAAATCCTCCAAAAATAGTCTGAAAACAAAAAATTAAATAAAAAAGAAAATCAATTGCATAATCTATAAAATGCACATTGATATGTTCTACTATGATTAACACATCACATTCAACCATTAAAACAGAAAAAGATCAAGAAAAAAATAATAATTTTTCTTAATTTTTGAAAATTGGATGAAAATAGTCTGAAATTTTTTTTAAAAAAATAGAAAATCAGTTGCATAATTTGTAAAATGTACATTGATATGTTCTAATTTGAATAATGCATCATATTCAACCATAACAATAAAGATGTACATTAATATTTTCTAATTTGAATAACGCATCATATTCGACCATAACAACAGAGATTCAAAAAAAAATACGTATTTTTCGAAAAATTTCCAAAAAATGGCCCATGGAGCTTTAATTCACCCAAATCCTTGCAATAAGTTGTTTTTATCCTAAAATTCAAGCTAAGAGTGGTCAAATTTTGTAGTAGAATAGTTTAGGGATGAATTTGGAAGGAAAAAGTGCCAAAAAATAAGGAAAAAAAATGCAACTTAAAAAGGCTAGAAAAGTAGCCATTTAATGACCATTGCAGCCTGACCGTTACGGGGCAGTAACGGCCGTTATGGGGAGTAATAGCTGATTCGATCCATAAATTGGGGGTTCACCATTTCAACCCTCGTATCGCATAACGGTACAGGTCATTACCATTATGTATTGGCCGATATGTAACCGATATTGAATACCTTGGTTGGAAGCTTCATGGTAAGCCTTCCTCTGTGATCAAGTGAAGCCCTCATACTAACTCCAACGAGTTAAAAGATCTTGTTTTTTACCACCCTGACGACTATTGTTTCACAAGTGACGTAGTTCAGATCTCATGGATTGAATATGACCCCATGCTTCACAAGATGTCTAGTCTTCAAGATAATCTTCTCCATTATAATCCATCTCTTGTAAGGACAGGTACTGCATCTTCAGGTGTCCCCAATCACATCTCTAGTACACTATACGCCCAACCTTTTTTCCTCCATCACTCAAACTTCACCAACAAAATGAAAGTTGTTAATGACGTCTATTGCATTGCTGGAAAAGGTGTCATCCCTATATCACCGAATTTGTCAGTCCACAATCTTCTTTGCCCCAAACTTTTCTTGCAAATCTATTGTCTGTGAGTACTCTTACGAAGATTGTCAATTGTTCCCAAACTTTTTTCCTAATCATGGTGTTTTTTAAGACCAAAGAACAAGGTGATTATTGGTGGTCATGAAGAACGAGGGTTGTATCTCTACGATTCTCACACCAAATCTCATGTCACTATTTTTCTTTTCTTTTTTTCCTTACTGTGACGGAGGAACTCCATAGGTGACATTTTTGGTCTGTACACCCTTCCACTTGAGTTGTAAAAATGTTTCTACCTTCTTATAATTATGGTTCGTTGTCATGTGAGTCCTGAGCTCTTAAAGCATCAACCTAGTATTTTTCCTATTAATCAAAAAATGAACTAAGTATTACTCCCTTTTCTCTCATTAACTTTGATATATGGACTGCCCCTTTTGTGTATTATTCTAGATTTCATTATTTTGTATCCTTTATGTTGGATATGGGCCCACGGGGTCCACTTGTGGACAGCCACTAGTGGGTGGGTCCCATACTCTTTCCCCTCAGAATATCTCTGGGTGGATATCCTTTTATCTAGGTGCATGCCTATCTCTTGAATCAAATCACCAAGGAGGGAGAGATGAGGTTGAATTTGATAGGTATAAGTCCTTATCTCTATCCGTCTATCGTAACCACCTATTCTTAATCATCTTCGTTCCTGTTTTTGCTCTCAATGCAAAAGCATCCCAAATCCTCTAAGAGAAAAAATTGAGAGTACGAGAGAATACCTGATTGTCCATAGGCTTCCCCTATACGATCTAAACCCTTGACAATATCTAGTCGCCATCCTAACTGTGAACTAGAGGAGTGTTTGGCTCCTTCCCACTCCCGTAGTTGTTAGGCGGATTGTTGGATGAGAGTCGTCCATCTTCGGCTTTGCGAAGGTCCCTAAAACCGTGTAGATACAGTTAGATCCTATGGGCACACCCATCTAAACCTTTAAAGTGGTATTAGAGTGACTTTGATGATCTCCGATTTACGAAAATCGACTCCAACCACAAAGTCAAGGTAAGTTCCCTCTTTCTTAATCTAAAATTTTATTTTATTTAATTCCTTTTTTTAATCATCATGCTGATCGTTATTATTAGAGACTACATCCCTGAGTGAAAGGGTGGTAGCAGCCATGGCTGCCTTTAGGGAGAGAAGGAAGACATGGCCGCCACCTAAATTGAGAAGGAAGCCATGCTCCTATGCGTACATTGCCTATGTATTATCCTGTGCAATGTCTCATTATACTTGTTGTTATCTTGTATAGGCTAAAACCATGTAGTCCTTGTCCCAATGTATTACGTAATGTTATCAGCCTGTGTGTTGGCCAGCATGTGGCTGACAATATACATGTCCCTGTAACGGCCGCTTTTTTTTCCTTTAGGTAGTGGAGATCTAAAAGAATTGTTGGCAAATTTTCAAGAATGTCAATATACATCCCTATGAAATTCCCTTTATTTTCAAAAAAAAAAAAAAAAAAGGTAAAATTCTAAAAAATGTGAGGATCCACCAAGTGACTGTTTCCGTAGATATGTAACCATTTTTTAATACCACACTTTGTCCTATTCAAGATGTACTCGCTCACTGTGAAATATGAAAGAAATATTCAAATATTCTCCATTGGAATTTCTTCTTCTTTTTTCCGTGAGATCCATATCTCATGGAACAGAATACATAGAAGCTACTAGACCTAGTCCTTGAGCAAGGAGCTGACAGGTCTTCAAATCCTTCATAAAGAATGCCTCGGTCTACAAATCATTCAGAAAGCATGCATGAGGAGTGAATTCAAAGTAACACTGGAAATCTTTGGTGAGTTAAGATTCTTTTGAAAATGAGAAACATGCAAAATATTTGGTAAAGTTAACTCACCATTGGTGTGGGTTATGGAAGTTGATCCAGCATGGTAAGACGAGTGTCATTACCAACAACAACAAAGTATAAGGAGAATGCTGATAAACCATGTCACGATCACGAATCATGTAAGAAGGTCATGGTTTTGAATGACTGTATATGGCCCCACTAAAAAATGATACGATACGGCGTCGCATATCGGAATGCCCCATATCCGCCTCTATCGGCCATATTGGTCGGAATTATTTTTAAGCAAAAAAAGATATAAAAAAATTTAGAAAAATATGATAAAATGAGATATGAATCTATCATTTTTTTAAATTTTTTTGTATTTTGACCATGTATTCAATGGTGTATCGGACCATTCTTGGGTAAGAATGATGTCCTGACGGGTTGACCTGTTGTAAGTTCTGGTGTTGATTTTTTCTTTATATAAACTATTGATATAAGTCATAAATTGATATCATATATTGCTAATAGTCTAACATGTCCAAGAACTCAAGAAGTATTACAACTCAGTACTCACTAGTCTATTCACTAGTACGTACGCCGTACGTGTTTGCTTGGAGAATGTGTGACAGGTGAGGTGTATGTAAAAACTAACAATGTTAGTGTAGAAATATTGCCTAAGGAACACTTGGACACCCCAAAACTTGACCCATTTGATGGGTTTTAATCAGGTTATGCCCCCGCTCACACTCATACTACAAAACTTGCACATTCTTTGCTGTCTAATCCCACCTATTCCTTACACCATACTTCCACCCTACATCTTCATTCTCAGTTCCAGTTCCAGACATCCCAACAAATACAATTATACAACAATGGCTACTCTAGTACTTTACAGTCTGCACAAGCCACAAAACCACAAATGAACACCACAAACAATTTTTTTTTTTTAAATGTAGTATCAATTTGCATCATCAAGACATCAACATATTTAAAAATAAAAATAAAGATAAAAAGTAGACATAATATTTGAAAAATGGTGACTAAACTACTCAAATATAATATATATATATATATATATATATATATAAAACAACTCAAAAAACCCAAAACAATAAACTTAGCCTACCCCCCCCCCCCCAAAAAAAAAAAAAAGTAAAACATTTGAAAAGAAAAATGAAATTTTAATAAATTTCAAAATTCCCAAAAAAAACTACATTTTTTTATCAGATCTGATGTAGATCTATTAAAAAATGCATGGCCTCTCCAAATCTGTGATCAGAAACATCGGATTAAAAATAAAAATTTTAAAAAAAAAACCCGAAATTTATATATTTTTCAGCAAATTTAATTTTTTTTTCAATCAGATCTACATAAATCTGATCGAAAATGGATGGAGAGTACAGATCTAAGATCAGATTTTATTTTTATTTTTAAACGATTTTTGAAAAATTAAAAAAAAAAATGATTTTTGAAAAATATAATAATAATAATAATCAAGCGTACATGCCGAAAAATAATAATAATAACCCCAAAAAACTCAAATCTATCTTCAAAACTGATGTTTTTTGGTAGATCTAGGGGTCTAATAAACATAACAATGGATAAGAAGAAGGATTGATAGCAAAAAATGGAGTTTTTCACTTATTTTCCATTTTTTTTCAAAATCGGCCCCAAAATGTTTTAATCCTCCAAGTTGTTGTTAATGGCGTTGAAAATCACTTATGAATGATTTAATCGAGGTATTACAGAGATTGGAGCATAAATGAGGGAGAGGGCGACCGAAAAGGGGAAAGGCCTTTTATACGCGTATCGGGTCTAATCGATACGCCTGCAAGATATTGGACCCGATACACCCATATCAGTCGATACGGGTCAATACGACCCCGATACGGTCCACACGTTACCGATACGGCCAATACAGGGCCGTATCGCGTATCATATCGAGCCGATACAGATATGATACACCCATATCGGCCGATACGTTACCGATATTTCAATCTATAAAGAAGGTAGCAATATGTCAGGGTACCAATCCAAAGCCGACAAGGAAGCCAGAGGGAGATTACGAAAAGTTGTAACTGCATTCAGAGGCTGACTGGGTCAAAAAGATGAATCATAGAAGATGCCCTGAGCTAGGCTGGTACGGAGAGGTGGGTAGACAATGCAAGTGACAACACTATAATGTCAAGTGACCAGGATACTCACAAATTTGACCAATAATCTAAGGCTGAGATGGGTTGTGCCAAGAATATTGTTGAGATGGTAATAGGTCGACTGATAACTAACACCTCTACCACAAGAGCCTCTAGCCAAAATAGAACACCTTCCAATACCATGAAAGAAACCACAAAATTTAGATTTGGAGGAATTTGGGGTTATCTCTTGGCAGAAGGATCCTACAAAGTTATCAAGAACATCTAAATGTTTCTATGTATTCGCTTTAATTAGGAAGCCTCCCAAGCTATTGAACCGTTGTTAAATGTAACTAGCTGACTTGGAGTAAAAGATAACCAATAGTTGTTAGAATCATGTAGCTAGAGAATAGAGCGATAAATAAAAATTGCTTGTAAGATGACAAGGCTGAAGACATTTGATTTTTATTGAGCTTGGATTTGCGGTCAAATCCAAATAAACATGCAGTTTGTTTGCTACTCTTCAGAACCTTTTCTCATGAAAAGTCCTCTCATTAACTTTTAAAATTGTCTAATTGGCACCATTCTTGGGAGCCCTTGTCTATCCATAGAAAAGTCCTCTCATTAACTTTTAAAATTGTCTAATTGGCACCATTCTTGGGAGCCCTTGTCTATCCATAATGGTGCCACCAGATGAACATCTTGAATCACCATACACATGGCAATGTGTTGAGGGTGACATGGACCAACTTTTATATCCCCGTATGAAGTGAAACAACCAATTCTCAGTTCTCACCAGAAAGAAATCAAGTTATTAAATCTTTTGACTTATTAACATTAATCTCTTCTAAAATGCCAAACTGGGTACTGAAGGTAACATCGCAATCCATGAATAGCAAATACATATCTAACATCACAATGCATAAGCTAGACCAATTACTAAAAAAGGAAATACAGAATTCTTTTAATAGCAAAGGAATATAAAACATGTTTGGACAACCAATGCAGCGTAACTTGCTTATTCTTTGGATCATCGATAATACTCCATCTCATGGACAAAACAACAATCAAAAGGAAACAAACTGCCTAAGATGGAAAGTAAAATGAGCTTCAATTTGAGGTGTTTCATGAGCATACCTCATTAACAAAAATAAACCAAGGCGAAGACCCCATACTACTACAAGAAGAGTCAAGACAACCTGAAAAAACGGAACCAGATATTCAGACATCATGGAGAAAATGTGCACTTGATCAGAAAGTGTTAATGGGCCCCTAGAGCAAGAATAAACTCATCATATGATATTTCTTCATGTTTCAATAGCCCAGTGGTAGACAGGCCTCTGTTTCAACAATGAGACCAAGGATCGAGTGGAGGGTGTGTGTGTGTGTGTGTGTAGAGAGAGAGAGAGAGAGAGAGAGAGGAATGCTTACCTGCGTGCTAGTTCTCACGAACTCGTGAGAACTTTTTCAGAACTCATCTCCCATGATATGAGCACAAAATCTGAACCGTCCATGCGATGCAACACCCCATGAAACCCTCGGGTCCAAACTTTCACCCTGATCCAAAACTTTGGTGGGTCATGGCAAAAGGAAACAGTTTCCTCCCTTGATTTGTCTCTCTTTTCTCATTGCCCACCAAAGTTTTGGATAAGGGTAAAAGTTGGGCCCCAGGGGTTTTATGGGGTGCTGCATCACGTGGACCGTTCAGATTTTGGGCTCATATCACGGGAGATGAGTTCTGAAAAAGTATTCACGAGTTCTCGTGAGAACTGGTGCACAAGTGAGCATTCCTCTCTCTCTCTCTCTCTCTCTCTCTCTCTCTCTCTCTCTCTCTCTCTCTCTCTCTCTCTCTCTCTCTCTCTCTCTCTATATATATATATATATGTGTGTGTGTATGTATGCAGCCAAATGCTCAGCTGCGCACTAGTTCGCATGGAACTCATGCGAACTTTTTGAGAACTCATCATACGTGATGTGAGTGCAAAATCTAAACGGTCCACGTGATGCAATACCCCATGAAACCCTCAGAGCCCAACTTTTACTTTGATCCAAAACTTTGGCAGGCCATGGAAAAAGAAAACAGTTTCCTCCCTTAATTTGCCTCTCTTTGCTATGGCCCACCAGATTTTTAGATCAGGGTGAAAATTGGTCCCTTGGGGTTTCATAGGATGCCGCATCACATGGACTGTTCGGATTAGCCGCCCATGACATGTGTGCGAAGGCGCACACATGAGCATATGCCTTTATATACATGCTCTCTCTCTCTCTCTCTCTCTCTCTCTCTCTCTCTCTCTCTCTCTCTCTCTCTCTCTCTCTCTCTCTCTCTATATATATATATATATATCGGGGGCCGACTCTCACCCTAATCCAAAACTTTGGTGGGCCATGGCAAAGGAAACGGTTTCCTCCCTTGATTTGTCTCTCTTTTGCCATGGCCAACCAAAGTTTTGGATAAGGGTAAAAGTTGGGCCTCAGGGGTTTCATGGGGTACTGCATCACGTGGACCGTTCAGATTTTGGGCTCGTATCACGGGAGATGAGTTTTGAAAATGTTCTCACAAGTTCTCGTGGGAACTGGTGGGCAGGTGAGCATTCCTCTCTCTCTCTCTCTCTCTCTCTCTCTCTCTCTCTCTCTCTCTCTCTCTCTCTCTCTCTCTCTCTATACACACACACACACACACACACACAACTCATCATATGATATTTCTTCAAGTTTCAATAGCATTTAATTTAACAAAAGGTTTTAAAACTAATAAAGTTCATCAATCAGGCAACAGATTGACAATTTGACATGTAGCTATTGAAGGTGAGCATTCTCCCCCCTCCCTCTCTCTCTCTCTCTCTTTGTGTGTGCATGCGTGTGCGTGTGTGTGTGTATGTATATATATATATAACTCATCATATGATATTTCTTCAAGTTTCAATAGCATTTAATTTAACAAAAGGTTTTAAAACTAATAACGTTCATCCATCAGGCAACAGATTGACAATTTGACATTTAGCGATCAATGTGTGTATATGTGTACACGTGTGTGTGTGTGTGTTTGTTCACACACAAACACATGTGAGGAGTGCCCAACCACAACTAATTGGATGGCTAAGTTATGGTCCACCTAGCATGTCATGTGTATGACATCCAACCTTCCGGAAGCTAGGTCCAACCATGAAGATCCTCCACTGAAAAAAAAAAAAAAGCAATCCAGAGGGCACTGTAGAAAATAATGGACAGCCGCCGACCGAAGTGCAAATGTGACCCACCTGATGAGTGGATCGAACTGATTTCAACACCAGCTAATCTTCATTGTGGGGCCAACCTTTTGGACAGCTCAGATGACATACCCACGTGGCATGCTACTGAGTTCTTTATACCCACAGTCGTATAAGGCAGCCCATCTACACCCCTGACATGTGCCAGCATGGCCCACAGATGAGAGATCCAAATTCCAAACCATCCATCAAGTAGGTCAGACCATGTGGACGTGTTGGCCCAAAAATCAGGCCAGTCTACTCATCAGGTGGGCCATAATACTAGAAACAGTTGCTTACTAGAAGTTGACAAGTTTTTTCTCAGCTGCTCATTGGTTTCAAATTAGGGCCTGTGTGGATTTATGGAAAGCATATGAAAGGAAATAATGTTTCTCAGGAAACCATAATACCAACCCATCCATCAAGTGGGTCAAACCATGTGGACGTGTTGGCCCAAAAATCAGGCCAGTCTACTCATCAGGTGGGCCATAATACTAGAAACAGTTGCTTAATAGAAGTTGTCAAGTTTTTTTCTCAGCTGCTCATCGGTTTCAAATTAGGGCCTGTGTGGATTTATGGAAAGCATAGGAAAGGAAATAATGTTTCTCAGGAAACCATATTTCCAGAAAACTGTGGGAGAGGAAACATTGTTTTCATTGTTTGTTTTCCAACATGATTTTCCTCGAAATTTAGGATCTATTTTCAATTTTGTTGTTTAGCAAAACAAAGCATTTTCTTGGAAATTTTTTCTAGGTAGTCATTGGCATGTACCAGATTAGCAGATGTGGCACATGCGGGATGCTTGAAGATAGACAATGAATATGTAGCATATGCTGCATATGTGGGTGCTTGAAGCTGAATTGTGCCATGTGTGGCACATTTGAGGTGCTTGAAGTTGTACAATGGCACATGTGACACAAGATATGCATTGGCACATTTGACACATGTGGAATTTGAAGCTAGATGGTAGAACTTGTGCACATTGACACCATTGGCACATGTAGCATAGGAGGGATTGAAGATTAACAATGCCATATGTGACACATTGGAACATGTGGGGATGCTTTGCACATGTGTGGCGCCAAAGAAGATTAATGGTGGTACTTGTGGCACATAAGCACATGTGGAGTACAAGAGAAGATGGATGGTGGCACATGTGGGATGCTTTGCACATGTGGAGTGCAAGATAAGATAGTAGCACAAGTTGCACATTGGCACATATGTCATGGTGGCATGTGTGTGGCATAATAAAAGATGGGCAATGGCTCATTTGGTACATTGGCGCATGTGAAACCATTGAAGATGATGGTGGCGCATTTGAGCTTAAAAATTAAGAAACCCAATTTCCTTCCATGGTGGGAAAATGCCTTTAGGAGTGGAGGTAGGAAAATAAATTTGTTTATTTTTTGAAAAAGATAGAAAGTGGAAAAGATGTTCCCCACAAATTCTACAAAGGAAGGCTTAAACAAACAACAGAAAGTTAGTTTCATGGGAAACAATATTTCCTTTGCTTTCCTTTCCATGAATCCAAACAGACCCTTAATCTGACCCACCTGATGAGTGGACAAGCCTGTTTTTTTGGGGCTAAGGCATCAACACAAGGGTGATTCCCATATGGAAAGGTAGGATCTTGCACCTGTGAGCCATGCTAGCACATTTGGCAGCATGTAGCCTTATACACACATGCGGGCTTTGCAAACAGGATATGAACCAGCAAACATTTTGAGCAATCAAATAAGGTGAGGCAAGAAGGTTCAGCTTAGTATAACCCTGCTGACTCCTGGAACTCACTTGTACTAGTCGCAAATTAGATTAGGTGGGGAATGGACCAGCACATTGAATCCAAATTTTGAAGATAGATTTAACAATTAACATATTTGCAGTACCATCAGACCCTTGAAGGTGAAATAAGTTTAGCACACCCAACTGTTAACTACTGACATTTTCTAATCACATAATCTACTATATAGTAACCTTTCATCTTCTTCTTCTTTGGAAAGGCATTAGTAATCTTTTATATTAATCAACAACGGTAAATAGTGGTTCATGAATGCCAATATAGAGGCAAGAATAATTGATTCATCAAGAATATATCATTGATGAAATGGAGTGAGTCAGAATAGCAGGTAGGGTTCGTCATAGGGTTCAAGGATGAAATCATATTTTACACAAAGTAAACACAGTAATTCCTTCAAAGTTCCGCAAACTAATTCAACCATATGCAAGTAAATGTGTGGGGAACAGAAATGCATGGCAATGTTATACTGCTCTGGTTCTATTCTTCATCAAAGAATTGGTGGACCAGAGGTGAAAAAAGAAATAAAGCTATAAGACAAGATAACAAGAATTTCAAGGAAGCGATACATAGCCATTCTCTGAGAACTAGAAGTTTCACCTGCCTAAAATGCCATGTTCCTTTCAGAATCAGAGTTAACACAGCAAGTATAATGAAATTTGTGCTTCCTGCAGAGCAAAAAGAGATGTATTGAAGCCCCGGATTCAACAATTGGAAAACTGGATTCAATGCAACGAATTAAAACTCTAGGAGAAGAAAAATGATGCATGTACCTACTCAGAGTATGATGCATTCTCAGATGCTCTTTCAGGGTTGTTTGGATGCATGAACAAGTCATTTAAGCTAACACAAGAATGTCCATACCAACCTGGACTTGGACACTGATGAATGGACAGGGATGTGAGAAGAAAAATGACGCAGGTACCCACTCAAAGTATGATACATTCTTATATGCCCTTTTAGGGTTGTTTGGGTGCCTGAACAAATCACTTAAGTCAACACAGAGATGTCCATACAAACTTGGACATGGACGCCAATGCATGGACAAGGGTGCCTATACATGCTGTTGTTTTATATTTATATGACACCTCCTGAGCAGTCGGGATGTCAATAGGTTGTTTCCTAGAGTACACATACCGAGGCTAATTGAGATCACATCTTACCGTGTCAGGGTCTGGTGCTTATGACCCAGACCCAGACCCGTTCAGGTTTGGGTACCCATTGGATCTTCAGATATAGGCGTTGAGTTGGGTATTTGAGTTCAAGTTGGGTCTGAGTTAAATGCGAGCATTTACATAGTTGGGCCCACCTAATGGATGATTAGATTGCACATAAGTGTACCACTTTGACACATGCGTGGTATGTGGTGTGTAAATGGGCTATTTTACATGCATGTACCTTAGCAAACCTCATTCTGTTGCTAGAATAACTAACATATATTTAATATACATAATATTACTATTATAACTAACTAGCCCCAAATGATTTTAACCAGGCCAAAGTTGGTTGACACGAACCAAAGGTGAGAGCCAAACCCAACCCAATTCATTAAGGTCCAAAAATTGAACCCTGACACATTAAAACATGATCAAGTCCATCAGGTGACCTGTATGTTCAGTTACCCATTGACAGCCAACTAGACATCATTTTCCTAAAGAGTTGGCCACAAGAGCATATATTGAAGAGGTGATCCTATGGCACATGTGCCAACATGGCATGTGTGAGATTGGGGCCCAGAAGTCTGTGGGTCCTAAAAGTGAACTCTCTCTCCTGGAATTCGCACCATATGACATTGGATTGCATCTGTTTTGTCCCAGACAAGGCCATCCATTGGTAATTCATCCTTCAAAATTCAAATATTTAAGATTGTCCAATCAGCGAAACTTTCGGGCATCACCTATCCATTATGGGTTGGACAGTCCAGATCACTAGAATGACGTGCCAGTACATGACCTGTCCATTCTGTGTAGAGTTCGCACCAAGCTAGTGAGCCAATGGAAAACCCCAAAGCTGATATTTCCATATTTCACCCTTACAAGGCTCATTCTACACAATGATCTTTTTTGGAACTGCTTGTACCTATTCCAATAATGACCAAATTACCCCTGGGGATGTGGAACTAACAACATTACAGGTGAGGAAATAACAACTCCCATAAACAAACACTGCCTACCTAATCAAGCGAAAATCAAAATAATAATCCCCTAAATTAGGGCTTGGTAGCCTGCAAAGACCCATTAATCTCACATAAGAAAGTGTAACCAACACAAAAATCATAGAAATAATTACAAGAAAAGCTCATACATTGAAACTCAACGAGTAAAAGGAATAATTACAAGAAATTCAAGGAAGAAAGATAAAATTAGGGCAGAAGAAGAAGGAGAAAAGTGTCACCGGCGAAATCTGTGACCTTGTCGAATCTGAGAAGGGCTGTAATTACAAAGAACATGAACTGATACCCTACCTGTACAAACGAAGAATATGAGTAAAGGGAAAGAGAGAGAGAGGGAGAGGGAGAGAGAGAGAGAGAGAGAGAGCTTACAGTGACGAGAGCTGTAATGGCCAAGTAATGGGAGTCGAGAACGGCCACCATTGTCTTATCCGCTCGTCCGAAGCCGCGAATGGTCCGTTTTAAACCGCGGTGGAATTTTCGTTTAAAAGAAGGGACAATTGTGAAAACCTCCCCGCGTTTTCTGACAATTGTAAATAGCTCCCATACAGGCGGACGCGGATTTCCTGCCGACTTCTATGGCGGAAACGGATTGGCTACTGACCCTGCCACTAGCCATTGGCCAGTGGTTGGTGCTCTATAGGGCCCCACCTTGATGTATGTGTTTCATCCGTGCCGTCCAACCATTCTTGGAAGCGGATTGGCTAGTGTGCCACACACCAGCTATATAGCTGGTGTAGGTACGTGTCGTGCGAAGACGAGCACTGACGCTCCTGCGAGCTCCTATTTGTACAAACGATTCAAAGGAGATCAAAGTTATATGGGCCCCACAGTGATGTATTTATTATATCTACACCGCTCATCTATTTTTAGAGATCATTTTGGAACATTATCCAAAAATGAATCATATCCAAAAATCATCTGTACCACACCACAAATAGCAACGGAGATAATGATTTTCACTGTTAAACAATTCCTAAGGCGCACCATAACGTTTATTTTCCATCCAATCTGTCCATAAGGTCACAAAGACCTGAACGAAGAGGAAAAACAAATTTCATATTGATCCAAAATTTTTGTGACCCCAAAAATGGTTTCAATGGTAGACGTTCAATCCCACACTGCTTTTTGTAGTGTGGTTGACTTGATAGTCAGATCTGTATTAATTTTCGTCTCAAGCCTTAAGACGAGTTCGCTAAATGGATGGATGGTTTGGATATAACACATACATCATAATTAGATTCACAGAACTTGCTGACATCAACGCAGCAGCTATATAGCTGGTGTGAGGTACACCAGCCAATCCGCTTCCATGGGGCCGGAAGTGGATTGGCTAGTGTATCATACACCACCGACCTGGCTGGTGTGTTGACATCACCACGTTCTATAGGTCCCATCTTAAGGTATGAGTTATATCCAAACTGTTCGCCCAATTAACGAGCTCGCCTCAAAACTTGACCATAAAAATAAGACAGATCCAAAGATCAAGTGGACCACACTGCAAAAAGTAGTGTGAGATTGATCATCTACCATTGAAAACCTTCTGGGGGTCACTGAAATTTTGGATAACTGTGATGTTTGTTTTTCCTCCTCATCTATATATGTGTGACCTTATGAACATATTGGATGGGATATAAATGTTATGTTGGGCCTATGAATGTTTTAATGGTAAGAATCAGTGTCTCCCTTACTATTTATGGTGTGGTCCACTTAAGCTTTGGGTACGACTCATTTTTTAATCAAATACTAAAATAATATCACCAAAAGGATGAACGGTGTGGATATAATAAATACATCATTTTAGAGCTCATGTAACTTTGATCTTCTTTGAGCCGATGGTAGAATTCAGAGCTCAAGGAGAGTCAGCACTCGTCTTCGCACGACGCCCACCACACCAGCTAGGTTGGTGGTGTATGTTACACCAGCCATTCTGCTTCCGATGGGGCCACTGTGTTGTTTGCAAGAAATCCACCCCTTTTATCCGTTTTTCCAAATAATGGTAGAACATGTGATCAAAACTAATGCAAATTTAAAATTCAAGTGGGCCACACGACAAAGGATTGAATGTCTACCATTCAAACATGTGTGGGGCAATATAAGTAGGGGTGTACATCGAGTCGAACCGAGTCGAGCTGGCCTCAGCTTGACTCGGCTCGAACAGTGGCTGACCTTAGCTCGGACTTGGCTCGGCTCAGTCCTCGAGCCTAATTGGCCAACTCGGCTTGGTTCGATTAGCAGCTCGGGCCAAGTTCACCATTAAGGCATTTCCACAAACACTTGAACTACAACTTTAGAATCTCACTGTTTTACAAACAAAGGCAATGATTTTACAAGTATTTTCTCAAACACCTTCTAAGTAATCAAAAAAAAAAGAGAGAAAAAAGAGGTATTTGTTTCATGTACATACCTTCCTTGCCACCTTGCCACCAGACAAACCTTCCTTGCCACCAACCACATTTTGTTCAGTCATTTTATCAAACAATTGGTGAGCAACATCAGTGGCAAAGTAATCGAGTCACCGAACTAGTTCGATCCGAGTTCGATTCGAGCTAGATTTGAGCTGGATTTGATTCAATCCGAGTCGAGTCGAGCTAGGGCCTGCTTGAACTCAGCTCAAACTCATTCGAGCTCAAAAAAATAGCTTGAACTCAACTTCGAACCGAGTCGAATCAAGCTTTTTTCGAGTCGAGTCGAACGAGCTAACCGAGCTAGCTCAGTTCGTGTACACCCCTAGATAAAAGTTTTGAATTTGCTAATTTTTATATTTTATAATCATCTTCATAGAAATAACCTTACAAACAGTGTGGATAGTATATAAACATCGATGCTTATGAACAGTGGATAGTATATAAACATCCGAGGCAGATTGGCTAGTGTACCACACACTATCTATATAGCTGTTGTATGTAGGTGTCAGGCGAAGAGGAGCATCAGACGAGCACTGATGCTCCTCTTCGAGCTGTACAAACAGTTCAAATGAAATCAAAGTTGCATGGGCCTTCAGTGATGTATTTATCATATCTACACCATTCATCTATTTTTAGAGATCATTTTAGAGCATTATCACAAAAATGAATCATATCCACAATCATCTAGACCACACCATAAATAGCAGCGGAGATAATGATTTTCACCGTTAAACATTTCGTAGGGTCCACCATAATGTTTATTTTCCATCCAATCTGTTCATAAGGTCACAAAGACCTATATGAAGAGGAAAAACAAATTTCATATTGATCCAAGACTTCTGTGACCCAAAAAGGGTTTCAACGGTAGACGTTCAATCCCCGACTGCTTTTTACATTGTGGTCCACTTGATAGTTAGATCTATCTTATTTTTCATATCAAACCTTCGGACGAGCTCGCCAAATGAATGAACGGTTTGGATATAACACATACGTCATGATCAGACCCATAAAACTTGTTGACGTCAATACAGCCGCTTTTATAGTTGGTGTGAGGTACACCAGGTAATCTACTTCCATAAACTTCAGTGCTTATGAACAGTATGGATATTATATAAACAGCGTGGTGGAACCACCACCCGGAGGTCTCAACGGTAGGAATTTACTTGCACATGTTTCCCAATGTACGACCCTTAGTTTGCAAGTGGATTAGCTGGTATACCGCACACCACTGAGGCCAGATGATTAGGGTAAAAAAATATCAGAGTATATCATCAAATGTAATTGAGACCCAAATGAAGAGGAAAAAAAATAATATATCAATCTAAAACTTATGTGATCCCGGAAGGGTTTCAATGGTAGACATTCAATCCCCCACCACTTTTTGTAGTGTGGTTGACTTTATTTTTAGATACGTCTTATATTTAGGCTCAAACATTATGAGCTTGCCAAATCTGTAGTCAGCCCGGATATAACACATACCTTATTATGAGACCATGGAACTTGGTGACATCAACACACTAGGCGCATAGGTGGTGTGTGGTACACATAACCAGTCGGCTTCCCTTCCCTTGAGTTTTATTTGGGTCATTTACTAGTCATGTCCTAACAAGACCACACACCACTGACCTAGTTGGTGTGGGTACATGCCGTGGGAAGAAAAGCGATGATGCTCCTCGAGCTTAGAGTTGTAGGAACGGTTTAAAGGAGATTAAAGTTATGTGGCTCCCATAGTGATGTATTTATTATATCCACACCGTTCATCCATTTGGCAAGATCATTTTTTTAACATGATCCCAGAAATGAGTTAAATCCAAAGCTCAAGTAGACCACACCATAAATAGTAGTGGGATAATGGTTATCAGCATTAAAACATTCGTAAGGCCCACCATAATGTTTTCCATCCAATCATTTCATAAGGTCACACGGACCTTGATGAAGAGGAAAAACAAATATCATATTAATCCAAAACTTCTATGACTCGAGGAGGGTTTCAATGGTAGACATTCAAACCCTCACTATTTTTTGCGGTGCGGTCCACTTGATCTTGCGGTTTTTTTTTTTTTTTTTTGTTTTTTTTTTTCGGCTCTAGCCTTACAACAAGCATACCAAATGGATGGATGCTTTTGATATAACACATACCTCATGATGGGGCCCATAGAACTTGGTGACATCAACACACTAACCAGGCCAGTGACACCCTGATCCATAGCTCAAGTGGTAGACCGAGTGAAAGATACCTCGTTTCAACACTGAGGTCTTGGCATTGATCCCTGGTGGGGGTGGCTAACAGTGAAGTGTGAACTGACAGTGGGGTGTACTAACAAGCTAAAAAAAAAAAACCAGGTCAGCGTTGTGTGGCAATCTGCTTCTTTAAAAAAAAGAAGGATGGAAGGGTGATGCAGATTGCATCCAACCTTGGTCCTTTTCTAGCTAGGAACGGGCAGGAGATTTGAGTGGCCACTGTGATGTATGGGTTTTATCCACACTATCCATCTATTTTTACATATCATTTTAGGATGCAGGCCCAAAACTAAGGTAGATCTAAGACATAGGTGGACCACACATTGGGGATTAAACTCTTACCATTGAAAACATTTAGTGGCCACAAAAGTTTCGGATCAAGTTAATATTTGTGTTTTCTCTTCACCTAGGTCTATGTAACTTTATGAATAGGTTTGATGGCAAATAAACAACACAGTGGGCCTTAGAAAAGTTTCAACAGTGAGAATCATTATCACCACTGCTTCCTGTGGTGTGGTCCACTTGAGCCTTAGATCTGGCTAAATTTTGTTCCTATTCCATAAAATGCCTTGGAAAAATCGATTAATGGTGTGGATAAAACCCATACATCATGGTGGCCACTCAGAGCTCTTGCCCATTTCAGTTGGAGATGAGTGGGGGTAGGGCACAATCCACGTTTGCAGAAGTTCCTACCACCATAAGAAATTTGGCCTTTAGCCACAATTTTCTAGCCTCAATTCAAAAAAAATTAAGCTAAATATGGTTTTTAGCCTGGCTGTTAAGGAACTGAAGCTAAAAGTTTATTTTTCATATTGGTTACTAAGAAACTAAGGCTAAAAGTCCACTAGTTTGCCTTGGTTAGTGAGAAATCAAAGCTAAAAGACAATGATTTTGCTTCAATTGGTGAAGAATTGATACTAAAAGTATAGTATGTTGCCTCGGTTGGTAAGAAACTGTGTCTAAAAGTTCACTATTTTGCCTCGGTCAGTAAGAAATCAAAGTTAAAAGTTCACTTTATAGTCTCAGTTATTAGGAAACTAAGGCTAGAAGTTTACCATTTTACCTCGTTTGGTGAAAAACTGAGTCTAAAAGTGTCTAGATTTGCCTCAGTTGATAAAAAATTAAAGCTAAAAGTTTACTATTTTACCTCGGTTATTAAGAAACTGAGGTTAAAAGTTCAGTTTTTAGCCTCAATTATTAGAAAACCGATGCTGTAAGTCTACCATTTTACCTCGGTTGGTAAAAAACTAAGGTTAAAAGTCTACAATTTTGCCTCAATTAGTGAGAAATTAAAGCTAAAAGTTCACTATTTTGCTTTAGTTAGGAAGAAACCGAGGTTAAAAGTTCACTTTTTAGCCTCAATTATTAGGAAACTGAGGTTGGAAGTCTACCATTTTGCCTTGATTGGTGAAAAACTGAGGTTAAAAGTCTACAATTTTGCCTCGGTTTGTTAGAAACCGAGGCTAAAAGTAAAAGTTTACTATTTTGCTTCGGTTAGTAAGAAACCAAGGTTAAAAGTTTACTTTTTCAGCCTTAGTTATTAAGAAACCGAGGTTGAAAGTCTACCATTTTGCCTCGGTTGGTGAAAAACTAAGGCTAAAAGTCTACAATTTTACCCCAGTTGATGAGAAACAGGGGTTAAAAGTTTACTATTTTATCTTGGTTGGTAATGAACTGAGGCTAAAACTGTACCATTTTAACCTAGTTGGTGATGAACTGAGGCTAAAAGTGTATAATTTTGCCTCGGTTGGTGAGGAACTGAGGCTAAAAGTTCTCTATTTTGCCTCAATTTATAATAAATTGATGCTAAAAATTCATTGTTTTGCCTAGGCTCGAGCACACTTATTAAATTTCTCCAACCATTAGTTATATTTGATCATGAAAAACCTATGGCCCATAAATCATGTTAATTAAAATATTAGGTGGACCAATCCACGTGGAGTTGAAGGAAAAGCTTTAGTGGCGTACATTCAAAGTAGAAGCTTGGCCCATCCGTTGATTGAACCAGTTTGGGATTATTTAAAGAGAATGCTTTCTTCTTTTACCATCATGTCAAGTGTCCCAATTTCGTAGGTGTCCCGGGGATTGGGAAAATGATTGGCTACTCCCCTAGCCACTAGCCTGTGGCTGGTAGTCAGTGCTTTGTGGGCCCCACCATGACGTATGTGTTTCATCCATGCCGTTCATCCATTTTTACAGATCATTTTATGACTTCATCCCAGAAATGAAAGGGATATAAATATCAAGTGGCCCACACCACATGAAAACAATAGTGACTGGATACCCACCATTAAAATCCTCCCAAGGCCCATTGTACTGTTTATTTGACATCCAGTCAATTGATTAGGTCATATAGACATAGATGAAGGGATAAAACAAATATAACCTTGATCCAAAACTTTTATGGGCCCCAAAAAGTTTTTAATGGTCGATGTTCATTCAACACTATTTCCTGTAACGTGGTCCACTTGAGATTGGGATATATCTCCAATTTTTAATCTAATAGCCTAAAATGATATTAAAAAAAAATAGATGGACGGCATGGATGAAACACATACATCACGGTGGGGCCCACATAGCATCGACCACTAACCATTGGTCGGTGGTAGGCAGTCGACCCCGATTTCCTGCACAGGACGCAGATAGGCTGCTGAAACCGACCGAAGCTAGTGGACTACTGGAGTGATGTCGCCATGTTCTTTAGGCCCCACCATGATGTATGAGTTGTATCCACACTATCCATCCACTTGGAGAGATCATTTTAGGGCATGATACAGAGAATGAGGTAGGTCCAAAGTTTAAGTGGACTCACCATAGAAAATAGTGGAACTAGAGCTAGGCATCGGATTGAGTCGGATCGGATTGGGTCCAACCCGATTCGGTTCGAAATTTGCAGGGTCAAACCTGAACTCAATCCGATCCGATACCGAGTCCGGGCCATCTTACTCGATCCGATCCGATCTTCTGCTGGCCTGAACCGATTCGACTCCGACTCGGTCAGGAAAATCGAGTCGGATCGGATTGGACAAGGTTCGGATCGTTCATTTTTTTCAACATTGTGGAAATTATTATTCTCATTGTTTCCTATGGTGCGATCTACTTGATTATTGGATATATTTAAAATTTAGTATCAACCCCTAAATTGATATGGAAAAACCGATGGACGGTGTGGATAAACTAAAGAATTCAAGACGGGCCCCACATAGTTTACTCAGTAAGATAAAACCGTAAAGCTCATGCTAGCTACATTCGCGATATAATAAGACATTAGCTTTACTAAGCCACATGTGTACAAGTCAGAACGCATGCCCCAATAGCATTGCACATACGTGAAAAACCCAATCCACCCATCATGCAGACCAAACGGTGTAGATTTTACTGCCTGAAAGATGAAGGTGGTCCACTTAGTAGTTGTGCTAGATGTGTTAGAAACCTGGCCAATTTCTTTTACATATTTACATTTGTTCAGTTAATTGTGGCCCACCTGATTAGTGTTCCGATCCTATTCTACAAATAGGCAATCTACATGGTGGTACCCTTCTGATTTAATGGCTTGGATACTGCACATGTCTACCACATTGGCATATGTGGTGGGGCGTGCATTAACTTACCCACACACGCGTGAGGGCTTCTGCAAAGGTAAATCTCAAATAGCTTATTGGAGAAGCTTATGCCTGATATGACTTCCTGAAGAAGCTTCAAGTCCTCTATGTAGCTAACTAACACCAGCTATACAACTACTTTGGGTACGTGTCGCTCGAAGATGAGAGCTAGCTAACACCACTTATACAGCTGTTCTAGGTACATGTCGCTCGAAGACGAGCATTGACGCTCCTTGAGCTCTGAGTTGTACGAATAGTTCAAGGGAGATCAGAGTTACATGAGCCTTACAGTGATGTATTTATTATATCTACACCGTTCATCTATTTTCAGAGATCATTTTATAGCATTATCCAAAAAATGAATCAAATCCAAAGATCATCTGGACCACACGATAAAGAGAAGCAGAGATAATGATTTTCACCGTTAAAAAATTTGTAGGATCCACATACTAATATGAGATATAGGAAGGGGTAAACTTGTAATTTACCAGTTACTACACCCGGTGCGGTCCAGATTGAATCGGATTGGATCCAAACGGATCGGATTTCAGTTCGGTTCGGTCGGATTTGCTACGTACCCGAATTTGATTCGATTATCGTTCGGATCTGACCGATCCTACCCGAACCTAACCGATCCAGGCTATCGGTTTTGTTTGAATCGGGGCGGATCGGGTCGGATCCGCTAGATCGGGTCCATTTTGCCCACCTCTAAGTGGAACCATGACGTCCACCATGGAAACCTTTTAGGACCACTGATATTTATTCGAGATCCAACCTGTTTATAAGTTAACACAAACACGGAATAAGGGAAAAAACAAATATCAACTTGATCGAAAATTTCCGTGGCCCAAATAAGTTTTTAATGGTAGGCGTTCAATCCCCACTGTTTTCTATGGTGGGGTCCATTCGAGCCTTGGATTTCCCTCATTTATTGGATAATGCCCTAAAATGATATATCCAAATTGATGGACGGTATGGATAAAACACATACATCATGGTGGGCCTACTTAGGTTTCCAAGAAATTCCTTCGAAACGCTTTGGTAGGAAATACGCGTCCCTCGCGGTTTAGTCAGCCTCACTACCCAAGTGACTAAGGGCCTGTTTGAGCATTTGCGTTAGCGTGGATTAAATGGGATGGAATTGGGCTGACAGCAGCATTTATGATAGACAGTGGATTGTTTGGGATAGAAGTATACACCTCTATCCTAGGATAGATTCGACATTATGTTTGGAATTCATGGGATTCCTTTCATCCCATAGGATACCATGGTGGGGCTGTTTGGTTTGCCCATGGGATACAATATATGGGAAAACGAGGCGGTTTGCCGATTCCACACACGTGTGGTAGCTATGCCCATCTACACGCCCACACACGTGCTAACATAGGATATGTGTACAAGATCGGATCTTTCCATCAGGTGAAATACACTGTTTAGATATACTTCGAAGAAGTTCATAGTAATTCATAGATAAGGTGGGCCACGGATTACAAAACAAATGGATGGCTAAGAAAAGTTCCTTTTGTACATTGTGACCCAAGTGAGTGTTGCTACCTAAGAAGATCTGGGCATTATTAGCAACCACATGGAGAGCTCTGATCTTTCACATGCACTCCATATTGGCACGTGTCTGCCTATAGATGAACTGGGCTCCATACATGTGTGTAATCAGCTATTCTTTGAGGATTTCTCTCTTGAGATTTACTAGCTTCATAAACAGATGCATGCACTGCCCTTAAAGGATGCGGTTTGGCTGGAAACAGATTGGCTACTCCCCCTGCCACCAACCACTGGCTGGTGTTCAGTGCTTTGTGGGCTCCACCATGATGTATGTCTTTCATTCATGCCGTATATCTATCTTCATAGATCATTTCATGATATTACACAAAAAAATGAGGTATATCCCAATCTCAATTGGACCGCATTATAGGAAATAGTGTTGAATGAACGTCAACCATTAAATTTTTTTTGGGGGCTATAAAAGTATTGGATCAAGCTGATATTTGTTTTTTCCCTTCAGCTGGGTCTCTATGACCTAATCAACAGATTGGATGTTAGATAAATAGTACAGTGGGCCTTAGGAGGATTTAAATGATGGATACCCAATCACTACTGTTTCCTGTGGTGTGGTCCATCTCAGAATTATATCCATATTATTTTTAAGATAAATACCTAAAATGATATTTAAAAATGGATGAACGGAATGGATGAAACACATACATCATGGTGGGGCCCATAGAACACTGTTTCATCCCATAAATTAGGTAGATCTAAATATCAGGTGGACCACACCATGGGAAAACAGTAATGATTGAATGTCCACCATTAAAAACCTCTTAGGGCCCACTGCAATGGTTATTTGACATCTAACCTTTTGATTAGGTCATACCGACTTGGATGAAGGGAAAAAATATATATCAGCTTCATCCAAAACTTTCATGGCCCCAATAAGTTTTTAATGGTGGGCGTTCAATCACCACTGTGCGGTCCACTTGAGATTTGAATCAACCTCATTTTTGGTATCATCCCATAAAATGATATGGAAGAATGGGTGGACGGCATAGATGAAACAAATACATCATGGTGGGGCCCACGGAGCATCGACCACTAGCCATTGGCCAGTGGTAGGGTGAGTAGCCGATCCGTTTCCCGATTGGACGCGCGTATATGGGATTTGAATAACAGGTGGGTCCCACAATAGATCACTTGTACAAATGCTCAAGTGCATGAAAAGGATAAACGTCGACCGTCGGATTCTTTGAATACATGTGACCTTACTGATGGTTGGTTGGAATACGTTTTTGCATAGATGATCTGGAAGGTGGACTCCTCATAATTTACCGTTTCGATGACCAAATTACATAGTAGGTTCGCACATGTGTCCGCGTATAGAAGTGCATGTATATATAACAAACCTTTGTTGAAAATGCTTGACGGCTTGAGCAGTGGTAAAATAGAAGTAAACCTCTTAATCCCGTGCCCAAACAGGCCCTAATAGTCCCTTCACGATGTATTTGTTTTATCCACGTTGTCCATCCATTTTTACACATCATTTTAGGCCTTGATCCCAAAAATGAGTGAGATCTAAAACTCAGGTGGACCACACTACGCAACCCCGATCTTCTCTCTCTCGTTTTGTCTTCTCATTTCTTCCTGCCAGGGTCCGCCAGCCTCCCAACCCGCCCCTTTGAAAACCCCCATGTGCCTCCCATCTCCTTCCGAAACCTCAGACCCATCCCCGTCAAAACCCCCGTCAACGTCCGCACCTAGCCCCTTTCAAAACCCTAAACCCCTATAGATCGAAACCCATCGATTATGCTTATGAAACCTTCCGATCTAGCAATGCTCCCCTCCGACACCGTCGAGCTTCGTCATCTTCTCTGTTTCCCGATCGATCTACAGAGGCAAACCACATCGCTACCGGACAATTAGGAAAACAGGAAATCGATGGACCTCGGTCGCTTTCGCCGCTCTTCAAATAATCAGATCTTCACCTCATTTTTCCTCCTGTAGAAAAGCCTTATCAATATGTAATCTCTCTCTTTCTCTCTCCGTCCCTCTCCGGCGTCTCTCAATCTCTATTTCTCTCTCCGGCGTCTCTCGATCTCTCTTTCCCATAGCTGATTGAAGATGCCGATCTCTCGGCCGTTGCCCTCCATCTCGCCGGAACACGCCGATCTCGGTATCATCTCTCTCTCTCTCTCTCCTTATGACATTGGATTCTATGTTGGGAGGATGTTGATTTTCCTGATATGTCTTTTTTGGTTTTGGAATTGGATCTGATTTGGGTTTCTGTCTGGTAGGTCTAACATTTATGAAAAATCATAGCTAAGGGAGGAATATGTTTTTAGATCTTATATATGAACTTTTGAGAGCATGGATATGACACATACATCATGGTGGGCCCCACATAGGTTACTCATTACTCAGCATGCAATCCAAAATTGAATTTTAGGCCCTTGCATGCTCCTGGTGTTCCTTACTCGATGAGTTCATCAGCATGGTTTTTGGGCTGGGGCATAGTTTCAGTGTGTCCCCACCTCACATACATTTCCACGTATTGTAATTACCATACATTAGAGTTGTGTGGGACGACCATGATGTCTATTTATAAGTGAAATCCAAACTATGAATCTGATGTCCCTTCTCATGTTCAATTGTATAACCTCAAATCATTCTAATATAAAACTCAGAACACACATGAGACGGGTAACAATGCACAATCATGCCTAGAACCTATTTATGTCCACATGGTGCTGCCCACCTGACTTTTGGTGTCCCTTCATCCTGGTGAGGCACAACTGATGATGGATTAGATGGCATGTCAACAACATGTTGGATCCCAATTCCCTCTTCAAGTTTCTATGGTGGTCTCCAATGTTCTCCGTTATTCGCTTTGACTCATATGAACCGTGGATCAAGCTTGGTTTTGGTATTTATAACTAACATGGGTCCCATCCAAGGGATGGGTTGGATGACACTCACACATCAGGGTAGGCTCAACACAGCTCAAAGATTACAGTAACTACCATACCTTGGAACATAATTATGTGATCATCCATCATTTTCCTGACCAAAAATTAGGCCGCTCTCAGCCATACATGTGTCACATGAGTACAAGGTCTCTTGCACAGTGAGGGAATCAGATTTCTCACATTTGCAATGAATGACATCCTCAAATTTTCATTGCATGAATCAGCAATTCATACCACAAGACTTGTCACAGGTATAACAGAGAATGAAGGCTAGTCTGTGAATTTTTTTCCCCAAAATGAGAGGCTTGCTTAAAAGCAAATCCATTGTAGGACATGCTGTGACATGGCCATAAATACTACCAAATCCCAGTTAATAGTAATTATGTATTAGAGATATTGATCTCTAATGCATAAATGCTTTTAGCAAGTACTAATTATGCATAACTACATAGATTGGATTGGCCAATTAGAGGTCGGATCTCTACCCTCTCTTCTTCATTTTCCTTACCTCTATTCCATGGTTGAGGAAATTCATGTCTGGCCTGAATTATCTGTTCATTCTGTCTGTCTTTTCCATTGTGTATGGTTGTCTAGGAACTCAAAGCTAACATCAGATGGTTGAGATGTATGGAGTTCTTCAGAACACTTCAGTTGTACCACAACAGCGCCTACTTGGATGTTGAAAAATAAGATGCAATAAATGTGTACATTTATGTTCCTCAATGTTTTAGACAGGCGTCATGACACTCGTTTTACTGTGTGAAATGAACAAGATTTCATACGGTTACGTTTCCATCCTATCAAATGTTTAGTTATGTTGTGCACATTTGGCTTTTTGAACAAGCAGGTTTATGGGGTGTTTCCAACCTCAAGATGGTAAACCAACACTTTGGGAGCTAGACTCGGACTAACACTTCAATGTTGCGGGGCATAACTTGGGTGATGGAAATGCAAGGTATGGATACAAATCAAAATTCCATGTGTTTTAGGTTCAAAAAGTGATTGCAATTTGGAGGGTTACTTCCTAAATATAAATAGAGTTAGACTAACCTGTTTTGGTCATTTCAATAAAAAGGAAATGACAGGAATGAATGATATTTCATTGTATTCATAACAAGCAAGCAGCCTCGAAATTGCAATTAAGTTTTTCTTGAGTCCAACTTGAGATTGACATAATAGCATTTTAAAGCCAACCCTAAATCAAACAGATGTGGAACTTACATAAAGCCATCCAGATCATGGCATTCCAGCTTGGATAAGCAAGCCTCAATTGGCAGCAGACTACTGGAAATAGACTAGTTTGAGTGCTATTTTGGGCTATGGCCCACCAACGCCAATAGTAGGGATCACCATATGTTGGGTCTGGATTGTCATATAAATGCACTACATTTACAGTTTTGATGACCCTGCACGTGGTATATCTGTGGCAGGAACACCACATAGCTAATCTATTATAGCCCAACAGCATAACAAACCAAACTCCCCAGACAGTTAATCATTACAACCACAACTACCAAAAACAATGAAAACTACCATTATTCAAGAAAATTGCATTTCTAGCACATAATTTCAGAATCTGTACCATACAATTTAGGAATTTCAAGCACAGGTCAAATGTCATCTCCATGAGAGTTGTTGTTTCCATGTACATTTTTGCTATTCATGTAGTTGAGATTTTATTTTTCTGTCATTTTCAATGGGGCCATCATCTTTGTCGTTTTTGTCATCCATAGTTTTGATACTCTCGAAACCTTGGCAATCCAACTCAACTTGACGAGATTTTGAGCTGAATCTTCTCTTGTAAACTCACTCAAAACTTACAATAGTGGTTTGTTGGGACTTGACAAGATTCATCGAGTCAGCCCCAAAACTAGGTCAATACTACAACTAGGCATGACTTGATCGAATCACTCGCCCAATCTTAAATGGTGGGAAGGTAAAAAATGAGCAAGAAAGGCCTGGAGTGAGGTATGTTGATGACATTGATTCCTGTTCAACCTGGCACTAGCACCCATCTGAAGTGAAGTTTCTGTCTTTCTCCTCAAATGGAGCTTGTCTATGCTCCGGTAAAACAAACATCATCGTGATCATTTTTCTCTTTTTTCTCAAACAAAACCTTATCTAAGTTGCTGAGTTTTGGATCACTATTTGATCCTTGCCTTGAGGATATGCATGGTATCCATGGTTCAGTGACATGGTTGATTTGATGAACTCCATCATGTATGGAATGTGCCCTGGATGTCTCCCAGACTGCACAATCCATTCCTAGTCATCGAATTGTTGGCATTTTGTTGGTTGAATGAGACTATTTTGTGCTTCCTTTCTTAGTTTTTGCAGACCAGCAATTGAAAGGTTGGAATTGTTTGATTAATTAGGCTTTCAGGGCCATTCTCCATTGACTGGCACCAATCATATTAATGGCCTGGATCACCCCAAACTTGGGCTTGACTTGTACAGATTGAGGATGCAAGGATACTATCTTCTTTGAGTTGAGAATAGTATAATACCTCATCAGTTATTGCATATTTAACTTTTCATACTGCTTTAACTAATTTTTTTTTTCTTTAATGAACTGGGTATCTTTTCGAGAAGTATTTAGACTAGGGATCATTAGTGACTTCCTGATAATTATAATTTGATATGATTTTTTTTGTTCATATTATAGACTTCTTTTTTCATTACTTAGGTGGGAAGGAAGGAGTTCTTGTGGTTTGGCAGCTTGATGCAGGATTTTTGCCACGTATATGATCCCCACTTCAATATTTTACGCATTCTACGGATCCTTCCATTTCCTCTGTAAGGATATCTTCTTTGTACTTGTATAACATCATAGAAAGTCTTGCTTCAAATTGGTTGTGTTTCTTCTCAGAGCATCTAAAACCTTAACACGATCCCTACTTTCTCCTCCTCCAACAACCGATTGTGTCTCTATCTCTCCACTCTCAATCTCTCGATGCCTCCTAAGCCTTCACTCTTTTGTCTCCGATCGATTCAATTTCCACAACCATGGCAGAATCCTGCCCTCCAATTCCAGGGCCATTGCCACACGCTCAGTCCTGATGCAAGATGCCGCCACAGAGGCCGTCTCAGCCGCATTAGCCGTTGATAATCGTGTCCCTGCGACTGTAATCACTGGATTCCTAGGATCTGGAAAGGTTAGCGTTTTATTCTTTACCATTTATTTCTAGAAAAATTGAATTCATGCTCTAAATTCCGGAACTACAACGGTTAGGTTTCCTCAAATCTTCTTTCATTGGGAAATTCTACAATGCCCAGGCTGAATATTTGTACTGTAAAGTTTTGGGTTTTCAACTTTTACAAGTGGGGCCAATGGTTCAGTGATACTTAGCCATTGATACGACAGAACCAACTGTGGATGGCCCATGCATGGAAACTCTTCGAGATGGAAAATCCTAACCATTCAATAGGTGGTGCAAATGAAAATGCTACTATGGTTCACATTCAACTGAAGAAGGCTAAATATTCTATAGCTAGGATCTCTAGCCTGGGAGATTTCTGGTGCACGACCCATCCAGGATAAAACCAATCATATCAATGGTTTGGATCACTGAACCACCACCCCACTTTTACACAGAGGGAAAATCTGAAAGTACTGTACAAACTATCGGCCGAGCATTGTACTATACCTCTTTTCATTTATCATATTGGAATTTAAACGTACGCTGTTGCCCATTTGACAGTTTGTGATTTTGAAGAAAGTTCAAAAAATCATTTAAATTAAAGCATCTCCTTGCTGGATGAATTTTTTGAAATACATTTCAAGGGCTGTCAATGGGCCAGGCCCAGGCTTTCCACAATCAAAATTTTGAATAGGGCCAGCCCGATGGGCCTTGCTCAAACAGTTCAAAATCCGGGCCTTGGACAACCCAAGCCCTGCCAATTGAAAATCCTATACATTTCCAATACATTATGATACATTCTGATGTTATTAACCTTGACATGATATTGAATTGCTTTGAAATTTTCTGGGAAGGAACATATTGACTATACTATGGTGCTATTGTGTGTATCAGGATGTATCAATGGTACAAACTAATACAACAATAAATTTTAATACGTATTTGTATTGCAAGAGGAACATTTGTATTGCATTGCTGGATGAATTTATCGCAATCATAGTTTTTAAGCTTGAATGGACTTCAGTCAAGTTGATGAGAAACTTGTTTTTGTTGTTGTTGTTGTTGTTTTTTTTTTTTTTGGATCAAGTTGAGTTGGATTTTTCTAGGGTTTTCAGATTTTTGACAAACCTTTCATGTTTTTATTAATTTGTACATTATAAATACTTTTATATTTAAAAGTAATAATAAAATTTTGAGTTTTGACTTTCAAGCTTTGTCTGAGTCTTTAGTCAACTTGACCCAATGCACTTTTGCGCCCATTCAAGTTTTCGAGTTTCTAAACTATGATCATGATCAAGGTATTCAAAATCGGTTAGGTAACGGCTGTAATGGCCAATACATACCGGTAACGGTTGATACTGTTACGTAATACGGCCTCGAAACGGGGCACCTCCATTTTTTGGGTTTGTAACGGCCGTTATGGGGCCATAACGACCGTTACGGTACCGTAACAACTGTTATGGGCCATAACCCTAAAGAAAATAGTAAAAAATGAAAAAAAAAGTTCCTTTTTCTTTCTTTCTTTCTTCTTCTTCTTCTTGTTGCTGCTGCAGCGCTGTTGTGGCAGCGGCAGTAGCCCTTCTTGTTTTTCTGTGTTCCTCTCTCTCTCTCTCTCTCTCTCTCTCTTCAGTTCACTCTCTTCTTTCCCTCCTCTTTTCGGTTTCCCTCTCTCTCTCTCTCTCTCTCCTTTTCAATTTCTGTCTTGGAAAAACAAATGGATTGCGTGTGTTGGAAAAACAAATGGACTGCGTGCACTTTTAATGCTATGTGGTGCACGCAGCACAATGCACACAGCATAGTGCACGCAACACTTTTGTTTCGTGGGGCCTACCTTGATTTATGTGTAGTATATCCATGCCGTCCAACGATTTTTCAACTTTATTTTAGGGCAGATCCTTTAAGGGATCCAAATTTCAATTGGACTGCATAGTTGGGATTGAATGCCTAGTGTTAAAATCTTCCCAAGGCCCGCTATAATGTTTATTTTCCATCGAACCTGTTGATAAGGTAAGATCTTGATGAAAGGAGAATACAAATAACAGCTTGATCCCCCAAAAAAAAAAGTCTTATGAAATTTGTAATGGTGGGAATTAAATCCTTATTTTGTGGTCCACCTAAGATTTGGATCAGCCTCATTTTTTGGACCATGCCCTAAAATAAGTTGGCAAAAAGGATGGACCATATGGATATACAACAAATGCATTGAGGTGGGCCCCACTTATAAAGGGATACTCATTAGTGGTCCACTGAAGATTTAGATTTACTTGAATTTTTGGACCATGCCTTAAAATGAGTTGGCAAAACAGATTGATGGCATGGATATACAAACACATTGAGGTGGCCCGCCTAGCCCACTAGTGGTCCACCTGAGATCTGGATATACCTTATTTTTTTCCAATGCCCTTAAATGAGTTGCCAAAATGGATGGATGACATGGATATATAATAAATAATCGAGTGGACCCCAATACATGGCCCTAAAAATTTATACGTGAGGTATATATCAACTCAAAATTAACCAATTAAATTTTGGTACCATTGTTGCTAAGTCACAATCCCAAAATTAAATCACTCCAATTTTCACTGTTAGTTTGCAGACACTTGTTTTTGAAATAGGACCATTTGATATTTTTCATTTTTCATTGTCCAATAAATGTCCACCAATCCATTTGTGGGATAAGTGCCAATAGATTGCATTAATTTGAGGCTAGTTTGGGGCATCAAATGGTCCCCAAATTAGCCCCGAATCGACAACACTATTTACCTCAATTTAATTTTAATTTTTTAAAAGATCTATGGGGGAAAATGATATCTTATTGTTAGGTATCTGATTTAAGGGGGGAAAATGATATCCTTAAAAAAAAAGAGGGGAAAATGATATCAAATTGTTAGGTATCTGAATTACATAATAGGATACAAAAGTCCCTAAACTCTATATATTGAAATGAAATGTATGTGAGTCATGAAGTATACAATGCAGTAGTATTATAAATAAAAGGAAAACTTGAAAATATAAGATGTTTTGGTATTACATTCATTATAGTAAATTTTTATATATATATATATATATATTATATAGTTAGAAAACTAAATATAAAAGGTTTGCAGTTAATTTCAGGTTGTCAGGTTCATAAATCCATCGGATAGCCCGATATAGCATTCTCACCAAAGAGTGGACTGTTAATCCACCATAAACATGTTCCAAATTATAAATGAATGCATATTTAAAATACTTAGAATATTCCAGATTTAATCCATATTTTTTTGGCAAAAAAAAATAATTTGCACCGTTACGAGCCGTTATGCCCTCTGTCACGCCCCAGACTCAGTGATCGGATTCACAAGGAACCCGATAGCCGATTCCGGCCGCAACAGCCTCCGTAGCACCCCATTCTCGGCTCTTGAGGCAGGATTCCGATCCTGGGATCTTACAAGGAGGATTTCCATATCACAATTCCAATCCAATAGAGCATACCCAAGATCATAGCAAGTAAATCTCAAAAATAAACTAAGGAACACACTGCAAAATCCACTATGAATTTAAACTTTACAGGTACAAGGTTCAAAAGGAAATACATAATGTAGAAAGAGGGAAGGAAGGCTCTGTAACAGGTCCTCCGCTCGCGCCAACCAAATCCACGGCTCCTCCACTACCGCGCTGACCTAGGATCTTCTGCACGCATCAATCATGCATAAGCTTATAGAAAGCTTAGAGGGTGGTGAAAGTGTGTGGCAATGGTGCTCAGAAGAAGATAGGGGAGGATGCAGAAGGAAACATGAATGATACCAATAACACTAGCCGTACCGAGGCCAAGCTACGAATGCAGTTTGCCGTACCAAGGCTATGTAATGCAATACATGAGTACTGGGCGCTATACCAAGGCGATGCACTATAAGGCTTATACAGCCGATGCAAATGCAATGCAAAGTAATGCCGGTCCTCATATTCAATCCACATCAAGTATAGTTCCATCATAGGGAATCCACCGGGGTCTAATACACTGCAGGACGACTGCCGCTTTACAGACCCGCACAGTCAAATGAGCGTAGGAGACCTCACTACCTGCCTGTGGACAACCAATTACCAGCGAGACTCGACGGTAGCGGACCCACTCACGAGCTGGCTGGACTCAGCCTAGAAATGCTCGCTCACTCAGGCGGATAAGGCCACATCCCATCTCAACCGACTACATGACAGTGGGAGACGCGGCCTAACGGTGTAAGGCACTTGGGCGCTCATAATTTCCACTCGGTCACGGCGTTAAGGCATCTTTTAGGTACCTTGAAGGTTTAGGGGCTTTCATCTAGGGATATCCTATACACCCTAAATGCTCAAATAATATATTTCCGGTGTCCACATACAGCCATCCATGAATATACCTGTGGAGGCAAGGCCTTGGTGAAACAAAGGCGATAATATCCATGAGATGCGATGCTAGATGCATGAATCAAGCACACCAATCATGCACCAGCTCCAAGCACTCAATGTTCACAAGAGGGGAAAACTCCATCCCTCTACATACCAACCCAATGACCCCACACTAATGCAATGCAACTACGTAATGATGCACATGGGTCATGAGGGTGAAATAGGTGCGCCATACGGCGATAATGACGTGGAATACACTCATTCTCAAGGAGGGATCAAGTCTAGGCACTTAGATAGATCCTCTAAGGAGACATCCTCTAGTGGGGGCCCAATAGTTTGGGTTAGCCCACAAAGCTAAGGAGAGCAAGACATAAGCCTGAAAGGATAAACGGTCCTAGCAAGGGTCTATGGTGGATCTTTAACCACTTATAGAGAACCCATGAGCCTACCTTAGGATCGCCAAGGAGGACATCCAACCTCAATTGGTTCCAAGAGGTAGCCCGCCTAAAATCAAACGCGAATCAAGGCCTAAGGCCTATACCAGTACATGGGCCTAGTGGGCAATCATACAAAGCCCAACTTAGAGGCAATATTGTGGGCCCATAAGCAAGGTTTGGGCCCAATCATAAAGGTTATAAACCCACATATTGTAGTGGGCCTAATGGGCAGCCCGTTATTCCAACCATATGGGCAAATCCTTAAGCTTAAATCAAGTGAATCGGGCCTTACAACTTGGCCCAAGTACAAGGTTAATTTAGTGGGCAACCAAAGACCCAACTACTTGTTTAATTTAGCCCACAAACCCATCACAATAATATGGTAAATATAGGCCCAAAGGTCCAATGGGCCTATCAAGAAAGTTCCAGCCCAACAAGGCCTAAAGAGTCCAACAACAAGCTACATACATGGACCCAATTAAATCCAACTGGGGTGGGCCTCAAGAGTGCACTGATTAAACCCAAAGCATGATAGGAAATAGGGCAAGATGTGTGTGCAAACATCCCCAAATTTGGTGGGCTATGCTGTCCCAAAACATATAGTTATGGGGAGCAACTTTGGGCATATTGCTGAAATTCCAGCCCATCCACTTTCTGGGCCTGCTGGAATCCAGCAATAATTTAATTTATATAAATATTTTGTTCCCTGGTAACTCACACATGTCACAGTGGGTCCCACTAGATAGGAGGAGTGCATATAACACATAAATCAAGTGGGCCAGTTGCTGGACTGGACGTCTAGCAGCAGCCCAATAGGGTTGGGCGTCCCAGCTTGGATGGTCAAGGGGCCTTGGATGGCTGCCCTTAAAATCATCAAAGTGGGCCCCACATGTGGACGTCCCACTGGGAGGTGAGCCATGACCATGTGGGCCACGCTATGGAGGGACGGCGTGGATAAAACCATACATCAAGGTGGGCCGAAAGAGGGTAGACGGCCAGCCCATGGCTGGACGCCAGCCCAGCTGGGACGTCCAGCTATGGCTGCCAGTCTAGCAGCAATACACCCCTATTTGGGTGGAAAAATGGTGGCCCACACCCCCAAGATGGGTCCCAACATGATGGGCCACAAGATGGGCCAATTAGGAAGTCACAAGCCCAAGCACAACATGAAGAAAACACATGGACAGCAAGGTAGAAATTAAAAGTTCTGTTGCATAAACATTGCTGTCCACACCAATGTACACCCATAAAAGTGGGCTCAGACTTGTCTATGAGGGGATAGATGAGTGGTTAATAATTTTTATGAAAAATACGGTAAGGTGGGGTCCACAAAAGTGGCCCACCACATGAAGAATCAAGCTGATATTAGTGTTTCCCCTTCATTCATTAAGGCTGGACAGTCCAGCAAGGTGGACCGTCCACCGCTATGGGCCTGCCCTTTTGGGTGTATTTGGAAAGTCAGCTGGAGGCGGGGTTTATCATACTTCAAGGTGGGGTCCACTCCTCCAAGGGACACCCCACATCAGGAAGAAAAAGAATGAAAATCATGGACCAATTCCATGCCAAACATCAACTATAACAGTCCATGCAAACAGTCCAGAATTTCTGGACAACCATATATGGCTGCACATACCAGCCCATATCTGGAAATATCCATCAAATCAAGGGTGGTGTGGCCTTCCTTAGCGGGCCCCACTAATGTCCAGATCAAACCCCAAGTCACCACACTTGCATGCATCAAATAAGGCAGCAAATGGGACACTCAAAATCATGGCATAGGTGGCATGGGCATCCCACCATTGCTGGATTTTCTGGACGCGCTAGGCCCACCAAACGGGCCACACACATATATCAGAGAAAAATAAGAGAAAGGGAGAGAGAAGAACAATCTGGCCATAGGAAAAGGGCTCCGCCACTATTGAGCCCTCCGAAGAACAATCACACCCACACATCTTCATTAATATACTAGTTACAACATGGAGCTAGCACATGCATGTCCTTTAATCAAAATGGATGGTTGGGATACCATTCCTACCATGATGCTAAGGTCTAGATGACCCATCATGCTATGAAATTAGAGGAAACCATCATGATGGGGTCCATAGAGGAAAACCCTATGCATGGGACATGCATGCATAAGGTAGGCCTTTTGGCTACACCTATGGGAATGTGTGGGATCTCTACCATTGATTGGTGGGTCCTACACTTCCCTCGTGAAAGAAATAAGAGATCTAAGCTATGGAAATGAAATTCTACATTCTAGATGAACACTCACCTCTTGATCTCCACCAAAACTCCAACTCTAGGCTTCTAATGTTCCAAAGATGCAAGATTAATGGTTAAGATGGGATTGGGATGGATGGATTGAGGGGAAATGGAGGAGAAGGGGGCTGGAATATGAGAGGATGGTGGGGACGTCCCACCCTCTTGCTAGGGAGAGAATGAAAAGAGAGGAGGGAGAAATGAGAGGGAGAGGAGAGAGAGGGGTGTTGTAGTAAAGTGATCATTGCCAATGGCTTGGGAAGAAAAAAAACCATTATGGTTTCTCTAGGGAAGAGTTGCATGGGGTAGAGAAACTCATCATAGGCTAGCAAAAGAAGAGCTAAATGGGGGCTATAGGGTAGGGATGGGTGGTGTTAGAGATGTGGGTGGTGTGGGAGATGAAACTTTAGGTGGTGTGGGTAGTGTGCATTGGAAATTGAGCAAATGGGTTGGTCCACCTTGGAAAACGTGCTCTCTACACTAGGTGGGCCACTTGATCATGATCAAAGGGCTAGAAATGAAATGGCTACAACTTAAGATCTACACATCGGATGGGAGCACGGGACGTGGCATCGGAACCGCAACGACGGTACGAACACGATGACATAGGTTTTGGGTCAATCCGGGTCGGGTCAACGTGACCGGATTTGAGGATGACCGCAAACACTATCCAAGGGTCGCGGGTCGCCGGGATTTGACTGGTAGGACCGCAGGACCAAGAGAAATGAAATTCACACACACACATACACATGCACTCGGGTCGGGTCTTACACCCTCGTATTGCCTGATACGGGCCGTATTCGTATAGGTAACGGTGGGCACCGTTACGCCCACCGATACCGATACCGAACACCTTGATCATGATAGATTCCATATATGATATAATGCATTCTGATGTTTTCCCCTTGATTTTGAGGAAGTAGTGGACATGTAATGGTGAGTCAGCAAGATAAGCAAGAAATGATGATTCACAGGAAATTTAATGTTTCATCTTATATTTCCTTCACTAATCTTTCACGGGTTATCATAGTGGATGTGGGGAGCTACGATATGTCTGTGTTAGGAAGCATTGCAAGATATGTCTGTGTTAGGAAGCACTGTAAAGGAAATGTTTTCCGTCGGAATTATAGGATCTCTGACCTGACAATATGCATGGTCTTATGGTGACTTGACAATCGTTGCTAACCTACTGCTCTGTCATATTACATCAAGATATTTGCAAGTACATTTCAAAAGAAATTTGATTATGATTATGCTGGGATCATTTTGCAGGCATTTATCATAGAAGGTCATCAAATAAGTTTCTTGCTAGCTGGACAAATAGGAGAGGCCTAGCCAATCAGAGCTAACTATGTCAGCTGTTGCAAGCCCGATGACACCAGACTTTGGTTTTTCAAGTGTGTTTCCTTGTAGTAATTTGTCTACATGCTAATGTTATGTAACAGTTTTTTGCAGTATAGCTTGTTTTGAAAACTTTAAATAGATAACTTTTTTTTTTTTTTTTTGCTGGTATTATGCTTTTATGAATGGATTAAAATGAATGATTGTATTTGATTGAATGAATGAATGATTATGCACAAGTTTATAAATTGATTAAAACGAATGATATAGCCTCAATTGTTGAGAGCTAAGGTTAAAAATTGAATTTAGCCTCAGTTGATGCTAATAGAGGCTAAATCCATCTTTAGCCTCAGTTAGCCAAACTAAGACTACAATTCCCGTGGCTAAAGGCCTTTGCCTCGGTTGTTGAGAACTGAGGTTAAAAATAAATTTAGCTTCGGTCAGAGGCAACTGAGGCTAAAGTTTGGATTTAGTCTCGGTTGAAAACAATGGAAACTAAAATTTTGATTTAGCCTCATTTTGAGGCAATTGAAGCTAAAAAGGTTCTTTTAGCTTCACTTGAAGAATTGAGGCTATAAAAGCCTTTTTAGCCTTGGTTGCTAAAACTTAGGCTAAAGCCTTTAGCCACGGGGGTTCCAACCTCGATTTGGATAATTGAGGCTAAAGGCTTTAGCCTCTATTTTTAACCTTTTTAGCCACAGTTTTGAACTGAGGCTAAAGCCTTATTTTCTTGTAGTGTACACTGGGATCCTAGGTGGGGTCCACCGTGATGTTTGTGAGAAATCCATCCCGTTCATCCGTTTTGCGAGCTCATTTTATGACATGTGACCAAAAATGAGGTGAATCAAAAACTCAAGTGAGCCACACGAGAGGAAACAATGGGGATTAAGTGAGCAACGTTGAAACATTCTTATGATCATAAAAGTTTTGTAGAATTTTTTATTTTTTATTTATATGCTTTCACTTCATCCTAGTGGCAATGACCTTATAAATGGTTTGCATGCCATATAAACATCAAGGTGGAGCCTAGGAAGGTTTTAACAATAAGAATTTCTTTCCCCAATTTTTTACTCTCATGTGACCCACTTGAGTTTTGGATCCACCTCATTTTTGGTCGCATGTCCTAAAATGATCTAAAAAAATTGATGAATAGAGTGGATTTCTCAAAAACATGGAGGTGGGCCCCACCAAGCATTCTTGTGCATGAACTTCTTGTGCCATTACATGAAATCTGCGTCCGATGGAAGGGGTGGATTTCTCACAAACAACTCGGTGGGCCCCACCTAACCCGTCGTAAAAAGTTCCTACGAAAGGCGTCATTATTTGCAAGTACATCCCCTTTGAGCCATTACACATTCACCCGAACGGTCCATTACCATCGTCATCATTAGGAAATTGACTATTTTAGCACTATCGTGTAGGTAACTGGTTAAAGACGGATGGGCTATTATAGTGTGGTATTTTTTATTCAACTTGTTTAGGGGACTCTCTACTGTTTTAAAAAAAGTGAAACCCCAAAAATCAGGTCGATCAAACCATCAAGTGGGCCCATTTAGGTTTAGAGGTTTTGGGTGGGTATTGCCTGTGTGTTCTTTTTACATCCAATATTTATTATTGGTGAAGGGATCTTGTTAAGTTGGTGGATGTCTAGTACACATAAAAGTAAGTAAGCCCATGTGAGTTAAAGTTGTTATTGTCGTTTCAATCTCGGTCATGTGGTTAGTGTGAGCGTGCTAGAATTGAATGTGCGACTCAATTCCAACTGGAAAACTATGACCCTAAGCGCCAAGATACATTGGAAATTGACCATATATGACCGAGTTCTAATAAGATTGTTCGCCTATTCAACCACTCTCATAGTGTTACGTAAGATGATCAGGCGATAGTCGGATGGTGGGGTTCGTCTTCTGAAAATGAGTCACACCTTTGCCTTCCAGACGAAAGGACTTTTTCTCTACAGTACAGTCAAAATAAAAAAGGAAATTCTTATAATTGGTTGTAGAGAACAGCTGGAGAACACCTCTCTGGATGGAGAACTTCGCTTGATACTCAAACCGAATCCAACGTATGAGCGTAGACCAAGGTGTCCCGTATCGGTATCGGTTGGCGTAATGGTGACCTCCAAAACCGATACGGATACGGGGTCGTAACGGCGATACGGGGGCGTAACGGCCCGTAACGGCGTAAAAATTTTTTTTTTGCCAAAAAAATATAAAAAAATATGTATTAAATCCGGAATATTCTAAGCATTCCAAATATGCATTCATTTATAAATTGGAACATGTTTATGGTGGTGTAACGGTCCACTCTTTGGTGAGAAGCTGTATCGGACTGTCTGATTAATTTTTGAACCAAGTAACCTGAATTTGACTACAAAATGTATATATTTAATTTTCTAAATATCTAATTTATATACTTAACAATTTAATATCTTTCTCCTAGTAGTTCTTTAAAAAAATGAAATTAAATTTAGGTAGATGGCGTTGCCAATTTCGGGCTGACTTGGAGGACCAATCTATGCCCCAAATTAGCCTCAAATTCATGCAATTTATTGTCATTATCCCACTTATGTATTAGTGGACATTTATTGGATAGTGAATCATGAAAAAAACCAAAAGGCCCTATTTTAAAAAATAGGAGTACACCGAATAACAATTAAAAACTATTCAAATAATTTGATTTTGGCATTGTGAGTTAGCAATTGCAGTTTATAATTTAATCAGTAAATTTTAAGTTAATATGTCTTTGGTACAATTTTTTATGGCCTCAAATTAGGTGAGACTTGGATTGTGAAGTGTTGCACACATGTCAAAATTTTTTGGGCCCCACGCATGATGAATGTGTTATATCTAAACCGTCCATTCATTTGACGAGATTGTCTTAAGACTTGACACGAAAAATAATACAGATCTAACTATCAAGTGGACCACACTGCAAAAAGCAATGGGGGATTGAACGTCTACCATTGAAAACTTTTTTGGGATCACATGACTTTTAGATCAATATAAAATTTGTTTTTCCTCTTCATTCGGGTCTTTTTGACCTTATGAACAGATTGGATGGAAAATAAATGTTACGGTGGGCCTACGAATTGTTTAACGGTGAAAATCATCACCTCCGCTGCTATTTTTGGTGTGGTCCGGACGGTCTTTGGATACGATTCATTTTTTAGGTAATGCTATAAAATAATATTTAAAAATAAATGAACGGTGTGGATATAATAAATACATCACTGTGGAGCGTATAAAACTTTGATCTCCTTTGAACCGTTCGTACAACGCGGAGCTCGAGGAGTGTCAGCGCTCGTCTCAGCGTGACACGTAACGACAGCAGCTTACGCTGCCCGAAAAAAAAAAAAAAAAAAAGGAGGGAAGGAGAGAGGGAAACCGAAAAGAAAAAAGAGGGAAAGAAGAGAAGAAAAAAGAGGGAAAGAGGGAAAGAACAGAGAGGGAGAGAGAGAGAGAGAAGAAGAAGAAGAAGGAGGAGGAGGAGGCTGCAGCCGCAGCAGGGCCGCAGCCGCAGCAGGACCGCAGCCGCAGCAGGCCGAGAAGAGGAAGAAGAAGAAGAAGAAGAAGAAGAAGAAGAAGAGAGAGAAGAAGAAGAGGAAAAGAAAGGAAAAAGGTTAGGGTTTATTTATTTATTTATTTATTTATTTTTTTTTCCAAGGCCTGTAACAGCCGTTACGGGTCAGTAACGGCCGTTACGCCCATAACGTGCCCGTAACGGCCGTTACGTGTACAAAAAAGCGACTCGGCCGATACAGCCCCGTATCGCGTAATGGGTACCACCGTTACCGTTACGTATCGGCTGTTACGGCCGATACGTAACCATTTTGGGACACCTTGGCGTAGACTCAAATTACACCTAAAGTTAACAACTAGATTACTGCTACGAATTACACTAAGGAATGTAAATGACAGGTAATGGTAAAGATTACTCTCAGGAATGTAAACGACCAATTAAGATAAGGATTACACTAAGGAATGTAGATGACTGATAATTGGAAGGATAATTGAAAGATAGATTTGGCTTCGTTTGGTACGAGATTATTTTTTATACTAACTTCCGTCATTATTTATAGCATTAGATCATACATCTGGATTCTTCCCTCCTTATGACGGTTGCTATAAACGCTTTAGCGCTACTTGCTTTTGTTGCTTCTAAACCTGTTATCTGTCCTGATAACTACTTCAACTCTACTTGCTTTTGTTGCTTCTAAACAGTGTTTGAATTGTCGACGAGAAATCGATAATATCGGCGATATTATCGGTGTCGCTGACCCGGCGATACCGAAACCCCAAGTTTTCGTTTCTCTTCCAAATATCGACGAAATATCGGCGATATTTTCGATTTTATCGAAAAAATAGCTATCGTTCTCCTTATTATTGAAAAAAAAATTGAAATAAATACAAAAAATATATACAAAAAAGATCTCTTACCTTCTTTTTCTCCCGATCTACCCGCGGAAGTGGATTTCGGCTAGATTTAGTGGCAAATCGCTGTTGATAGCTCTGAATTATCCGAGATAAGAAAACCCTTTTAAAAAACCCTTTTCTTTTCTTCAAAGAAAGAGATTTGAAAGCGAACTTGATTTCACCGAGATTTACGGAGATTTCGGTTCGGATTTGAAAAAGCAAAAGATAAATTTCTGGAAAGTTTTTTACGGAAGATGAGATTGATTGCGATTTTCCGGAGAAGAGAGAATTTCGTAAAAACGAAATTCATGTACTATTGTTGTCTTGCAAAACTAATGGACATGGTAGATCAGTCACTAGCATCTCTCTAAACCCACATAGTTAGTGGGCCCCACCATGATGTATGTTTTGCATCCACACCTTCCATCCATTTGGAGAGATCATTTTAGGGCAATATCCAAAGAACGAGTTAAATCCAAAGATCCAGTGGACCCCAGCACAGAAAACAGTGGGTCAGTGACACCTACCGTTAAAAACTTCTAAAGGCCACAAAAGTTTTAGATCAAGCTGATATTTGTGTTTTCCCTCATTTAATGTCTTTTTTAACTTTTAAACAGGTTGGATTTCAAATAAACATTATAATGGGCCTTAGAATAGTTTCAACGGTGGGAATCACTCTCCCCGTTGTTTTCTTTGGTGGGGTCCACAACAGATTTTTATTTGATTCATTTTTTGGTTCCTACCCTAAAATGATATCTAAAAATGGATGGACGGTGTGGATATAACATATACATCATAGTGGGGCCACATAACTTGGTGACGTCACGTCAGTAGCCAACTGGCTACTCAACTTGATAGTACCCATCTAATCCGCGTCCTCTCACACCCGCTGTATAGCTGCTGTATACGTAAGCAAGTTCTGTGGGTCTGATCACAAGGTATTTGTTATATCAAAACCGTCCATCAAGTTGGCGAGCTCTCTTAAGGCTTGAGACGAAAAATAAAACAGATCTAACTATCAAGTGGACCACACTGCAAAAAGCGGTGGGAGATTGAACGTCTACCATTGAAACCCTTTTTGGGGTCACAAAAGTTTTAGATCAATATGAAATTTGTTTTTATTCTTCATTCAGGTCTTTGTGCCCTTATGAACAGATTGGATGGAAAATAAACATTATGGTGGGCCCTACGTAATTTTTAACGGTGAAAATCATTACCTCTGCTACTATTTGTGGTGTGGTCCAAATGATCTTTGGATATGATTCATTTTTTGGATAATGATCTTAAATGATCTCTAAAAATAGATGAACAATGTAGATATAATAAATACATCACTGTGGGGCCCATGTAACTTTGATCTCCTTTGAACCGTTCGTACAACTTGGAGCTCGAGCAGCGTCAGTGCACGTCTTCGCACTACACGAACCTGCAGCAGCTATATAGCTGGTGTGTGGTACACCAGCCAATCTGCTTCCAATTTTAAGGGAATGGAATGTGCTTCCAATTTAATGGTGGGATTTAATAGCGGTTGTTCCCTTTGATGTGGTCCACTTGAGATTTGGAACTACCTCATTTTTTGGACCATGTACTAAAATGATATGCTGAAATAGATTAATGGAGTTGATTTCTCGCATATATCATGGTGGGCCCACGGAACACTCTCCAATAGCCACCTCGTTATTCACAGCATCATAAAACACATGGGATACGGTGGGTACCACAAAGTCCTTACACCACCTAGAGGACTTGATTTGGCTAGTGACGTTGCCACTGTCAAGATGGCTAATGGTTGGTGCTATGTGGGCCTAATCATGATGTATTTATTTGATCCATGCTGTCCATCTATTTTTTCAGATTATTTTAGATCTTGATCCAAAACATCAGGCATCTATAACTCTCAAGTGGACCACACCACAAGAAATAGTAGCAATTGAATGTCCACCATTAAAAACCTCCCAGGGTTCAATGTAATGTTTATTTGACATCCAACTTGTTAATTAGGTTATACAAACTAGTTTGATACAAAATTTGTGGCCCTTGAGAAGTTTTTAATGGTGTGCATTCAATCAACACTGTCCTGTGATGTGGTTCACTTAAGATTTGGATCTATCTATTTTTTGGGCTTATACCATAAAATGATCTGGAAAATTGAATGGATGCGTCAATATGTCAAACAAGTGCCATATCCAAGCCATCAATCACCAAGTACACCAATATATAGATTCCATGTCCCCAAAAAGGTGTACTTTTTTAGTTCATTAACTTTTACATGTCCTAATTATTATATGTTAACTGCATTTGTATTATATGAACTCATTTTGATTACAATTGGAGCGATTTCTTATGGTAGCATATGCTTTTTGGGTCCCATTAAATGAAAACTTATTATTTAATGTATTTTTTTTGTAATTTTTTTATTCCTAAATATGCAAATATGTGTATTTAGGCATGCCCTGAAGTTTTACTAAAAAATTCCATCAATTTTCCCATTATTCGTCATTTTTTTTTCGCATTTCCGGTTATCGGCGATATTATCGGCGATAACGATAATATATCTTTATCTCTACTTAGCGAAACTTGTAGCGATACCGACAACTCGAACACTGCTTCTAAACTTGCCATATGTTCTGATAACTGCTTTAGCACTACTTTTCACTAGACCACTTAGTGGATGACATGGCATTGCTCAGACAAAATCTATTTTACCACAAAACCCTCTCTGAATATATCTAAAAATATTTAAATATGCAACACAACTCCCTTTTGATTACACTAACCTTTTCTGATTTGCTGTTGTAGGAATTGATAGAAATAGGGATGAACATTACCCCCCCACGTCACTTCATCCTTGGGAAGAGGTGAAAGCGACGCGTGACCCCTCATAAATGCGCCCACTCTTCACACCATGTGGCGACGCTTCACTTGCCATTTCTAATCGAGATAATTCTAAATGACAATTCTGAAGATTTCCCTTTTTAGAGTAAGGAGTTATTCCCATGACGACGCGTGTACAAGCATCGTACCGAATGAGAAAATAATGATACCCTAATGTATTAGATTTCGGCCGATATATACCTCATTTTAACACATTCTTCCACTTCTCACGCCTTCTTCCCTACTTCATCTCCATAACTCAAGTTAACCCTCTTGTTTTTGCAATGGCCACTTCCTCATCTTTTGTTTCTCTAATCTTCCAACAAGATGATGATCTGATAAATGTTTTAGACAGCCTCTCCGAAAAGTTTACCGACAAAATTATATTTAAATCACCAATTGGAGACTACCACTACCTGGGGCCAGCCTTCTTGAAGTTGAACCTGATGAAATCCACTCATTAGATTTCTTCTTCTTGAACTGTCCTAGCGAAACAATGTTAATCCAATATGAATCAATTACAGAACCCTCCAATGCTCTAAAAAATCCACAATCTTAACTGAAACCCCTGTCAGGATGGAACGATTGGTTTGATCGCATCGCTGCCCGACATGAAACTTCTTGGAGAGAATCCGACATCTATGAATGCATCAAATTATCATTGTTCGACTATGCATAAGATCCTCTACTTACCACAATGTCGACATTTTAGAGCGCATTCACCAACACATTCTTCTTCAGATGTGGTCGTATGAGTCCAACAATCTTGGACATCTCAGCTCTTACCCAACTTCATCCTTTCGACGAGGTAGTCTCACCAGGCTTCATGTGGTAGAGGATTGCTGAATACTTGAGACTACAAGCCTCTACTCAGGAAGAATCTAATCTTATGGGTGTTCGAACCTAAGGGTTGACAACCCCAAGTTCAAGGTTGCGATGCAGTATTAACTCGGTGAGATCGAGGTTAAATCCTCAGGGAATAGGGAACACAACCTAGATTTAATTTAAAGGTAAAAGGTTGGTCTGGATTTTTAATCCAGCGAAGTAGAAAATAGTTTTAAAACAATAAGAATAAAATACTAAGGATCCAGTAATCCACTCATAGCAATCACATTATCTCATTCATTGATTCAGTGTATAACTCAATTGGAATTGAAGTCCTATCATATCCAATCGGAAGATAATTCTATTAAACCATTCGTTAACACTAATAAGAATATGATTTTAATTGAACGATTCTCTTATGAAGCACTTGGATCTCAATCACAGGAAATCAAAAGCGTCTAAACTACCCTTAGGCGACAATAAATCATTCAATTATATAGATTAAATCCTTTTCTAATTCAGGCTAAACAATTGTTAAATCAAAGCATTCATTGTACCTGTAGTGCATAACAAATCCAAAAACAAATAACTCAAAGACTTTAAAGTAAAATCCAAATCTATTTCAATCTACTATCATCATTCAAACTATTGTTATTGAATCAAATAAACTAAATACTACAATTAAACTATGAGCTTCACCTCTTAGCTTTAACTATAAGATTAGCATAACACGGCTAACATCTTAGAAGAAAAACTTAAGAAAAACAGAAAATACAAACTAGATTTGAGGGATCGAACAAGAAGGACGGCTCCGTGAAAACTCCGCCATCCCCAGGTCTCTCTCAAGCCCCAATTCATACTTTGGAAAGCTTAGAACACCCCTTTAAATAGGAAAAATCCGCAACAACTTGAAATTGACTTCAAATTTACACACTCATGTTACGCTTCGATCGCACTGATAGTCACCTTCGGTCGCACAAAGTTACACCGAGTCTAACCAAATATACCTTCGACTGCAGTTGGAATTCATAAAAATTTATCTAAAGTTTCCGTCTCTCTTAGGTCGCATCGAACTCTCCTCTGGTGGCATTGAACATAGCTTCAATCAGACCTAAGTATTGAGCTGAATTATCTTTGAAAATCACTTCTTCTCGATGGGTTGTTTTATGCACATTCGATCGGACCGAACCAACCTCAGGTGGGACTGAACAGTTTATCATTTCTATTAATGGACAGTGATTTTTCAGTCTTTTCTCTATCCTTTGTGCTTTGTTTTCTTGGATCTTTGGCATGTGAAATCTTAAATAATGTCCTCCAAATCTCCAATTCTTCACTATCTTTAACTTTATCTCTGATGCGAACACTAAGCCATTCAAAGTATATCAACGCAGGAGGCGTGCGTTACCCCTGTGTCAGTGTGGTTGGATGACGGATACGGGTCAGGTCTCTAGAGGTTGAAGACCTTACACGTGTTCGTGACATGTGTAAGTTGCTTATAGGAGACATTTGGACTGTTGGATCGCGATGATGGTGTGATCGGACCGTTGGATCGTCACGGCCCACCTTCATTACATCACCTTCACGATGCTATCATCGGGGCCCATAGGGCATTTTCAATTTGCATTTAGTTTATGAACATTTGACTTATTTAAGTTTTGAGACAATTTATGCACAATTTTGTGCGAATTTCTTTTTTTTTTTAGACTTTTTTATAGTAGGGATGTTTTGGTAATTTCATGTAATTACGAATTTATAAGGGTTGCCCTATACCCATAGCATGTTATGTTATGTTTATGAAAAAAAAGGAGAGCTTTTTTGCCTTTGATGATTTCGTCTTCGACTTCCAGTGATTGGAAGAAGGCGTGAAGCCCAGGTAAACGATTTCTCATCCTCTACTTCTTTCTCATTCTCTTTTTTCTCAAGGTACTCTTTTCTTTAACCCCATTCTCTTCCTTTTCTCATAGAATATTTAGATCTAGAAGCCAAATCTTGTTGTCTTTTGTCTAAATCATTAGATCTCAAAAGATTTTCATCCCCTTTTCATCCCCCCATAAAACCCATCACCCAAATCTAAATTTGAAGAACCATCATTTTTTAAATGAAAGTTTCAGATTTCCCAATCTAGGAAATTCCCTTTTTTTTTTTTTTTTTTTTTTTCTGGATTAGAAAATCTACTTGGATCGTTAGACGGACCTATTGCAAGGCGAAAGTTCTATCTTTTGCCGGATCCAACTAAATTCAGATTTTAAGATTCAATACTCCATGTTTGTGATGGATGACCCTAATCAATGGTATATTAACCTTATTCTTTCTTGTGTTTATGATGTATAAGCAGACTGATATTTATTTGTTTTTTAAGATTGCATGAATCTGCCCCTTTCAAATACCATGCTCATTTAAGGTTGGATTAGGCCGTCCTACATCAATTTTTGGTATCAAAGCCTAGGTCCTTGCATTGGGTCGTCTTAGATCGAGTTATCAAGAGTCTAAATTTTTATTTTTTTCTAGGGTTTCATGCATCGCATATAGAGTCTAGATCTGAAATTTTCAGATTTGCACAAAAAAAAAAGAGTCTAGATCTGAAAATTTCCACATTTGCATCATTCTAAAGGTTGGGATCAGCGGTGTCTATAGTCTCGTGTCAAAACAATCTCCTAGAGTCGTGTTTTAGGAAACCTAAGTTGAGTGTTATTGTGTATGCCCACTCGGACTGGTAGAGGATTTGGTCTACACCCAATTTTCAATATGAAACAGTTGACTGAGATGATGAACACAAATACCCGTATGGATCAGATAGAAGCATCCCTAAGAGAAATATTCGACATTGGATCAACCAATGCTTGGCCGCCATTGAGGCACAAACTAGGATAGAAGCATCCCTAAGATAGAAGCATCCCTAAGAGATGATGAACACAAATACCCGTATGGATCAACCAATGTTTGGCCGCCATTGAGGCACAAGCTAGGAACACAAATACCCGTATGGATCAGATAGAAGCATCCCTAAGAGAAATATTCGACATTGGAGGGGATGAACAGTCTCTCGTAGGGCGAGTAGTTGAGGAACGAGTAGGAAATCGTTGTAGAGGTCGTGGAGCACGTGGCCGAGGGACAGGACGTGGAGGGGCGCGAAATCCGCAGCCCGCTGTAGAGTATCAAGATCGTTATGATGTCGATGAGAGGGTCTTAAAGAGTGTTAAAATAGATGCTCCTAGTTTTGATGGGCGTCTTGACCCAAAATCATTCCTTAATTGGTTAGCGGACATGGACCATTATTTCGAATGGTATGAGATGTTTGAGAACCGACAGGTGCGGTTTGCGAAAATGAAACTTGTGGGTTAAGCTAAATTTTTTTGGACAAATATGGAGCATAGGATCGAGAGATTAGGAGGTGTCCCAGTTGCGCATTGGGTAGAGATGGAGTTATTAAAGGAAAAATATCTTCCTCTCTCACCGTCAAAAGCTCCTAGATCAATCAATGGCAAGCATTACGCCAAGGATCTATGTCGGTTGCAGATTACATTGCAAAATTTGAGGAGTATATGATGCGGGGTGTGATATTTAAGAGGATCCCTTGGTGACGCTGGCGCGTTTTAAGGTGGGTCTTCGCATGGATCTGCAGCGTGAGCATATGACCCATGCAGTGGGTGACTTGGATCAGGCTTCCTAAGTTGTACAGGAGTTAGAGCTTTACCTAAAGTCTCCTGTCACGAGGTGCTTTTGAGTCCCGAGACTCTACTGTTAGATCTGGTTTTTAGGGAACCAAACCTAACATTGGAAGTTAGCCTAGGGTGCAGGCTAGTGCACCGCCTAAGCCTAAGGATGATAAGGGTAAAGGTGTCCTTGGTGCCAATCCTAGCAGTGGTAGTCACTTGAGATGTTATGAGTGCGGAGGTACAGGTCATTTCGCATACCAGTGCACGGCAAAGACTCGCGGGAAAGCCTTAGTCATAGACGAGTCAAATGAAAATGCAGATGACATGGGTGATTATGAAGTTGAGGAATATCATCTAGAGATAGGTGCTAGTGATTATGAAGAAGAAGAACCAGAGACTGCACCACTAGTTGTAGTTAGATGTGCTTTAGCGCAGGCCAAAGAGAGTGATGATTAGCGCAGAAACACAATTTTCTACACGTTTATCAAGAGCGGTGATAAAAATTGCAAAGTCATTGTGGATAGTGGTAGTTGCACCAACGTGGTCTCAGCTAGCACAATCACTCATTTGGGTTTGAAGCCTATCCCTCACCCTCAACCCTACAAGGTTTCATGGGTTGACACGTCTTCTATGCCTGTGTCCCAACAGTGTTTAGTCCTCATCCAAATCGGTTCATATAAAGACATGTTGTGGTGTGAAGTTTTACTTATGGATGTAGGTCACATCATTCTAGGGAGGCCGTGGTTATACGATAGAGATGTCATGAATTTTGGTCGCTCGAATGTGTGTACATTAACGCATGAGGGCAAGAAAATCAATATTAATCCGTTGCCACCCAAGAGCCACATGGACAAGGCTAGGGATGTGAAAACGAGTGAGTTAAGGAAGGATGTGAGGAAATCTATTCCAAAGTCTCTACATATCATAAATGCAAAAGAATTTGAGAAAGAGACAGATGATGATTCGACGGTGTACGCCCTAATGGCTAGGGAAGCTACACCCGAGGTTCATGTAGAGTTACCCCCTGAGGTGACTTCGGTTCTTGAGGAGTACAGTGATGTATTCCCTAAGGATTTACTAGATGAGCTTCCACCTATGCGGGACATCCAGCATGCCATTGATTTCGTCTCGGGGTCTACTTTACCGAACCTTCCTCATTACAGGATGAATCCTGTAGAGCATGCAGAGTTGCATAGACAGGTAAATGAGCTCCTACAAAAAGGTTTCATCCGTGAGAGCATGAGTCCGTGTGTCGTACCAGCGCTTTTAATGCCTAAGAAAGATGGTGTGTGGCGAACGTGTGTGGATGGTAGGGCCATTAATATGATCATGATCAAGTATCGGTTTCCGATACCGAGGCTTGATGATATGTTAGACATGATGGCTAGATCCACCATTTTTTTCAAGATAGACCTCAAGAGCGGGTATCACCAAATACGCATACGCCCTGGAGATGAGTGGAAGACAGCTTTCAAGACGAAGGATGGGCTGTACGAGTGGTTGGTCATGCCCTTTGGCTTGACTAATGCAACCTGTACTTTTATGCGTGTGATGACTTAGGTTTTGAGACCCTTTATGGGGAAGTTCTTAGTGGTTTATTTTGATGACATACTCATATATAGTACCACTAAAGAGCTGCATCTCGACCACTTGAGGCAGGTCTGTAGTGTCTTGAGGGCAGAGAGGTTATGTGCGAACCTTAAGAAATGTTCGTTCCTATCTGATAGGGTTGTCTTCTTAGGGTTCATAGTGTCGTTTGTAGGGATGCGAGCAGATCCAGATAAAGTCAAGGCCATAGTTGACTGGCCTGAACCGCGGAACATACATGAAGTGAGAAGCTTTCATGGCTTAGCCACATTTTATCGTCGGTTCATTTGAGGGTTTATCACTATTATGGCTCCCATTACTGATTGCATTAAAAAGGGAGAGTTCATATGGTCTAAGGCCACAACTAAGATATTCAAAGATATTAAGGGCAAGATGATAGAGGCTCCCGTCATGCGTCTTCTAGATTTTTCTAAAGTCTTTGAAGTAGCGTGTGATGCTTCAGGCGTAGGTATAGGAGGAGTACTAAGCCAAGAGGGTCATCCCAGTTACCTATTTCAGTGAGAAACTGAATGAGGCAAAACAAAAGTATTCCACTTATGACAAAAAATTTTATGCGGTAGTGCAATCGCTACGTCATTGGCGTCATTAGCTTCTACCGCAAGAATTTGTCTTGTTTTCTGATCACGAGGCTTTGAGGTATTTGAATTCCCAAAAGAAGCTTAACCCAAGGCATGCTAAGTGGGCAGCGTTTCTTCAGGAATATTTATTTGTCCTGAAACATAAAGTGGGGATCGAGAACAAACCGGCCGATGCCCTTACTAGGAGAGTGACATTGCTCAACTCCTTGAGTGTAGAAGTTTTGTCGGGTTTGAGCAATTGAAAGATGAGTATCCCATATGTCCAGATTTTGGGAGAACATACATGTCACTCTTATGTGCCCAGCATAGTTCGGGTGAGTTCGTGCTGAAAGATGGTTTCCTTTTCGAAGGAGACCGACTTTGTATTCCCCGCACTTCCCTCCGGGATTTCCTTGTTTGGGAGCTTCATGCAGGAGGTATTGCTGGCCATTTTGGTTGAGATAAGACCATCGCCCTAGTGGAGGATCGATTTTATTGGCCAAGTCTCAAGCGAGACGTAGCCAAAATTTTAGGGCAATGTCGAACATGTCAATTGGTAAAACAGAAGAAGCAGAATACTGGATTGTACACGCCATTGCCAGTGCCACACGCACCGTGGCAAGACATTAGTATGGATTTCGTGCTTGGATTTCCCAAGACAATTAAAAAGCACGATTCAATTTTTGTGGTCGGGGACCGTTTCTAAAAAATGACCCACTTTCTCCCTTGTTCTAAAACCTCAGATGCGTCCAACATAGCTAAGATCTTCTTTGAGGGGGTGGTTCGATTACATGGTTTGCCTAAGACTAGTTTGACAGGGATGTCCGGTTTACTAGTTATTTTTGGAAGATATTATGGCATATGATGGGTACGAGACTTCGCTTCTTGTCTGCCTACCATCCTCAAACTGATGGCCAAACTGAGGTTGTGAATCGAAGTCTCGGAAATCTACTACGATGTTTGGTGGGTGAACACATTAATACTTGGGACTTAGTCCTGCCAGTTGTTGAGTTTGCATATAACATTTCAGTTAATAGGTCTACGGGTATGAGTCCATTCGAGATTGTTAGTGGTTATAAACCCAGACTACCCATAGATTTGTTACCTATGTCAGTCACCCAGAGGACCTCAGAGTCAGCCGATGCATTTTCCCATCACATTCATGAGTTGCATGCAGAGATTATGAGGCAGATAAATGTTAGTAATGAACAATACAAAATTTCAACTGACTTACATTGTAGAATTCAAGAATTTAATGAGGGTGATTATGTAATGGTTAGGATGAGGCCAGAACGGTTACCACAAGGTAGACCATTTAAGATTCTGAAAAAGATTGGGTCCAATGCGTATGTGATAGATCTTCCACCTCACATGGGGATTAGTTCAACATTCAATGTGGAGGATCTAATGCCTTGTTCAAGCCATCCCATAGACCCTAATTTTGTTCTAAACCATTGGCCAATTTCTGAATTTTCTTCCCAACCTACGCCACCTATGCCTACTATACCTGAGATAAGAGAAGAAATTGAAGGAATTGTGGATGAGCGAATTGTTTCTACTCGAGACGGTGGATTTTAGAGGTACTTAGTGAAGTGGAAGAACAAACCATCATCCGACTGTACATGGTTGATAGAAGCAGAGTTGCAACGACTAGATCCAGATTTGTTAGAAAAGCACAAGAGTTTTATCTCGCCGGAGTCAAGATCTTCTCAGCCGAGGGGAGTTGATGCGAACACTAGGCCATTCAAAGTATATCAACACAGGAGGCGTGTGTTACCTGTGTCAGTGTGGTTGGATGACGGATACGGGTTAGGTCTCTAGAGGTTGAAGACCTTACACGTGTTCATGACATGTGTAAGTTGCTTATAGGAGACATTTGGACCTTTGGATCGCGAGGATGGTGTGATTGAATCGCTGGATCGTCACGGCCCACCTTCATTACACCACCTTCACGGCGCTATCATCGGGGACCATCGGGCATTTTCAATTTGCATTTAGTTTATGAACATTTGACTTATTTAAGTTTTGAGACAATTTGTGCACAATTTTGTGCGAATTTCTTTTTTTTGAAACTTTTTTTTAGTAGGGGTATTTTGGTAATTTCATGTAATTACGAATTTATAAGAGTTGCCCTAAACCCATAGCATGTTATGTTATGTTTATAAGAAAAAAAAAGAGAGCTTTTTTGCCTCTGACGATTTCGTCTTTGACTTCCAGTGATTGGAAGAGGGCGTGAGGCCCAGGTAAACGATTTCTCATCTTTTACTTCTTTCTCCTTCTCTCTTTTCTCAAGGTACTCTTTTCTTTAACCCCATTCTCTTCCTTTTCTCCTAGAATATTCTAAATCATTGGATCTCAAAAGATTTTCATCCCTTTTTCATCCCCCTATAAAACTCATCACCCAAATCTAAATTTGAAGAACCACCATTTTTTTTTTAATGAATTTTCCAGATTTCCCAATCCACGAAATTCCTATTTTTCTGGATTAGAAAATCCACTTGGATTGTTAGATGGACCTATTGCAAGGCGAAAGTTCTATCTTTTGCCGGATCCAACTAAAATTAGATTTTAAGATTCAATACTTCGTGTTTGTGATGGATGGCCCTAATCAATGCTATATTAACCTTATTTCTTTCTTGTGTTTATGATGTATAAAGCAAGTTGATATTTATTTGTTTTTTAAGATTGCATGAATCTGCCCCTTTCAAATACCATGCTCATTTAAGGTTGGATTAGGCCGTCCTACATCAATCTCCTTTTAAGCTTTAAATCCTTCCTTTGAAGCGCATATTCTTACCCTCTCTTTTTTTTGTATTCATTTTTGTGTGTGATAGTGCACGTGTGTAGGTAAGGAGCTGACCACCCCAGTGGGTCCAGTAAATGGATGGGCTTTGATGAATAAATACTATGGTGGTCAGCAATAGATCCCACAATTGGTTCAAATTGATATTTGGCGGTCCCTTTATCTGGGTCTCTGTGACTGTATGAATTGGTTGGACGACTACTAGATATTGTGGTGGGGCTCATGATCAGTGGGTCGTACAAAGGATTTGGATCAAGTTGTTTGCGTATAATCTTCATCCATACATAGGTGGCCCTATGAAAGGTTTAGATTTCAATCAAACTTCTTGTTGGGGCCCATTGCCAGTGGGTCCCATATCTTCATTATCACCATCAAAGTTGATTTCATGATCATCATCATTCATAAAATAAAAAAACAATCAAGAAGTGAAAGGGGAGGATGTACTCACATTGGCCTAAATGTTGGATGGCTTGGATCTCCTTAGTCCACCACCTCTCTCTCTTGCTAGGGATAGAATTTGGGCACTTATGTGCCCAAATTTGGGTTAGAGAATGACCATTTGTAGAGAAAAAAGTAATCAGGATGATATTTTTAAATTAAGGTATAGGTGGAGGATTCTCCTTGTTTCAAGGAGGCTTTGTCCCACTCAAACATGCTTAAAGGGTACTAATGACCCTTAATTGGTCAAAGGTCAATTTTTATAGAAGATGTGGGGGACAAAACACTAGGCTCCCCTTAATTTAAGGAGAGCTTTCTGACTTTAAATGTATGAAATTTTATTAATTGAATAATAATCATACTTTAGGCTAATTAATTATTTTTAGAGATTTTAATTGTGTTTAGAAAATACCCAGTGAATTCTAAAAGAGGGTGAGGTGTCCACCTCCCCTTAATTCATGGGATTTCATTGAATTTGTTGACACATCACTTCATCAAGCCATTAAAGTAGAACTTAATGTTAGTTAACTTAAGATTAAGGCTTCATAATATGGATTTATCAGATCCTAAGTAAATTTTAGAAGAAATGAGGTATCCATTCCTCCTTATTTCATTGAGAAATGTTGAATTTGGGGAAAAGGTAGAGTTGTCTTTCGTAATTACTAATAAAGTTTCTTTAAGTATATTTAAGGCCATGTTAAGGCATGATTTAAGAGGTATTTTATTAACCTAATTTTTTGCCTAGAAAATGTGGAATTATACCACTATTTAAGGAATTTTTAAGGCTCATTATGCACATATATGCCAATTGTTCTTTTTGCGATAGCTCGGGTTCGGGTATACGCCTCGACGTGTGAGGCATGCCGTTGGATTTGTAGTGACTCCACGATCGCGTTGATGTATGTTTCGAGTTCTTGAGGTTCTAAGTGCGTATTGTAAGAATCATACCCCAATTAATTGACTATACGCTTCAACTTCAGCACCAACATGTTCTGGGCGGACTAGATCGATGAGTTTTGATCGTGACCCTGTAAGTACCCTACTTTGTCAATTAGCGTGTGTTGATGCAATTTTCCGATGGACCCTCCTTAGACCCTTAAACACCTGCACATAAGAAATAAAAGACGAAATGAAGACCTTGACTAACGCAGGGGACCCGTTGATGCCAAAGTTAGGGATCTGGGTCTTTGTGGAAATGGTTCAAAGGAAAGGAGTCACCGGTCTTTTTAGGTTTATGAGTTGTCCCTTTCACCGTCTAGGGGCTCTCCTATTTATACGAGAGGGAAGATCACATGAGCAGAAGATCTTTTCTGTTAGAGGAAAAATCACACCGTCGGAGATCTTCCCCGTTAGGGCTCCTGATACGTTGGAGATCTTCCTTATATCATGGATGTCCGAGATCTCCGGGATCTTGACCTTATCTCCCAAGATCTTCGGGCCGTTTGCTTTGGATAAGATCAAACGTTTGTCTGAAATCGATGAGTCCACCTTGTTGAATGCTTGACTTTATGAGAGATGTGGAATTTTTGTGAATGTTTCTAAATTAGTATGATCTAAAGTTTGAAAACTTGCATATCATATTTAATTTCCATGTCCTACATCAAATTTGGTATCAAAGCTTAGGTTTTTCATAGGGGATTGCATTGCATGTTTAGGGTTTAGTCTACTCACATTTAATTTGCATAAAATCTCATCATATAGGGCTGTTTAGGAACCATCATTCACAATAGGGGCTGCTGAATTTTCCGCTGTCAGAAAATCCCCAAATTTCTTGGCTGAATTTTCTGTTGACAGACTCTTTGGGTAATTAGGTTGCTGGAATTTTAGTAGCATTGTGTAGTTTCCCTCATATAGAGTCCAATAGGATCATTTAGTCCCATTTAGGTGCATATAGTTGTGTTAGAGGGTCGAGTTGAGTGAGTAGTTGTATGCCTACACGTACTGGTCGTGATTTTGGCTTGCACCCTACACTAAACATGGAGCAATTGCAAGAATGAATGAGCAATATAACTGGTCAATTTGAGTTTTTGGGTAAGCGCTTGGAACAACGTATTGACCAACACTTTGAACAACTTAATGTGCACGTTACCCAATTAGAGACCTCTGCCCGTGCAAACCCCACCATTGGGGAAGATGCCCAATCTCAGGCAGCTGGTCATGAGGATAGACCAAGGAATGGAGGTGGCCAAAGAATTGGTCATGGGTGCGTACCCGTGCACCCACACTGCGAGGGGCAACATGATCATTATGACCCAAATGCGCAACTTCTCAAGGGAGTTAAGAGTAGAGGCCCCTATGTTTGATGGCCACTTGGACCCTAAGGCTTTTCTAGATTGGTTGGTGGATATGGACCACTATTTTGAGTGGTATGACATGTAGGATGCTCGTCGAGTCTGATTCGCCAAGATGAAGCTTATGGGCCAAGTAAAGAGGTTTTGGTCTACTGTGGAGTGAAAGAAAGAAAGGTCGAGAGAGTCCCTAATAGTCCATTGGGGAGAAATGAAAGAAACTCTTAAGGAAAAATACATCCCTTTCTCTTATTACTTGAGGTTGGTTGAGGAATGGTAGTCTCTTTGAAAAGGTTCCATGGGTGTTGCTGAATACATTGAGAAGTTTGAAGAGTGCTTGAGCCGATGTGAAGTTGACGAGGACCCCGTACTCACTCTTGCTCGATTTAAGATGGGCCTCCGCTCTGACATTAGGAGAGAGTTGCTTGCCAAGGACAGAGACACTCTTGAACAGATGTATCAAGTAGCATTAGAAGTCGAGCAATAACTCAAAGTATCTGTGGGAAGGCGGTTTGGGTTTCGTGATTCTGGCGCTAAGGCCAACCCTTCTGGGGTAAGCCCAACACTGGATATCAACACAAGCCTTCCAGTGGTTCTCAGTCTAGGCCTAGGGATGATAAGGGTAAAGAGGTTGTCGGGTCTAGTTCGTGGAAAAGTGAGGCAACTAGGTGTTTTAGATGTCAGGGGTTTGCTCACTTTGCCTACTAGTGTGGCATGAAAGAGGGCACCAAGGTGTTCCTTATTGATGGACAAGTAGAAGTAATGCCCCCAGAAAGTGACGGCAAAGGCGAAGAATATGAGCTAGTAGAAACCTCTAGTGATAAGGAAGAGGGAGCGCAAAGAGTCTGCGACCCTCGCAGTTGTGCATTGCGCCTTTGCTCAAGCCAAGAATACTGATGACTGGTGCGGCAACACGATCTTCTATACTTATACAAAATGTGCTGAAAAGAGCTGTCAGATGATCGTGGATAGTGGTAGTTGTGCTAACGTGGCATCAACTAGCACTGTGAGCCGTTTGGGCTTGAGGCTTGAAGCTCATCCTCAATCCTATAGAGTGTCTTGGGTTGGTGAAACTTCCATTCCAGTCTCGCATCGTTATCTTGTTCCTATTCAGTTTGGATCATATAAAGACACACTTTGGTGTGATGTTGTTCCCATGGATGTTAGCCATATTATTCTGGGTAGGCCATGACTCTATGACAGGGATGTCACCATATTTGGTCATTCGAATGTGTGTACATTTTGGTTTGAGGGCAAGAAAGTTAAGCTAAACCCACTTCCGCCCAAGAACACGATTGGAAAGGAGTCCACCACATAGAGTCGTGTGAACGACTCAAAAGAATTGAAGGAATCGAAGTCCAAGTCTAAGCCTCTCCATATTCTAAATGCCAAGGACTTTGAGCGAGAGACTGAATCAGACTCGGTAGTGTACGCCCTTGTTGCTAGGGAGAGTGCACCAGAGGCTAGCGTAAAGTTACCCACTGAGGCAATTTCGGTAGTGGATGAGTTCCGTAATGTCTTTCCTGAAGTTCTATCGGACGAGCTTCCCTCTATGAGGGATATACAGCATGCCATTGATTTGGTCCCTGGGGCGACTCTACCAAACCTCCCTCATTATAGAATGAGCCCAAAGGAGTATGCAGAGTTGAAGAGGAAGATGAGCTCTTAGAAAAATGTTTCATTTGAGAAAGCATGAGCCCGTATGCCGTGCCCGCCCTTCTTACACCTAAGAAGGATGACACATGGAGGATGTGTGTTGATAGTAGGGCCATCAACAAAATCACAGTCAAGTATCGGTTTCCCATACTGCGTCTTGATGACATATTGGATATGATGGCCAATGCTACTATCTTCTTAAAAATTAACCTTAAAAGTGGTTATCACCAAATCCGTGTACGCCCTAATGATGAGTGGAAGACGGCCTTCAAGACGAAGGATGAGCTATACGAGTGGCTAGTCATGCCTTTTGGGCTGACTAATGCCCCAAGTACTTTCATGCGTGTGATGACCCAAGTGTTGAGACCCTTCGTGGGGAAGTTCCTGGTCGTCTATTTTGATGATATTTTGATTTATAACATGACCAATGAACAACACCTCAACCATTTGAGGTAGGTCTGTGGGATCCTTAGAGCCGAGAAATTGTACGCCAACCTAAAGAAGTGTGCGTTTATGTTTAGTAGTAGTATCTTCTTAGGTTTTGTTGTGTCAGCTGAGGGTGTATCGGCAGATCCCGATAAGGTCAAAGCCATTGTCAATTGGCCTGAACCCCATAATATTCACGAGGTTCACAATTTTCACGGCTTTACCACCTTCTATAGGCGATTTATTTGAAGCTTCAGTTCCATTATGGCTCCCATCACGGATTGCACTAACAAGGGAGAGTTTCAATGGACAAAGGCAACCTCGAAAGCCTTTAAGGAGATAAAGGTGAGATGACTGAAGCTCCAATCACGCGACTTCTAGATTTTTTGAAAGTTTTTGATGTCACATGCGATCCGTCAGGAGTCGGCATAGGAGGAGTACTTAGTCAGGAAGGGCACCATGTTGCTTTTTTTTTAGTGAGAAACTGAATGAGGCGAAGCAAAAATATTCCACCTATGACAAAGAATTTTATGTGGTAGTGCAATCACTGCGCCATTGACGTCATTATCTATTACCGCAAGAATTCGTCTTGTTCTCAGATCATGAGGCCTTGAGATATCTGAACTCTCAGAAGAAATTAAACCCTAGGCACGCCAAGTGGGTCCAATTCCTTCAAGAGTACACTTTTGTGCTTAAGCACAAGGCCGGTGTAGAGAATAAGCCTGTCGACGCGTTGAGTCGTTGAGTCGCGTTACTCAATTCCATGAGTGTCGAAGTCATGGGCCATGAGCGTGTCAAGGAGGATTATTCTGAGTGCTCAGATTTTGGAGTTGTGTACGCGTCGTTGTTAGAGAGTCCGTCAGGGGTTAGTAGTGAGTACTTGATTTTAGACGGATATTTGTTTAGGAGCGATCGCTTATGCATACTGCGCACCTTCCTCCGCGATGTTCTTGTATGGGAGTTACATTCAGGAGGGGTTGCGAGTCATTTTGGTCGAGACAAGACCATTTCCCTAGTGGAGGATAGGTTCTATTAGCCAAGCCTCAAGCAAGACATGGCCAAAATTATAGGGCAATGTCGTACTTGTTAACTAGCAAAGCAGAAAAAATAAAATACGGGATTATACACACCTTTGCCAGTTCCATTTATCCCTTAATGGGACATCAGTATGGACTTCGTGCTTGGGCTTCCCAAGACTATTCGGAAACATGATTCCATATTTGTTGTCGTGCACTGTTTTTCTAAAATGGCCCACTTCATTCTTTGTTCTAAGACCTCTGATGCATCTCATGTTGCCAAGCTGTTCTTTAGTGAGGTCGTCAAACTTCACGGGTTACCAAAAACCATAGTGTCTGACTGTGACGTGCGATTCATAAGTTATTTTTGGAAGACACTATAACATAAGATGAATATTAAGCTCCAATTTTCTTGTGCCTACCACCCTTAGACTGATGGTCAGACTGAGGTGGTCAATAGGAGCCTAGGGAGTTTGTTCAAATGTTTAGGGAGTTTGCTCAAATGTTTAGTGGGGGAGCACACCAGGACATGGGACACCGTACTACCTATAACTGAGTTTACATTTAATAGTTTTGTCAATAGGTCCACAGGTTTAAGTCCTTTTGAAGTCGTTACTAACTATAAACCTAGGAAGCCTATTGATCTTGTTCTCATGTCACTGTCCCATAGGCCATTAGAGTCTGCAGAGTCTTTTGCGCATCACATTCATTCATTGCATCAAGAAATCAGGCGAAAGATCACTACTAGTAATGAATATTACAAACTTTCTGCAGACCAGCAGAAGCGTTTCAAGGAATTCAATGTAGGGGACTTTGTGATGGTCTGCATTAGGCTATAGCTGTACCCTCAGGGAACAGTTCCTAAATTACACGCGCGTAGCGCTAGACCATTCAAAATTATAAAATGAAATGGTCTCAATGTGTATGTGGTAGATCTTCCACCTTCTATGGGAATTAGTTCCACATTCACTAAGGAGGATCTAGTTGCTTTTCTGGGGACCCCCGATACATTGTCCAGCCTTTCGTCTAACCATCCTGATTCCTTAGACATTTCCTTTGTTCCATGGCCTCTTCCCGACCCTTCTTCCCAGCCTCTATCTCCCATACTTACCCTTCCCACACCCAAAGAGGAGATAGAGGATATTCTGGACCATCAGATAATATCAACGTCGGACGACGGGTTTCAAAAGTACCTAGTTAAGTGGAAGTCACGCCCAACTTCAGATAGTATGTGGCTCACTGAGGAGCTTCAACAAGTTGATCCTGACATTTTGGAGCAGTTCAAGATTTTTGTTTCGCCAGTGGCGAAATCTTCGTAGTTGGGGAGAGTTGATGGGGACATTTCGCGCACATGCATGCCCCCTACGCATGTACGCAAGGAGGAGGGCTCCACCGTCGATCTGGATCAATGACGACGTCTAGGGAGGGCCTCCTAGTTAGATGACTGTGTTTTGGTTCCTTGGAGTGGACCCGATCGTCATGTGGATTCCACCATTGGATCTCATGATCATGGCCCACTACTCTAGATGATCTAGTACTTTAAGTTTTGCTTATTATTGTTATTAGGAATATCATGGACGGTTTATATTGCTTTGATTAGTTGTTATTTTTGTTTCTTCGTCTCTAAGTAATAGGGTGCGCACATGGCGCATCTTTTGGGGTATAGGTTTTTCTTATAAATAGGCAACCCATTGTAGTTTTTTTTTTTTTCATTGAAGATGATTAATAAAATTCTGCGTTTTCTTGCTTCTCTAATTCTTTGAGTTGTGGAAATTTAATTGGTTGTGAATCCCTCCCTTCTTCGAAGGGCTAACTACCGTGGTGTGAAGCCACACCCATCCCAATTCGCCCCTACCTCCTACCCTCTATATTCATCATCTCTCACAGCCATCCACTCTTCAAATCCACCTTTATTTTGCAGCCAATCCTTCTCTACGGCAGATTTCCAGAATCAGGCCCTGCAGGGGGGCGGAACTTCGACGGAGCACCATGCTCAATCCAGTTATCCGATTGCCCTGAAACTTGGTATGTGGATGGCCCATCCCTGGCCGACCAACCACTAGTTGGCCCTTTTTGGGTTCGTGGGCCCCACACACGTGCGAGTAGCAATCCACGCACGTGCATCAGGCTAGCCTGCTGTCCACACGTGTGGACTGATTACAGGTCCTCTATCTCCTCTATCACTCTTCTATCTCTCACAGCCATCCACTCTTCAAATCCACCTTTATTTTGCAGCCAATCCTTCTCTATAGCAGATTTCCAGAATTAGGCCCTGCAGAGGGGCCGAAACTTCGGCGGAGCACTGTGCTTAAACCAGTCATCCAATTGCACTGAAACTTGGTGTGTGGATGGCCCATCCCTGGCTGACCAACCCCTAGTTGGCCCTTTTTGGGTTCGTGGGCCCCACACACGTGTGAGTAGCAATCCACACATGTGCGTCGGGCCAGCCTGCTGTCCACACGTGTGGACTGATTATGGGTTCTCTCTCTCCTCTCTTTCACTCCTCTATCACCTTATTTCCCTAACCCTAGATTATCCTAAATCCCAAGTTCTATTCCCCTTTTACAACCCTAGGGCTTCCTGAATTGAAACATGTGAATCCCTTGAATTGGGGAAATAATCCTTTGCATGTGTGGATGAATCTACTCTTCTTTGATCATTGTTTGGTCTATAATTTTAATTGATCCAACCCTAGCGTGTGTAGGCTTGGACCCCTGTAGATCCCCCTTGTTGAATGCTTGACTTTATGTGGGATGTGAAATTTTTGTGAATGTTTCTAAATTAGTATGATTTAAAGTCTGAAATCTTGCATATCATATATAATTTCCATGTTCTGCATCATTGAGCTGCACCACTTGTTGGCACTGGCATGATGATTGGTGAACTGGCTTTTGTTGCTCATGGCATCAAGAGAGCCGTTGACTGGTTGGGTATTACTGCTTCGGCATGTCAAGTGAACATCTACTGTTGAAGAGTAGGTTGCTGCTTTCCTCTGCTTGCTGTTCTTCCTTTGATATAGGAGCTCCATTCAAAGGTGATATCTCTCCCCCCGTTTTTTTTTTTCCTTTTTCCTCATTCTTGGTGCAGGAGGATTGCATTATACAAGCCCTTTATGGTAAGGTTGTCTACACGTATGGACGGCGTGAGGGTCTCGTGTATGAGAAGAATGAGGTGACCATTTTTCCTCTTGTTTTGAGTTAATTATGGCAAATTGGTGTTTCGTCCCATTTCTTTCACCTTTCACAGTTGGTATTAACCAAACCTTGATTATTTTTTATCTGCGGTCTCTGCACATTCAGATTATTGGTTCAACACTTGATTCAATCTAGTTTTAATTGTCGTAGCACATTCAGATTAATTTTTATCTGCGGTCTCTATGTTAGAGGGCTGCACATGCTGTGTTTGGTTTTAATGTTGAAATAGCTGCTCACTATTTTCCACCAATCGCCATGTAGTTCAGGTTGTCTTTAATAATGTGTGACATGTGCTATATGCTGTGCTGGGGAAATGGTGCTGTGGGGTGGGAAAGAATCCTGGCTGGTCGGGAGAAGCTCCTTTGCACTGTCTTTTGCGTCTCCCTTCTCGTAATTTCCTCAATTAAATCTCTTACCTGAATTTTTAGTTAATGTTTTTCATTCTTTTCCACCATATTTATCAGCAGTTCAAAAGAAATGATCAATGCTTATGCGCTGAAATATGTAGGGCCATAATAGTCTTGATCTCCAACCATCAAACTGAAGCAGATCCGGCAGTCATTGCCCATTGGATTGCCAGTTGGGTTTACATATATGTCCAACTTAATTGTCACTTATTCTTCATTAATGATATGCTCCACCTGGCTCAAACTTTTATTTCAAGTCATAACCCATTGGATTGCCAATTATACATTTTTTTTTTTCTTTTTTAAGTATCTTTTCATTTTCTTATGTTCTTGTCAATTCCTTGACTTGTGCTATATCACTTTCGCTGCTGCTACATCAAATAAACCGTTCCTTGTACTATGACATTAGTTAATTACAAATGTAAGCTACATCTCACTTTTTCCTAGAATGCCAAAACTTCTTTTTCAAGACCTTATGTGACACTTTTGTTTTTCCCAAGTCTGGTATATTTGTGTCTTTTAAAACAAGAGAGTAGATGTCATTCAGAAGCAGTTGTTTGCTAACTGGTGGAATTGAAGTGATTTGTTTATCTTATTTTTCTGGTTCTAGAGGGTTCAGAGTTTTATTGCGATGTTGAAGCGGTCTTGCTTTTCTATTTTTTCTTCAAGATTGATTCTAGAGATTTCAGGGTTTTATTGCGATGTTGAAGCAGTCTTGCTTTTCTATTTCTTCGTCAAGAGTTTATTGTTACTCATTGCTAGCATTTAGTAGTCCTTGCAGTTGTCAACTTAATTACTCTGGTTCTTGTGTCAAGTGTCTTTTGCTTCATTTGCAGCTTTTTACTTTCTCCATTTGCAGAGCTTTGGATTGCTTTCTGGTTGCCTTTTTCTTTTCCTTCATTTCAAGGTTTAAAACATAATTTGGCATCTTCATTGACGTAGATTCGTAGTAAATTCTACTTCTTATGTGCATGGTTTGAGCTTGCGAGTGTTATGATATTTAATCATTACTAATTTACCATACTCTTCACCATGTGGTTATCTGACATAGCCTAACTGGATGTCGGGCAGGGGCACAAATAATATGGATTGCCCCTAGTGGTGGCAGGGACCACCCTGATCCTTTGATGGGAGAATTGTATCCAGTAAGTTATTTTTCTTGCATCGTTTGTTTTTCTTTTTGATCCCCTTTACATGGCAGCTATATACAACACAAGAATTCCCTTTTCTTGTGGTTCATGTGATTAGGAAGGAATTCTCGGTGCTTTGAGAGTAAGAGTACTCCTGTCAGGGGTGTGATTTGTAAAGTGTTTCAGCATGCGAGAGAGTAATGTCCTTGATTTTTCGGGTTGGGTTGCCTTTCCTTGTTTTACTGTTTTCTGTTTGTGCTGTTGGCTCAATAAAGTTATCATCTGAATGTGGTTAGAAAGGAATTCTTGGTGCTTTGAACTGTTTCTTCAGGTTTGTTATTGTTTTCTTTAAATTATTTCATCAATGTTGTATCATTAAGTTTAAATTAGGTTACCATGAGGTCATTGGAATTTGGAATGTACGTCAAGCAAGGGATAACTGATGCAACAAAAAGAGCTTTGCTAATACCACATGCATGTACAAGGTGGCTCATGTACACACCATCACATGTGACAGCGGGGAAGATACATGTAGCATCCACACCAACAGCAAGTTCCACTTTGTAGATGTTCTCATCCATAAATAGGTATGATCCATTCAGTAGGTGAGCCACAATATTAAATGTTGGACATGTTAGGAAATTTCAGGCTTCTTCTGAGCAATCATTTGTTTCAAAAACTGTGGCCCACCTGACTTGTGGACTGGCCTGATTCTTTGGCAAGGGCATCTACATGGTGATACCCCTTTAATCAAATGGATGGATTAGATGACATATCAATCCAACACTTGTAGTGTGTAACTGAGCCACCTTGTTTGACAATCAATACCCCAATATGAAGAAAAGGGCTAATCTATGTTTCCTTTCCTGATATGCATGTCAGCATAGGTTTGACAAGGATATTTGGCTTCCATGGAGGGTGTTGTTCTATCAGGGAAATTGTGCGTGTAGGGTATTTGGTCGGTGAATTTTACTCTTTTGTTTTATATAGGAATTTAAATTCACTTCTTCTCATATACCGTTCTGCTTCTACTTATTTTATCTGTCTTTAAGTCTGAATAAAAAAGAGAAGAATAAAAAAGGAGAGAGAACAAAGTGGAGAAGTGTGCCCCAATAAGTTTGTTATTTTGGATCAAGTGGCATTGATGAACTTTTTCTCTAGTGTTAGTTTTCTGATGATCTTTAGTTGTTGGATTCCCAGGAAAGACTATTTTTCTTTTTCACTTTGGGATAAAAAAGGATTCTTTGAAGAATTCACTTCAATCAAATTGGATGGAATATCGTATAAGAGGATACCTTTGCTAGAATCAATTCTCATGGTGATTATTAAGATACGGAAATAAAATCTTTTGCAGCTCTTGTTCAGTGCCTGGATTGAAAATACTTGTTTGAATTATTAAGATGATGATGATGAGAAAATATAAAATTTTCCAAGAAAAAGATTACATACTGGATATCTCCAATTGTTTACTTATATATATATTTATATATATTTCCTTTTTTTTTTTTTTTTCCCTCCCATTTACTAAGATCTCTTGTTCAAATGCATATGGATATCATTCAGGTTTCAGCTAGCAAACATAAGCCATTTAAAAAATTGACAACACTGAGGACAAACTATTCTTGAATAATTTGCACCAGGACCTTTTTCATTCTTAATCATTGTTCTCTTTCTTGAAGGATCAGTTCATCTGTTTTTACTAGGCTGCAGTTAATTGGATTTCTATGTTAGGTTACTTCCTACTTTTGAATATATTCCTAGATGAAGATCATATATTCTCTTAGTGCACCTGAATTCCAAGTTTTATACATAGGCCAACTCCTATAAATTTCAGCTTTTGGGTTTTGGCTACAGGTTTCTAAATTGTCTTATGTGATGCTTGTATGTTAGTTTGTATGATTTCGTTTTTTTTTTTTTTAATTTTTATAAGGCAGCACGTTGTCGTGTTGTTCCGCTGAATGCATAATTTTCTTTCTTTTCGCTTGCTTTCTAGCCAAATACCATATTAGGAAAAAGAATAGTAAAATATGATGGATTTGATGCAAAGGTGGCACCTATTTTAGTATTCATTTTTTTTTTAATCCTCACCACTTTGTAAATTGTCTACCATGTTTTTCTGCTAGGCTCAAGATGGGGTTGATGTTTAAGGTGTCTTGACAGCAATGACTTTAGGGATGCAAGTTAAAACTGGTCTTGTGTAATTACATTTACTGGATGTACACAATGTCTCGATAATATACTTTATGGACAGGTTTGATGCAGCAGTCGCTAAAACAACTTTCAAGGGTGACCTATGGCTAGAGGCGTACATGAACCGAGTTAGCTCGGTTAGCTCGCTCGACTCGACTTGAAAAAGCTCGATTCGACTCGGTTCGAAACCGAGTTCGAGCCGATTTTTTTAGCTCGAAAATGAGTTCGAGCTGGCCCCAGCTTGAACTCGACTCAGATCGAACCCAGCTCGAATTGAACTCGGATCCAACCAGTTCAGTGACTCGGTTACTTTGATATTGATGTTGCTCACCAAGTGTTTGATGAAATGACTCAACGAAGTGTGGCTGGTGGCAAGGAAGGTATGTATATGAAACCAATACCCTTTTTTCCTTGATTTTTATGTTGCTTAGAAGGTGTTTGATAAAATACCTGTAAAACCATTGCTGCTGTCTTAAATACAGTGAGATTTTGAAGGTGCATTCCAGGTGTTTGTGAAAATGTTGCACAGGCGAACTCGGCTCGATCTTGACTTGAACTGGCTTGAGCTACCGACCGAATCGAGCTGAGCTGGCTAGTTAGGCTCAAGGACCAAGCCGAGCTAAGCTGGCCAGTTAGGCTCGAGGACCGAGCCAGGCTGAGTTCGAGCTAAGGTCAGCTAGTGGCTGAGCCGAGCCAAGTCGAGCTGAGGCCAGCTCGACTTGGTTTGACTTGATGTACACCCCTACCTATTATGGCTAGAACTTCATATCTTTTTGTCTTGCACTGAAACATTTTTTTTTTTTTTTTTCAATTTTCAATATTAATTGAACACAAGTTGTTACTATTAAGAAGGATTTGGAAGTGTGTTGGAGTAGGGCTGGAAATTGAAAATTTGCGACGGTTTACGCTGTGTGAACCACCTTGTGTGGCCCACTGTAATGTTTATTTTCCATCTAACCTATTGATTAGATCACACATTTAAATGGTGGAAAAACACGAAGATAAAGCTGATCAAAGCTCCTTAGGTCCGTCTCAAGTTGTCCAACTTGATTGACGGTTCAGATCTCCCATATGGACCCATGTATAGGAGAAAAGTAAAAAAATCCACATTTAGGGGTCCAGACGCTGGACATTCACGGCGCCTGGCGTTGGAACTCACTACACCAAAATCACTATTTAGGATCGGTGAGAGTTTTAGTTCAGAAACGGCTTCAGACCGTTCGAAATTTAAAACGGTTTTATGTGGAAAAGGAAACCACCGAACCACTCGTACGGCCTCATTTTTTATCCCCTTTTTATTCTCTCTCATTTCTTACTGATTTTTGTTCCTCTCTCTCTCTCTCTCTCTCTGTAGATGCGAAATCAAATGCATTTTTCCCACTTCAGAGAGAGATAGAGATACTGAGTGAGAGATTCGTTAATGGTAGTAGATCTTAAGCAAGATCTAACCTTTTAGAAGGAAAACCCTAATTTTCAATCTATCTTTTCGTTGGGAGACGTGTCAATTTCGTTTCGGTCAGAAGCATCTCTCTCTATCCATACATCCGAGTGGAAATGGCCATGGAAATGTCAAATTTCTTCTCAGATCTTGCATTTTCCTGCAATCGAGGCGTGTTTAAAGCAAGAGATAGACGAATACCACGCTTTCCGACGATTTTCCATACGAGTACGCTGCGGAATTGTTAATTTCAGGCTTTCTGAAGGTTCTTTTAGCAGATTCGGTGATTTCCAAGTTTTTTTCCTCGATTTGTAACAGATTCCGGGGTTCTTAGGGTAGATTCATAAAATTGGGGTTTTCTGTGGTGTTTTTTTTTTTGAATGATTTGGTGGTTTCTAGGGTTCGTTGTGAGCTTCTGTGGGTTTTGAAGGGTTTCAAGTATTCTTGTTATTTGCATAATTGAGGGTAGATTGACACAATTAGGGTTTTCTGAGGTTTCCTTTTTTTTTTTTCAAAAAAATTGTGGTTTCTCGTAAATCCTGCATGGGCAACCCAATGTAGCGGGTTGGTTAGTTAAAGTAGCTTCTCCTACCCCAAAATCAAATATGATACGCCAAAAAACTTATTCTGGTTTGCGAGATACGACTGTTTTAAGGTTCTGACAGTCCTGATCACTTCCACCTCCGATCGGGCCTTCTTTTTTCCATCTTTGCCATGAAAGTGTCTGTGACCCGCTCTACATCACCCTGGTTGCTGCTTTTTATGCCATGGGGGAGGAGATTGTGGCAGCTGGGGTGATGTTCTCATAATTGGGGCAGATGTTCTGGTTTGCTGTTTGATACAATTGGGATATTTGTTTTGCTGTTTGATGCAATTGTGACATTTGTTTTGCTGGTTGATGCAGATTATAGAAGATTTGTTTGATTGTGATTGCTTGAGCTGTTGTTTGCTATTTCAAGCAGTTGTGGTTGAGTTGCCGTTTGCTAAGTCAAGTAGTTGTGGTTGAGTTGCCGTTTGCTAAGTCAAGTAGTTGTGGTTGAGTTGCCGTTTGCTAATTCAAGTAGTTGTGGCAGAGCAGTTTGACTGTGGCAGCTTGGTATAGTGGAACATGCAGGTCTGCTTGCTGCTGGTAGTTGCAGGATAGGTGGGTTTGTTATGGGTGCTTCAGATGCAGGGGTGTCTTTTGGCTACCCGTTCAGATGAGGGATGGCTGATCTTGCTGGATGCATATCAGGTGTTTGATAAAATGCCGCACAGGCTCGAACTGGCCCGGGTTGTTGACCGATCTGAGTCGAGCTGGCCAGACAGGCTCGAGGACCGAGCCGAGCCGAGTTCGAGCTGGGTTAGGTACTGGTCAAGTTGTGCCGAGCTGTGCCAAGCTCGATTTGGATCAACTCGTGTACAGCTCTATGAGCTACCATCAACTTACTGTTATTCTGTCTGGAATCCTAATGGGCAAATAAACAAAAGGGCAAGGACCGGTGCCCATTTCCTGTTGACATGGTTCACTATGGGCAATGGTGAGATACATCCATAGTGATTTTTTCAATGAAAAAATTGTCACAATTTGATTTAATACAACTTCTGAATGCATGCAGCCTTCAGTATTAAGCTACAGGTGCATGTTTTTCTGTTCAATAGAATTTCTGGATGCATGCAGCCTTGAGTATTAAACTAAAGGTGTGTATATGTTTCTATTCTTTGAGCCATTGAAGGGTCATTCATGTACTGATGCATTATTTACATATTGTCCCTTCTGTTAATGTGTTTCATTATGATGTTAAGTGGAATTTGTAGAATCGGAAGCTCTGCCAAGTTGACTACCATACCATTTCATCCTTTATTTTCATTATCAAAAAATTCATTGCTGTGGTAGAAATTTGTCCATGGAATTATCTCTTGACGGAATGGTTAAAAGGCTCGCCAACTCAGACCAACTTGTTCTGTCCTGAGTTGAGTTGGGGCTGAATTCGCCTGACTTAGCTGATTTGGAGGTAAATCATGATATCAAACCAGATTGGGTCTGACCTTTTCTGAGTCAACTCTGATGAGCCGCATCAAACTTGTTTGAGTCAATATTAGCTCTCTCTTGTTGTACTCTAATAGCTGGATTGCCTTTCATGCAGGTGAATCCACTCATGGGCTGATGCACCAGAATAGTAGCTTATAACTGCATATCCTTCAACAATCCCACACACAGTGAGCTAATTCTCAGTATGTGTCACTGTTATTACTTTTTTTCCTCTTAAACTAATGGGTCTTAAATTCATAGGAAGTTTGGGGCCTCCAATCTCCTGAAAAATTGTAAAGTAGAAAGTCAGTAATCCTTTTCAATCATAAAATCTTTTCAGAGTAAACATCGCAAGTATACAACAGAGAAAGACCTCCACAGCTGTAGCGCTTGCCAATTGGAACAAGTCCGCATACGTCACATTCGAATATTTGTCCTTGATAGGTTGAAGAAGTTTTAACGCATTCACAAGACCTGAAACACAAAATTATTAGGCAAGTGTAACACCGACCCAAGAAACATTTTGTAGACTGGACCTCCATTACCAGCATTGGTAGCATGCTTCAGCTCCATTTCGAATCTTAGACTGGACCTCCATTACCGTCACTCCTCTGGCTAAAAACATCTGATAACAATTTCACCTCTCTTCCAACTTATGGAGAGACGTGTTGCAATTCAGTCATCACTCTTAGTGTAAAAGCATTGTTTGCTGCTTTTATGTTGGTTTACACAGGATACTTTTTCTGGTCTATGTTGAGAAAATTGTGGTGTAAACCATTATCAAAGACCAGCATAGTATTGAAAATAGGTTGTCTTTCTATGTTATGGATATTGTGATTTCCTTGCAATCATTGCGGGAAAAAAATGAAATTCTCTTGTGCTATGTTTGAACGATAAGGACAACCAGAGTAGCATTAGTAGAATAACAAGAATATCATTCAAGGATGTTAATTTTCTTTTCTAAACACCTCTAATTACCCTTTTCTGTTCAACCATGATCTCCATTGACAGGTTATCTTGCCCCTCTCCCCAAACTTAGTCTCTCTAATCCATCAACAAAATCCCTGGCCTATGCTCTCATGGGACGTCGTTTTCAGTTTTGCATTCTGCATCAGCCAATTCATCCTAGAAAATTTTGAGATATCAATCCACATGAGACTATGGATTGAAAACGGATTACGGTTTACAATACATGTCACCATTGAAACTGGGTCGTATTCCTCTTCAGGCTGATTTATTGTGGGCCCTGTTGTCGATGGAGCATAAATCTAAAATCATACTGATTGATAAATCTTTGTTATCCAATCAATCTCTTCTTTGTTGTCTATGATCTTTCTAAGATTATGTTTTCTACAAAAGTTTTGGTTTCAGTTGATTGTGGCCTTTTTTGGGTGTTTTCTTATTTTTATATTTTTAGAGATTCGTTTGTGTTTTTAATAGCTATTGGTTGAGCTAATCTAGTATGCTTCTCTCTCTCGTGGATCTTTAGCCAGACATGGGGCTGGCTTAATATGAGATAATATGACAAATATTAATATGATATAGTGATTTAGCTATATGGGATTGAATTCTGTTTTTGGGTTTTTTTTTTTTTTTTCCTTGTAAAGGATTGGAATTGTTTTTTTTTTTTTTTTTTTGGTTATGTTGAAATGCATAACATTTTTGGAGTTTGAATACTGTGTTCTTAATATCTTGCATTACTGTAATTGTTGTGGGCTTTGTTTGGTTTCTATAGATTATAATTGAATTGTGAAGAATATGATTTTTTTCTTTTTCTTTCTCAATTCTGATTTGTGGAAATGTTGCTAATGTGATCTTTGGCTTGTTTGTGTTGATGCCCATGTTTTGATGTTTGAAGAATGTCAGGTTTTTCTTCTTCTTCTTCTTCTTTTTTTTTTTTTTGGTGTTGTTGTTGTATCTTTGGCTTGTTTGTGTTGATAACCATGTTTTTACTTTTGAAAAATGTGTATGTTCACATAATCTTTAGCTTGTTTGTGTTGATTCCCACGTTTTGATTTTTGAAGAATGTGTGTCCGTGCATGTGTGTTTACATCTTTGGCTTGTTTATGTTCATGTCCATGTTTTGATTTTTGAAGAATGTGTGGTGTTGGATATGTTTGGCTGTTTGCAATGTTGTGTTATGCCATGTTCTGGTTTTTGAAGTGTTTGTTAAAGCTTGTATAGCATACCATTCAGGTTTTAAGGAGTTCTACATGTGGGGGCCATTGTTCAATCATCCAAACTGCTGATGGCTGCCTTTAGGGCCCACAAAAGAGCTTAAGATTCCTTGATTGTGGCCCTTCTATTTGTTGACCACCCACAGAAATGTTTGGAATTTAAAGCTTGCACAACATACATTTCAGGTTTTAAAGCTTGTACAGCACACCATTCAGGTTTGTACAGCATACCATTCCTTAATATTTGTACAACATACCATTCAGGTTTTAAAGCTTGTACAGCATACTCTGTATTGTTTGTTTAGAATCAATACTCATGTTAGCTATAGGACATTATCCTGAAAATTAGGCCACGTCAAAGTTCAAGTGGGCCACACCATAGGGAAGGATGAAGATTTCCTACTAGGCAGTTTCACCAACAGAGGCATCATTTCATCAAATCATAATTTCTAAATATATATAGGTTCTCAAGCCCTCATCCAGTATCAGTATCAGTCATGTAAGAGTACAGTAAAGCCTTGCATGTATAGATATTCAATGCACTGAATTCATTGGAGCTGAAGTCACTTGAGGAGCCAATTTACCTTTTTGGACAATTCTTTAAGAAGCCCTTGGAATGCTTGACGCTTGGTAATCAGTCTTTATTCAATGACATTCTTTATATTAACATGTAGTTAAACAGCATGATTTCTATGATGGGGATCAAAGCAGAATTATATTTGTAATTGTTGGGTGCCGGTAGCATATTATTTGCCTCAGAATGCAGGAGACATAGCATGAGAAGTACATTCGAGATCCCCAATTGTTAGCCTTCATAGATGCAGAGGTGTGAATGTTTGTAAGTTAGACCCAAAAAAAAAGAAGAAAGTTGAAGAGGATTGTATGATCTTGCAGCCAAGGATATGCAGTGTACTTAGGTTTTCAGTTAGTCCAAGTGGAGCTCATGGTACAAAGCTCCTGCCTCCCCGGCCATCAGTCTGTTAGACTTGACAATGAATGGACCATGCCCCAAAAATCTCCCAGAATGGAATAATCCAATTCATTAGCCAAACGAGCCCTACAAAATGTTGGTCAGGGTTCCTCAAAACACTACATTGCGCCGGGCAGAGTTATGGTCATTGACAAGTTTGCAGTGGTCCATGCATTGGATTTCTGTTGCAAGATTCAGATTCTTTCCTTGTATATATATTTTAAATCTTGGGGAGGGATTAGCCTGAAGAATCCATTGTTTTCTCTTTTCAGCTTGTTTTGTTTACTGAAATGGTCCTCTGCATTTTTAAAAGCAGGTGAAGGATCGGGTGTTATTGGAGAAAAAAAAAAGTGATTCTGCAACGTACTGGGAACTAGATCTGTTTGGTTCCCCATTTGCAGCAAATGGCATCAGCTAGTGTGGTGCCTGCGACTGGATTGAGAAACACAAGTGGAAATGCTTTCAGCATGGATTGGTTGCCTGAAGAAATGAATGATATGAAGATAAGGGATGACAACGTAGGTTTTAGTATAATCTTATTTATCTCTGCTTGCTTGATAGCATATTAGCCTTCTCTATGAAATGTGAATTTTTCTTCTAGGAAATGGAAACTGTTGTGGTCGATGGACATGGCACAGAGATGGGTCATATAATCATGACAACCATTGGGGGTAGAAATGGCCAACCAAAGCAGGTAATCACTAGGAGTTAAATCTTTTTAAGTCAATGAAGTGTTGGAGAATTGGGAAGTGTGTAGTGCAAATAGGATTTGCTTTTATTTCTATGAGTTGTTACATTATTATTTTAGGAATTTTCATGTTCACTAGCTTTAGTTTGTGGAAATATAGATTACCACATCTTTTTTTGGTGCTTGATGAGTGATAAATGTCATTACGTATGTTTCCATTTATTACCTTTTGTATCTGGTAGTGTTATTATCATGTGTTTGATGTTTTTATTAATTGCACATGGTTTATCTGATAAACCTTGTTCATTTTGATGGCAGACAATAAGCTACATGGCCAAGTGTGTTGTAGGGCATGGATCATTTGGAATTGTTTGTAAGCTTCTCCACTTTTAACCATGGATCAAACAACAATGCTATATTCATGTAATATACCCATCAATCTGTTATTTTCATTAATAGAGAATCTAGTCTTTGCAATTCATATTGATGCTCCCTCATTATGGTATCATGCTCCTGCAAAACTGTTTGAGTGAATTTTCTGATTGTGAACTGAGTGAAAACTGTCCATATCTTGATAAATTCTCTAGACTATTGATGCTATTTTATTTTTTATGCTGATTTTATTTCAATGAAAAACCTGTCACATGTCTCTGCTTTGATTTGCTTTAATGCTTTTAGGAACATTATAGAAATACATATCCCCAAGAAATTGTCACTTCGTATTAGTTGATGATTCCATGCACACTTTTATTTATTCTCATTTTTTTTTTTTTTCAAATGTTGATGGCAAAAATTTGGATTTTACGAAATACACCACAATGAACACATTCACAGGCAATGAATGCATTTTCGCATGAGTTACATTACTTCCCTTTGCATTTTCATCTATCAAGCACCTCCATGTAATTGGTAATCTATGTAACGTCTACACGTCCAAGCATTATTTGGTAAAATAAAACAGTGAGAAATGAATAAAGGGAAGGGCTGTTTACGTCTAAAGGATTTTTGCTTTACTGTAATTACATGTAATGACCTCCTGTATATGCCCTACCTGAAAATCTCACAGATATAAAATCATATGCATCAACCCTCTTTCGTTGGACATGGGAGTGTTCCTATTTTCTTTCTCAACTATCTATTTATCAGCCACCAAGTAGGGTTAGGATTCTCCAAAATATTATAATTAATCTACAAATTTCATGGATATTGAATGATTGAAATTCCAACAACAAGCTCCATGGGGCATTTTTAGGAAAAAAAAAAAAAAACCAAGCCACTAGAGGGGGCAGCAAGGACAAAAATTCCAAAAGAAAACAAAGCTCCATGGGGGGCCTTCTTGGAGAGAAAAAAAAACCCCCAAAGCATCATGCTACAAATGTTCTGGTTCATGAAATTGATATCAATCATATACCCTTCAAAAAGAAAAGAAAAACATATGTCAATTTTACTTCTTCCATCCTTTCTTTCCTTTTCATTCATATCTTTTCTCTCTCTGAAAACATATTTGAAGCTAGCTTGGTTGTCAGGGATGTAAACCTACTTCCTTTGCTTCTTGAAATGTTCAAATTATTTCTTCAACAATGAGATTTTTCTTTAGTTTTTCATTCTCTTGAAGCAAATGAACTTGTGATTTATTTGCAAAAGCAAAAGTGCAAAGCTGGGTTAAACGTGTTTGCTGAGATGTTTGTTTCATGCACTTTAACTTGCTTGTAATGTTATTTTTTGCAGAGCATCCTGGGCTGTACAGGATAGCAGTGCAGGACCCAAATATTCAGAGACCACTACCACAGATGTGGCAGGGCAGGGGCAAGCTGCCACTGATGAGTTCATGTTTGAGCGTTTCCGCAAACGAGAACGCCTTCGTGTCATGCATAGATAACACATGCCAGCCTGTGATCTGGTCTCCAACCACCACTAAAATGGCACCACATGAGGTTTTTAGCTTCCTATCACCAGTTCCATGTAAATATTTCAGTGAAAATCGTGCTGCTACTGTCGAGTATTCTTTTCTAGTAAAAAACTGACTCATTTCAAGTTTGAATTGTTGTTGAATAGCCTTGCAATTCTTTTTGTTGATGCCTTACGAAATAATACCACTGGTTCTCTTTAGGGGTGTTAGTTTGTTTTCTTCTATTGTATTTCTAGGTATGATCCATTACTGGCGGAAAAAAAATACCGTTCCTAAAGTAAAATGTGGGCTGATGAATGAAAATTTAAAAATTGCGACGGTTTTCAACCGTCCCTATTTTTTTGCACCGTTCTTAATTTTTTGCGACGCCCTATTTAGCCATGGTTGAGTCACACAGTCCAATCATGCATCAATCCTGCACATATTGTGCACTCATGTGAGATAACTTCGCCTATTAGAGAGTCCCATGAACAACCTGTCCAATGGCATATGCAATGATCAAACCACTTCTCATCACAAGCATACAGATGATGCGTATGGGCATGTATCATGAGACTGCCATCACATTCCCACAATTGGTATCGATAATCGACATCGATAATCGGCATCGATAATTAGCCTATTAGTAAGGCGAGGTCCATAGATGGACTCCAAGATTAGAACAATCCTACTAACGACCGATAGGGGCCCAACATTAAAGGTTACCCCAATATGAATAGATGGGTCATGCACATATCAATGGGGCCCAATAATTAGGGTTAACCCATTTAGAGAAGGATGACAATGGGCCTAATAAGGGCTTAAGGGAAGGTCATAATGTGGACATTTAACCACTATTGCCTATCAATGTAGACATTTAATCAACATTGCTTCCAAGGAGTGGTCCACATAGAACCTAACATATAGTGGGCCCATGGCTTCACATAAGGGTCCAACATCCATCACGATGTGCCTCACTCAAAGGTCACAAATACATCGCAATGGGCCTCGCCAAATGGGCCATATATACATCATTCTGGGCCTCACACATGGGTCACATACACATCACATTGGGCCTCAAATGTGGGCCACAATTACATCACAATGGGCCTCCTCACATGGACCTCAAAACACATCATAGTGGGCCTCAAACATGGGCCTTAAAACATGCCACAATGGACCTCATATCTGGGCCTCAAATACATCATAAAGGGCCTCTTATATGGGCCCAACATGCATCACATCAAGGTGGGGCCCACACATCAATTAGAGGTCACTTTAGAGTATTTCCAAAAATAAATCCCATCGAAAGATCATCTGGACCATATCACAAATAACAGTGGAGATAATGATTTTCACCGTTTAAATTCACGGGGCCCACCATTTTATTTTCCGTCCAACCTGATCATAAGGTCACAAAGACCTGGATTAAAAGGAAAAATAAAATTCATATTGATCCAAACTTCTGTGACCCTAAAAAGGGTTTCAATGGTGGACGTTCACTCTACACTGTTTTCTGCGGCGTGGTCCACCTAATCATCAGATCTACTTCATTTTTCTGTCCCAAGCCTTAAGATGAGCTTGCCCAATGGATGGACAGTTTGGATGGAACACATCCATCAGAGGGACCCACAGAACTTGCTGCCGTCAATCCAACAGCTATTCAGCTGGTGGATGGATGGTCTGGATGTTGCACATACATCAGAGGGTCTCACATGGTGGGACGGTGTGAATAAAACATTTGCATCAAGGTGGGTCCCACAGAATTTACTGACGTGAATACATCAACAATATAGCTGGTGTGAGATGTACACCAGCCAGTCTGCTTCCACTCCACGATGGGTGGGTCCCACGTAGGGCCCACCATAATATATAATATATTATATTATATAATAATAATTTATTTATTATATTATATAATAATAATTTATTTATTGATATATATATATATATATATATATATATATATTAGGAGGACAACAACGTCCAGGCCCTGGACGACCTGAATATTGCATCATGGTGGGGTCCGCGACCACGTCCGGATGGACGGACGGCGTGGATGAGACTCATACATCAGGTGGCCCTACACGACATCGTCTAACAATGGTCGGTGCTAATGAACAACATGGGTAAAACGCATATATCATGTGTGGGCCCCACAGACCATGCTGATGTCAATACATCAGCTATATGGCTGATGTGAGGTACGTCAGCCAATCAGCTTCCTCATCAGGTGGGTCCCACGTAGGGCCCACCATATATATATATATATATTTGTTTCTTGCAGCTCCAGCGTCCAGTCCCTGGACGCTGGACGGACGGCCTGGTTATAACACATGCATCACGGTGGCCCCACGTCCACTGGGCCACACGTTTGGATCAAGCTGATTCTTATGTTTCCCTTCATTTGGGGCTTACAAAAAGGCAGTAGCAAGGTGGCCTCATGATCGGACGGTTAGGATCATCTTGCATCGTGGTGGGCCACAAGGCATCACAAAGAGAGAGAGAGAGAGAGAGAGAGAGAGAGAGAGAGAGAGAGAGAGAGAGAGATGTGAAGGGGAGGGACCCTTATACAATGCATACATCAAGTGGGTCCCACAACAAGTGGGGCCTTATAACAAAAATAAACGGTGGATCAACCACCGATCGGCCTTCTTCTTTAGCTCCTTAAACTCCTAGGCTTCTTGGCTTCGATCTTGATGGAGGATGATGAAGATTGGACGACTAAGATGGGAGATTGGGGTAGGGAAAAAGCCACACTTGAGTTTGGCTTGGGAAGCTTGAATGTTGGATGCTCTCCTTGGGAGCTTGAGAGTGAAGAGAGAAATGAGAGAGAGAGAGAGAGAGAGAAGTGATGGGATGAAAGGAGATGGAGTGATGGGTGATGAGTGATGTAAGGAGAGAGGGATGGGTGTGAGTGACATGAGAGTTAACTTAGGGAAAGAGGGGATAGGTTGCTTGTACTTGTGATAAGGTGTGTACTTGACTTGATTGATTGATTGATTGATGGGATAGGTTGTAGAAATTCTCTCGTAATTTGTACGCGCGGCATTTTTCTCGAAATGAATGCGGGCCTACATCTTTTGGCCTGGGTATCGCATTGGCGCGCTAGACGCGGCGTTAGAACCGCGGTGATCGCGCGGTCGCTAGGATATAAGTTTCGAGTCGAGCTGATATAGAACTTCGGGATGCGATTTAGGGTCACGCGCAAATGCCAATTACAGGTCGCGGGTCACCGAAATTTGACCCGAAGGACCGCGGAAGCCTACGGAACGGTACAGACTATGATACGGGCCTTACAATTGCAGTAATCGATGTCATTGAGCCTGATTCATACATGTTACCGACTCATGTACCAACAATAGTGGGCAAAGCTCCAATTTTCCCTCCTGGTGAAGGAGTGCCTTCGAACAAAGATATCATTTTCTCCTTCAAAAAGGCTCTTGCTGAAGACATTGCTTTGTCTGAGTTGCCTTCCCTCTCGAACAGTTTCCAAAACCACAAGGCAGAACTCCAAATCATCCTACAAATGGGATCATCTGGATCTTTGACGGTTAAGATGGTCGATAAGCTCGAACGATTGATCGAATCATATCGTATTTTTTCTTAGTAAGATCCCAACTTGGTAAACAAATTATCGATTCTTTAGGAATTCTTGGGATTTTTCAAAGCACAAAACTATGCACATACTATTATCAACTGAATTGAAACAGAACATTCAATAGATGAGTCTCAAATGGCTTTTGCTAAGGATATCATCAAAGATCTTGCGACCGAAACCGCTGAATTGAAGACCTCTAGGGCCAAGTTGGAGGACATGAAGGTCATAATTAGAGCTCTAGAAGCTTAACTAACAACTCTGAAGATGAACTATGTAGAGAAACATGCATAGCACAACCACCAAAAGGAAACAGTCGAGAGATTGGCAACGTCTGTCAAGATTCAAGCAGCCACTATCGGTCGACTTCGTCGATTTGTTGTAGAAAAGGAGGCTACTTTACTCGCAGCGAAAGGACAATTGGAGATGATAGCTATATCGATGCGGCGCTTTTCTTTTGTTGAATTGTAATTTTCTACCGGAAATCATTTATCAATACAATCGGTCATCTTCATTTTATTTTCTCATGCATAAGCTTCTTTTTTGTTCCCTCGTAACTAACTGCTGACTAGGCCCTCAAAACTTAAGACATTGTGGGCTTATTTCAAATTAGTAGCCTTAATAACTGCACGTCCCTAGTTACTCGGAACACGAGGCATTTTTTCCTGCTACAAATGCTTTCAATGTGGGCACCTGAATCACCTATTTAAACCACTTCAAGCTCCATTTGGATTCATACCGACTCCATCCCTAAATTGTGTACCTCTGCCTTGCTTCCATGTCTTCCAACTCTTCCTTTTTCCTTATTAGTGCTGAGAGCTACTTGAAGGAGATCTTCGACTAGGATTTGACAGACTTCTATCAATCTTCGCTATTCTTTGATGTGAATTACTTTGTCAAGGATGCTTTGACAACAACCAAATCAGAGGTTGCTTTGGGAGATCTTCTTCACAAGCTAAAGCATTTATACTCCCTCAGGCATTATTACTTCAAACTCACTTTTGAATATGAATAGCTTGCTGGATATCTTCGACAATAAGCTCTGGCTAAAGAGGATTCTTCATGGATAAGTGAAGCTCATGAGCTAGCTTGGAACGAGCGATTGTGCTGGGTCCAGACACACCAGTTCAACCAAATCATGCTTCGTACATTACAAGCATATCGTACTGGACTGATGGAGGAACTCAAGGAACAAGAGCATTCCTTCTTCTTTAAGGATCTGCTCGTCCCCGAAGAACTCCGCTTTTTGAATGAACATATTTCTATTTACCAGATGCGGTCAAAGATAAGTCTTGGCAGAAAAAGAGAAGCCGAGAACTGAGTTTATTCTAACAACATATGTGTCGACTAGCTTCTTCATCTTCTTCTGATCATCATCGAAAAGGGAGCTAATTGAAAACCTAAACAACAACAAAATGAGGTCGAGATGTACGCTCTCCTTGAAGAATTTGAAGAGATGAAGATTAAAATAACCTGAGCCATTTAGTCACTTTGTATTTTTTTCCTTTCTTCTTCTTTAATGCAGTCGATGACTAGTAGTGCCTTTAAATAAATTGTTCTTCTATCAATTTTCCATATGCATTAAAATCAACTTTCCATGAGTTATTATGACAAAGCATGAGATGCTTTTCTCGGACACCAAACCTTCCTTTCACTATCAGCCAAGGTTTAAGATGTTTAAAACAAATAACTGGTCCAATCGGCATACCATTGTAGCACAGGGCCTATCTAATGGTTACCCTTACCTGACTTTCCATGACTTATTCATGTATGCACCACCATATGCTAACTTGGTAGCAGTAAATAAGTAACGCTTCCTGAGAAGTCTTATTTATTCGATTTCATATTTCATTTTCTCAGGAAATGGAATGACAACCTAGCTGTCCGTTTCAGGTTCCCAACAGTCGAACCCTATCTAATGCATGCATGTATTACCTCTCACAACGCTTATAAAAAGTGCTTCCTACTTGAATTTGCAACATATCATGAACAAGACCTCGACAACAAGTCCTACAGCCATGGCCTCCTCCCTCTTCTTCTCACAGTCCTTAATAATCTTGAAGGAAATCCTTGAGTGAGGAATTGATTCCTTCTTCCGTTCCTCATCCCTCAATGATACTAATCCCTTCATAAGGGATGCCACTAAAGAAGCCAATACTAATGAACCTTTACGAGAGGTTCTCAAAGTTTTTTAGGATTTATAGTGACTTGGAGAGACGTACTTCAAGGCCGATTTCGAACTCGAATGATGCGTTGTTCTTCTAAGAGAAGATTCGCCATCCATGCTGAGTCTGAAACTCTTTTGGCCTGCTATGATGCGGCTTGGAAGAACCGACTATATTGGACTCTCCAACATCACTTTGACCAAGAGAAGTTGCAATTACTGGAGAATTTACTTGGTAACCTCTTTACTTACCTGTTAGAGATCCAACGGCTCTATTTAGAGTGTGATCGGACGGAATCCCAAGACGTCCTAAATTTCATGGAGTCGCAGATAGAGCTCTATCGGACTCGTGAAGAATCTAGTAGGTTCAAAGAGCTAAAGGCCAATCAAGAGCTCATAGTTGTCAACTAGGGCCTCGATGTAGTCATCTAGCAGAATCTAGCAAGAAGCCCACTTGTTGTATACCCGCTTAACTCACCCCGTGAGAAGTATCCTACCTTGTAAACGATTGTTAGGAACTCGTGTTATGTATGTATCATCCCCACTGTCCATTTACCTTCTTAGGTCGAGTGTGAGGCCTATCTTTGACATTAGTACATCATCATCACCTCCCTTGTCGTAGATGGACGAATATGTGGGACCAGATTTAGTATATCCACTGTGTAGAGCCTATCTCGATGTATGTGTTAGATCCACCATCCTTCTGTGGACCTCGCCTTAGGATATATGATATGTTAGTACCTTGAATAGGTTAGGATAGTTTATCGTGGACCATTCCATATACACTTCTACATGTCTAGTAGGGTGTATCGTTCAACCCCTACTCTCGTAAATGACATACCGGTTAAGACAGGTCGTCGCCTATTATATCTGATAATTATGCTAGTATACTTAGCCTAGTAGGACACACTGAGATCATGCTTAGTATTACATTATGATATATGTCCATAAGCATCATTTGTATGCTTGTTGTGAGGAATGGTTGATCATAGTATTGCCATTGGGCTGAGTTATTTAGGGGACTCCTTAAGAGACATAGTTGCCCCACATGATTGCACAGTACGCGTATGTTTAATGCATGACTGGATGGTATGACTCATGCATCTCGCATTTGTGTGATATGATCACTTGGCACCGTAGTGATATCAGGGCCGTGGCCTCCACAGGTTCATCGTGGATGGCCAGATGGGATACTAGAAATATTTAGTTCTAGTACTGTGGGCACATAGGATGTCCTTGAGTGAGAGTCCCAGAATCTTCTGGTATCGGAGGAGACTCCATCGTCTAGACCAAGTGGATACATGAGCGCTTGGGTGCCGAATACTAGTATGCGGCGTCTCCCACTGTGTCGTGGTTGGTTGGAAGGGGTGTGGCCTTATCCGCCCGAGTGAGGGGGTTGTAAGCTAGGCTGAGTTTGACTAGCTCATAAATGGGTCTACTATTGACGAGCTGGGTAGGTATTGGCAGAAGACTGGCTAGGCGGATAGTGAGGTCTTTTCCACTTGCTGGTTATGCCGCTAGGGAGGTGGCAGCCATTCTGGAGTGTACTAGACCCCGATGATATCCCAAAGATGAGCCATACTGACAAGTGGACGTACTGAGTACGGGATTACGTACTTACTATTTAACTCATTCATTCACTATCCACTCGGGCTATTGGTGTGTAACTAGATCATTACGTGCACCTTCGCAGTGGCCAGGATTTTGGTTGAGGCGCGTGACCAACCTGAGATCAGGAGTTTACCACATTGAGTCTATCTATCCAAATTTAGGTATGGTATTGGTTTGGATAGAAGTCCCTTGTGATGGACCTCATAGCCGCAATACTATGTACTATTATCCCGACTTCACACTCTAGCTTGGTCATTTCATTTACACTGCATATTGCATTACATCTGCGGCATATGACATTTTAGATTGCTATGTTTCTGCATTTATATGGCCTAGATGAGGTTGACGGTATTCGTGGGCTTGTCAGGATTTGCATATTGCATTGTTTTCTCAGTATATGACATTGACTTATTATGTTTTTGCATTGCATAGCCTGGATAAGACTGATGGTATTTATGGACTTATCAGCATGTTTCCGCATTACTCTGATATTACATACTCCAATATTATATGACTTTTGGACTTACTAGTATTTTCGACATTATATGATTTATGGATTTGTATTATACACTTGACACTTACCTTGCGCACATACTTACACCACCCTCTAAGCTTTCTATAAGCTTATGCATGATAGATGTGTGTAGGTGGCGTTAGGTCGCAACAACATTGAGCTTGGAGTGTACAGTTGTCTTCTGGAGCTTGATTATTGATATATATATTTCCCTTTCTGCACTGTATTCAACTGTTTATATTAGTGGATATGTGATGATGAAGTTGCCTTTGTGATTTGGGTAAACTTGTGGTTATACTTCTTACAAGATAAATGTACGTTGGAAAATCCTCATTGTAGGATCCTAGGATCAGAATCTGGTGTATGGGCGCTGGAAGCTGAGAATGGGGTACTACAGAGGCTATCGGCACTGGATTCAGTGATCGAGAATTTTGTGAGCCTGGTTTCCGAGTTTGGGGCGTGACAACCTGATTAGTATAAATACAAACCTAGGTTAAGTGAACATTCACGTTCAATATAGTCTAGATCCGACCGTTAAAAGCAATCCCCACCCATATATCAAGTTATCTATCCGTCGTTATTCAAGATGAGCCATTAGATGTGTTTATGACTAGATTTAAAAAGAATCTGAACATTAGATAATGTCCTATTAGACTAACTAAGCTGTGAAAAATTGGCTTCGGGGCTTAAGCCACTTGATCCACCGTTCCTTAGACTCACAATTGATATTTGGGTGATCCATCCCTGATAGTCACAAATTGAATTACCTAATTGCAAAATCAATTGTATGATTACAACTAGGATATACTAGGGGCCCTAGGAACTACTCTAATTCAAATTCGGGGTTAATCTGACCATCGAATTGATAAGAACTAACAAGATAACTCAAATTGATTGAGTATGGCCCACCTAAACCTTGGATCTATCTCATCTTTCACCAGATGTTCTAATAGGACCCACAAAATTTGATGAATGAACCTGATATGACAAATCACCACTGTGGATCCCACCTTATGTAGCGTGTGTGCACAGCTAGTGCACACCCACGCCGGACCGAACTGGTCAGTCCGGTCAACAAGGTCTGACCCGACCTTACTTCAGATTTTTCTTCCGCCTGTAAGTAACTGAACGGACATCATCCGTTTGGGATGATCTGTGGCCCACCATCAGGGCCACTACACTAATCCAAACCGTCCATCAAGCTGGGCACCTGAAACCGACCAAAACCCCACGAGTATGCATGTAATCGCGCACATATGTGCACACAGGGACTGGAACAAGAAGAACAGTGCGTGCGAACGTTTTCGAGAATGGAAGCCGTCTTGTTGCCAGGCTGGCTATCTCTGCCACCATCTTTCTGTCTCTTCATCTTAGCCGTTAGAATGAGGAAATCTCAGCCCTTTAACCAAGCCATTTTAGGGTTTTCGTAACTTGAGAAATAGCGAAAAGAATCTTTCCATTATGAAACGTGGCTACATCCCAACCATTCATTTTCCATCTAGAAATCTCCTGAGATCATCTTAGATGTCGATACTAGGGTTTTTCTCAGCCTCATCTGCAGCTGCAAGAAGATCTCGTATGAGATCTCACAAATTCGAGAAAATCCGCCGCAATGACGAAATCTTGTGCACCACCAAGATTTGTGTAATATCTTCCCAAAATGTGGGATCCACAATGATCAGCAGACCGATCCACACCATTTACACGTGGTGGATCATAGGATTAACCATCCACTTGCGTTTCGCCATTAACAAAGGCGTCATCTTCTCTAACTGTCCAAAAACCCATCATGATGGAGCGTGCCCCATTTCCCAATCCAGGACATTCATCCGATGGGCCCTTCTGATAGAAGTCTACCTAAAATATCAGATTTTCTGTAAGACCCGTATCCTAACCCGTACTGTTCCGTAGGCTTACGCGATCTTCCAGGTTGAATTCCGGCGACCCGCGATCTGAAACCGGTGTTTACATATGACCCTGAGTTGCATCCTGTCGATCTAAGTTGGCTTAGCCTGAGACTTATATCATTGTGACCGCGCTGTCGCTGCAGTTCTGACGCCATGTCTCGCGCACTAAGGTGATACCCGAGCCAAGAGATGTGAGCCCACATTTATTGTGAGAAAAACACCGCGCGTTGCAATTCTCAAGAGAATTTATCAAATCAATCACATCAATCAAGTCAAGTACAATAGGTACAACACCCATGCCTCTCTTACCAACAAAGCACGACACCCCTCTCTCTCCCATCCCCAAAGTCAACCTTCCTTACACCCATCACCCATTCCTCCCATCCCTCTCTCCTTACATCTTCTCTCTCTTTCTCTCTTTCTCATTTTCTACTCATTCTCTCAAGCAACCCAAGCACCCAACATCCATAGCTTCCATGGAGAAGCTAGGTGTGTCTCACCTCCCTACCACCCAATCCCACCATCCAAAGATCATCTCCATCGTTGAAATGCATCCCCTGGAGCTCTAGGATGCGTTGATGGAAGAAGAAGTCTAAGAAGATCAAAGGTGGGTGCTTCTATAGGCCTAAAATTCTTTTTTTTAAATGATGGGCCAAGTGGGGCCTACCGATTGATGGTATGGATCCCACTTTGGACCCTAGGTGTGGCCGATGGCCCACCATGATTCTCATGATCATTCCATGATGGGGCCATTCTCCATGGACCCTATCATGATATTTATTTTCCTTGTATGATAGGGTCATCTAGACCTTGCATTTTGGTGGAGAAAGGATTTCCACCGTTGATTTTGATCGGAGGGCCCACATATAATAGGACCCACTTGATGTATGTTGTAAATCATGGAAGGGAGGGCCCATAGTGCCGGGGTCCCTCCCATCACACGCGTCTCTCTCTCTCTCTCTCTCTCTCTCTTTCCTTTGTTGATGGCCCCCATGATGTAGGTAATTTACCCATGTCATCCACCTTCGTGGGGCCCACCTGATGGATGTGTTGGACGGTGCAATGTGGGCCCTACCTGGATGGACGATGGGAAAACATAAATATAAGTTTGATCCTAAAATGGGTGGGCCACACTGATGTGGACCCACCATGATGAGGTGGTACAACCACACGTGGGACCCACCAGCCGTGGATCCCATACTTGGGACCCACCTTGATTCATCGTCCATACCACCGGACGTTGTTACAGTGAAGTGTGAGCTGACAGTGGGGTGTCCTAACCAGCTAATAGATAAAGATAAAAAATAATTAAATAAAATAATATATTATATTTATAGCTATTGCATTAATATTGGGCCCTACGTGTACCGCACACCAGTTATATAGCCGTTGTATTGACGTCAGAGCAGTGGGGCCCATCTACTGCGTGGACCCCATCCTCACGTCCTTGGACAGTGGGACCCACCCCACATGTGGGGGCTGCACTATGATGTACGAGTATTATATCCACATCGTCCAGCCCTTGGACGATGGGACCCACCATGATGCATGTGTTGTATCCATACCGTCCAACCATCTGAGATATCATTTTATAGCATGAGGCAAAAAAATGAAGCAGATTCAGTTCTTTGGTGGGCCACGTACGTGGACCCCACCCCTAATGTATGCGTTGTATCCAAACCGTCCATTCACTTGGTGAGCTCGATCTAAGGCTTGAGGTAAAGAGGCAGATCCATATATCAGGTGGACCACACTGCAGAAACAGTGAGGGGATGAACGCCTACCATTGAAACCCCTTTTGGGAGTACAGAAGTTTTAGATAAGTATGAGATTTGTTTTCCTCTTAATCCAAGTCTTTGTGACCTTGTGAACAGATTGGATAGAAAATAAACATTACGGTGGGGTCCACCTTGATGTATGTGCTGTACATTCATGCTGTTCAGCTAGTGGGCCCATTTGGAAAGTGCAGGGCCCACCCCAATATGATATATGATGAGGCCCAATGTGTTATATTTGAGGCCCATTTGATGAGGCCCAGGTGATGTAATTGTGGCCTATTTGGTGAGGCCCAATATGATGCATTTGGGGCTCATTTGATGAGGCCTGATGTGATATATATATATATATATATATATATATATATATATATATATATATATTAGCCCATATATGAGACCTAATATAAGGTATTTAAGGCCCAAGTGATGAGGCCTATGATAATGTATTTAAGCCCATGTGTATGAGTTCCATTAGTGCGGCCCATTGATGTAGCCTACTTGATGTGTATGAGGCCCATTAGTGCGGCCCATTGATGTGTATCAGGCCCATTAGTGCGGCCTATTGAAGTAGCCCACTTTATGTATATGAGGCCCATGTTCGAGGCTCAATATGATGTATACCTGGCCCATGTGTCGAGGCCCGATGTGATGTATATGTGGCCCTTGTGTGAGGCCATGGGCCCACTATACGTTTGGCTCTATGTGGCCCACTCCTTCAGAGCAATGTTGGTTAAATGGCTACATTGATGAGCGATAATGGTTGAATGTCCACATTGTGACCTTCCCTTAGGCCTTGATAACCTGATTCTCATCATTCTCTTGTGGGTTAACCCTAATCAGTGGGCCCTATTTGCCATAGATGGATGGCTCCGTGTTATCGGATTTGATATGACCACAGCCGAGGGCCGACATTTATATTATGGTTGATCTGCTGTTCATCTAAGGACCCCACCTTATTTATATGTCGATTGTCGAGGTCGATTCTGATTGTTGAGGCTGATTGTATAGGTCGATTCCGATTGTCGAGGCCGATTCTGATTGTCGAGGCCAATTCCGATTATCGACGCTGATTATCGAAGCCGATTCTAATTGTCAAGGCTAATTAACGAGGCCGATTTTGATTGTCGAGGCCGATTGTATAGGCCGATTTCGATTATCAAGGCTGATTTTGATTGTCGAGGCCGATTCTGATTGTCGAGGCCAATTATCGAGGCCGATTCTGATTGTCGAGGCTGATTCTGATTTGTCGATTCCAATTGTCGAGGCTGATTTTGATTTGTTGAGGCTGATTCTGATTTGTCGAGGCCGAATCCGATTATCGAGGCCAATTTCGATTGTTGTGGCCGATTCTGATTGTCGAAGCCTATTCCAATTGTTGTGGCCGATTTCGATTGTCGAGGCCGATTCCGATTGTTGTGGTCGATTCCGATTGTAGAGGCCGATTTTGATTATTGTGGCCGATTTTGATTGTCGAGGCCGATTCTAATTGTTAAGACCGAATGTGATGAGGCCCATTGTGGTGCATTTGAGGGCCAGGCGATGAAGCCCATGGTGTTGTATATTAGGCCCATGTGAGAGGCCCATTGTGATGTGTATTAAGCTCTTGAGTAAGGCCCATGGTGTTGTATATTAGGCCCTTGTGCGAGGCCATGGGTCCACTATATGTTAGGCTCTATGTGGGCCATTCCTTGGGGGTAATGTTGGTTAAATGTTCACATTGTCGAGGTTGATTATTGATGCAGGTTATTCATAGTGATTATGAGTATGTGACAGCATGCCCATACGCATCATCTGCATGTTTGTTATAAGATGTGGTTGACCATTACAATGTCATTGGGTAGGTTGTTATGAGCCTCCCTGATTGGCGGATGTTATATCACATGAGCGCACGGTATGCGCAGGATTGATGTATGTCTGATTATATGACTCATGCATCTTACATTGTGTGTTGTAATTACTATACGCCCTAGCGACATCAGGGCCATAGCCTCTACAGGCATATCGTGGATGGTCAGATGGGACATCGAAAATATGTTATTAGCATCGAGCTGTCATAGATGGCCCTGAGTGAAAATCCCTAAACTCTCTTGGTACCAGAGGACGCCCCAACGTCGAGACCGAGTGGATATATATGAGTACATAAGGGCCGTATACCAGTAGGCCGCGTCTCCCACTGTGTCATGGTCGGTTGGGAGGGGGTGTGGGCTTACCCGCCCGAGGGAGTAGGCATAGCTAGGCTGAGTTTGACCAGTTCGTGAATGGGTTTGCTATCGACGTGCCGGGTATATATTGGCTGACTACTGGCCAAGCGGATAGTGAGGTCTCTTCCACTTACCCAATTGTGCGCTTGATTGGGCGGCAAGCTGGTGTAAAATGTACTAGACCCCGGTGATGATCCCAGAGAGGAACTGTACTGATATGTAGACTTATTGAGCAGGAGATGCATACTCATTCATTCACTATCCACTTGGGCTGGTGGTGCGCAACTATTTGTTACATGTACCTTCGCAATGGCCAGGATTTCGGTTGGGGTGCGTTACTAACTTGAGATTAGGAGTTTACCACGTTGAGTCTGACTATCCAAATTTAGGTATGGGAATAGTTTAGAGAGAAGTCTCTTGTAGTGGACCCCATAGCTTGCGATACTACGTACCATTATCCTGATTTCACACTGCAGCTTGGTCATTTCATTCGCACCACATATTGCATATTGCATTACATCCTCAGCATATGACATTTTGGGTTGCTATGTTTCTGCATTTATATGACTTAGATAAGGCTGATAGCATTCGTAGCTCTTTCAAATTGCATAATGTATTGCATCCTCGATATCTGATATCTAGTTCATTATGTTTCCGCATTACATAGTCGATTTACATTACTTTCTCAGTATATGACAGTAGCTTGCTATGTCTTTTCATTGCAAATCTTGGATGAGGTTAATGATATTTTTATGGACTTATCAGTATTTCTGCTTACTCTGATATTGAATGGTTCGTGGACTTACCAGTATTTTCGTTTACTCTGATGTTACATTCTGAGCACGCATATACTGTCCACATACTTACACCACCCTCTAAGCTTTCTATAAGCTTATGCATGATAGATGCGTGTAGGTGGCATTAGGTTGCAGCAGCGTCGAGCTTGGAGTGTGCAACTGACTTCTGGAGCTTTGATTTTTTGATATATGTATTTCCCTTTCAGCACTGTATTCAAATGTTTATATTAGTGGATATGTGATGATGATGTTGCCTTTGTGATTTGGGTATACTTGTGGTTATGCTTCTTACGAGTAAAATGTACATAAAAAATCCTCCTTGTAGGATCTCAGGATCGGAATTTGGCGTATGGACACCGGGAGCCGAGAATGGGGTACTATGGAGGCTGTTGGCACCAGATTCGGCGATCGAAAATTTTGTGAGCCCGGTTTTCGAGTTTGGGGCGTGACATTTTATCCATGCAAATAGATCTGAGGTTTATTGTCATTATTGTCAGGCGATTAAAAAGAAAGGAATCTCGTAACTAATCCCCTAATTAGTTATTACCAAAGGTCCTGGAAGGATTTTCAGGAGCTATAAAAGCTCTCTTTCTAATTTGGGAAGCTAGCCCTAAAATTCGGAAGGGGTAGAGAGAGTGAGTCATTGATGTGTACGTTCAAACCATGTGCCGAGTTCCTCTGAGTCACGGTCGAGTCATGCGAGTCTAGTTGAGTCCAGATGGTGCTGGAGTTATTATACGAGCAGAAAGGAAAAAGTATGAGAGGAAGAGAGAGTGAGAGAGGAAATAGAGAGGGAGAGAGATGGTGTGGGGTGCTGCTGCACTCCCGTCGAGTGCAAGAGCTGCCGAGTTGGGTCGTTGAGTTGACTCGGTGGCTCTACATTGTGCGGAGATGAGTCGATCCAGTTCAAGTCAAGTCGGCTGGGCTGCTGGTTGAGTAAAAGAGGAAGACAAAGGAGAAGGAAGAAATAACATAGAGAGAAGAAGAAAGGGAGAAGAGAACTCAGCTTTTGTCGGGTTAGTTGGGAGCTTGACTCACTGCCGAGTCATGGGTCGAGTCTAGGCTTGGGTTTGACCTTGGTATAGTTGGGATTCCAATAGGGGGACGGAGAGAGAGAGAGAGAGAGAGAGAGAGAGAGAGAGAGAGAGAGAGAGAGCAAAGAAGGAGAAGAGAGGAATAAAGAAGAAGAGAGGAAAGATAGTAAGAGGAAGAAGATAGAGTTGACTTGGTTCAAAACCGGGTCAGGTTGCTAACTTGAGCTGAATAGCTGACTCACTTGAACTCAGTTAAGTTGAGTTTAGATTCGGGTCATTTTAGCAAGCAAAGGTAAGAAGAAGAGAATGAAGACTACCTAGGTCGCTACCAAGTCAACTCGACAAGTTCCACCAAGATCATTACAGTGGGGACCATTGGGGGCTGAGTCAAGTTAAGATGAATCAAGCTCAACTAGGTGAGCCAACTTCATTTCTATTCTGTGTCAAATAGTATCTAACTAAGGCATTTTTTTCTAATTTTTTATTTAATTCGTAAGGATTTAAAACTCATATGCGTAGACCTTCTTTGCCTGAATTGATTCAAGTCCAAATCGGATTGGTGTGGATGCTGAGTTGGATTTGTGCATATTGGAGTGATTCAAGTTGATTTCGTCTTGAATTGGGCGAGGTGATGACTTCTTCCCCTTGAGCTTTCATCTTCCATATTAGCTTAAGTAATAGTCCAACTTTTATTTCAATTGATGATTGGTATCTCGGATTTATAATTACTTGTGTTATTATTGATTATGATTATCAAATTATATGCTTAGCATTTATTTTGTATGAACATCTATATGTTGTATTTTTATATCTTCTCATGCTTGTGGATTGATTAAATGAACCAACTGTTTGAAAGGCCCATCCCCATGCATGAATGAGCCGACTGTTTGAAAGGCCCATTCTTTACTTAAGTGAGCCACTTGTTTGAAAGGCCCACTATTTTACTTGAGCGGGTCGACTGTTTGAAAGACCCATTCCTTTGCAAGTTGAATGAGTCGATTGTTTGAAAGACCCATTCTCTTGCCTGAATGGACCGACTGTTTGAAAGATCCACTATTTTACTTGAGCGGGTCGACTGTTTGAAAGACATGTTCCTTTGTAAGTTGAATGAGTCGACTGTTTGAAAGACCAATTCTCTTACCCGAATGGACCGAATGTTCGAAAGGTCCATTCTCTTATTTGGGATGAGCTGACTATTTGAAAGGCCCATCCCCATGCATGAATGAGTCGACCGTTTGAAAGGCTCATTCTTTACTTAAGTGAGCCGACTGTTTAAAAGACTCATTATTTTACTTGAGCGGGTCGACTGTTTGAAAGACACATTTCTTTGCAAGTTGAATGAGTCAACTGTTTGAAAGACCCATTCTCTTGCCTGAATGGACCGACTGTTTGAAAGTCCATTCTCTTATTTAGGATGAGCTGACTGTTTGAAAGGCCCATCCCCATGCATGAATGAGCTGACCATTTGAAAGCCCCATTCCTTGCATAAGTGAGCCGACTATTTGAAAGGCCCACTATTTTACTTGAGTAAGTCGACTATTTGAAAGCCTGTTCCCTTGTAAGTTAAATGAGTCAACTGTTTGAAAGACCCATTGTTTCGAACAAGAAACAAATGCATTCGATTTGGGAGATTATCTTATTCAAATATAATAGAGAAAGAGTATATTAAGAACAATCATTGTATTATTAATATTGAGTTCATTTACATCCTCGGGTGTCCCTTGATTCTGAGATAAATTATCTAGAATACAGAAATTGACAAAGTTCAAATGTCGAATCTGGATGTCAAATTCGGCAGCACTTCAACTCGTGATTTGATTATCTCCTTAAGAGGAATATTGTGCGGATCCGATCAGCTGATTTTTCTTTCTGAAGCTTGGACAGAAGAAGAACTGAAGCCTGATCATTTCGACAGCATTTCGACCCTTTGTCATTACTGACTACATGGCAGTCTGGTTGCGTGGACTCGTGCAACCGATATGGTTTGTGCGGGTCTGCGCAAACCCTGGGCTTCTCTTTAGTCCTACCTTTAGTCTTCTCTGCAGCTCTGCACTCCTTCTAAAATCTTTAATCCTCCAAATGAGAGGGGGAGGGGGTATTTATAGACCTCCACATGTGTGAACCTTGGATCTTGGTGCCATGGGACCCACCTTTCATCAATTCTGATCATTCATGGACAACAAGTCCTGAAATTCATTGCACGAACCCGCGTAACTGGTGTCACTGGTTACGCGAACCCACGTAACCAATATGGTTTGTGCGAACCCGCGTAAACCCCCCTTAAAGACACTCTTTCTTCTTCACCTTTTGTTTCCATCTTCCTTCTTTTAATATTTATCTTCTTAATCTTCAATTCTTTCTTCTCTTTTTTATGCCTCAACAAATGCCCCCTTGATCCTTTCTTTGTTTCTCCAGAAATCAAAGAATTAGGATCAATCTCACCCTTAAATGGTTTACACGGGCCCCCACAACCGACGCCCGTGTACCGTACTCGGCCACACACACTATAAATACCCCGAACTTCTACTCATTCTGCACTTGCTTCAGTCGCAATGAACCTCTGTCTCTCCGCTAAATCCCTGCGCAACCAACTTTGCTTGCACTAACCCATATACATACTGATAGACAAAGACCTCCTACCCGAGAGGATACACCTCCCGCCTCTCGATCGAAGAAAACTCGTTGTAATAAGGTTGAAGAATTTCAAGAGAAGATAAGGGAACATAACAAAAAGAAGCTCCACAACTCGTGGGAAATGATTAGAGTGATTGAAGGCATCATGAAATTTAACAACCCGCATTTGGAGGGTATGACTGTGATTCCTTTCAGTTTTCACCGTTACCAATCTATGCTTGACTGCGAGTAAACAAATCACACGGATGGGGAAAGACTGATGTATACTTCTTCCTAGACGCTGAAAGAACCACGCATCCTTGAGGGGATCTTGTTAGCGCACAAGCTACAACAACGCATCGGCGAGGTTTATCCAATGAATTTTCTCGTCTCTTCTCACAATCCCCACAACCTATTCCCCACATACTTTTACGAGATGGTCCGACAGCGTTTCCGAGACCGTGAGCCGCTTTGGGGTTCAGAAGAATTTCGAATGAGGGATCTCTTAACTTCGCGCCATTATTACTCAAATTGGGTGGAAGCTATCTTGACCAAACACTCGAAGATGCTGATCAAGATAGGCTTGTATAATGCCATAGAAGTTACGTCCCAGTACTTCTACAGGGAGCCGACCGTGATAAAAGGTTTTCTCGACTATTGGTCTCCCACTACCAATTCTTTTCATTTGCCAATGGGTGAGATGAGCATCATGCTTTGGGATCTCCACCGAATCACGAGCCTTCCATTAACAAGGAAATTCTACGATGAGTTTGTCCCAACTAATAAGGAGTTGGCATTCATTTCTTCTCATGACCGAAAGCCTTTCATCTAAGAAACCACTATCGAACTTTTCAAGGAAATGTCAAAATTTCTGAATATTCACAAGATCTCTCCTCTACAATGGGTTGCGCACTTTTCCATGGGCCTCAGGTAATTTTAATTCCATAAATCAACTATTTTCTTCAATTGCACCTTTTCTCGCCCACTTTTTACTTCTCTTGCAGATTCCGTGATTGTCATTCTCCAGAGCTAACGTAGCTTCGTGCCAACATTAAAGAGCGGGCAGAATATAGTCTATATGGGGAGCTAGCGGCCTTCTTGGCTTATTGGCTAAGCATCGTGGTACTTCCCAGTTCAAAGTGGGTAGATGCTATTCACCCCACGGTCTTTGTCGTTGCTGGCGCCTTGTCGGAAGGTCATAAACATTTGCTTGCACCTCCAGTTTTACGCACTATTTATAGAGCCCTCAGGGAAATAGCCACACATGTCAAGAACCCTACCATTGGAGCTTCTTTAATGTATACTCCATGACATTATATTACTGGCTGGATGGGGGTCTACTTTCCTTGGACTTTTGAAGCCCCAGAGAAAGCATACGTTCATCCTTCCCGTCTTCCACTCTGGTTCTTTCAGCAAAGGGCTATGTCAAAAAGATCATACAATTGGGTAGCCAACAAGATTCAGGACACTGATTAGATTGATTTCTTTCAATTTGGCCTTTATTACTACATCGAGGATATTGATATGGTAGACACCGTGACACTCATTACAGGGGAAAGGGCATTCTTCCTCTCCACACGCTCTTGTAGTTTGCCACTTCGAGAAGGAGCAAAGTTTTGGAGAGAGCCATATTATCCCAGTCATTTTGATCATCAGTTCAATTTTGACCAGGCTATTCCAGAGGACCGTGGATTAGCTACCAGAATGCATTGTTACGGCATTGATCCTTATAATTAGGCCATGGTATGGAAACAGCTACTAGGCGGTCGCGTCGATTCCACTTTCGTAATCCCAGGCTGTGATCGTATAGTCCATGCTTCTTATAGCTGGATGTGATGGTGGGATCACCAATCATATTTGGTCAACAATTGTTTACCAGTAGACGAACCCATCTGGCTTCCCCTGCCCAGGCTAAGAGGTAGGAAGCTCGAAGACGGAATTGGCTATATATCAGAGAAGATCCGTGCATCTTTTCACGGCCAGATTTGCAGAAGAATATCTTTAGAAGATCCAATCTGTGAAAAGAAGGCTATCAATACCTTGGAAGGATGGATTGCATATGGGGTTACTGCGGAGTTTGAAAAAGTCCCTCGTGACTTCACTAGTCGGGTTATAGATGATGTTGAAGGAACATCTTCTCCCATTCCGGCAGACACTACTGTAGCTCAAGATGAATCGGCTGCTTCTTCACATCCTACTCCTCCTAGCTAATCTTCTCCTATGACTAGGTCTCGGGCGCACTTGCAAGCGTCGCCGTCTGTTCCTCAAGAAGGAGGTAGCCAAGATTCTCCATCTTCTTCGATTCCAGTTAATAAAGACTCTCAACCAGGAGGTAGCCGAGCTTCTCCCTCTAAAGGGAAACAAGTTATGATTAAAGAAGTCGACGAAGAAGACTTAGGGGATGAAAGTTCAGCCTCTTCATCGGAAGGTACTGCTTTTGTCGAGTACGGAGATGATGATTTCAAAGAAGGAGAAGTTGACATCGATGGCGAGGAGGATGTCATTGTAGAAGGTACTAATAAAGAGCATCTCCCACTGACATTTGAGGCTCTTCTTAGTACCAATATTCCTGTAAAGACTCCTGCATTAATAGACGAGGAAGAAGATGAGCCCCTGGATTACAGAGAATATGAATATTCACCAATTAAGGAATTTTCTCTCTCGCTCTCTTTTTTTTTTTTTTACAATTTCATGTGTGTGTGTGTGTGTGTGTGTGTGTATATATATATATATATATATATATGCATCTTACGATAGTTATGTCATTATTATTGTTATATTTTTATTTCAGGTACTCATATTGTCAATGCTAGGATGGGTGATACTCCTCCCGTGGAACTTCCTTCGTCTGCACCGGTGATTTCATCGAGAGTTCCTCTGGTTCCTTTGGTGGCACCAAAAGCGATGGCTCGTGAAATTGTTTTTCAAGTGGGGACCACTGATCTACCAACTCCAACTACCAGAGATTCAAGCACGTAGGCCAGAGTGCCTTCTTTTGCTGATATGTTAGGAGCTGGTCCTTCTTCTGTTAGGGAAGTTCAACCTCCTGTCAGCTGTACTTCTGTAGCAGGTATAGATACAAGTTATTTTATTGAAATTTCTACATCCTCTAGCTTTGTTATATTACCCTAACTTCTTTTCTTCTTTATATTACAGGAACTCCTTGTAGCGTGCAGCAAGCTCCAAATCTGTAGCCACTATATATGAACTATTGTCTTTTGTGAAGATTCCTACACAAAAAATGCTTTTGATGAAGAATTCTATGCTAGCGATAGTTCATATTTTCAAGGATCCTGAGCAATGGTCGGATTTGGACATCGCTATCGAAATCCTGAAAAGTACTGCAAGGGTGATGAAGATTAATATTTCCACCCTACGTGACTCTCTTTTCAGATTTTGCGATTCAATAATTTCTCTAGCAATAGCAGAAAATGTCACCATTGCACCTGAGATATTGGAATATGGGAAATAACTAGTTCTTTCCAAGGAGAAGGCTTCCCTCATCACTTTTGCTATTTTCAAGTTTAATCAAGAATAATTAACTCTTCAAGAACAGTTGAAGGCTTGTGTTGACGACAGGACAATTATTCAGAACCGCATAGCTCTCCTAAAAGAGGAAATCTTGCAGCTGGAGTTGAAAGATCATTCAAAGGAGTCAACTATGAAGGAGATCGAAGAAAATATGCGAATCAGTATTCAATCCGCTGATGCTGAGAAATTTGAATTACTCAGAAACGAAGAGATAACCACATCCTTGGAGAATAAGCTAGTTGGAATTCCTGATCAAGTAAAGATCATCCTCGAAGAAAAGTCAAAGCATGTCGCAGCTTAAGTTCAGTTAAAGGAAAATTTGCAAAAGTAAATGGGAATATTAGGAATTACGGATGAGCTATAAAGAATTTGTTTCATTTGTGTATGTTTTTTTTAGAACATGTAATTTCTTTTGATTTTCAACATATATCAATGAAGACATGATGATATCTTTGAGATATTTTGCTCCTTCATAAATTTCTAAATCTTGGATCATTTTAAGCATATTCATTTATGCAATAGTCTCGACATGATATTTAATGAAGAATTGAGATAAAAACATCAACATATTATGATTGTCAGTATGGGATTTCCTATATGATTTTTTTTTTATTTTGATAGGCGGTACTAGATTTCAATTTAGTTAGCTGATCACACACAGTTTAAGCTCTTGAGTAGTGGAGCAACACAGTTTTTTAGACTCATGAGTAGTGGAGTCGGGTCTTACGTGATAGTCTCTGTAACTCTTATAAGTTCGCTGAACTTCTCACAGCCTAGTGAGTTCACAAACTGCGATCCATCAGAGGGGCCTAGTGAAGCTACCTGGGCCGTGAACTTAGTTAGATTTACGTATGGGGTTTGTCAGGCCTGTATCGTACACCGTATTATTTCGTAGGCTTCCCAGTCCTCTCGGTCAAATTTCAGTGACCCACGATCTGTTATTGGTAATTGCACATAACCTTGTGTCACACCCTGTCAATCTGAGTCAGCTCAACCCGAGACTTGTACCCTTGCGATCACGCTGTCGCCGCGGTTCTGATGCCGCATCTCGCGCGTCGAGGCAATACCCAGGCCAAGAGATGTGAGCCTGCGTTCAGTTCGAGAAAAACACCGTGCATTTGCTAAACCCAAGAGAACATGTCAAATCAATCCCATCAATCACATCACATTACATTAAATGTCAAGTACCACATCCCATCCTCAAGTACAAGCAACCCTTACCTCTCTTTTACACAAGTACCCTAAAGTCAACTCTCCCCATCACCCATCACTCACTCACCCATCCCTCTCTCTCTCTTACATCCCATCCTCTCTCTCTCTCTCTCTCTCTCTCTCTCTCTCTCTTCAAACTCCATCTCCAAGCAACCAAGGGAGAGTGGACGTCCATGGCTTCCAAGGAGATGAGAGCCTAATGTGGCCCACCTTCCTACCTCCCATCTCCACCATCCAAGCTTCATCTCGACCGTTGAAATGCATTCCATTGAGCTCTAGGATGCATCAGTGGAAGAAGAAGTCCAAGAAGATCGAATGGTGGGTGTATTTTATGATTTTGATGATTTGAGGGCCCACTTATGGTGGGACCCATTTTGATATACGTGTTGTATCAAAGAGGGGCCCATAGTGGCGGGGCCCCTCCATCATCGCCGATCTCTCTCTCTCTCTCTCCATCTATCTCTTTCTTTGATGATAGAATGTGGCCCACCTGATCTAGTTTGTCCACGTGTTGGGCCCCACCTCGCTGCCCGTCCATTTGGACGGGCCTAGATGATGTAAAAACACAAATATCATCTTGATGCAAATGTGGGGCCGACACTTGACGTCGGCCCGATCACGATCACGAGGTGTCGTCATACTAGACGCTGCTAGACTGATGTCTAGCAGCTGTGGGACCCATCGTAGTGTGTGATTCATCCCAGCCATTCATCCATGGCCAGGGATTGAGGCAGATCCAAACCCCTCCCTGGTGGGCCACGTGTGTAGGGCCTCACCGTGAGGTATGTATTTTATTCAAGCTGTCCACCCGTTTGGGGGTGTGGGCCCACCCCTCACGTGTGGGGGTGGGACACACCCTGATGCACGTGTTATGTATCCCCACCGTCCAGGACGGTGTGGTGGATTCTAGCATGATGTATGTGCTTTAGATCCACACTGTCCAAAAGTCTGGATGGTGGGTCTGGACCATGATGTATGGTTTGTATTCACACTGTCCATATACGGTGGACCCCGCCATGATGTATGTGATTCCCAGCCGTCCAGCTAGACGGATTGTGTGGGGCTAACATGATGTATACATTTCCCTCCCCACCGTCCATCTGCCCTAACGGTGGGAACCCACCTCTTGGATACCTTCTATCCACCTACCCATTCGTGTACAGGACTAGGGTCCCACCCACACGCGTTACACATGTGGGGTGGGGCCCACCTTGGGGTATGTATTGTATTTGCACCATCCAGAGAGGGAGGGTGCTGGGCACACTGTGAAGTATGTGTTTTATCCTGGCCATTCATCCATGCTGGATGTGGCCCACCATGGTATAGTGTTTCACCCACGCCCAACGTGGCCCACCTCTGCGGGATTTGATCCACACCTTTCGTCCAGATGGTGGGCCACGACGTGGACCCACCTTGATTGATGTATTGTATTCCACACTGTCCATCAGTGTGGACCCCATTGTGATGTATGTTTTATATCCAAGCCGTCCATTTAATGGCTAGCCCAGCAGCCATTGCTGCTGTGTAGACGGAGACAAGTTCTGTGGGACCCACCCTGCGCGTGTGGGGGTGGGGACCACCTTGATACATGAGTTTTACCCAAGCCGTCCACCTGTTTTGCTAGCATGGGCCACCATGATGTATTTGTTCCATCCAACCGTCCATCTGGATGTTTTGCTGGGTTGGGCCCTCCTTAGATGTATGTGTTGTACATACATGTTGTCCAGCATGTGGAGCCATGTGTGATGTATCTGTTTTATCCCAGCCATCCATCATTTGGACGGTGGGACATTACCGTGAGGTATCTGGTTAATTCATACCGTCTAGAATATTTGGATGGCGCTGGACCGTGTTTAGGTGGTGCTATGGACCGCACCATGTTGTATGTATTTCATCCACACCATCCGAATATTTGGACGGTGCTGTGCTGCCTCACTGCGATGTATTTGTTTCATCCACACCGTCTAGATGATCTGGACAGTGCTGGACGTGTTTGGATGTGATGTGGACTCCACCATGATGTATGTATTTTATGTCCACGACCGTCCATCTACTTGTCCCACCTTGATGGATGTGATTCATTCGCACTGCCCGGCCATGATCGATGGGCCCACCTGCCGTGTTATTGTAGGGCCCACCATGATGTATGTGTTTCATTTATGCCATCCACTTATGCCGCCCGTGGATGCTGTCGACTTGATGTATATGAGGCCCATTGGTGTGGCCCATTGAGCGGCCCATTGTAATATATGTTAGGCCCATGTCATGCAGCCCATTGTGATACATGTTAGGCCCATGTCATGCGGCCTATTGTGTTGTTTGTTAGGCCCATGTGAAAAGGCCAAGCTATATCTCCTAGAAGTTCAATGTCCACACTCACTTTGAAAAGGACAATACAATGGAAATTACAATAATGTAAAATACCTGGATTTCTCCTTTTATTGCAGCCCAGAAGAATCAAGACAGAGTAGAAATTTGAATATAGAAGTTCAACGTCCACACTCACTTTGAAATGGTTTTAGGTTCTAATTGATTTTAAATTAAATCAAGTTGGGGCTAACTCTATTTGATTTTAATTCTAAGAAGTGGAATATCACAATTCCTCTTTCAAATTAGATTGTAATGCAGAAACAAAATCAAATATAAAAAGCTAATAAAAAGAGAATATTAAATATGCACAATCTAGCATAAGAAGATTACAAACTTATCTCTCAGAGTGATGCCTTGATTTTACTTGAATTGGATATCAAACTTTGAAAATCGTGCTCTATTTATAGTTACAGAAATCACATCTATGATTGGTCCTGTGGATACTACGACTGGTTGTAGAACGAACTAATTTTTAAAATTTTGAGCGCGATCAGATAAAACCATTCCATGACTGGTCGTAGGCACTTCACGACCGGTCGTGAGACCTCCACGACTGGTTGTGAGGAGCTAGGAATAGTTGCTCGAGTTTGAGTCATAGCTGCTAGACTGGTCGTGAACGAGTCGAGCACTGTTCACACGACCGGTCGAGCAGTCTCCAGGACTGGTCGTGGCTTAACAAAATTTTTTTAAAAATTTGCAACAAACTTAAGATTGGTCTTGAAATTTCTTAGACTGGTCGAGCCAGTGCTAGGACTAGTCGAACAGAGTCCAGGACTAGTCGTAGAATAATCCAAACACTTATAAAGTGATTCAATTTGAATTATGTATTCAAAATGACCTACCCTAAGGTCAATCTAAGGTCTTTCATACCTTAAACATGAAGTATGAACATTGAACCTTCTTTTCTACAGATGATGGATGATCTTTGATGTTCATGAAGCTTGAGATCTCGACACATGATGAAGCTTGAACTTGAGATTTTTGGAGGCTTGAATTCGTAGTTCTTGAGTTGTACTTCACTTTGAGTCTTGAGTATAAATAGTTCACTTGTCTTTCGACGTCGCCTTAAAATATTGAACTTTGAAGCTTGAAGGAGTGAACAATATACTTGATCTTGCATTTCTTGAAGTAGATCTTTGTTCTTGACTTGAAGCATTGTCCTTGTACATGTGACGCATTGCCTTGAACATATATACCAATGTGCTACACAAGACACAGATTGAGGTTTTGGCACTATAAAATTTGACAATCAAAGGAGCATGAAACCATAACACTTACAATCTCCCCCTTTGTCAAATTTGTGACAAAACACACTCAAAAAATAAGAGAAGCATCTCAATAAAGAATCATGCACCAATTATAAAAGAAAACCAGTTACAGCCTGGTTAAAGAATCATGCACCAGTTATCATCAACTTAGCACACACATCATGAACTAGTTAAAACACCTCCTTATTTACTCCCCCTAAGTAACACACATATATCCATAAAAAAATACTACTATCCAATCCCAATCCATATCCATATAAGCATAACAAAATAATTCCCCCCTTTTTGTCACAATATGACAAAGGAAGCAACTAAGATATAGAAGAGGAAAAGAAAAGAGGAATAAGGAAGAAAACTAGTCATGTTACGAAAGATATAAGTAAATTCAAAGATCACATATCATTAACCAGCATAAACTAAATTCATCCAAAGTCAGTCTCAAAAACTGAAAGAAAAGAGTTAAGTATCACAAGAGTTATTACAGTCCAAAAAAAACTTAATCAGATCCAGAAGATGCTGCAGGAATAGATGGATCAATTTGGTGTAAACCCTTGTTTCAGCGTCTCATATATTTGCGCAGATAAGCAAATTGAGAATCTTGGGTTACACGAATCTGAGCCACTTGTTCCTCTAGAGATTGTAATCGCTTAGCAAAATTAGAAGGCTGATAGTCAGGGTTAGCCTCAGAATCTGATTCAATCTCATTGAAGATATCATTCATATTTATATCATCAGGAGGTAGATCGCCACCTTCTTCTTCATTCACAGCTGCAGCTCCACCATCACCAACATCCACTTGGCCCTCAGCCAACCACAACTTCATTTTATGTATATTTGAGTTGTTGAAAACAAGGTGATGAATAGGAGCCTCTCCAACAGGCATAACAACTAGCATGTGAGTAGCTAACATAGTCATAAGAAATGCAAATGGAATATCACTGGATCCAGGATGGAGATAGAATTGAATGATAGAATGATAGGTCAAAGAAGGAAGACAGATATTTGTGCCTAAGATGATGGAATGCAAAATTCGAACCATAAAGGAAGTCAGTTATGTTTTGTTACCAGAACGTGGATACAGATTTGAAATAAATATTCGATGAAGAACCCTATATCTGGGTAACAAGTACTTTGAAGCAAGCGCATTCCCATTTTGACTCTATTGCGCATCCATATTGTATAATGCTCTAGTAAGCATGCATTTTTCTGATTCTGAGGGTTTCTCAACTAGAGTGCTAAGTGGAATACTGTCATCATTAATAGGTATGTCCATTAGGCCAGAAATCAGGTGTCGATCAACTTGAAATGGGCCTTCTCTAGTTGTAATTATAAAAGTTAAATTCTCAGTTGAAAAATCAGAAATGTAAACAAACATAGCCTGCGCAATAGATTGGGATGCCAACCCACCCCAATGTAAAATGTTAGCCCATCCTACAGCTTGAAGAAGTGGAAGGAGACCAAAAGGAGCAATGTGATCAAGATCAACAGGTCGTTCAACAATAACATTGCACACTCGTAAATCCCGCATGTAGGAGGGATCATCTTCGGGTGACCGAAGGTGACATTTTATTATAGTTGAAGAACGAGATGATGAAGGACCATGAGTGTTTTTCTTTTTCCCTCTAGCATTCATTTGCAACTAGAAAAATCAAAGAAGTAAAGAGTTGCAAAAGATGTGGAATGGGTTTTCTCAAAAATAGATTTTGGAGAAGAAAACCCCAAAAACTTCAAGGCAACTTGAAATCAAGCACTCTAAGGAAGAAAATGAAGTGATTAGAGCTTGAATCTATAAGAAAAACTGAAATAATGCACTAACCTTGATGAATCAAGAAGTTGGGTATGACTAGTCGTGCTACGGCCCGTTGGAGAAAAAAGAGGAAATGAGGAAGAAAGGGTTTTTTCCCAAATTAAAAGATCCAGCACGCTACACGACTGGTCATGGGATGTCCTCAATCGGTCATGCCACGACTGGTCGAGTACGTCCTCGATTAGTCGTACAAAGACAAAAACATGCATTTTTCACATAATTCTAAAATTTAAAATTATAATTTAATAAATATATAAACTATAATACAGAAATGCATGAATAATCAATTTAAATTGCACATACCAAGATCAAATTTTAATTTATTAAACCTGCTTTTGTCGAGCGATTTAGTGAAAATGTCAGCAAGTTGAGTCTCGGTTGGAATGTAATCCAAAGAGATTGTCTTTTCTTCCACCAATTCACGAATGTAGTAATATCTAATGTCAATGTGCTTGGTTCGTGAATGCTGAATTGAATTTTTAGATATATTTATTACATTGGAATTATCACGATATAAAACCATTGAATCCTGTACAATTTCGTAATCGCTTAACATTCTATTCATGCATGCAAGCTGAGTACATGCATTTCCAGTTGCGATGTATTCAGCCTCAGCAGTTGAGAGCGATACGGAACTTTGCTTCTTGCTAAATCAAGAAACTAAACAATTTCCAATATAGAAACAACCACCACTGGTTGATTTCTTATCATCGATATTACCAGCCCAATCAGCATCTGTGTACCCAGCCAACTGAACACGAGTATTATATGGATACCAGAGACCTAAATTAGCTGAACTTGTGACATATTGCATAATTCGCTTAACAGCAGTTATATGGGACTCTTTAGGGTCAGATTGATATCTAGCGCAAATACCAACACTAAAAGCAATATCAGGTCTACTTATAGTTAAATAAAGTAAACTGCCAATCATACTACGATATAATTTAGGATCCACATTTTTACCTGTAGAGTCTTTTAAGAGTCTTAATATTGTACTCATAGGAGTATCAAATTTTTTCCCATTCTCAAATCCAAACTTTTTAATTAAGTTCAAAGCATATTTGGTTTGAGAAATAAAAATACCATTAGGTTGTTGTTTTACTTGCAACCCTAGGAAATAATTCAATTCCCCAACCATGCTCATTTCAAACTTAGATTTCATTAAATCTGCAAACTCAACAGTCATGTTAGTACAGGTAGATCCATAAATAATATCATCAACATAGATCTGCACTATTAAGATATGATCGTTATGTTTCTTAACAAAAAGAGTCTTATCAACACTTCCCATTAGAAAATTATGACTTAGTAGAAAATTAGTCAATTTTTCATACAATGCCTTGGGAGCTTGTTTCAAACCGTAGAGAGCCTTTTTTAGGCGATAGACATGATCATCATTCTTAGGGTCTTCAAAACCCGTTGGTTGTTCAACATAAACTTCTTCATGTAGATCGCCATTTAAGAAAACACTCTTTACATCCATTTGATAAATTTTGAATTTTTTAAAGCAAGCAATGTATATAAATAGTCTGATTGATATAAGACGAGCTACTGGGGCAAAGGTTTCATCATAATCGATGCCTTCGATTCGAGTGTGCCCTTGTACAACTAGTCTAGCCTTTTTTCGAATTATATTACCAAGTTCATCAGACTTATTTTTGAAAATCCACTTAGTTCTGATAATATGTTTATCTTTAGGTCTAGGAACAAGATACCAAATATCATTTCTCACAAATTGGTTAAGCTCTTCTTGCATTGCAACAATCCAATGTTCGTCAGTAAGAGCTTCTTTTACGTTAGTTGGTTCTATCTGGGATGTAAAGCACATGTAATTACATATATCTTCTAGTTATCTACGAGTGCGCACACCAAAATTTAGCACTACAAAATTTGAGATTTTGCCACTACAAAATTTGACAATCAAAGGAGCATGAAACCATAGCACTTACACCATGTCATACGGCCCATTGTGACGTGTATTAGGCCCATTTGTAGGGCCCGCCTATTGTGTATCTGAAGCCCATGGGTTGTGGCTCATTGTGGTATATATGTGACCCTTGAGTGAGGCCTATTGCGATGTATATTAGGCCTTTGTGTGAGGCCATGGGTCCATTATATGTTTGGCTCTATGTGGGCCACTCCTTGGGAGTAATGATGGTTAAATGTCCATATTGATGGGCGATGATGGTTAAATGTCCACATTGTGACCTTCCCTTAGGCCCTTTGTTAGGCCGATTCCGATTGTCGAGGCCAATTTCAATTATCGAGGCCGATTCTGATTGTTGATGTCGATTTCGATTATCGAGGCTGATTGTCGAGGCTGATTTCGATTATCAAGGCCGATTCCGATTGTCGAGGCCAATTCTGATTGTCGATTTCAATTGTTGAGGCCGATTCTGATTATCGAGGCCGATTGTCGATGTTGATTGTCGAGGCTGATTGTCAAAGCTGATTATTGATACCGATTATGAGTATGTGACAATATAGCATCATGATACATGCCCATACACATCATCTGTATGTTTGTTATGAGATATGGTTGTCCATTGCATATGCCATAGGGCAGGTTGTTCATGGGACTCCCTGATAGGCGGAGTTGTCTCACATAAGCACATGGTATGCGCATGATTGATGCATGATTGGATCGTGTGACTCATGTATCTCACATTATGTGATTATCATTACCATATACCCTAACGACATCAGGGCTGTAGCCTCTACAGGCATATCATGGATGGCTAGATGAGACACCAAAAATCTGTTCTCCATGGGGTGCTATAGATATCCTTGGGTGAAAGTCCCAGAACCCTCTTAGTTCCAGAGGTTACTCCAATGTCTAGACCGAGCGGATGCATGAGCGCATGTGGGCCATATACTGTTAGGCCACGTGTCCCACTGTGTTGTGGTGAGTTGGAAGGGGGTGCGGCCTTACCTGCCTGAGAGGAGGGGTAAAGCTAGGCTGAGTTTGACCAGCTCAAGGAATGGGTCCGCTATCGACGAGCCGAACCCAAATTTGGTAGGCGGATAGTGAGGTCTCTTTCACTCACCTTGTTACGTGTGATGGGGTGACAATCTAGTTTGGAGTGTACTAGACCTCGGTGATTTCCCCTGAGAGGAACCATACTGATATGTGGACTTATTGGGAGTTACATACGCATTCATTCATTCATTCACTATCCACTCAGGCTGGTGGTGCGTAGCTATTTGTTACGTGTACCTTCGCAATGGCCAAGGTTTCGGTTGGGGCACGCGACCAACCTAAGATCAGGAGTGTACCACATTGTGTTTCACTATCCAAATTTAGGTATGAGATTGGTTTGGATAGAAGTCCCTTATGGTGGACCCCATAGCCTGCGATACTACGTACTATCATCCCGACTTCACTCCAGCTTGGTCATTTCATTCGCACCATATATTGCATTGCATCCATGACATTTAAGCATTTTGGGTTGCCATGTTTCTGCATTTATATAGCCTAGATATGGTTGACAGTATTTGTGGACTCATCAGGAATTTCATATTTCATTGCATCCTTAGTATATGATATTTGTCTGACTATATTTTCGCACTGCATAACTGATCTACATTGCTTCCTCAGTTTATGATATTGGCTTATTATGTTTTTGCATCACATAGCCTGGATAAGGCTGATGATACATATGGAATTATCAGTGTTTTCGCTTACTCTGATATCATATGTTTCATGATCTTGCCAGTATTTTTGATATTGTATGCTCTATGACATTATATTTGACACTTACCTTGAGCACACACTTTCACTACCCTCTAAGCTTTCTATAAGCTTATGCATGATAGATGCGTGTAGGTGGCGTTAGGTTGTAGCAGCGTTAAGCTTGGAGTATGCAACGAACTTCTGGATCTTTGATTTTTGATATATATGTATTTCCCTTTGAGCACTGTATTCAACTGTTTATATTAGTGGATACGTGATGATGATGTTGCCTTTGTGATTTGGGTAAACTTGTGGTTATGCTTCTTATGAGATAAATGTACGTTGGAAAATACTCCTTGTAGTATCCCAGGATTGAAATATGGCGTATCGGCGCTGGGAGCCAAGAATGGGGTACTACGGAGGCTGTCGGCATCGGATTCGGCAATCAGGATTCCTGTGAGCCAGATTTTTAGGTTTGGGACTTGATAGGGTTGGCCGTAGTAACTCTTTAGAGTTTACGGGGTGCATAAGGTGACCTTTAGGGTACCAAATTCAGGGCCGCTAGTCCATCAATAAGTTGGTTTAGGCCCTTCCTCATGAGTTACTACTGAAATCATGCCAAGAATCTGGGGGTCTTATGTATGGTTGGCCTATCTATGGATCATGGCCAAAGAGCACACACTGCAGCCCGCGTTTTCTTCATCTGCAAGGTCGGACCCATTCACGGGAGGGCAATTTCATCCGTTCCCCATGACGCTGTTGGAAAGTTATACAGACGGCATGGGTATTACACGTGACTAGCCGTTGAGGACTTTTTGGCCTTTTAGGGCTTTCGGTCACTGGCTCCATCCGCTGCTCGCATGGGTATGTATATGATGGCCTTCACGGGCTTTTTAGGGCTACTGGCTTCTCACTGCTGTCCAAATGGCGATGGTGATAGGCCTTATGCGTAGTTGGCCGTATAGGCTTGGCTAAGCTGCCTTAAATGATGATAAGTTGCCATCGTTGTCGTGGTAGTAATAGGCATCTTGATTGATATATCACCATTGCTGACACTATGCTCATAATAATATATCAACTTGGTGATGATACCAATATCGACCAGTTTCAGTAAAGCTTGTTTGATGATGACAACGATGGTTATTCTCACTAATATGTAATCTTTGATGATATATTTGGAATTCTTCCTTTATTCAATCATCTGAAAAAGAATATATGAACATGACTTCACTTGTCCTTGCCCCCTTTTGATATAGAAGCATTATGCCGATAATCTTCTAGATCAAAATTATAACTATCTTTAGGGACAATACTTTTTGATGAAGCATGCATTGACTGGTATACTGATACCCTGTCCATCTTGATTAACCACTCTATATGCTCCATTTGAATATACTTCTTTTATGATGTACGACCCATCCCATTTAGGCTCAAACTTGCCCCATGTTTTGCGGGTCACCACTATTGGTCTTTTCAACATTAGTAGCATGTCCCCTTTCTTGAAAGAGTGATATTTCACTTGTTTATCAAAGACAGCCGATATTCTTGCCTAATACAACTTTAATCGCTGCTGGGTTGCCAGACGCTTCTCATCGAGTAGTCTAATTCTTTCAACCTTATCTTTGCATTTTTATCATCTGTAATCGACTGATGCACTGCTATTCTGAGCGACGCGACCTGTGTTTCAATCAGAGCCTCTACGCCGTAAACCAATGAATACGGTGTTGCACTTGTTGCTTTTCGGTGGGTAGTCCTGTTCGCCTATAATGCCTCTTGTAACCTTTCATCCCAGTTGCGCTTGTTTCCAGTCACCGTTTTCTTAAGTATTTTCACAATCATTTTGTTAAATGCCTTTGCTAATCCATTGGTCGGTGGATAGTAAGGTGTTGAAAATGAATGGTGGATACTGAACTTTTGACACAGTTTTTCCATACATTTGTTCTTAAAAGGGGTATTACTATCGGTAACAATCTTCTTTGGGATGCCGTGGCGATATATTATCATGTGTCGAATGAAATTAACCACATATTTCTATTTAACATTGCGCAATGTGATCGCTTTTGTCACTTGGAGAAGTAGTCCCTTTTTTTATTTTTTATTTTTTACACACGCACACACACCCTACACACTCATGCTAGTGGAGAAGTAGTCCGTTGCTGACAGAATATATTGTTTTCCTTTGGATAAAGGCAGATTTATGGGCCCGATAACATCGAGTTCCTAAGCGGCGAAAGGCTAAGAAGCAACCATTTGATGGAGATCTTCAGGGGGAATATGCATGACATCTCCAAAGATCTGACACTCGTGGCACCTTTTTAGGTAATCTATTGCATCTTTGAACATTGTGAGCCAGTAATACCCCATTCGATGTATTCGATGAAATAAATTTCATCCAGCTTGATGTGTCTCACATTCCCTAGAGTGAGCTTCTTGTAACATCTGACCTGCTTCTTGTTCATCAAGACAATGTAGCAGCATCCTATTGCAAGATTTCCCGTAGAGCACTTCATTGTAAATGATGAACTTACTCGATCTCTACCTGATTTGCTGCCTTTGTGCTGGATCTTCTAGCAAGATGTCATATTTGAGGTAATCTATGAACAACTGTGGCCTATCATCCGCTGTTACTTCTAAACATGATATGGGAAGCGCTTTGATGACCTCGTCGATAACTTCCGGAGAGGGCAAGAACCTCCTTTATTCTATAGTCACTTGGAGCGGACTTTGGTTTGGACAGGACAGGGCTGCCGCCAAACTAGCCAGAGCGTCTACCTTTGCATTTTCGGATCGGGGTACATGTTTGATTTCGACATGGCAGAATCGTTCCAATAGCTGCTGGGCTTTTTGACAATATGTTAAGAGTTCTTGCTTTCTTATTTCAAACTTAGTCGTTAGCTGATTTATAATCAACTTGGAATCTCCAAAAATTTTCAGCGTCTTTATCTTCATTTCTTGAGCAATTTCCATTCCAATGATGAGAGCTCGATATTCGGCCTCATTGTTCATGCAAGCGGTGCTCAATGTGAAAGAATAGGGTAATAGATCATCCTGAGGAGTGATGAAAATAACTCCTGCCCTGCTCCTGATGCTCAAGAAGCACCATCGAAATACATCTGCCATTAACCTTGTGACTTAATCATCATTACTTGCTCATCAGGAAAATCATCGCTAATGGTCTCACTTTCCGTTACGGGATGCACTGCTAAGAAATTTGCCACTGCTTGTCCCTTCACTGCTTTCGCCAGCTCATAAGTAATTGTGTATTCCGAAAGTAACAGCATCCATTTGGCCAATCTTCCTGATAACATCAGCCTTGTCATTAAAAACTTTATCGGATCTACCCTTGAGATCAAAATTATATCATGAGAGAGGCACTAGTGTCTTAATTTCTGTATTGCAAATATCAGCGCCAGATATTCTTTCTCGATCAGAGAGTAGTTGCATTTCGCGCCCATCAGAGCTTGACTTAGATAATAAAGAGCAGTTTCGTTTCCATCTTCATTCACCTGTGCTAACAAGGCTCCTAGCGAATTTTTGGCTGTAGATATGTACAAGATAAGTGGTTTACCTTTTATAGGAGTAGTCAATACCGGAGACTGTCTCGGCAATTCTTTTATTGAATCAAACGCGTTCTGACAAGCTTTATCCCACACGAACTCTGTTCTTTTCTTCATCAAATGAGAAAACGGCTGACATCTCCCTGCCATATTTGAAATAAAATGGCGAATATACGCCAGTTTTCCTTGCAAGATCTTCAATTCCTTCAATGTTTTCGGAGGCGGCATATCTTAGATGGCCTTGACTTTCCCTGGATCAATCTCGATACCCCTATTGTAATGCCCTAAAATTCGAGGGTCGAGCATAACTCAGCTCCCGAGTTTCAAAACATCACTTATGCAACATATTTAATAATGGATGTATGTTGTCTGTATGAGTGCATAAAACATGGAATAGATTAAGCCAAACTGTAAACATAATTCAGGGATAAGTGAAAGACGCAAGCGGAAGACTTAAAGAAATATATGTGTACATGTGCAAGTCCCTGTAATATGTATACTCTGCCAGGTCATAATTACATTCATGTGTGTTTCAAAATGCAAGTATAAAATAAAATAAACCATTACAAAATAAACCCTGTATCCCCGTAGATTAGGACACGGCTCACATGAACCTGCCTGAGAACTGCATAAAAGAAAAGACGTCCTCATCATCCTCATACTCCTGCTCTGCCTCAGGGGTCGCGTCCTCATCTGCATCTAAGACAGAGTCTGGTTGGTGTTGAAACACTGTCCCAGAATGTGGGAGTGAGTGATCAACTTAGCGGAACTATACAGTAAAAGTTAACATGATATCAAATCAATCAAGCAGTAATGATAAGGCAATACAATCAAACACATCCTAGTTACTCTTGTTAATGCAAGGATGTATGTAGAAATGATGCATGCCCTCGCTTGCACTCCCTCAATGTCTTCATCTTACGGTACGCATGACAACCTCCTGTAGTGCCAACGACGCCAATGCACATGCAATGCGGTGCATGAACATGATTACCAAGTTGTTATTAGTTCTTTTCATACAGCAGGATTGAGAAGCTAAGGTACCTTCCTCATATCAATTTCCAAACAGTGATCCATTCTAGGGTCGTCAGTCCTAGACAATCTCATACGATCATATGGTTCTAGGTCGCTGCAAAGGGCCGGTCACCAATCAATGCATGCCTATCATACCTTAGTTACTACCCTAAGGCTCGTCACCTCAATGCAGTATCAAGGTATGCTCGAGGTCACTACAAAGGGCTCGTCACCAATCAATGTAGGCCGACAGCACGAATATAGTGTCCCATACCACCATAATCGGCTCACGAGTCTGGTGTGCTCACTGGTCACTACGGGGAGGCTCGTCACCCCAGCATAGGCCGACAGCTCGACCACGGTGTCCCATACCACCATGCTGATCACCCAGAAGCAATGGAGCATAACGACCTAGCTCAGTAAACCGGTTCTCATACTCAGTCACCGACATCCCTCCATGACGGAGGCGAAGGAACTCACTCTCCTTCTCGTGTCATTAAGTGACCAGGAAATACTTCTCGTGGAAGCGTGCCTTAAACGCCTGCCACGTCCACTCAAAACCCTCCGCAACTGTACGGAGAACACTGTCCCACCATAAACTGGCCTCCTTCTCAAACATGAAGGAGACAAGCTCGACCTGCTCAGCCTTAGAACAGTGAAGCGGCCTCAGCATCTTATAGATGCGATCAATCAGTACTCGGCCTCCTCGGGTTTATGAGAACCCGCAAATGTGGGAAGTCATAAGCGCTGAAATTGCTCAAATGTGCCGCTAGCACTAGCGTTCCCAGATGGGTGCATGGGTGAAGCAGGTGGAGTCGCCCCCATCGACTGAGCAAAGATGCCAGCCATGGAAGATAAAAACTGCTGCTGGTGCTGGTGCTGCTGCTGCTGCATCAATAGCATCATCTGCTCAAACTTATCAGGAGGCGGAGCGGACGAAGATGCATAAGGCGTCGACGCAGATGCACGGTTCGACTCAGGAACTGAAGGCGTGACTGGTGTAGCCATGTGTGGTATCACAGGAGTCGGCCCAGCAGTGGGCCCAGTAGCTGGCTGAGAGTCTGGCCCAGCACTAAAATGAGACGGGCCCGACCGTGGATCCGTCTAGCTATCACTTAGGGGAGAAACCCAGGCAAGCGACTCGTCCAAAGAGAGACGGGCCGAAGTCTTCGAACCCTTAGGAGGCATACCCTACATTCAACAGAGGATGCAACCTGTGAGATTCTACATCCACATAAGCCACCCACACAGCATTAACATCACAACACAAGGAAAAACAACATGCATTTCATTAAACAAAATTGTCACAATACAAGAAGTGCAACATTACATGGATCGCGATAGAGAAAGCATGTGAGCTAAAACATCTAAAGCTTCAAACAATAAACAACTTTCAAACTACTACGCCTATAACGGCTACACACAATAACAAACAACAAACAGAGTAAAGGACGACTACATCTACAACTATTCGTCAGAATCAGGAGATGGAGGAGGGGCACCCTTATCCTTCAGACAACACAGGATAGACTTCAGAGTTCGAGACATCTTCTTGAACTTATGCTTCACGAGGCCTCGAAAATCCATAATATCCTGACATAGAACAGCCTGATCCTCCTTAAGCCGAGTTATACGGGCATCCCTGGCGGCCTGATCTACGCCCTGCTCTAGTGCCGCATGAGGAGAACTCTCACTCGTGTCCTGGGCCTCCACTTCTTCCTCATCCTGCTCTTCTTCTTCTTCCTCTATCTTAGCTCCACCTTCGCCATAACTCTCTTCCTCATCGCTCTCAGTCTCATCCTCACTTTCTTCAAGTGAGGCTTGTCGTCGATGAGGCCCAATGTCCATTTGATTAAGGGTCGTCTCATTAATGTAGCGAACAGGTACCGACTTTTCTGACCTAAGCCTGTAGCCAAACCCATGTGCAAGCTTACAAATGAGTCGGCCAAATGGGAGCGATTTGGTTCTCCTATTCGAACGAGCGATAAGGACAATTTGACGCAAGATGTACGTTGGCACACATAACTTCTCTCCTTGCCCCACCTGATACAGGAAATCCACCATCAGGCACGTACACTCGCTGCGGTTGCTCCACCTTGGATAAACATTGAATGTGCACATATGGTGAAGCAAGCGGAAGTCGTCCATCATGTTGGTAGCTAAAAGACTTCTGTTAGGCTGTCATTCAACCAGACGACCACACAGGAACCATGGGCGGCGATCCCTCTCGCGTGCACTACTAAGATTCTTCTCACTAGCATAAACCTCGCCAAGTGGCACGTTCAGGAGTCGGGATATCAAAGCGACGTTGATCGTGGCCTCCCGATCTCTTCCGCAAGGGATCTTGAACTGCAAAGGTTCTAGTGAAGGTTCCCGAATGAGGCCATAAAAAGCTCGGACAGTACCCACATTGGCACGGTATTCGCCCTCGAACAGGGGACACCAACCGGCCCCTTCCAAGCGCTCCAATAAGAGAAATTCACCAAATAGCCGCGGATCTACATGAGCTTCAAAAAGGACCCTACGGCCTTCATAAACTCCATGAGATAGCTCCGCCAACAAGGTTCTTCCAATGGGAGCTTGAAGATCGAGGTCCCGCTTTGTCTGAAACTCTCGAGTGGCGGTCGTGCTCGCGGTGGCACCTCTCGGCCTCCGTGCACGGGTTCGGTGGCTAGGCCCGGCTTCATCAACGGGTGCTCTCTTCTTCCCCATGAAAGAGAGAATGGAGGAGATGGAAAATATGGCCGTAACAAGCTCAAATAGGGCCATGGAAAATGAGAGAAAAGAGGGAAATGGGAAGAATGGTGAGGCTTCCACGAATTTGAGACTCCAAGGAAGGATTTGAGTGCTCAAATGAAAAGGAAAGAGAGGGAAAATAGCAATGGAGATGGGTAAGATGGGGATACATGAAAATGGAAGAAGAAAGGGATTGGAGAGAGATTTTTGTGGGGTTTTGAGATAAATTTCAAGAAAAGGGAAGCTTGGAGGGTGGGTTTGTGAAGGAAGGAGGGTTTAGAAAGGGTTAAAATCATGCAACCCTAGATGAGTGGGCCACACTAGACTCCACATGCGTTGGCCCGAGCCTACTCGCCCGGCCTGGCCCGTTGGGCGGCGAGGGCTCGCCGAACCGGCGAGGTCATCGCCAGTCTCTGGACATTCCGGCAATGACTCACCATTTGGACGAGGTCTTCCTGGCCCCTAAGCTTAAAAATGATGTGGGTCCCCCCTGGGTCCCCCTGGAATTACCCTGATTGGGCCCTCAGTCCGATTCGACGCATATCGGGCCACTAAGAATAGAATCTGATACAGATTTAGGTTTACAAACATTTTAATGGCTGGGATGGGATGATACACCATCTAAACTCGTCAATGGGATGGTCTAGAAGAGATTTTGGGTCACCGTGTGTGATCAGGAGTGTGCACAGACTCGATCTCGGTGACTGTTTTCAGTCAACTTTCGCCGATAAGAGCAACTGGAAAACCTACATAAATTCTAGAATAAGCTCGCACCCTCTTACACTAAGGTGGCGTCAGCGTGCGTTGTGTGACCATAACCCAGGTTCGATTTAATCCAAATCATGCTCTGATACCAACTTGTAACGCCCTGAAATTTGGGGGTCAAGCATAACTCAACTCCCGAGTTTCAAAACATCACTTATGCAACATATTTAATGATGGATGTATGTTGTCTGTAGGAGTGCATAAAACATGGAATAGATTAAGCCAAACTGTAAACATAATCTAGGGATAAGTGAAAGACGTAAGCGGAAGACTTAAAGAAATATATGTGTACATGTGCAAGTCCCTGTAATATGTATACTCTGCCAGGTCATAATTACATTCATGTGTGTCTTAAAATGCAAGTATAAAATGAAATAAACCATTACAAAATAAACCCTGTATCCCCGTAGATTAGGACACGGCTCACATGAACCTGCCTGAGAACTGCATAAAAGAAAACGCGTCCTCATCATCCTCATACTCCTGCTCTGCCTCAGGGGTCGCGTCATCATCTGCATCTAAGATAGAGTCTGGTTGGTGTTGAAACACTGTCCCAGAATGTGAGAGTGAGTGATCAACTCAGCGGAACTATACAGTAAAAGTTAACATGATATCAAATCAATCAAGCAGTAATGATAATGCAATATAATCAAACACATCCTAGTTACTCTTGTTAATGCAAGGATGTATGTAGAAATGATGCATGCCCTCGCTTGCACTCCCTCAGCGTCTTCATCTTACGGTACGCATGACAACCTCCCACAGTGCCAACGACGCCAACGCACATGCAATGCGGTGCATGAACATGATTACCAAGTTATTATTAGTCCTTTTCATATAGCAAGATTGGGAAGCTAAGGTACCTTCCTCATATCAATTTCCAAACAGTGATCCATTCTAGGGTCGTCAGTCCTAGACAATCTCATACGATCATATGGTTCTAGGTCGCTGCAAAGGGCCGGTTACCAATCAATGCATGCCTATCATACCTTAGTTACTACCCTAAGGCTCGTCACCTCAATGCAGTATCAAGGTATGCTCGAGGTCACTACAAAGGGCTCGTCACCAATCAATGTAGGCCGACAGCACGAATATAGTGTCCCATACCACCATAATCGGCTCACGAGTCTGGTGTGCTCACTGTCACTATGGGGAGGCTCATCACCCCAGCGTAGGCCGATAGCTCGACCACGGTGTCCCATACCACCATGCCCGGCTCATGAGTCTTAGCGGATCAAGGTACAATGGTTAACGAGATTGCATTGGTAAGTTTGGTACCCTAGATTCAAACAATAGCATCCATACGTGGTGTACATCCACCAGGACAATCGGGTTACTTGACGAACTCGACTAGCATGAGCGCACATTGAGTTGAACGACATAGAGTGCGCAAACACTCCGTGTGGCCAAACCACTGCCGACAACCCTAATACGACTCGGGTTCGTCAAACACGTCCTACGTGTCGAAAATAACCTCGGCCACGAACTCAAGGTTTGTTACCGATTCCCTGGACTATTTCATAGTCCCAAACACATTCAATCATAACAGATATTCATACTAATAATTTAGAACAATAATGGAACAACAATTCTATCCATACAATATGTGAGCATTTAACGAATATCAACTTAACATGGATTTACACATAAGTAGTGCTTAAATTTAAACAACAAAGAATGTAAATCACATGTAGGAAATCATACACACCAATAGGATAGTTGAGAATCTCTTCTCAACGTCCGTAAACAGGATAATATATTACACACTTGATCATTCAGACATTTCTACAAACACTTGACTACATATTCCAACATACATGACATATGTTGATGATAACACACATTTGGACAATTCCTTTCGCCAAGGAGTTGACACACATACAACTAACACAAATACACGACAAATAATCATGGCAAACACATGTTTGTATTTCATACGTATACGATACTTCTACATATACATAGAATACACAAATCTCAAGATAGCTCATATATATCAAGAACGCAATATAAACATCACATTTGGCATGTGAAATTACATCCACAACACTAATAAATCATTAACCAACATTGAAAGCCTTGAAAACCATAACCTATACGAATATAGTCCGCACCTTAAACCAGAAAATGCGCACAGATCTGATTCAGACGATAAGTCTTCGTCAACGGCGACTAGACAACCTAAGGCATGAATAGAAATGAGCTCCATCAACACTTAGACTATTCTAAGCTCCAAAATAGGTTAGGGTTTGATTGACTTACCCAAGAATGAACTTAGAATCGCCAGAATAACAATTCAGAAGTGATGGTTTAGGGATGCAGAGTAACAAGGAAGAATCTCAAGATGATTCACCAACTTCTCTCTCACTTTCTCTCTCTTTTAGCCAGGGTTAGCAAATTCGTATGGAATAGAGAGTGAGGGTTTTAAGGTCTTTATATAGGCCTAAAATGGATGAAAATAGCCCCAGGGCCAAGGTATACTTAGGTTATAACCAAATCGGGTCTATTTCGATCCAACGGAGCACTTCTGGTGGTCCTTTTTTCACGTGCGGTTGGACTTAAGCTCACTGACCATGGATCTAGGTCAGTCTGAGTTTTCATACCGATCAGATTTACAAATCAGCCGTGGCAGACCAATCTTAATTCAACGGTCACCGAAACTCGATCAGGTCCACCGGCAGTATGACATGCCTGGGCCATCTTCCCTGATCCGAGGGTAAAATTGGGTCAGAATCCAATGCTCAGAAAGCATAGAATTGGCGCGCAAGCGACACGACTCAGATTTCACAAATTTATATTTAATTTCTCAGCTTTCTCACACTCTTTACTCCAGACTCAAGCAAATCGACTCAGGACATCATCTGAACTTGATTTTTGAGGTAATGGTCAAGCCCAACAAGGAGATCCTAATTGTTTAAGATCATCGCTATTGGACTTTCGACGCGCGGTCTAGGTCCGATACAAAGTTTCCAAGTACTCCCGAGAGCAACTGGATATAGCATTGAATCCTAGATTTCAGGGCAACATAACGCTAATGATTCTACAGGTTTTGAGTCCTGCAGATCAAATTTAAAGTGATTGATGCTAATTTCACAAGCAATTGAGTTTAGCGCTAAATAACCCACATTTAACTTCTAAAGAAATTTGAGGTAGTACTCGGGTCTTTGCACGAAATTTTTCAGGTCATTACACCTATGCCTGATAACAAAGCCAATGAATTTTCCTGACAACACTCCGAAGGCACATTTAGCTGGGTTTATCTTTAGCTACTTCTTTCTAAGCCGATGGAAGACCGATGCCAAATGTTCGCGATGTTTCTGATGATTTCCTGACCTAACTACCAGGTCATCTACATAACATTCAACATGTTTATGCATCATATCTTGAAAGATGCTTTGCATTGCCCTTGGGTATGTCACTCCAGCATTCTTAAGACCAATTGGCATGGCCTTGTAGCAGTAAATCCCTAACAAGGTTCTGAACGCTGTTGCTTCTTCATCTTCAGGAGCCATCCCAATTTGATTATAACCAGCATAGCCATCTATGAAAGACATGACAACATATTGCGTCGTACTGTTAATCAGCAGTTCCGTTATCGGGAGGGGAAAGTCATCCTTCGGGCAAGCCTCATTTAGGTCCCTGAAATCTACGCACACCTGATCTGTCCATTTTTCTTTTTAACTGGAACAATATTCGATATCCACTTGGGGTATTTGACCTCTCTGATAAATCCGACTTTGATCAGCTTGTTCACTTCTCCTTTTATTAGAGGGACCAAATCTGGATGAAATCACCTTTGTGCTTGCTTAATCGGTCTTTTGTCTTTGAAAATATTTAATCGATCCACTGCCATTGAGGGTTCCAAACTTGGCATTTCCGCATATGTCCAGGAAAAAGCGTCTTTATTTTCTTTCAGCAGTTGAATATATTCTTCGGCTTCTTGCTCAGGAAGACCAGCGCTTATAAATGTATTTCTTGGCTTTTCTTTTGTGCCCAAATTTACTTCTCGCAAACTATCGATTGTCGGCTGCCCCCCGTCTTCCATCTGCTTTGGAGCTATCTTAGGGTGTTTGACTATTTCGAGATCTGTTTCTGATAGCTGATTGACTGTGACCATATTCACTAAAGACTCTGCCCCAAATCCTTGAAACTTTCCTCATATCTTCTCACTAACCCCGATAGGGACCTGAATTCCTCTCCCATGATTTAAACCAGTCGGTTCTTCATCATCAAAACCCATCATTTTCATCATTCTTGTGCTTGCCGGATTGTATTTCTTAAGATCATGAGATGTCAGCTTTTCATGATATACATTACTCTCAGCTCTTTCTTCTGCCTTTACTTCCGAAGAGGCGTAAAACTTAATCGGCTCCGAATATTTCGCATTGGCTTCAACATGAAGCTTTTTCAGAACAGTCGTGAATGGCTTGTTTCTTTCAACATATGGCAAGGGTACTGTGTAATTAGACTGTAAGATTTTCAATTGTTCAGGCGATAGTAACATTAATGGTGGCTGTCCTGGATGTCTTAGATGTTTCGGCACAAAATAGAACTTCTTCTTTGCTTCTGAAGTTCTAGACGACCCTGCCTTTTCAGATTCCCCTTTTCTCGCTTTCACATGAGCATTTTTTAGGGTTTTGTTTTCATCATTCTTTTTCTCTTCTCCTCTGGCAAATCCATTGTAATAATTGGTGTCTGCAAAGAAGGTTTCAACTTCTGTGTATGGTCTTGCATCGGCCATTACTTTATACTGTATTCCATTCTTACAGTATTTGAAGCATTGATGAAGGGTAGAAGGTATAATACTATACCGATGTATCCATGGTCTTCCCAAGAGAAGATTATATGTCATGACTGCATTGATCACATGGTAAACAACATCAGTAGTTAATTCTCCTATTTCTAATGTCATCGTAATTTTGTCGAGTGCATGCTACCCATCTTGATTAAAGCCCCGTATCATCATTCCATTAGGGCGCAGATCGGAACGACGGTAACCCAATTTATTTAACATCGTTAGCGGTAATAGGTTCACCGCAGATCCATTGTCGAGCATAATCCTTTTTACTTCCTTGCCGTGAATGTGGCTTACTATCATCATTGGCCTATTATGCCCTGTATCACAAGCTAAATCATTATCAGAGAAGGAAACTACTGGCATACAGTCTTCCCGTTCTTTGTGTTCTTCAATTTTCATTTCCCCTAGCAACATTTCTCTGACATTGTGGTTGGATAGCGCTTGAATCAGACTTTGCTTGAAATCCTCTGATAACTTTAACGCGTCATAAACGCTTAACCGAGCTGGTATACCTTTTAAATGACTCACGACGTCATAAGTCACCTTTGTTATTTCATTCTTCTCTTCTCTCTTATCACTGTCACACTGATCCTTGATAATCTTTGTTCTTGTAGTTCTGACTTTTTGCCTTGGGGGACTTGCCATTCTTTTCCCTGATCGTAGCATAATTACCGCGACCTTCCTTGTCATCTTACGATTTTCTTTCTCTGCTCTTTCATGAGCACTTTCCCAAGCCGTCAGTACATTCACCGTCGCCTTTGCGTCCATTTCTTTTTCTTTTCCGATCACTATTTCACCCCTATTTATGCCTTACCAGACGATGATAGCAGCAGAAATCTCTTTCTCTTGCTCTTCCTGCATCTTCAGGGTGCTTGGACACAGGTAATTCTATAGTACTAGCTTTCAACAGTTGGTTCATCATAGGAATAATGTCTTCTGTATCAAATGCAAACCCTTCATGAGAATTAAGCGATATGGGTCTTTTTCCACTGAACCCGCTTCTAGGACGGCTTGATTCTTCCTTCTGCTTTGTCCTTTTTTCTCTTGAATCTCTTGTTTCTTGACTCCTTTTCTCATGGTCCACTATATTTACGATTAACCTACTGGGTCCTCTTCTGGCCATTTCATAGTGAAATGCTGGCATTTTTCGGGTCATCAGCTCTAGGGCGTGGGCTTTAGTGGCCAGATCATGGAAAGTCTTTATATCGGCACTGGTAAGCCCAAATGCGATTCCTATCTCCATAGAGTTTAAGCACATCTTGACCTCCTCTTTTTCTTCTAGTAACTGTCTGCAAGAGGCTCCCAATGTCTTCCATTTGTCTATGAATTTCTTCACAGGTTCCCCTTCTCTCTGTCGTATAGAAGCAACTTCATAATGATAATGTTGTGTTTCGATGAGAAGAAGTTCGACCTAAAGCATCATGCATTTGTTCCCACGTGCGTATTGATCCTGGAGCCAGACTAGAATACCATCGGAATGCCTTACTTATCAGAGAAGATCAAAACAATCACAGGCAATATTGTGGTATCATGGAGGAATTTCCCATGCTGGTAATGAAGTGCATTAAATGTTCTTTTGGTGATCCGTCCCCGTTGAACTTCTGAAAGTTTGGATGCTTGAAGTTAACGGGAAAATGAACATCTTCTACTTCTCTTGGATACGATGTTCTATATCTGAATCGACCGACATTCTCAAGCTCCCTTTCTATTCTTACGGCTTCCTCAACAACTTGCCGTACTTCCTCTTGAGTTATGGTTCTCACTGCCGGAGCATATCTGAGTGATCCTTCCCCCTGTGGTTGGAAACCTTCAGGTTGATGCTCTTATCCGTTCATCGTGCCCATCATTGGAGGAGCTACTATCTGGGCCACGTTGTGCATGAGAGTTGCTAGAGCTTCCCTGAGATTTCTACATTCTTCCATCAATGTTCTCTGTGCTTGTGCCATTTCATTCATATAGTCCTCTGTGGTTGGCATAGTTCCCTGATCTGTTCCGGCCATGTGTACTGTAGCTTCCCCACTTCCTGACGAAGCTGTAGTCGGAGCGGGATAAGAATATGTTGATGTGATGGGGTTTACAAAGAGGGGAGTCCCGTTCGATTTTCCCTTACTTCCACTGCAATTGATTGATCGAGATGATGCAGAAGTAGGTGATCCTACGAGTAGCGCCTTTCCTTTTTGTTCTTTTATCCATCGGACTCTTGGAGCAATCAAAGCCGAGAAGTCACGTGATGCTAACTGCGGAACTGTTTGCCCAAGATATATTGCAGGAGGGGCTAATTTGGGATTCTTTTTGGCAGCGTTCCGTATTACTAGTCCCCTAGCTCGTGGTGAAGGTAGACTTGTTCTGAAGCTCTTTGCATTTTGTGCTCTCGTCCTTTGAGATGTCACAACAGTCCAATCCTCATCCTTATTATCTTGCTTGATGGATTGACTGTTTGAAAGGCCCATTCTCTTACATGAATGAACCGACTGTTTGAAAGGTCCATTCATTTGGCCAACTGGACATGCATCCCCAGTTGATGTACATTTACACATCCATGCATTCAAATAAGATCACATCTTGGATTATTTTATATATTCCTTGTTTAAACTATACTTAACTAATGCGGTGGTGTGTAATCTTAAGGGAAATTCACACTGAGCTAGCCACTCATCCTTTGAATATATAACTGTACAGGTAGTGCAGGTGGATTTAAATGATATATACATGTTCAGGTGGATGAAGAGCATGGTATAAAGTCTACCCCAAGCGCTGTTGCGTGATCTTACAGTTCAAGATTAGTTAAAATATTACTTTGTTTCATGTATCAAGTTGTTTCTCATTTAATTGTAGCATTGAGACATTGGTTTGTATAAGCCTTCGAGCAGCCACTTCAGTATTTGGATGTTATACTTAGACTTCCCTTTATGCTTGATTTACCACTCTTCCTCTAGACCGTGAACTCTGAAAAAGAAAATAAAAAGAAAAAAAGTACGTGAAATTTGGCTATGTTTAAAGGTTAACACTTGGTTTTCGGAAAACGAGTCGTATACTCGGGTTTCAAAAATCAGGGTGTTACACAAACATTGCCCTATAGTGTTCCTGAGCTTATTTCCACACCGAGGTTTTCTACCTGATTAACGCTTTCATCAGTCGCAAGGCCGATTATGGCGTTTACTAGTGAGGTGAGTTGTAGTGCTTTGGCAGTTGTTGCTAATTCATTTACCAACCATTTGTCCTTTGGGAAGTGCTCACCACTTAGGTAATCTGATAAATTACCACAACTGTCTTCCTTCTTAGGATTGACTGAGTGATTGGATAGGCCGAGAACATTGCACTCCTAGTTTGTAACAATCCCAGTTCTGATAGTCAGTCATAAACTTTTGAACATACAAACAACCTTATTGAAAAATAGTAAATACTTAAAAACACTACAAAGTATATTATCCTCATTCTTATTCATAGTAGAAGTATTGAATTTTGGGGACGAAGTCCTCTTTAAGGGGGGTAGATTGTAACACCTCATATTTTTTAGTACTGAACTAAATTTAGTGTATGTATATGTTGGTCACTTTAACTTAGTTTAACTGTCCATCCACACTTTAGCATGAACCTGATCATTAGGAGTAATGTTCATCTATAGATCAAGTCGTCCACTTGTCAATTTTCAAAATGGACTGTCATGTCATCGGACAAATCTATTTTTAGGATCTCAACTACACTAATAGGCAAATCAAATCGTCCACAGGGTCCCAACTTCCCTTAGGGCAACCCGCCACTTAATTTCAAAAATCAGAATATCGAATTTTCACATCCAACCGTTAATTTGAAATAAAATAAAATAAGTGTAATATATATATATATATATATATATATATATATATATATATATAAATTAGTTTGGAAAAGCCTATAATACAACTCTTAAAGATAGAACCATTATATTCGAATATAAATATTCAGTGATTAAAAATATTATAATAATAAACTTGATAATAATAATAATAATAATAATAATAATGTTATTAAAAATATTGTAACAATAATAGTTAAAATTATAAATGTGTATGAGGTCATTTTATCAGTAATTCAACCATTGATTTCCAACTAAGGGGTCCTTAGGACCATTTTGAGCATTGACGTTCAAATTTAGAATGATCCCGCCAAATGATCGATAGGAATCCACAATTAAAGCTAAAAATTTAGAGGTATGGCCCACTTGAGCTTTGGATCTACCATATCTCTAGTCAAATGACCCGATGGAACCTATGATATCTAATGGTTGGAGTGGATTGGATCACACATCACTATGAACCCCACTTTTAGATTGCATGTACACCAGCGGGTAGTACACCCGCTGTACACCAGCATTAGAAACCTGGTCAAAGTAGGGCTAACCCGACGAATTTCTAAGAAAGGAGAGATCTCTTCCTTTCTTTGCTTCTCACCACTCGCTGTTTAAACGAGCAGCAACCACTTGCGATTGTTGTGGCCCACAATCATGATCGGAACCGTCTATCATCCAGACCATGTAATTCCAATCAAAACCCAACAACTTCTACACATCAGTGCATGCATACGTGGATGCAACATTAGGCGCAAGTGACATTTGCGCGGATTTTTTTCCATTTGTCAAAACCAAACACTTCCATCTGTGTGGTCCACCAAATGAGATCAAGTGAATTATCTAAACCATTCATCGTGTTGGGATGGTATCCCTGACCAAAACTCTATCAATCTCACACGTTTAGTCACACATGTGTGCGCACAAATCTGGGTGAAAGCGGGGCTATGCACGAGTAATTGCCGAAAATAGGAACTCTGTTACTACACGTTAGCTGGTAATATGAGAGAACTTTTCGCTCTCAAATCTTAGCCATTCGTCTAACCAATCTTAGCCCAATGCCTTAGGGATTTACAACAGGGAAAGAGAGCCGTCACAACCCTTAGACTTGGAACTCACTGACAAATGGTGGTCATCGGTTCAAATGGTAGGTCCCACAAGGGCTTTGATACCCATCTAAACCATCCAAAGGCATTAGATTCGAAGGTTAGCCACCCGATTCGGTTATGCAATTAATGGGGTGGTCATCTTCTTTGTTTGATCAAGAAACCCATTAACTTGGGTAATGGCCCATTCGCCGTTCAAAACCTCCTGCTTAGTGGGCCAGTAACCCATAAATCAATCCTTTATGGCTGATCAAAGCCACGTAACCTATTTTAATCCAAACCATCAGATTGACACCATGCTGCATTTAGATTCAAAACCGACTTAGGCTAACTAATCTAGTGATTAGTTAGCATTTGAAAGGTCTAGAATGGGATTAGAAGGACCCATAAAGGTTGCCTTTTAGGGCAGCCCATTTCAAAAATAGAAAGGAAAATCAGAAAGAGAGGGGAGTGAGTTTCACGCCGCTGCACCAAGACGGGTTGACTCGGTTCGAGTCGCTGCATGTTCGGGTGAGTTCGGATCCACTCCCATTCAACTGAAGAGGAGAGAGAAGGAAAGAAGAAGAAGCAGAGGAGCAAAAGAAAGAAGGAAGAGGAAGAGCGAGAGAAGAGAGGGGGCGTGTGCGTTCATGTCGCACTGTTCGTGCCGCACTGAGTCGACTCAGATCGACTGGAGCTGAGTCAGGTCTACTTAGGCATACGTTACTTGATGTTTTCTAGTAGGAAGAAACAAAGGAAAAAAGAAAGAAGAAGAGAGGAGGGAAGTCATGTTCGCCGCATTAGCTCGACCCGAGTGAGTTGAAGAGTCGAGTCTAAATCGAGTTCGGTCTTGTTTGGATTGTGACTCGGTGTGAGTTGTGTGATTGGGCCGAGTCTAGGCCATGAAAGAAAATGAGAGGAGACAGGAGAAGAATAGAGAGAGAGAGAGAGAGAGAGAGAGAGAGAGAGAGAGAGAGAGAGAGAGAGAGAGAGAGAGAGAGGGAGTGAATCAAGTTGAGTCGGTAGGTGGTGCTGCACCATTTCGACTCGTCTGACTCATTGAGTTGAGTTATAGGCTGCTGATTTGCCGGATGGGATCCAGATCCTAGGAATTACAAAGAAGGAAGAGAGAAGGGAAGTAAAGGAAAAGAATATGGAAGAAAGGAAGAAGAATGGATGAAGAAAGGAGAGGAGAAAAAGATCTAGTGACCTTGCTGAGTTAACTCGGTGACTCACCACGTCTAGATCCGAACTGTGTTGCTGGTCGAGTTAGTCCAACAACTTTTGGGGTTTACTTGGGAGTAGATTCGGGAAGGTGCTCGGGTCAACATGAGTGGAGTCGGCGGAGTTTAACCGAGTCGACTCGGCAAGGGCCGAATCTGCCTTATGATGAGTGGTCCTGCCCAACAGATCGGAGTCGGTCATGTTTAACATATGGGAAATATTGTTTTTTCCACTCATGGTGTGAGCCCAAGTTGGTTGTCGCTAGTTCGCAATCAATTCAAAGTTGAGTCGGATCGAATTTCGCAACAAGGACTTGATCCTAAAGTGTGTGCGCGTATTCCGACAAATGATGAAAAGTGAACACAACATGAGAGGTGAGGATCACCCTTCAAGCTTTTTTTTTTTTTACATCATGATAGTTATTTTAATTCATTTATTTTATTAATTGCCTAATTATAGACACCCCACCCAGGTTAGAAACTTGATAAAGTGTGGACGATCCTCTGGAACTAAACCTAAACCCTGAACCCTACTTAAAACCTTAGCCATTTCTAAGCCTAACCCAAACCCTAGCCGAACCCGAGCCATTATCCCAAACCCTAGCTGAACTCGAGCCATTACCCAAGCCGAGCCATACCCAAGCCATCACCCAAAGTCGAGCCATATTTGAGCCATCTTCAAGCCAAATCTCCAAAGACGGGCCCTTAGCCACTCTCCGGGTCCAAACAAGCCCATCGGCTAAACCACGGAAGCAAACAGAGAGAGGCAGTAATTGGATTACCACCGGCGGTAATCCAATTACCACTCGACTGAATTTTGAACAAGTACACTTAGGGGCGGTAATCCAATTACCTTCGCCTCTTGAAAAATGTGCCCCCTGAGCTACAGTTGTTGCTCCCCTTAAAAGTCAATTATATTGATCTGTTTGACCCTAGAATTCCTCCTATTTACCATTTTACCAAGCCCCTTAAACCTATAAGGAAGTGCCATGTGGCGTCCCCCTTCCCTCCACCAATCATAAGCCGCCACATCATCACTTACCTTACATAATCCCTAGAATTACCATAAAACCATTCCAAAAGGCTATAAATACCCCTCACCTCTCTTCATTTCACACCAACAATAACCAACTAACTACCAAGTAAGCCCCCACTAAAAGAGAGAGAGAGAGAGAGAGAGAGAGAGAGAGAGAGAGAGAGAGAGTGCTTGAGTTCTCAAGCTCTCATCTGTTTAGCCCTCATTTACCCTCCTCTAACCATCTCTTAGCCCTATAGTCCTACTTGGGTCAATCATTCCCAACCATGGTGTACCCAAATATTCAAGCCATTTCAAGTGCAAGCCAAAGATCATGCAATCATCACTAGAATTCATATTTTATTAATCGCATCATTACCTCCCTTCTCAATCCCTACTTCTCTAGGTTACCATTAAACGTATGCTCTGTGACTTGCCAGAATTCTAGATCCTGTCACATAACAAACTCTTGGTAGTCTAGTCCTCTTACAGAACATTCTAACATCATCACATCTCTTCTTAACCTCCTTTCTCCTCTAGGCATCCTCTGGATGTATGCTGTGCGGCTTGCCGAAATTTCAAACCCTGCCATATCAGAAATCCAAGTCTGTCTAGTCTCATTTTAGTACTTCATATCCTTACATTTTATCCCCTAAGATCAGCCTCCCACACAAAAGTAGAGACCGTATGCCTGTACGGGCAGAGGGAGTGCCTAACACCTTCCCTCTTTGTAACTAAGGCCCCTTACTCAGAATCCCAGGTCGCAAACTAGGAATCAACTTAAAGAAAGAGAGTCCCTGAATTCTCTAGCTTTTACAAATTCTATAGGTTCTAACCGACTATTGGATTTTGAGTTAATTGGCTAGTGGCGACTCCAAGTCTACAACATCTCTAATCCAAATCAGCCCATACAGCCTCAAACCAAAGACAAATCAGCATGAGCATCGATTTCTTGCGTTCACACTAATTTAATATTCAGTGAAAATTAAGGAATAATGTTATCTTTTATTTGTGTGATCCTTCGTAAATGATTGATGGTTGGATTTAAATTCAAGTATCTGAACATGCTATGAATCTCAATTATCATTGTTTTGGTTTAAAATGAACACTTTATATGTAAGCACTATTGATATTGTACGTGGCTTTTTTCACCACTTATGATTACTTTATGGTATTTTTGGGGGTCCTCAAACTAGTGGCAAATCGTGTAATGGGGTAATTAAGATTATGTCGTAGACTTACCATCTTGTAGATCACTTGTGCCTTTGTGGCTTTTTGGGGACGATCCCTTTCTATCACATCCTTGAATGAACAATTTTCCCTATGTGGCTTTGATTGACTATTTTCCCTTTACGGCTTGATGAATTATTTTCATATAACCTTTCGATGGTACGTTCCACTTGTTTAAATATGATTGACTCCTAGTTGAAGAGGTTACCTTTAAAACATCCTATTTATTAGTGTCCCATGAGTCAAGAATGGTGAAATTGGATATTGCGCCGAGTTATTGGCCTATGTTGGGTGATGAACCCCCATAGTGACCTTTAAGCTTTCATAAATTGGCTAGTTGCAATTGGATTAATAATGCTTGGGCTAATCATGCATTTCATGACATGCGGACTTTACCGGGTAGTTGATATAAGATGCGGGGTTTTCTTGGCTCACTATGTGCTATATCGTAAAGTATTTTACCAAATGATCCTAAATCATCGTCGCGTGCATTCGACTGCCATAGGTTGTCCTTTTTGCATGGACTTTTTCGAGTGCCTAGTACTCCTTGGGCGTATCGTAAAGTATATTCCAGGAGGCTAGATCGCCTTGGGTGTCCTCGTTGCATGGTCTTTTCTGGGTGACTAGTGCCATTTGGATGTACCTTGAGTACTTTTTCGGGTGACTAGTTCTCCTTAGGCGACCTTTTGCTAGTTGGATGTGCATCCCCAGGTCTCTGAGCATGTGCATGCATTCATGCATTTAAACAAGAATATCATTGTGAAATTTATTTAACGTTTGTGCATATGATTAACTCTATCTTATTACTATGATGGTCATTATAAAATATTCAGTTTAGACTGTTCTAACAATTATGCTTAATTATCATGGTGGTTGATAAATCTTGGGGGTTATACCTCACTACAATAGCTATTGACGCTATCAAACCATTTTTAGTGTGCAGAAGACATAGTTGATGCGCATGTTGATACTCACGTAAAGTATGTGGAGCTAGATGACCTTGCAGATCTAGATTATAGATTTTATTTATGTTAAACTTGTATTTTTATGTATTTGCAAAGACTTAGGACATTGGTTTGTATAAGCCTTCGGGCAACTACTCGAATATATTGATATGTATATTTAAATTTTCCTTTATGCTTGATTTGTTTCTATTCCACTAAACTGCTAACTCTGAATATATATGTGTGTGTGTGTGTGTGCACGTGCGCGCACGCATGTGTGAAATATGGGCTATCTTTAAAGGATACACTCGGGTTTTCAGAAAACGTGTAGTATACTCGGGTTTCGAGAACCATGGTGTTACATGGTTACATAACATAAGTGATAGAACTGCCCCCACCGTATTTATAGCTACCGGTCCTTTGGACATAGGAATCCTCTAGAAAGGTCAGGGTTGGGTTACCTCCGACCGACGCAGGTTTGCAGCCTCCTTTAATTCTCTTCCCATTGTAGCTTGACGCCATTGAGTTTGGTCAATGCCTCTAATGTTGCTGGAAGTTTCATATGTGTAACCCACTTTCATACTCCTTCTCGAGCCACTTGGGGGTTAACCATTCTTTGGCTAAATACCTCAGCTTGCCTATGGCAGCCAAGGGTTGTTCATTGTGGCCGATACTGATCGTTCCCTCTGATTTTCCTAGGGGTCGTGTAACGGCTATGCCATTTCGATTTAAGAGGATCTCCCCATCTAGGAACAATTCTTCTAGTAAACCAATTGCACAGTTACGAGCCTAGCCTATCTTGCTGAATGGTGTTTAGCCAACGTTGCCCTTATACTGGTCATTGTGGCATCTCTCCCTGATTGATCGGGCCAAGATCAACCCTTGGCCGTGGCCGTTTAGGCTTTTTCAGATTCCCCGTGACCATATTGACCTCAATGTTGGGCGGGAAAGGATCCATGTCGATCAACATAGCTTCCTCACATTTTTTTGGGAACTTCAGCAACCCACGGTCGATGTTATCTTGGACAACGTTCCTGAATACAGCATATTTATTAGTTGAATGAGACTGAGTTTTATGCCATTTGCAATATTCAATCTTAATTTGCAATTCGTTGGCCGTTGGTATCTTATGATTCATAAGAATCTTAATAAACTTCCCAGCTAACAGAATTTCAAATATTTCATTGGCCCTTGTGATGTCAAAAGTATAAATCTTTTGAGTTTTCTGTGCAGTCGGTGCAATCAATTCAACTTTGACCAATGCCACACATAAGAGTTGTTTCTTAGCCACCACTTAGACAATTGCAACTTCATAATTTATTTCATGGAAATATGCCCCCAATGGTGAGTTCTTTTGTCGGGAACCCTCTTGCAGGAGCTCCTCATGCTTAGAGACCTTGGTTAGGTCATATAAATCTATGAATTCTGTCCTTATGAACTTCTTACAAAGTTTATATTTGAGCCCATCTTGTGCTAGCTGCACAAATTCGACTTCAGTCATGACGATCTTACATCGGCTCTTCGCCCTCTTGAATCGAGTAATATAACTCTCACAAGTCTCTCTCGACAATTGCCAAAAGCGGTCAAGATTGGCCATGGTTATTTCTCTATTCTATGAGAAGAATTGAGCATGGAATTTCTTCTCCATCTCTTGCCAAGTGTGCGCTAAATCTGGCAATAGGTTCGAATACCATGTGAAGGCCCCTACCAGTAGCAAATGACCAAATAATTGCAATTTATGATAGTCATTATTCTCCAACTCTCCGAATTGCATAGTAAATTAGCAGACATGTTTGATAGTCGGTTGGTTGGGATCACCTGAAAATAAGGAAAAATCAGCTCGATAGTTTCTTGGCAATGGATGTTGCCGATCTATCCATTTGGGATATGGTTGATTATAAATTGAGATAGTATTGCAGTCAAGTACTTGGCTTGCAACCTCTTGGACAATTTGCACAATTTGGTCGCGATCCACTCGTTGAGGTTTAAAGACCGGCGGTGGGTTGGGGCTGAATCGATTCAATCCCTCTTAGAATAGAGGATTCCTGTGGAATTGTTGAGGATTAAATCCTCCAGGTAACCATTGATTCTATTTTTTAGGAATGAAGTTTCTAGTCTCTCACTCCGTGTCACGCCCGAAACCCAGAAACCGGGCACACAAAATTCCCGATCACCGAATCCGGTGCCGACAGCCTCCGTAGTACCCTATTCTTGGCTCTCAATGCGTATACGCCAGATTCCAATCTTAGAATCCTACAAGGAGGATTTTCCAATGTACATTTAATTCATAATAAGCATAACCATAAGTTTATCCAAATCACAAAGGCAACATCATCATCATATATCCACTAATATAAACATTTAAATATAATGCTGAAAGGGAAATATATATATCGAAATCAAAGCTCCAGATAACAGCTACACGCTCCAAGCTCAAGCTGTTGCGACCTAACGCCACCTGCACACATCTATCATGCATAAGCCAATAGAAAGCTTAGAGGGTGGTGAAAGTGTGTGCGCAAGATAAGTGCCAGACACACAAATACAACACTATAATCATACAATGTCAAAAATACTGACAAGATCATGAATCATACGATGTCAGAGTAAGTGGAAACATACTGGTAAGTCCATGGTTCATATAATATCAGAGTACAGAATGCAGATCATAATGAACCAAATATCAGATGCCGAGTATGTAATACAATATGTAAATCCTGATGAGCCACGAATACCATCAACATCATCTAAGTCATATAAATGCAAAAACATAGTAATAAAAATGCTAAATGTTGCTAATGCAATGCAATATGCGGTGCGAATGAAATGAGTAAGCTGGAGATTTTCGTAGGAGGGGCCCACATCCGGAGGATCCACTCCGTTGATTGGTTTCTCCAGCTCGTGACGGGTCTAACAAGCCCTATATTCAACATTTTTTGACGCACAACAACATCATGGTGAGCCTTAATAGTTATTCACTATTAAAATAAAAACTTTGATGGTGTGGCCTACTGGAGATTTGGATTAGCTCCATTTTTTAGCTCAATGCCTAAAATAAGCTGGGAAATGGGATGGACAGTGTGGATCAGACACATACATCAAGGTGGGGTCCACGTGATCAGAACTTCAGAACTTGTTAACCTTAATGCGTCAGCTATATAGCTGTTATGTGGTAGACAAGCCAATCCGCTTCTACAATCAAGGTGGGTCCATTAAGATGTTATTTATGTTTTCCTTTCATCCAAGGACACTGGACGTCCTGCGGACGGGCGGCCCTAGACAGGGCATGCCATCAAGGTGGGTCCCGCGGTTAACTGTCATTGATATAACACACATTGGTGGGCCACATGTACACACATCAGGTGGGCCACTCACCTTTTCATCATCATCATCATATTAAAAAAAGAACAGAGAGAGAGAGATCGGATGGTGATGGAGGGACCCGCAACTATGGGCTCCTCAAGGTGATACAAACCATACATTAAATGGGTTCCACCATATTTGGGCCCTTAAATAATCAAAATCACATAAATCAAACCTTAGAAAACACCCACCAGTAGATCTTCTTGGGCTTCTTCTTCCATCAACTCATGCTAGAGCTCCAAGGGGACAATTTCAACTGTTGAGATGGATCATGGAGGGTGGGATTGGGTGGTAGGAAGGTGGGCCACACAAGCTCTCTCCCATGGAGCTAGCTTGGATGTTGGATTGCTCTCATGGAGTTGGGAGAAAAATGAGAGAGAGATGAGAGAGAGAGGTGATGTGAGTGATAAGGGATGGATGGAATGGTTGTCGTAAGGAAGGGAATGGAAAGGAATAAGTTTAGTTGAATTTTGGGTAAAAGAGGAATGGGTGGGGAGAGAGAGAGTTGACTTGTGAGGGGTGAGGTGGCTGGGGCATGGGTGGTGTACTTGACTTATGAAATGATGTGTACTTGATTGATTGATGTGACAGGTTGTAGAGATTCTCTCGAAATTCGCAACGTGTAGCGTTTTTCTCGAACTAAATGCAGGCACACATCTCCTCGCTCGGGTATCGCCTCAAGACACAGCATCGGAACCGTGGCGACGGCGCGGTCGTTAGAGTACAAGTTTCGGGTTGAGCCGACTTTAAAATACGAGATATGACTCAGGATCGCGCGCAACTGCCAATTACAGATCGCGAGTCGCCGGAATTCGACCGGGATGACTGCGGAAGCATACGGAACAGTACAGGCTAGGATACGGGTCTTACACTCTGGTTGTCTAAGTTCTACGAGAGGTAGAATATTTCACATGTCCCAAACTGGGACTAGTGGTGGATTTCTTTGTGGAGGCGGCATAGATGGCAGTTGAGTTACATTGCTGATCGAACTACCTTCATTGCTATATTGTATCACCGACGACGTTCGCTCAGCCATCGTTGCTATTAATCGATGTATAGCCTTAGTCTGGCTGGCTATATATCTATTAGTATTTTCATTTTGAATATGGAATTGCTCAACTTAAGATCTTTCATATTCTTGTACATGCCAAATACTCAGTTGTACATCTCGAAGTACAACCACTATCTCGTCTAGAGGTATGGTCTAAGAGGTCGATGCTCCTTCTTGGTCCCCAGTACTAAGCGTTGGACTATTGTTCAGATTCAATGCTTTGGGAACCGCTTGAACCGACACATCCTCGACTGGAGGTGGTGTGGTTGGTGTAGAAGGATTAATCTCAAAAATTCGAGTACTTCTTTTGTTCATAATTGACAAATATTATGCCGGTAAATTAAAGACAGGGTCCCACTGGGTGTGCCAAAAACTGTTACTACTTAGTTTTCAGTTATATATGTGTGGGCGTGCCAGAATTGGATTTGCTGCTCAATTCAATCCAAACAGATATGACCCCAAGAGACAAGATAGGCAGACACGTAGTGTATGATCGAGACTTGACGAGATCAACCACCTATTCAACCACTCTCTCAATGTGTAAACAGGATCAAGCGATATTCAGAGGGTGTGATTCGTCCTCTGATGATGGGTTACACCTTTGCCTTTCGTGTGAAAGGACTTTCACTACAGATAAATGAAAATGAGGAAGGGATTCTTGTAGTCAAGAAGGAATTCTTATAGTCGGTCGTGAAGAACAACTGCAAAACACCTTTTCAAGTGAAGAAGTGAATCCAACGTGAGAGCATAGACTCAAATTACAAGTAAAATTAGCGGCTACTTGATTAGCGCTACAGATTACGCTATTGAATATAAACAACATATTGAAAATAAATGATGATACTAAGAAATGTAATTTATTTGGTAGGAAAAGTAAATGATTACACTACAGAATGTAATTGACTGGTAATTAAAAGATAATGTTTGGTTTGATGGTATAAAATGAGTTTTTTTTACTGTATTCCTCTTTTATTTATATCCATAATAAGACTATCTGAATTCTTCCCATGTATTGACTATTGCTATGACTTATCAACATTACACGGCTTTATGTAACCGCTCCTTCATGATTGACCAATTCCCATAGTAGTGGAATGCATCCAGCTATGTTATCAATAGATCCTCTTGGTACATATTAAAAACACCGTATGAGTCCATATGGATCACACTTAACTCAGCTCAGATGGGCACTCACGAGGAATGATGACCATGTGGATGAACATGTAGGAACTTTCAGTTTGTACAAGTGGGGGACTATGACGCTTGATATGAAGGAATTTACCTTAGATGGCCCATGCATGAAGAAGAATCCATGAAGATCGTATTTGCAACTAGGAATCAAGGGTTAGCCTGACGCCTTACCCAGCCCGAGCAACTCAACCTAGCTTAACCTGATGAAGTGATATCTAACGGACGGTCAACACTTTAATTAGAAAATTTTCATAAATGAGAGATTATATTCATCAAATTAGTACTATTGGTTTATGACCTATTATTTAGGAGCGATCCAAGTTCATCAGTAGGCCTCAATGTCCATGCTGTGGACGAAAATTTTCTGGCCGTTCATTAAGTGGATACCGCACTAATGAGCGGTTAAAAATCGACCATCAATCAACTTATATGCAGCTCATCCAAAGGCCAATAAATCTTGTTCAAGGTCAGAGATCATTGTTAGCGAGTCCCACCTAATAAAGGTTGAGATATCACATACATGCCACATGCGTAGCAGCCTAACCCCTATCTAGGGGTGTACACGGGTCGATCCGAGTCGAACTGGGTTCAACCCGGCTTGGCCCGGTCACTAGCCACACCCAGCCTGAACCCAGCCCGGCCCAGTCACTAGGCCAACATGTCCAGCCCGAACCCGGCCCGGTAGCAATCGGGCGAGTTTGGGCCAGTTTCGAACCTTCGAGTTTAGACTGGTTTCGAACCTTACAGCAAGTTCATGGGAAGAGCTTTAATAGGTAATCCGCGTCCCATTACAAGGCCTTCGATTAATAGTTTAGATAGTTGAAATATAGACTCCACAAAAAATCTAACTAGTCAGGACATTATAATTCCTTTCTGTATTTGGATGAATCTAGGCTATTCAAGTTATACGTCTGTGAGGTGGATGAGTCATTGTCACTTCAAAGATGGGCGGTGAACTAGCCCAGAAGTCAAAAGAGAGATTGAGAGAGATGGAGAGAGAGATTGAGAGAGAGAGAGAGAGAGGATATATTATAATTTTACTACATTTACATATATTTAACAAAGCATAAAATAAAACATTTTTTACAAACTGAATACAGTCATACACTACTGACTACTGTCGAGGAGATTCATCTGATGAGCCAGAGCTGCTATTTAAATCTTCATATACGTACTCATTCACCTCTCCATCTTCAGAAGGTGGAGATAGCTTTTTATCGCCCTCCTCTTGTATAGTTTGAATTAGAATTTTCAAACTATTTTTGTGAGAAGATTTATACGTAGTTCCCAATGTCCTGTAAAACGCACCCAGACTGGAGAGAAACTTAACTGAATTCTTACTAGTCTTCTTTTTACCCGTGTAGCTTGAACCTGCTTCAACATCATGTGGTCTTAGAGGACATCGCTGATGTGTAGAAGCCTCTTCCATACTGCACTTTAGGGCGAGTTGGAATTGTTCTTCTTCCAATGCTAATAATTTAGATTCATTCTCTACCTCAGAAAGTTTGGATTGGGGAGTGGAAGCTTTTTTATTTGAATCAAGAACTGCTTGGAAAAGAACTTGAATTTCTTTTGAGACTTTAGGATACGGTTTTACATCTCCACCCCGATAGGATAAGTGTAATCTGAGCCGATTAGTTTTGTTAACAAACTTGGCTCCACACAAATTACAAAAAATCTTTAACTTTTCAGACTTTGGAGAATGGACTAAGGAACCATAGTCCCAAATGTCAATCGATGGTTCACTTGAAGACATATCTACATATTGTGTTGAAAAAGTATTTTAGAATTTTTAGCAATAATGAAATACTGACATAAAATAAAAGCAATTTATGGATTAAAAAAAGAGCCATTAATGCATTGCACAACTTGCATAATATCCATCAACATAATAGATAAATAAAAATAAAAGTCAAAAGAGTACCCATTACAGCATTTGCAAATTCAAATAAACTAACAAGATCATAACATTCATCCCAAACATCCATCATATTGCTGTTATTTCATATGTTGCGGCTTCATTCACATTTTCCTTCTCTTCCTCATCAAGATCATAACCTCTTAGACTCTGACATAACCAATCTCGTGTACAAATCAATGCTTCCACTGTATCTGGTGCAAGGGAACTTCTATTCTTGCTCATGACCCTATTCCCTGTGCTAAACGCAATTCTGATGCCACAATTGAAATAGGAACTGACAAAATATCTCGTGCTATTGTCGAAAGTGTAAGGTATTTTTCTTCATTAACTCTCAATTTCCACCACTCCAAAACATTGAACTTTGAATCCTGCCGTAATATGACTGACTCTTTGAGATACATGTCTAACTCTGATTCTTTCGCGTTTGTGTCTGTATTTTTTTTTGCTAAGAAAGACATATAATCATCATCGAAGCTTGAAGTAACATGTGATCTAACTTCATAAGCACTTGGTGTGGACACTGTAGTTGTGTACGCCTTGTATAATGCTTCAATTGCTTTACGAACTTTCGAGGTTTCAGATATTGCCTTTTCATTAGGATAAATCCTCGTGAAGATTTACTTAACATAACTCATCTTGCACCGAGGATCAAGAACAACACCTAAGGACATTATCAAATGACAATTATCCCAATACTTATCGAACTTCATTTACATACCACCTGTCATGATTTGGAGAAAAAATGGACCGTCATCAGTAGCTTTCTTTAGGGCATCCTTGATATTTCATACAGATGGAAGAAACATATTTGCTGTAGGAAACTTATTGCCAAAAAATATTTTCGTACAATCATAAAAAACCTTCAAAAATTTATGAACTTCTTTCGCTTTGCTCCAATCATCTTCAGTAGGCAACCATACATATGTTCTATCACGCGCTGCATATTCTGGAAATGCATGTTCAAATTCCAAGGCCGAATCCAACATCTCAAAAGTGGAATTCCAACGTATGCATACATATAGCTTCAATGTTTTTGGAGACTTCAAATTCAAACGTTGGACGATGTCATTCCATATACTCAATCTTGACGGCAAACCTCTTATGTACTTCACACTCTCCCTCACATTCTCTATAGTTTGGTCAATTGATTTCAACCCTTCTTGTACAACTAAGTTGAAAATGTGTGCACAACACCGAACAAGAAATATTTTTTCCTTAAAAAATAAATTGTCGGTTGCCTTAAATTGGTTACATAAGAATGATATTACATTGTCATTTGTCGAAACATTATCTAAAGTTAATGAACTGACTTTTTTTTCAATGCCCCAATCTCGTAGACAGTTGTAAATGCAATTTGAAATAACCAAACCGAAATGAGGAGGTGGAAGGTGGCGAAAGTTCAATATTCTCTTACAGAGTTTTCAATTTTCATCAACATAATGTGCAGTAAATGAAATGTAACCATTTCTTTGATTTTGCGCCGTCCACATATCAGACGTCAAGCTTACCCTTGAAACCGAATTTAAAACTGCTTTCAGCTTCATTTTCTCACTGGCATACATCTTCATGCACTCCCTCTTCACAGTAACACGAGAGACCTTTTCAAATTGAGGATTAAGGAATTTACTGTATCCCATAAATATTTCACTCTCTACCATCTTAAATGACTGCTTATCAATGATAATAAGCTTTGCAAACCACTCATTCAACTTCCCTTTTTTAAACTTATGAGTGGTAAGTGTACCTTCAGAAGCAGATCCTTCGGACTTTGTAAACAACAATAATTGTTGGCCTGAAGGTGGAAGTCTAGGTCTCCTTGCACAACTTTGTCTATGTCTGTTTAAATGAGACGTCGACCCCCCGACACTTTTGGTGTATAAACATTTGCAGTGCAGACATCTGATCTTGGTAACATTGTTAACAACTACTTCTTCAAAATCATCCCAGATAGCTGACCATTTCTTTCCTTTATTTGCAGCTGAAGATCCCTCCTCAACAACAAATGGTGATGTGGCTGAGGCACCGACACTAGGAGTAGTTGGGACTTCATCCTCACTAGCCATTTCTAAAGATATGAAACAATTTCATTTATCCTTAGACCTTAGTAAAGAATTTCCTAAGTGGATAAATCAGTTACCCATTCAATGTTGGATAGATAGTATTGCTTTCATTAATCAATTTAAATGTTACACTAAAATTTCGGCAGATCTCCCCTTATATCTCCAGAATATATTAATCTTGGATTTGATTCATATGTCAACTATCCACACAAAGTGTGGATATTTGATGAGGAAGTAAATGCAAGAAATATATCTAGAGAGAATTAGGAGAGACGAACCGAAACAAGTATGTGTATTTAAATTAGACTAAATGAAAACATTAATATCTATCCAATATTGAACTGTCCAAAAAGGGACAATTTGAGAATTTCTATGCATCCATGAATACACTCAATCTATGCCTGACAACATAAAAATTCTCAAATGGGCAACTGATTATCCTATACCACAACAACAACATAAAAAATACTTAAATCAGTTATCCATTCAATGTTGAATGGACAATAATGCTTTCATTATTCAATTTAAATGCCACGCCAAAATTTTGGCAGCATCTCCCCTTATCTTTTCAGAATATATTAATCTTGGATTTGATTCACACGTCAACTATCCACACAAAGTGTGGATATTTGATGAGGAAGTAAATGTAAGAAATATATTTAGAGAGAATTAGGAGAGACGAACCGAAACAAGCATGTGCATTTAAATTAGAATAAATGAAAACATTAATATCTATCCAACATTGAACTGTCCAAAAAGGGACAATTTGAGAATTTCTATGCATCTATGAACACACTCAATCTATGTCTGGCAACATAGAAATCCTCAAATGGAAAACTGATTATCCTATACTATAACAACAACATAAAAAATAATTGAATCAGTTATCCATTCAATGTTGAATAGATAGTAATGTTTTCATTATTCAATTTAAATGTCACGCCAAAACTTCGGCAGCATCTCCCCTTATCTCTTCAAAATATATTAATCTTGGATTTGATTCACACGTCAACTATCCACACAAAGTGTGAATATTTGATGAGGAAGTAAATGCAAGAAATATATCTAGAGAGAATTAGGAGAGACGAACCGAAACAAGCATGTGCATTTAAATTAGAATAAATGAAAACATTAATATCTATCCAACATTGAACTGTCCAAAAAGGGACAATTTGAGAATTTCTATGCATCTTTGAACACACTCAATCTATATCTGGCAATATAGAGGTCCTTAAATGAGCAACTGATTATCCTATACTATAACAACAAGAACAAAAAAATAAAAATATATCTAATAAGCAATTAGTATAAGCATAGATTAAGACTAACTAACAAAAACAAAAAACATTGTGCAAGATTTAGAGTCAACGGGCAGATATGGTAGTTCCACGCTAGGACCCTTGGGCCGACGTGAAAGTAGACTCCAAATGAGCTACTGCTCAAAGTGCACGACTAGAGGTGTTACCTCTATTACCAAACAGGTTGTTTTCTTGTTCTAAAGAAATCAATTCTATAATTGGCAATCGATTGTCCTATACTTAAACAATTCCATAATCAATCGTAATTCACATTCAACATCTACCTAAATGATAACAAAATGTGTTTAAACTGAATAAACAGATTTTGTTTTGATAAATTAACCTAATAATATCTACTATATACTAGTAACATACAAGCAATATTGGGACACCATACCATAGGCTGCAAGAATATCTTGTCCCCCTAAAAAAATACATCCTTCAAGGATAATATATATATATATATATATAATAAGTTGTTTATTGTCATTCTCAATTGCATTTTTTATCAATGTTAAATGAATGTAGTTGAGCCGCCTTCATTTAACATTGATAAAAAAAGAAGAGAAGAAGCTTATTTATCCATATTGATCGATGTACTTGTATGCCATGTTTATGGTACGTCCAAGTGACAGTGACATCAAACAAGCATGATGTGCATAGGACATTACCGAGGGGTGGGCACCCCATGAACGATCTTAAAAGATATCCACTCATCTACTTGAGGACAAATCTCATTAAATTTGCACTATACTATGGTGTCTTGTGTGCCACAGTTTCTCTAAATAGAGGCAGTTAATCCACGGTATGCTTACATATACATTAATTGAAACTGTCCCAACTGTGGGGCTGGTTATAGATGGGGCAAAAATAAAAAATAGGTTAGATGATCCAAGACGTCTGATCACGTGGCCTTCAAATGGACGGTCGAAAAAATATGTTCAGTGGTCCAAATTCAACAACCATAATGAGTTGATTAAAATCATCCTAGTGATTATTTATTTATTTATTTATTTATTTTTTTAGCCTAATCCACGATTGGGACAGTTCGGATTGATGCAAATCTCTCTCTCTCTCTCTCTCTCTCTCTCTCTCTCTCTTCAGTTAGTGCAAGATTTATATAGCCATGAGGATGAAGAACAGAGTTATAACATGAGGCAAACGGAATGGAATCTAGATTAGAGAAGGAACCTAAAAAAAATAAAATTACTTTGATACTTCAACAGAGTGTGATGGATTATATGCAGGCAATTAGAAGTTGCTTGGATATTGCATAGAATGTCATACAAGTGAAAGTAAACCGTCCAAATTATAGGTTCCAGTTTAGATGGATCATGAACCAAAAATTAGGCTTACTCGATTATCAAGCTATCGGATTGGTGGACATCTATTGGACAGTTTAAAATGAAAAGTATCCAACAGTCCTATTTCAATAAACAAGTGTCTACGGGTTGCAAGTTAGGATTGCTCAACCAATCTGATTTCGGACTGCAACTAAGAGACAGTGCGTGCCGAAACTTGGTTTAATTTGAGTTAGCATATGCCCCGTGTACAATATCTGAGTGCCTGCATATCAAGCACCATACTCTGCCAAACATATGGAATACTCCCCTTTGGATTATATAAAGAATTGTATCATGAGCTCTCAGCAAGCCTTCTGCTGAGGCCCGTGATTCCGTACAGTGGGTTGCAATGGTTCAACGATCTCAGCCATCAATCTGATTGGAATGCCCAAAACTCTCCAGCAGAAACCATAGACCCCTAACCACGAACGGGCGTTCAATCACCACAGTTTGAATACATTTTTTTTTTTTTTTTTGAAGTTGTAGAAAAAAGCATGATATATCATACACATTCCACATTCAAATAAAACTATCTAAACAAAATACATTAAAAGAGGGAAATCATACATTGAAAGAAAGAAAGAGAAATCATACTGGTTGCGGTTAGACGAAGGGATGAGCGAGCTCTGCTGGTCGGACGGCGAGACGAACAGAGAGGCGGAGGTCCTCTGGTGGTTGGACGGACTGACAAGCAGAGAGAGGCAGACGGCCTTTGATGGTCGGACGAGAGAGGGAAGGCCTCTGGTCGGACGAGAGAGAGAGAGAGAGAGAGAGAGAGAGAGAGAGAGAGAGAGAGAGAGAGAGAGATTTGCTGGGGTCGGGCAGGGAGAGAGTGAGCAGGGGAGAGGGTTTGTTGGGGTCGGCTGCTGGGGTCGGGCGTTTTCTCATAAGGAGAAAGCGACTTGGTGGGGACTAGAGTTTTTTTTAAAAAGGGTATATGTACCCTAAAGGGCGAGTCAGGACGAGTCGGGCCGGGTTGAGTCAGGTTTCGGACCGAGTCGGGCCGAACTTGGACCTATCCGAACTCGGCCCGAACTTAGTTTCGGGCTGCAGAAAATGTCCCGTCCCAACCCGAACTCAGTTCCGGGTCGGGCCGAGTCAAGCGAGTTAACCGGGCTAGCCCGGTTTGTGTACACCCCTACCCCTATCCGCTCTCAAATCCAAGAAAGGGGTCCAATCCATTTCAACTGGCCAGATTTACCCGATCAATCATATCCGGCCCACTCCATTGGATCACACCAATGGACCGGTGAATGGGCCTGATCCGTTTTAAAATGAATAATCAACCAATGGATGGATCCAATCAACTGATGAATAGGCCCAAAATGTGACCAATCTCAAATGGCCCCAACGATCCTATGGATGGGCCCGTTTATTCTCAAAATGCAAGTTCACAAGGGGGTCGATCAGACTCAAGTGGGCTAATTGTTCCGATCAACAAGCCCCATTAATCTCAAATGCACCTGATCAATTTCAAAAGGACCTGAACAAGTGCAACGGGCTTGACTAATGGATGGACCCGATCAATCTCAAGTCGGCCTGATTGACCTAATGGATGACCTCGATCAATCTCAATGGTCAGGATTGATACAGTGAAGGCCGCTCAATCTTGATGGATGGGTCCAATCCAGAAATTATCGTCAACCATGCACTCATCATGATAAGCACACCGTATCCGACAGGTGAAACGCCAAGATTTGACAACAGATCGTGGTGGACCTCACGTCTAGTTCGGCCCACCACGAGGAGTGCAAAATGAGGATGGATGCATGCATGGCTATTCCATGTAACATGATCCATCTGAGATTCGGATCTGCTAATTTTTTGGTTCATGCCCTAAAATAAGCTGACAAATTGGATGGACGGCTTAGATATAATACACATTCATCAAGGTGGAGCCATGGTTAGGGCTGCACCTAATCAGCTCCCTTGTTTAAGATGTTTCCTAACTGCAGGTTAATCAGAACCGTCCAATTGGCACCCGTGTCTACCCCCGCTACCCAACGCATTTGGGCCCACTTGATAACGGCCTCATGAAACAGTATAAATTGTACGGTGGATCCAGGGAGATATGCTTAGCTACTGACAGCGTCAGTAGCCAAACTGAAGTGACGTCACTATGTTCTGTGGGCCTCACCATGATGGATGTGTTGTATCCACACGGTGGATCCTTTAGGAGAGATCATTTTAATGCAGTGCAAAGAATTTAGGCAACCCAAAACTCAAGTGAGGATTGAGCGCCTACCCACCGTAGAAAACAGTGACGATTGAACGGCTACTATTAAAAACTTCTTAAGGGCCTGTTTGGGCGGTGGGATTGGAAGGGATTATGTGTGATGGGATTCAAAAAACATAATTATTACCCATGGCATGGATTGTCCCCTGTTGCCTATGGGATAAGATTAATGCCATGCTTTGTTGGTAATACGGTGGTACACTGAATGAATATACCTACCATCATTTGAAATTACTGAGAATAACACACATGTATTATATCTAAACCGTTCATTTGTTTTGTAACCTCATTTTATGGCATGAGCCTAAAAATGAGGTAGATCGAAAACTTATGTGGCCCCAAAGAAGTTTTCAACGGTAAGTATTTTCCGTTGTTTTCTGTAAGTGCTATAGTTTATATCCTTGTCTGTTGTCAAATTTGTGGTGCCAAAATTACTGTTATATATAACTTGCATAAATGAAGCTCTCTCAAGGATCAACATTCATAAACAAGCTAAGCTTACAACAAGCAAAGCTCACAAGTACAAGGATCAATCTTGAATGCAAGAACTGCCCACAAGACAAGACTCAAGCTGCGAGACTTCAAGAAGAGTACAAGACAGTTTGTAAAGAACTCAAGACTCTTTCAAGATTGAGCTACATCAAGATTTCAAGATTGAACTACATCAAGACCTCAAGGCTCATACCTCAAGGTCACTAGTTCCTAATGTTTCAATGTCCTTACTTCATGGTTGAGGTTTGACTGACCTTAGATTGACCTTAGAAGTAGGTCACTTTGGATACATAAATCGAATGTTTATTTTACATAAGTTTGGTCTGTTCTTCAACTAGTCCTAGGCCTTCTTCGACTAGTCCTAGAGTTGCTTCGACCAGTCTAAGAAATTCCTCGATCAGTCGTGAGTTTGTTACAAAAATCGGATAATTTCTATTAGGCTTCGACTAGTTCAGGAATCTGTCGACGATCGAAGGAACGATGTCGATTGCATCTTCGACGATCGAAAATCTTCGACTCAAAATCCAGCGATGTTTTTGAGTTCTTGACGATCGAAGGAAACCTTCGACGATCGAAGGTGACCTACGACGATCGAAGGAGACCTTCAATCGATCGTAGAACGGTCAAAGCTTATCGCGCTGATTTTTCAAATATTCATTATTGCTTCGACTAGTCGAAGAGCTCCCTAGACCAGTCGAAGACGCGATCTGCTCACCTATAAATAGTGCACGAATCTCAGAAGAAATCATCGAATTAATTAATCCATTCAAGCCAATCTTCGTCGAACTTCTGAGAGATAATTCTGTGCTCCATCTAAGCTAAGTGTGCTTATTTAATACTCTCTTTCCTTAGCTTTATTTAATTGATTTTGTTTCTGCTATTCCAATCTAATTTGATAAGAGGAATTGTTATTCCCTTTCTTTGGAATCAAAATCAATTAAGGCAAGCCCTATTTGGTTTAATTTAAAATCTATTAGAATTAGAACCATTGTAATTGAGTACTGGACATTGAACTTGGACATTCAATCATCTACTCTGATTTGGTTCTACCAGGCTGCTACAACGAAGGAGATAATCAGGTATTTTACATTTAATTGTAAATTCCTTTCTGTTTTGGTTTCTTTCAGGATTTGCCAGAAAAATCTTGTTGTATTGGTTATCTGAGGAGAGCCAGGAAAACTCAGAAGTGGGATTTTTTAATTGTGTAAGCCCACAGACAAAGACACAATTGTAAAGGTTTTGGGTGAACTTGGGAAAACCTATTTTGTTAGTGAACGCTGATATCCCCTGTGTGAGGATATTAGGAGTGGAGTAGCATTCTGTCTGGCTGTTGTTTAACAGTTGGTGAACACATAGGCGAACCACTATAATCCCTTGTGTTGTGGTTGAATGATTTATACTTCTGATCTTTAATTATTCTTTTGTGGGATGTATGTATGGTGGTGAATGTTGTAATCATTTAATTCAAGCATTGTTTGAATTTTGTAATAGTTTAGAATTTATTTTCTGCTATTCCTTTATCAGCTTGATATTCAATTTCCTTTAAAAGTTGTTCCAGCAAGGTTGCCCTGCCATTTTTATGGTGTATGGCTGTCCCTAGAACAATACATTTGTGATTACAATTTATTTCAATTCAGTTTGTATTTATTTCTGTATTCCTCTTTGGTTTGAGATTTGATACAAAGATCTTTCTAGAAATAAGGTTGTCCTACCATAAACTCTGGTTTTTGGTGTAAGGTTGTCCTTAGAACAACATTTGTATCAACCTCTCAAGATCTGAATTTTGAGGTTATTTTACTTTTCTGCATTGTGATTTACTTTGGCTATCATATTCTTTTTAATTCCGCTGTTATAAGTTTTATTTGGCATTGTCCTATTCACCCCCCCTCTAGGACATATAGCTATGCCTTTTCAAGTGGTATCAGAGCCTAATAGCTCTTTTTTATTCTTGGATTTAATTCCTGAGCTAACGATTTAAGCTATTTAAGATGTCAAATTTTGATAGCCTTTCAGTCACTAGGCCTCCACCCTTTGATGGCTCCAACTATGCCTATTGGAAAGCCAGAATGAGGATCTTCCTCAAATCAATGGATAAGAGTGTGTGGCAAGCCACAACAACTGAATGGAAACCTCCTATCATGGAAGTTACTGGGGTTGATGGTTCAAAATCTATGAAAGTCACACCATATTACCAATGGACCACTCTTCAGAAAAGTGAGAGTAGTGCAAATGCTAAAGCACTAAATGCAATTACTTGCGCATTATCGCCTGATGAGTTCAAAAGAATCATTTCTTGTGATACTGCAAAGCAAGCTTGAGATATATTAGAAATGACACACGAGGGTACTACAATTGTCAAAAAATCTAAAGTCCAACTCCTCACAACCAGATTTGAAGAAATTCATATGGAGGAAAATGAAATGTTTATGGACTTTTACACTAGATTGAATGACATTGTAAACTCAATGTGGGGTCTTGGCGATAAAATCCCAGAAAGTAAAGTGTGTGTAAAAATATTACGCTCACTTCCTGAACGGTTCAATTCTAAAGTAACCGCGATCCAGGAACTTTGTGATACGGATAATATGAGGGTAGAAGAACTAGTTGGTTCTCTACAAACCTATGAGTTAAACTTTAAAGCTCCTATAGGTAAATCTATCGCACTAAAATCTTCTAAATGTAATTCAGAAGAAAATTCTGATTCAGAAGATGATATGACTCTTTTAGCTAAGAAATTTTACAAGATTTTCAAAAGCAAGAAAAGGGTTGATTTTCAAAAATCAAATGATAAAAAGAAGTTTAGACCCAAATCTCGAAAATCTTTGAAAGATAGTCAATGTTACAACTGTCAAGAATATGGGCACTTAGCAAATAGATGTCCTAAAAGGGACAAACCCAAGAAGAAGGGTATGTTGGCTACATGGGATGAATCATCTGATTTTGAAGGTTCTTCTGAATCAGAAGATTCTGAAATTGAGTCGGGCAATGAGGTTAAAGCTCTTATGACTCTAGCCAAATTCACATTTTCAGATAATGACTCAACAAGTGAAGAAAATCTGAGTAGTGAATGTGAAAATGAAGATGATCTTCAAGACGCTTACAATGCCCTATATAAGGAAAGTTGTAAAATTACTGTCAAACTTAAACTTCAAAAAGAAAAGTTTTCTAAACTCAAAAAATGTTTTGAATCACTTGTCTTAGAAAAATCACAAATTTCAGATTGTTTTGAGTAATCAAAATGCGATTTGGAATTCTAAAACTCCCTAATTATTAATTTAAAATCTGAAATTGAGAAACTTAAAACTGAAGTATCTTCTCTTCTGAGTCTAAAGGACACATGGAAATATGCCCAAGGTGATCCAAAGTTAGAGAAACTTTTATCCGGATCAAGAAAATGTGGCGATCTATCCGGGTTGGGCTATGATAAAAATCTACCTCCTAAACAAAAATATACTCCTCCTATGTTTGTTAAAGGAGAGTCCTCAAACTCAAAAGGGAAAAGTATTTATCAAGATTTTTCTAAAAATTTAAAAACTTTTCAAAAACCTAGAAGCAGCCATGTCAACTTTAATCAGAAACGAAATCCACTAGCTAAAAATATAGTTGATTTACTCAAGGAGTTCTTAAAATCTAACTCTATAGGTCATTCCTACAAATATACACAAAAGAAGACCAACTATATTCCTAAACCCAAAACAGTTATGAAATGGGTTCCTAAAGTTACCTGCTTGGTTGCTCACACTGCTTTCAAAGCAACAAGTCATTCAAAGTGGTACCTAGACAATGGATGCTCCAGGCATATGACAGGTGACAAAGCTTTATTCACGGATTTGAAAGATATGACTGATGGTTCAGTCACATTTGGTGATGGTAGCAACTGCAAGATTATAGGCCAAGGTACGGTTCAACTTTTTAATCTTCCTGTGTTTAAAAATGTTTTATATGTTGAAGGCTTAAAACATAACTTGCTTAGTATATCTCAAATATGTGATAATAACCATAGTGTTCAGTTTTCTAATCAAAGCTGTGAGATACTAAACAATAAGGGTTCTGTAATATTAACTGGACGTAGAACGTCTGAAAATTGCTATATTATTAGCGAATCCAGCTCATCTAATCAAACATGTTACATGGTTCATACAGACGAGACTGATTTATGGCACAAACGTCTTGGACATGTACATTATCGAAATTTATATAGATTGAGCAAACGAGAACTTATAAGAGGTTTACCCAAACTTCAGAAATTAGATAAAATATGTGGTGAGTGCCAGATAGGCAAACAAACAAAGAACTCACACAAAAAGGTGAATTCAAATACTACATCAAGACCACTCGAACTTCTCCACATGGATCTGATAGGACCTACCAGAACAGAAAGTCGTGGTGGGAAAAAGTATATCCTGGTAATAATTGATGACTTTACCAGATTCACTTGGGTAGTCTTCTTAAGGGATAAATCTGAAACCCTTGAAGAAGTAAGAAAAGTTTTCAAAAGGATTCAAACTGAAAAATCTTCTCAAATCAGTAAAATTCGTAGTGATCATGGATCTGAATTTGAGAATAGCAATTTTGAGAAGTTCTGTACCGATTAAGGAATATTACATGAATTCTTTGCTCCCAAAACTCCACAACAAAATGGAATTGTAGAAAGAAAGAATAGGGTGCTTCAAGAAATGGCTAATGTCATGTTGAATAGCATGAAGCTCTCTAAAAATCTTTGGGCTGAAGCAGTCAACACAACTTGCTATATTATTAACCGAGTCTACACTAGCAAAGATAATAATAAAACGGCTTACGAATAATGGTTCAATAAAAAGCCTACTGTTAAATACTTTCGAGTTTTTGGCAGCAAGTGGTATATTTTACGTGATCATGAAAATTTGGAAAAATTCGATATGAAGAGTGATGAAGGTATTTTTCTAGGATATTCCTTAAACAGTCGAGCTTATAGGGTTCTGAACAAAAGGACTGGTGTGATTCAAGAATCCATTAATGTTGTCATTGATGATCACTTAAACACACCAATTTCTAATTCAGATAATGATGAAGTACTAATCATTGATAAACCTGATACTTCATCGAATCAGACTGATTCTGAGTTGAGGACTGTTAAAGATCATCCAACTACACAAATTCTTGGAAACCCTCTCACCGGTGTTCGCATCCGTAGACAACTTGAGGATATATGTAATTATGTATGTTTTACATCCCAAATAGAACCATCTAACGTAAAAGAAGCTCTTGCTGATGAGAACTGGATTGTTGCGATGCAAGAAGAACTCAACCAATTCGTAAGAAATGATGTTTGGTATCTCGTACCAAGACCTAAAGATAAACACATCATTGGAACAAAATGGATTTTCAAAAATAAGTCTGACGAGTGTGGAAATATAATTAGAAATAAGGCTAGACTAGTGGTACAAGGTTATACTCAAATTGAAGGGATTGATTTCGATGAAACTTTTGCACCAGTAGCACGTCTTGAATCTATCAGACTATTTATATTCATTGCATGTTTTAGAAAGATAAAGATCTATCAGATGGATGTGAAAAGTGCTTTTCTAAATGGCGATTTACATGAAGAAGTCTATGTTGAATAGCCAATAGATTTTGAAGATTCCAAAAATACTGATTATGTATATCGACTTAAAAAGGCACTTTATGGATTAAAGCAAGCACCTAGGGCATGGTATGAGAAACTAACGAAATTTCTTTTAAGTCATAATTTTCAAATGAGATCTGTTGATAAAACTTTGTTTGTTAAAAAACATAATGATCATATCTTAATGGTGCAGATTTATGTTGATGATATCATTTATGGATCAACTTGTACTGACTTGACTACTGAGTTTGCAGATTTGATGAAATCACAGTTCGAAATGAGCATGGTTGGGGAATTGACTTATTTCCTTGGATTGCAAGTAAAGCAACAACCTGAAGGAATATTCATTTCTCAATCTAAGTATGCTTTGAATCTAATCAAGAGATTTGGATTTGAGAATGACAAGAATTTCGATACTCCTATGAGTACTACCTTGAAACTCTCAAAAGACTCTAATGGTAAAAATGTTGACTCAAAACTTTATCGGAGTATGATTGGTAGTTTGTTATATTTAAGTACGAGTAGACCCGATATTTCTCTAAGTGTTGGTATTTGCGCAAGATATCAATCGATCCAAAAGAATATCACTTGATTGTTGTCCAGCGAATTATTAGATATGTCGCAATTTTGTAAATCTCGGTCTCTGGTATCCTCATAAGACCAGTGTCCAATTAGCTGGGATGCTGACTGGGCTGTAATCTAGATGATAGAAAATCAACCGGTGGTGGTTGTTTTTACATTGGAAATTGTCTAGTTTCCTGGTTTAGTAAGAAATAAAATTCTATATCACTTTCAATATCGCAGCTGGTAATGCATGTACACAGCTTGTTTGGATGCAACGAATGCTAAGTGATTATGGAATTAAACAGGATTCTATGTTATTACATTGTGATAATTCCAGTGCGATAAATATTTCAAAAAATCCTATTCAGCATTCTCGTACTAAGCACATTGACATTAGATTTCATTATATAAGGGAATTAGTAGAAGAAAAAGTTATATCTCTAGAATATATTCCTACCGAAGATCAACGAGCTGGCATTTTCACAAAACCTCTCGATAAAAGCAGGTTCAAAAAGATGAAATTTGATCTTAGCATGTACATTTTAAAATGATTATTTATGCCTACTTGTATTATAGTGTATATATTTGTTAGATTGAATTCTAATTTTTGTATAATTTGCAAGAAATATGAATTTTTGGACATTCTTCGACCAGTCGTGAGTATACTCGACCAGTCGACCTTCGACTGGTCGTAGATATCCACGACCAGTCGTATAACTCGGGAATCTCTTAAAATTTGGAGATTTTTACTTTCTTCCTCATTCCGTTTTTTCTCTATAAGGAGCCGAGCTTCGACTTGTCGAACCCATCTTTCATGTTCTTCAAGGTTGGTGTTTCAAATCACATTTTTCTTGCAGATTTGTGTCTAGATTGTTTACTTTTCAAGCTTTAAGCTTTGTATTTTGAATTTCATTGAGATTTGGGGTTTGAATTTTGAAAAATCTGTTTTGTGTAAACCCACTTCTTAATCCTTTGCAACTTCTTAATTCCTTGATATCCTTGTGCAAATGGCTTCTAGAGGTAGAAAAACTACTTCCCGTGGTCCTTCTTCTTCCTCCAGATCGTCCATTATCTCTAAGCGTCATCTTCTTGTTCCCAATGATGATCCATCATATGTTAGGGACATTAGATTACGTAATGTTATTGTTGAACATCCTGTTGATGTTAATCATATTGCACCTTTTGACATCCTTCCTATGCTTGAAGCTGTAGGTTGGGTTAACTTATTACATTGGGGTGGGCCTGCATACCGGTCCATTGCCCAATCCATGTTTACATGTATTAGTGCTTTCTCACAGGATAATTTAACTTTTAAAATATCTACTAGAGAAGGGCCTTTTGAAATTGATCGTTATTTAATTTCAGCCCTTATGGACATTCCTGTGAATGATGAGGGTATTCCTATCCATAACTTAACTGATAAACCCTAAATGTCTGAAAAATGCATGCTCACTAGAGACTTGTGCAACATGGATGTTCAATGGACACAAAAAGGGAATGCGCTTCCCGCAAGGTATTTGTTACCCAAGTACAGAATTCTCCACAAAATCTTTGTGTCTAATCTGTATCCTCGTTCGGGTAATAAAACTGACTTGACTTCGTTTATGGTTCGTGTTATCCATGCTATTTCCAATGGTACTCAGATTTGTTTACCATCCTTAATCTGTCATTTCATTCTTCAGTTTAGATTCCATCCTGGTCATAGTGACATTCCTTTTGCCTATTTAATGACTGTATTGGCTACACATATGTTAGTCGATATGCCGGTTGATGAGGCACCAATCCATCATCTGATCTTTAACAATACTAATATCAATAAGATGAACCTGGATCTACTTCCTGAACAAGGTGGTGGTGGTGGTGGTGGTGGTCATGAAGAAGCTGGTGATGATATTAATATGGATGACATTTTTAAGGAACTGGATTATGACTCAACAAATGATCCAGATTTTGAACCATCTGATGTTGATGCTCGTCTGAGTGCATTAGAGGATAAAGTTAAGAATATAAATGTAAAGATGGAAAACATGTCTATTGCTAATGATTTACAATTCAAGTATATGCGCAAATATCTTAGGCGATTGAACAAAGGCATGCACCAACTTGATCCCTCTATTCCTGCTCCGTCATCTGGTTCTGGTTCTGACTAGTTTATATGAGACTTCTGGTCTGTAATAACTTTATAACTTAGCACTTGGTTGACTGATTTTGAGTTGGATACTATCTATGTTTTATGCTGGATATTTATTCTATGTGAAGCTATGCTGAGTATCTCTATCACTGTTTTGCTATACTCTTATAACTCCTCATGTTTACTCTCATATATCCCTTTATTTAATTCTCCTTTATTGTTGTTTCCTTTGTCATATTGTGACAAAAAGGGGGAGAATGGTTTGTTCTTAACGATGTGATTGTGAGAGGAGTAGCATTGGTTATGTTACTCAAGGGGAGTATGTTTGAACTAGTTGAATGAAACTGGTTGAATGTTGAATGTTGAATATTGAATATTGATTTGCAGGTAAGCCAGTTTATATGACCTGGTTCATAACTCTTTAACCAGTTGTTTTACTTTATGTTTATCTTGGTTATGTGTTTTGTCACTAATTTGACAAAGGGGGAGATTGTAAGTGCTATAGTTTATATCCCTGTCTGTTGTCAAATTTGTGGTGCCAAAATCACTGTTATATATAACTTGCATAAATGAAGTTCTCTCAAGGATCAACATTCATAAACAAGCTAAGCTTACAACAAGCAAAGCTCACAAGTACAAGGATCAATCTTGAATGCAAGAACTGCCCACAAGACAAGACTCAAGCTACGAGACTTCAAGAAGAGTACAAGGCAGTTTGTAAAGAACTCAAGACTCTTTCAAGATTGAGCTACATCAAGATTTCAAGATTGAACTACATCAAGACCTCAAGGCTCATACTTCAAAGTCACTAGTTCCTAATGTTTCAATGTCCTTACTTCATGGTTGAGGTTTGACTGACCTTAGGTTGACCTTAGAAGTAGGTCACTTTGGATACATAAATCGAATGTTTATTTTACATAAGTTTGGTCTGTTCTTCGACTAGTCCTAGGCCTTCTTCGACTAGTCCTAGAGTTGCTTCGACCAGTCTAAGAAATTCCTCGATCAGTCGTGAGTTTGTTACAAAAATCGGATAATTTCTGTTAGGCTTCGACTAGTCCAGGAATCTGTTCGACCAGTCGAAGGAACAGTGTCGACTGCATCTTCGACCAGTCGAAAATCTTTGACTCAAAATCCAGCGATGTTTTTCAGGTTCTTCGACCAGTCGAAGGAAACCTTCGACCAGTCGAAGGAGACCTTCGATTAGTCGTAGAACGGTCAAAGCTTATCGCGCCTGATTTTTCAAATATCTGTTATTGCTTCTACTAGTCGAAGAGCTCCCTAGACCAGTCGAAGACGCGATCTGCTCACCTATAAATAGTGCACGAATCTCAGAAGAAATCATCGAATTAATTAATCCATTCAAGCCAATCTTCGTCGAACTTCTGAGAGATAATTCTGTGCTCCATCTAAGCTAAGTGTGCTTATTTAATACTCTCTTTCCTTAGCTTTATTTAATTGATTTCGTTTCTGCTATTCCAATCTAATTTGATAAGAGGAATTGTTATTCCCTTTCTTTGGAATCAAAATCAATTAAGGTAAGCCCTATTTGGTTTAATTTAAAATCTATTAGAATTAGAACCATTGTAATTGAGTACTGGACATTGAACTTGGACATTCAATCATCTACTCGACTTAGTTGGGCTATTACAACGAAGGAGATAATCGTATTTTACATTTAATTGTAAATTCCTTTCTGTTTTGGTTTCTTTCAGATTTGCGGAAAAATCTTGTTGTATTGGTTATCCGAGGAGAGCCAGGAAAACTCGAAAGCGAGATTTTTAATTGTGTAAGCCCACGGACAAAGACACAATTGTAAAGGTTTTGGGTGAACACAGGAAAACCTATTTTGTTAGTGAACGCTAATATCCCCTGTGTGAGGATATTAGGAGTGGAGTAGCATTCTGTGTGGTTGTTGTTTAACGAGTTGGTGAACACATAGGCGAACCACTATAATCCCTTGTGTTGTGGTTGAATGATTTATACTTGATCTTTAATTATTCTTTTGTGGGATGTATGTATGGTGGTGAATGTTGTAATCATTTAATTCAAGCATTGTGAGAATTTTGTAATAGTTTAGAATTTATTTTCTGCTATTCCTTTATCGGCTTGATATTCAATTTCCTTTAAAAGTTGTTCCAGCAAGGTTGCTTGGCACTTATCTTGTGCACTGTAACGCCCTGAAATTCGGGGGTCGAGCATAACTCGGCTCCCGAGTTCCAAAACATCACTTATGCAACATAATTAATGAGAGATGTATGTTGACTGTATTAGTGCATAAAACATGGAATAGATTAAGCCAAAACACAGATATGATTCAGGGATAAGTGAATAAAGCAAGCGGAAGACTTATAGCAAAATGTGTACAAGTGTAAATCCCTGAATTACATATACAAGTCAGATCGTATGAAAGTGTTATTTAACAAAATTATAAGTATCAAATTACATCATTTAAGTTCCCAAAATAATCCCAGAGATCCCGCGCATTAGACCGAGGCTCGCTAGAACCCATCTGAAAACTGCATATAGGAGAAGGCAGCCTTGTCGTCATCCAGCTCCCGCTCTGCCTCAGACGTCACATCCACATCTGCAACATCAGGGCCTAAGACAGAGTCTGGTGGACACCGCCCCAGAAACGTGGGAGTAAGTGATCAACTCAGTGGAACAATAAGGCACTGGTTAACATGTTATCAGTTCAATCAAACAGTAATGATAAAGCAGAACAAGTAAATAAATCCTAAGTACTCTTGTTAATGCAAGTATGAATGCGGTATGATGCGTGCCCTCACGCGTACACCCTCAGCGTCTTCATCTTACGTTACGCATGACATCGCCTCAAAGTGCGCCACATCTACAAAGCACATGCAAATGCGGTGCATGGATATGATTACCAAGTTGTTATTAGTTCATTTCACACAGCCAGATTGGGAAGCTAAGATACCTTCCTCATGTCACCATCCAAACGGTAATCCATACTAGGGTCGTCAATCCTAGACATCTCATACGATCATATGTTTGAGGTCGTAGCAAAGGGCCACCAATCAATGCACGCCTTTCATGCCTCTACTACCACAGATCGGCTCGTCACCTCCTTGCGGTATCCAGGTATGCTCGAGGTCACTACAAAGGGCTCATCACCAATCAATGTAGGCCGGAAATAAGACGAATATAGTGTCCCATACCACCATAATCGGCTCACGAGATTAAGTTGCTCACATTGGTCACTACGGGAGGCTCGTCACCCGAACGACGGATCGACCACGGTGTCCCATACCACCATGTCCGGCTCATGAGTCTTAGCGGATCAGGTACCATGGTTATTAGGATTTCACTGGTAAGTTCGGTACCCTAGATTCAAGCAGTAGCGTCCATACATGGTTAACATACACTGGACAATCGGGTTATTTGACGAACTCGACTAGCACGAGCGCACGTTGAATTGAACGACATGGAGTGCGGAAACACTCCGCGTGGTCGAACCACTGCCGACAACTCTAATACGACTCGGGTTCGTCTAATGCGTCTCACGTGGATCTACCCCCCTTAAAGAACTACTTAAGGAAAGATTAGCACAAAAATTCCAAGGTCGTTACAATCTACCCCCCTTAAAGAAAATTTCGTCCTCGAAATTCATACCTTCGTATAATCCTCAAGGATCAGAGGGTAGGTCTTCCTGACCTCAGCTTCAGATTCCCAAGTAGCCTCTTCCACACCATGATGCGTCATAGCACCTTCACAAGAGGGATAACCTTGCTACGCAATACCTGCTCCTTCCTATCCAGAATACGCGTCGGTCACAGTACATAAGTGGCATCCTCACTCAACTGCACTTGCTCCCAACTGATAATATGCGAAGGATCAAGAACGTACTTCTTCAGCATAGAGATATGAAATACGTTATGCACGCCCGCAAGAGGTGTGGGCAAAGCAAGGCGGTAAGCTACCGCTCCCACTCGATTCAGAACTTGAAATGGACCAATAAATCTCGGCGTCAGCTTCCCCTTCTTACCGAACCGCAGAACTCCCTTCATAGGAGAGACCTTCAGAAAAACATGATCTCCCACTACGAACTCAAGCGGTCGACGCCTCGTATCAGCATAACTCTTCTGCCTGCTCTGCGCTGCTAGAAGTCGACGTCGAATGATGTCAACCTTCTCTGAAGTCACGTGCAAACTTCGGGCCAAGCAAACTACGCTCACCAATTTATGCCCAACAGTGGTGCTCTGCACGGCGACCATACAACGCCTCGAAGGGAGCCATACCGATACTCCTTTGGAAACTATTATTATACGCGAACTCTGCATCAAGACAATCATCCCAGCTGTCTTTGAAATCCAAAACACAAGCTCGCAACATATCTTCTAGGACTTGATTCACGCGCTCCGTCTCCCCATCTGCTTGCGGATGAACGCGGTGCTGAACTTTCGTTTCACACCCATTGCTTCCTGGATACGAGTCCGGAAGATAGATGTAAAACGCGTGTCTCTATCGGACACAATCTCGGGGAACTCCATGCGGACGCACTATCTCCTTGATATACAACCTAGCCAACTCGTCTGCGAGTAAGTGACTCGATCGGTAAGAAATGCGCCGACTTCGTTAATCGATCGACGATCACCCAAATAGAGTCAAATCCCTTTCTCGTTCTCGGCAACCCAGAAATAAAATCCATAGAGATGAAATCCCACTTCCATTCAGCTATGGGCATGGGCTGCCCAGGAGGTCGGCGATGCTCTACCTTGACCTACTGGCACGTGAGACAACGAGAAACAAATTCAGCAATCCGGACCTTCATATTGTCCCACCAATAAGACCTCTTCATATCCTGATACATCTTCGTGCTACCTGGATGCATCGCAAGTTTAGAACTATGGGCTAACTCGAGAACCTCACGTCTCAAGTCAGGGATGTCGGGAACACATAACCGGCCACAAAAACGTAGGCCCCTATCAGAACTAACACTCTAGTCGGAGCTCTCATCTGTACCAACCCGCTGCCTCATCTTCATCAAAAGCTCAACATCTGCAAGAGCCGCAATGATCCTCTCGTCGATAACGGGATGTACACGAATGTGTGCGATAACCTCATACGGCTCAACCACCGTAAGCTTCTGCTCAAAATCGCGCACGAACTCCAACATCTCCCACTCTGCTATCATCAGCGGAGCCGCAAACTCCAAAGCCTTCTTGCGACTCAACGCATCCGCCACAAGGTTCGCCTGAGCAGGTTGGTAAGAAACATCGCACTTGAAGTCCTTCAATGTTTCCATCCATCTGCGCTGCCTCATATTCAAATCACGCTGCGTGAAAATATACTTTAGGCTCTTGTGGTCGCAAAGAGCTCGAACTCCTCACCATAGAGGTAATGTCTCCAAAGCTTTAATGCGAAGATGACGGCCAATTCCCGGTCGTGCGTAGGGTAATTCTCTTCGTGTTTCCTTAAGCGACGCGAAGCATAAGCAATCACCTGTCCTTCTAAGGACACAAACCAGGCCAATGCGAGAGGCGTCGGTATAGATAATATACTTAACCCCTTGCTCGGCAATACTAGCAGAGCGGACGTCAACTTGTCCTTGAGCCCGAAAAGCTAACTCCGCCTGCTCACTCCAAGCAAACTTCAAATCCTTCCGTGTCACTGCGACAACGGTCCGGCAATCTTCGAGAAGTCCTGAATAAAGCGTCGATAATATCCTGCAAGGCCAAGAAAACTCCTCACCTCGAAAATCGAACCAGGCTAGTCCTGCACTGCACCTACCTTGGCAAGGTCGACGGCTATACCTTCCTTGGACACCACATGTCCCAGAACTTGACTTCCTCTTTCCGGAAATCACACTTCTTGACCGTGCGAAAAGCTGATGCTCCCTAAGAGTACCTAAACCGCTCTTAAGTGCTCCTCGTGCTCGCGGCTCGTCGAATAAATCAAGATGTCATCAATAAATACAATGACGAATCGAAACAGAAATGGCCAAATACCCTGTTCATCGGATCCATGAACACGGCCGGTGCGTTCGTCGGCCGAACGACATCACAAGGAACTCATAATGACCGGCGTCCTGGCGGTCTTACGCCGTCTCCATCCTTGACGCGCAACTGATGATACCCTAACTGCAGATCAACCTTCGAGAAGTACCGTGCTCCCTTCAACTGATCAAACAGATCATCAATCCTGTGCAAGGGGTACTTATTCTTCACAGTTACCAAATTCAACCTGCGATAATCAATACACAATCGCAAGGAACCATCCTTCTTCTTCACAAACAAAACAGGCGCTCCCCAAAGAGACACACTGGGCCGAATAAAACTCAATTCTAGCAAACCATCTATCTGCTTCCTCAACTCCTCCATTTCACTCGGAGGCATCCGATAGGTGGGTAAAGAAATGGGCGCCGCACCAGGCATAAGATCGATAGCAAAATCAATCTCACGCTGAGGAGGTAATCCAGGAATCGACTCAAACACATCTTCAAACTCCTGAACTACCGGCGTACTAACCAACGCCGACTCGGCCGAACTCTCCAACAGAGAAGAATAAAAATCAATACGAATAGGGTAACTGACCTGAACTGGGAAAGTAATAATCTCGCCCTCAGGTCCATGGATCGTCACTGATCTCGCTTCACAATCAATCTCAGCTCGCATCCTCGTGAGCCAATCCATACCCATAATAACATCGTAGTGATAAAGCGGTGCGACTAGCAAATCAACACGGATCGATCCACTCCCCAGATCGACCAAACAATCCATACAACGCTTGCCCAAGGCAGAGGACATCCCCGTAGCGGTAGTAAGCGTCACTCCATGCATAGGAACAGATCTCAAACCCAAACGCCTAATGCGCATAAGAAATAAGAGAAGTAGTGGACCCTGTATCCACTAGCACGAAACGGGAATACCTTCAATATGCGTGTCACCTCAAAGGACCTCGGCACCAAGTCAGACATAGCTTCTGCCGAAAGCGCATGAACACGAGCTTGCCTGATGATTCGGGGAGGAACCATGGGCCGCTGAGGTGGCTAGGAACTACTGGTCTGAAGGATGGATGAGCTGGCGCTGATCGAAGAGGAGGAGGAGAAATAACCGGAGGCATCGGACGGCTAACCCTCTGCGGTGGAGTAAAACCACCTGCTCGCATACGGGAAAAGCAGAAACGGTCCAAGTACCCAACCTTCCCACAATAAGAACATCTCAGATCAGCTCTCATCTGCTGAGCGGGCTGCGCTGAACACCTAGGAGGAGAATCAACACGCGGCCTCTTGCCAAGGAAAGGTGCACCCTGGAAATCCGGTCTCGGCCTAGGAGGCATCGGTGCTCGCATACGGGACGCTCTATCTCCGTCCTGCTCTGCTCGCAAGGACATGCTCACTAGCTCCGCATATGAAGAAATGCTGGCACAGCAAATCTTCGATCGGATCTCAGGTCGCGGCCTCGAAAAACGCCGCATCCTCATCGGCTGATCACCCAGGATCAAAGGAACATACCGCCCCAACTCAGTAAACCAGTTCTCATACTCCGTAACCGACAACCCTCCCTGGCGGAGGCGAAGGAACTCACTCTCCTTCTCATGTCGGTACGTCACCGGGAAATACTTCTCGTGAAAGCGCGCCTCAAACGGCTGCCACGACCACACGAAGTCCTCCTCGACAGTGCGAAGCACACTGTCCCACCACAAACTGGCCTCCTTCTCAAACAGGAAGGTGGCAAGCTCAACCTGCTCGACCTCAGAGCAGTGCAACGGCCTCAGCATCTTAGAGATGCGGTCCATCCAATACTCGGCCTCCTCGGGTCTGTGAGAACCCGCAAAAGTAGGAGGTCGCAAGCGCTGGAATCGCTCGAATGTGCCGCTGGTACTGGCACTAGCACTGGCACTGGCGCTCCCAGATGGAGGCATAGGTGAAACAGGTGGAGTCGCCCTTACTGAATGAGAGCACAACACAACTCCAAAGACAAACAACATGCATTCCATTAATCAAAATCGTCGCAATACAAGTAGTGCAGCAATACATGAATCACGACTAGGAAAGCATGAAAACAACAACATCTAACACTACAAACAACCACAACTACTACAAACCACCACAAACAACTACAACAACAACACCACTACAACACTCTAACTACAGGCCAACAACGGCCACACACAGAAAGAAACACCAAACAAAGCAAAGACGGCCACGACGATGCTACTCGTCGGAATCAGGAGATGGAGGCGGAGCACCCTTATCCTGCAAGCAACACAGGATAGACTTCAAAGTCCGGGACATCTTCTTAAACTTGTGCTTAACCAAGCCTCGAAGATCAACCATCTCCTGGCGTAAAGCAGCTTGCCCTTCTTCAAGCCGTGTAAGACGGGCATCTCTGGCAGTCTGCCCTGCTCTGGCACCACAGGAGGAGAGCGATCACTCGAATCCTGTGCCTCAATCTCTTCCTCGTCTTGCTCTGCTTCTTCCTCAGACTCCGCACCACCTTCAGCATAACTCTCATCGTCACCACTATCAGACTCGGCCTCACCCTCTGAGGTAAGCCGACCAGAACCAACCTCCATCAGCTTAAGAGTCCTCCAATTGATATAACGAACAGGGACCGGCTTTTCAGCTCCAAGCCTATAGCCAAACTCATGTGCGATCTTGCAAATGAGGCGGCCAAAGGGAAGAGACTCGGTCCGCCTACTCGAACGAGCGATGAGAATAATCTGGCGCAGGACGTACGTCGGCACACACAACTTCGCATCCTGCCCCACCTGATATAGAAAATCTACCATCAGGCGCGTACACTCGCTGCGATTGCTCCACCTGGGATACACATTGAACGTAAAGATGTGGTGAAGCAAACGGAAGTCGTCCGTCATGTGAGAAGCCAAAAGACTCCTATTCGGCTGCCATTCGACCAGACGACCACACAAGGATCGGGTGCGACGATCCCTCTCGCGCACACTGTCCACATTCTTCTCGCTGGCATGCACTTCCCCAAGTGGCACCTTCAAGAGTCGGGATATCAAAGCAACATTGACAATACCAACTCGACCGCTACCACAGGGAATCTTGAACTGCAGAGGATCCAGCGAAGGCTCCAGAATGTTGGCATAGAAGGCCCGAACAGTGCTAGCATTCGCGCGATACTCGCCTTCGAACAAGGGACCCCAACCGGCCCCTTCTAGGCGCTCCAACAAAAGGAACTCTCCAAAGAGCCGCGGATCAACATGAGCCTCAAAAAGGACTCTACGCCCCTCATAGACTCCATGCGACAATTCCGCCAACAAGGTCCTACTGACAGGAGCTCGAGGATCGAGGTCCCGCTTCGTCTGGAACTCGCGCGTGGCGGACGTGCTAGCGGCGGCACCTCTCGGCCTCCGTGCACGGGTTGGGCGGCTCGGCCCGGCTTCATCCACGGGCGCTCTCTTCTTCCCCATCAAGGAAAGAAGGGAAGAAATGGAAAAGATGGCCGTCACAATCTCAAAGAGGGCCATGAGAAATGAGAGAAAGAGAGAAATAGGAAGATGGTGAAGCTTCCACACAACTATGAGCCAAAAAGGGAATGAAAGGGCTCAAATGAGAGGGAAAGATGGAGAAATCAGCAATGGAATGAAAGATTTGAGAATGGGGTGATGGGTTTGCACGAAAATGGAAGGAAGATGAAGATTTGGGAGAGATTTGAGAGAGTTTGGAGAGGTTTTGGGAGAAAAGGAAAGCTTGGAGGTGGGTGTTGTGAAGGAAGGAGGTATATGGAAGGGTTTTAAAATGAAAACCGTGGAGGGGTGGGCCACATTGAGCCTAGGGACGATCGGCCCGCGTCGGCCCGGCCCGCCTGGCCCGCCGACCGGCGATCCCTCGCCGAACCCGCGATGGCATCGCCGGTCTCTGGACATATCGGCGATGCCTCGCCGATTTGGCGAGGTCCTCCTGGTCCTCCTTGGTCCAAATGATGTGGTTCCCCCCCTGGGTCCCACAGAAAATGCCCCGATTGGCCCCTTGTGTAGTTTGAAGCCTATCGGGTCATTCTGACAGAAAACAGCGATTTCTGGAAGGTTTAAAGATGAATAATGGGAAGATAGACCATCTACACTCATTAATAGAGGGTCTAGGAAAGATTTCGGGTCGCTGTGTGTGATCAGGTAGGAGTACAGACTCGATCTCGGCAAAGGGTTTCAAGAAACTTTCGCCGATAGAAACTACGGAGCACAAACACAAAGCGATGATAGACCCACACCCAAATACACTATAGTGGCGACAACGTGCGGTGTGTGACCATAACCCAGGTCCGGTTTAATCCAGATCATTCTCTGATACCAACTTGTAACGCCCTGAAATTCGGGGGTCGAGCATAACTCAGCTCCCGAGTTCCAAAACATCACTTATGCAACATAATTAATGAATGATGTATGTTGACTGTATTAGCACATAAACATGGGATAGATTAAGCCAAAATACAGATATGATTCAGGGATAAGTGAATAAAGCAAGCGGAAGACTTATAGTAAAATATGTGTACAAGTGTAAGTCCCTGAATTACATATACAACCAGATCGTGTAAAAGTATTATTTATCAAAATTATAAGTACAAGTTACATCATTTCGATTCCCAAAATAGTAATCCCATAGATCCCGCACAGGCCGAGGCTCGCTAGAACCCGTCTCAAAACCGCATATAGGAGAAGGCGGCCTCGTCGTCATCCAGCTCCGCTTGCCTCAGACGTCACATCCACATCTGCAACATCGGGGCCTAAGACAGAGTCTGGGGTTAAAACACCGTCCCGAAACGTGGGAGTGAGTGATCAACTCGGTGGAACAATAAGGCACTGAAGGTTAACATGTTATCAGTTCAATCAAACAGTAATGATAAAGCAGGACAAGGAAATAAATCCTAAGTACTCTTGTTAATGCAGGTATGAATGCAATATGATGCGTGCCCTCACGCGTACACCCTCAGCGTCTTCATCTTACGTTACGCATGACATCGCCTCAAAGTGTGCCACATCTACAAAGCACATGCAAATGCGGTGCATGGTTATGATTACCAAGTTGTTATTAGTCCATTTCACACAACAGGATTGGGAAGCTAAGATACCTTCCTCATATCACCATCCAAACAGTGATCCATACTAGGGTCGTCAATCCTAGACATTGCATACGATCATATAGTTGAGGTCGTAGCAAAGGGCTCGTCACCAATCAATGCACGCCTTTCATGCCTCTACTACCACAGATCGGCTCGTCACCTCCTTGCGGTATCCAGGTATGCTCGAGGTCACTACAAAGGGCTCATCACCAATCAATGTAGGCCAACAAACACGAATATAGTGTCCCATACCACCATAATCGGCTCACGAGATTAAGTTGCTCACTGGTCACTACGGGGAGGCTCGTCACCCCAGCGTAGGCCGACAGCTCGACCACGGTGTCCCATACCACCATGTCCGGCTCATGAGTCTTAGCGGATCAGGTACCATGGTTATTAGGATTTCACTGGTAAGTTCGGTACCCTAGATTCAAGCAGTAGCGTCCATACATGGTTAACATACACTGGACAATCGGGTTATTTGACGAACTCGACTAGCACGAGCGCACGTTGAATTGAACGACATGGAGTGCGGAAACACTCCGCGTGGTCGAACCACTGCCGACAACTCTAATACGACTCGGGTTCGTCTAATGCGTCTCACGTGGCGAAAGCAATCTCAACCACGACCATAGGGTCAATTACCGATTTCCTGGACTAAGGCATAGTCCCAAACACATTACACTACTACAGATATTCATATGGAATGTAAAACAGTAATGGAACAACCACTCAAATCATGTTACATACACATCTGAAGAATAATCAACTTAATATAAATGTAAGCATAGGAATGCTTGAATTTAAATGACTTGAAATGTAAATGCATAAAGGAAATCATGCGCATCCATAGAAGTATTGAGAACCACTTCTCAACGCCTGCATTTAGTGTAATCAGTTACACGTAGATCATTCATGCATTTCTACAAACACTTAGCATTCATGGAACAACATACATGACGTATGTTGAAACACATGCACTTAGACATTTCCTTTTCCCAAGGAGTTGTCATACATGCATCCAGCATACATACATGACAATTAATCATGGCAAACATAAGTGCATATTCTATACGTATACGGTACTTTATAAATACACATAGAATACACAAATCTCAACATATCACATGCATATCAGGAAAGCAACGTAAGCGCAACATTTGGCATGTGAAATCTCATCCATAACAAGAATAAATCACTAACTGGGATTGAAAGCCTTGAAAACCATAACCTATACACTTAAAGTCCTCACCTTAAGCAAAGAAAGAATCGCCGAACTGATTTAGACGAGTTGTCTTAGTCAACGGCGCAAGAATACCCTAAAATAAGGATAGAAATGAGATACAACAACACCAAGTCTAATCTAAGCTCTAACACAGATTAGGGTTAGTTTAACTTACCCCAAAAGAACTCAGAATCGCCAAAGGAACGATTCAAAGTGAAGATTCAAAGGTGAAGAAGAACAAGGAAGAATCAAGGTGATTCACCAACTAATTTCTCTCACTTCCTCTCTCTTTTCCACTCTCTTTCCAAGGTAGGGTTAGAGAAATTCGTATGGAAATGAGAGCTAGGGTTTAAGGACTATATATAGACCTTAAAATGATGGAAATAACCCCAGGGTCAAGGTATACTTAGGTTATAACCAAAGTACGCCTTTCTCGATCCAACGAAGCACTTCTGGTGGGCCTATAACCACGAAAGGTCGGACTTAAGCTCACCGACCATGGATCTAGGTCAGGCCGAGTTTTCAGACCGACCGGCTCTTCAGATCGGCCGTGGCGGACCACACTCAATTCAAGCGGTCACGGAATCTCGATCATGTCCACAAGCACTAGGATATGCCGGGGCCAACATCCTGATCGGAGGGTGAAATTGGGTCGAAATCCAACGGATTGAGATAGCTTAAAATCGTCGCGCAAGCACGACTCAATTTCATAAAAAGCTTATTAAATTCCAACCGTTCTCACACTCTTCACTCCGAACTCAACCAAATCGACCCAGAACATCAGATCGACTTGATTTTTGAGGTGAAGACCAAGCCCAACTCAGTGACCGCAACAGCCTAAGATCATCGCCATCGGACTTTCGACGCGCGGTCTAGGTCCGATCCAGATCTTCCAAAAATTCCCCAGAACAACTGGATTTAGCGATGGATCCCAGATTTCAGAGTAACGTAGCGCTCACTAATCTGCACGTTTAGAGCCATGCAGATACAATTTAAAGTGATTGATGCGAATTTCACAAGCAATCAAGTAAAGCGCTAATTACCCCAAAAACAACTACTTAAGGAAAGATTAGCACAAAAATTCTAAGGTCGTTACAGGCTGTCCCTAGAACAATACATTTGTGATTACAATTTATTTCAATTCAGTTTGTATTTATTTCTGTATTCCTCTTTGGTTTGAGATTTGATACAAAGATCTTTCTAGAAATAAGGTTGTCCTACCATAAACTCTGGTTTTTGGTGTAAGGTTGTCCTTAGAACAACATTTGTATCAACCTCTCAAGATCTGAATTTTGATGTTATTTTACTTTCTTGCATTGTGATTTACTTTGGCTATCATATTCTTTTTAATTCCGCTGTTATAAGTTTTATTTGGCATTGTCCTATTCACCCCCCTTCTAGGATACATAGCTAGGCCTTTTCATTTTCTATGGTGGGGTCTACTTGAGCTTTAGATTTACCGAGCTTTAGATGTACCTGGTTTTTTGGCCCATGCTCTAAAATAATCTCGAAAAATGGGTGGACGGTGTGGATATAGCCCACACATCATGGTGGGACCTACATAACTTGCTAACATTGAGTGAAATTGGCACGGCCCCAATGCAATTCCATCTAATCTAATTCCATGCTTTATCATTCTTCTCAAACATGGAGTGGAATTGACATAAGACCAGATGAATCCCATCCCACCTAATCTCTTCTAATCCCACTGCCCAAACACGCAAGGGTGTTTTCCCTTTGTCCATGTGACCAGGTTGGATCTAAAAAAACAGAATATCACGGTGGGCGTTAAGAAGGTTTCAACGGTGGGCGTCATTGTCCCAACTATTTTCTGTGGTGGGCCACTTGAGCTTTGGATATGCCTTAAGCCCTAAGGGTGTGTTTGGGCAGTGGCATTAGAAGGTATCAGGTGGGATGAGATTCATTTTGGAAAGAACCAAAAAGGTTAGAATTAGATTAGATGGAATTGCATTGGTCCTGTACCAATCTCACTCAATGTTAGCAAGATGTGTAGGTCCCACCATGATGTGTGGGCTATATCCATACTGTCCACCCATTTTTCGAGATTATTTTAGAGCATGGGCCAAAAAATCAAGTAAATCTAAAGCTCAAGTGGATCCCACCATAGAAAGCAATGGGGATTGAATATTTACCGTTGAAAACTTCTTTGGGACCACATAAGTTTTGGATTTACTTCATTTTTAAGCCCATGCCATAAAATGAGGTTACAAAACAAATGAACGGTTTAGATATAACACATGTCTGTTATTCTCAGTAATTTTAAATGATGGTGGGTATATTTATTCAATGTACCACCGTATTACCAACAAAGCATGAAATTAATCTTATCCCATGGAAACGGGGACAATCCCTATTATGTTTTTTTAATCCCATCTCACCTAATCCCTTCTAATAAGACCGCCCAAACACGCCCTAAAATCATCTCTCCAAATGGATGGAAGCGGGATAAAACACATGCATTATGGCGGTCCGTGACGTCACTTCACTAGCGAAGCGTGTCAGTAGCTAATCCGCGACTTTTTTTTTTTACGTTTTATTTTCTCCAAATCAGAGACCTCTCTCTCTCTCTCTCTCTCTCTCTCTCTGATGGCAGGTTCTTTGGTTCATCTCAGTCGCACGCCAGACCATCCACCTTATGCAGAGGTAAAATCTCTCTCTTTTTCTCTCTCTCTCTCTCTCTCTCATCGTCTCCTCCTATAATTTCAGATGATCTCGGCTGCGATCAGGTCCCTGAGGGAAGAATGCGGATCTAGCGAGTCGTCCATCTCAACATACATCAAATCGAACCACCAAGATCTGCCTGTGGCCCACTCCAACCTCCTCTCCTACCATCTCTCCAAACTTATCCGACTCGGTGAAATCGCCCAGCCCACCCCCAATTCCTACTCCGTCCCTACCCACCCAAATCCCCAAAACCCTAACCCTAACCCTAACCCTAACCCTAACCCTAATCCCTCCCTCCCACCTCGCCGTGAACGCCCTCCCCCTAAAAACCCTACACCTAGTCCCTCTCATCAACCTCGTCGTGGTCGCCCTCCCAAGACGGAGACGCTCAACAACGGAGGCAGTGAGCGCAGGAGAGGCGGGAAACCACCCAAGCGGAAGCCCGCTGGGGACGAGATGGTAGATTTGTTGCCCGGCGCAGCTGTGATGAACGGTGGGGATGTGCCGCTGCGACGGTGTCGTGGGCGGCCTCCCAAGCCTAAAGGGGGCTGTGTGGTGGGCCCCGGTGGAGCGGGGTCGGAAGGGGAGGAGGGTTTGGGGTTGGAGACGGGATCTACGGTGGTTAAAATGTCCAGGGTTGGAGGGAGATGGGTTGTGAATTGATGAAATCGCCTCTCTAGTTGAACGGTTTTGGCTCGGATAGCAATTATGTTATTATAGGATTGCGTTTGGGAGGGGTATTTTGGACACTTCAATCACGTTGTTTTCTTTCGTTGATGTATATAGGCTAAAACAGAATCAGGACTTTGATGGGGACATTTTCTCACCTTTATCAAGTCACTATTTGAATACATGGAATCCACGGTTTTTTGTTTTTAAATATGAAAAATGTGATGATTATTTATTGTTAATTTCACTACTTATTAGTTATTATAGAAATTTCGATTCTAAATATGGCCCCTGTTTAATTGGAAGTGGAGTCTTCAAATTAATTAGACTACAAGAAAAACAAAAAATCACACTGGAGAATTACCTTGTTTCTTGTGCAAGAAATCTCTATGAGAAGTGTATAGAGTCTTTTTGTAGAATCCGCCTATGAATCCAACAGTCTTGTCAATGAATCAATTTTCACATTGATGCTGAGTATCCAAACATGCCCCATGTGTTTTAATCTCAATTGCCAGAGTTAGCTCGTGCTCTTCTTGACCCGAAAAAGCTCGATTTCACTCTGTTCGAAATTGAATTCAAGTGAGTTAAACTGATTTTTTTAGCTCGAAATATTCGAGCCTGCCCGAGCTCGACTCGGACTGAACCTTAACTTGAATCAACTTGGTGACTCTGTTATTTTGATATTGATGTTGCTCGCCAAGTGTTTGATGAAAATGAAGTGCTGTTTCATGTGCATACCTTCTCCGCGGAATTGGCTAGTGGCGAGGAAGGAATGGATATGAAACAAATTACTAAATAAAAAAGTTAAAAAAAAACAAAAAACAAAATTCACATTATAAAACTGTCCTTAAATCATGATTTTGATGTTGCCCGCCTAGTGTTTGATAAAATACCTACATGTTGCTGGTACTGTTTTGCATTATCTGAAAAATTGAATATGTGTTGTGTTTGAGAAAATGCCACATAGGTTCGAACTCGCCTGAGCTGCTGACCAACCGAGCCGAGTTGGCTAGTCAGGCTTGAGGACCGAGCCGAGTTCGAGCTGGGGTAAACTAATGGCCGAGCCGAGCTGTGCCATGCTCGACTCGGTTCCACTCATGTACAACTCTAATGGTACCAGTGGCAATGAGTCGCCCTCGATTGTGAAGCGGGTGTGGGCTCAAGTTAAATAGTTCATTGGTTGGGCTGGGTCCAAAAAAGTGGCTTGGTTAAGTAAATGGCTTGGGGTTTGGTTGAAACCTAGATGAGCCCAATTCAGTCCAGCCGTATTGGTTATCAATGGGCTGGACTAAATGACCAACTCCATCCCAACCTAAAACAGAAACAAAGAATCCCTACTAGATATAGTGCCGTCTTTCAACATATTTATAGTCTTTGGATGTTCTAAAAACGACATTTATTGAAATAAATGGGAAGGGCATCAGGTATAGGCATTTATGTAATTTGGTGAAGTATCCACGGGCTGGCAGTCTCTTTCTCTTTATGGAAAGAACTTTGATAATCTGTAGAGTACAGTGGTTGGCACAAGCACTAATAAGTTGTATGTTAGATATTAATAACTTAAATTAAACCATAACTGAATGGTCCAAATTAGTTTGATTTCTGAATTGACTAATTGGTGGAGAACTAATCGCTCGTAAAAATAGCGATGATAGATGGTCTAAATTCTAAAAACAAATCTTATTAGTAAGATGTTAGGATGATTTTAAAAAATATGAGAATTTAACAAATTTAAAGAGAATAAATCATCCTCTTCTTCTAAAAAATAGTCATTGCATCCATAAGAAGAGAAATTTCTAAAAACAAGGAGAGAAAAATTGATATTATTAATGAAAAGTTTATTTATAAAGTTATTTCATATGATTTATGTAAGCACTAAAGCTTAAATTTGTTACTTTTTTAAAATATTTAAATTTTCTAAAATAATAAATTTAAACATTAAACAATTTCTAAACTCAAAACTCTCCAAATCTTAAAATATCTTGAAAATAGCAAAAGTGATAACTTACTAAAAACAGTAAATTTTAACATTTAATGTAGATTTAATTCCCAAAACAATCTATTCAAAAAAAAAAAAAAAAAAAAAAACGTTCAGAGGTAAATTGCCTTTGGCATTAGCTAAGATGTAAATCTTGTTAATAGTTTTTCAATAACATATTATATATATAAAATAGATAATCAGTCGCAAGTTACAGCCGTTGAAAGCTATGATACGTCACTTCCTCTCTATCCACGTGTGTTGCATGTGCCATATCTACTTACTAAAAGATTAGCATGGATGCATACGTACTGCATATGCATGTATAGATGCATTAACTGAGTTGCGCTTTAACCCCATCATCTATTTGGGTGGTGTGGGTTGTGTGGTATTGGTAAGCCAAACCAATTTACAATTAAACAAGTCAGGTCAGTCTTAGGCTTGATGAATTTTGATGGGATGGTAACGGCCACAAGGTAATCTACCATGGGTTTTGACCAGAATTTTTGGCCCCTTTAGGGGCCACGAGGTAACAAATCATGGGCCAGGGTTAGAATTTATGGCCTGTTTAGTAAATGGTTCAGGCCTGAGTTGAGTCAACCCAAACCAATTTATTGTTGGGGGACCTCGGAAGCACATAGAGATGAATCTAGGAGAGTAATCTAATTGCATCAAGAAAATAGAAAGATAAAACAATGATTTAACATGGAAAAACTCATGTGGAAAAAAAACTGCGGCATAAAGCGACAAATGAACAATATGAAATCAGAAATTACAAAGAGAAAGAGCTTACTTGATTCGAACAACCTCAAATCACGCCCTTACTACACCATTTGAAACCCTTTGACGAATTAAAAACCCTAGTACATCATCCCAATCCCACTTACACCCATATATATATATATATCTTATAGAAGGATCCCAAGAAAAATTGGAAACAAATCCCACAAAATCGCAGCTTTGCGTAAAATTGCAAGGAAATTGTTGATGGCATATAACAACCTTCAATGTCATCGAAACTAATTCTTCGATGGCATCGAACTAACACCAAAACAAACCAGATATAAAACATGAAAAATCTGATTTTCTCCGATTGCATCAAGCCATCTTCGATGGCATCAAACTGATCTTCGATTCATCGAGCACTCATCGATGACATCGAAAAAACACCTAGTTAGTCCAATGACCAACTGGAGAAAATCCAAAAAATCTCGATGGGATTGAGCACTATTTGATGGCATCGAACAATCTGTCAATGTCCTGTATCTGACTTGATTTAAGACATTAAATATAACACTCATTGCTCACCTGTTGTTTGGATTCGTGACTGTATTATATAGAAATTATTAGTTTTTTCCTTTTCAAAAATATCCTTTCTCTAAGATGATATCAGGATTGCGGCCTACTTGGATGCACGCACACTCAGAAGGGGGTTTTGATACTTAAATGCCGTTTTGGGACAAACCCCTTTCTGAGTTGTGCGTTTGGATGCACTTTTTCAACATTTGTTTATGAAAAAAAAGTAAAAATGTCGATTCAGTTTTCAGTATAAGTGGACTGAAAAGTCTTTAGCCAGTAAAGAGGTTTCACCAAAGTTACATTCTGATCCAAACAGATCAAGATCTTGCAACTTGTGTGAAGTAGATCTGAGTTGTTCGTTGAGTATCACAATTTATTCGTTGTTACTTGGAATTGAGCTGGGGGTTGAAATTTAGGCCCCTGGGCTAGTCCAGGGCCAAGGAAGAAAGGCCTAGTATGTTGGCCTGATTCAATCATCAATTTCTCCACTATTATGAAAAGGAAAGGATGATTACAAAACCACTTGTCACAGGCTTATAGCTTAAAAGACTCGATGTTTCTATATTATGCTTTAATGATCTACCTTCAAAAAAATAATAAAAAAAAGTTTCAATGATCCAAATCATTTATAAAATGGGACCGAAATTTTAGATCAGCCCATTTCAAACCTTTGATTACTTTTCCTTACAGCCCTCGCCAGGCTAGTGCTTAGGGAACTAAGGCCTGACTGGGGCCATTGTCACCCCTAAGATTTGTTATTGAAAAGTAAGTGTTAATGAAAAAATCTGGTCCATCCTTTTTAGACCTTTGAGTACCTGCACAGGAGGAAGACAAATGAGACCCTGGCTAGAGCAGGGGATCCTTTGATGCCAAAGTCATGTTAGGAATTTGGGTATGGTAGTATCGATGAGTTTTGGGTGAGAGATTTTGCGTACCTTTCTTTGCGGAAGGGGCATGTATATATAGGTCCCTTGGAGGTAGTGTTGGGTATAACAATGAATCTGCCATCCAATATCGTATTATACTAGGAAGCTAATTTTGAGGATGCGCGGTTGTTCCTCTGAGATCCGTGGAGAAAATCTAGAGGAGGATTTTCTAGTATATTCCAAGGCGGTGGGCGATCAACTAGGCCGGGGCGTAAGGCTGAGCTTGACCTAAAACTTAGGAGGATCGAAATTAAGGTCGATCTCGAGATCGGATAGACCGAGGTCTAGGTCGGACAGACCAAGGTCGGAGTCGGTTAAATTGACGTTGGTAAGACCGAGGTTGAGGTCGGACTTGAATTGAGGCTGTAGTTGATGCTGGTTGAATCCAGGTCGACTTTGAGGTCAAGTGAGTCATGGTTTAGCAAGCCTTTTGATGGAAGTTGTCCTCCCATCTTGAGTCATCTTGGTCAGTCCATTTACACCCACAACAGTAAGTAAGAAAGAAAAGCTAAACTAATTAGATGATCAAGTGGGAATCAACATTTTTATGGACGGACAATTAAAAGGCGTGTTTGGACTGCCCATTACCATGGTAAAGGTAAAGGTTTAACAATTACAGTTAAGCAGCTGCATAATGTGTTGTCAGAAGATGTCTTTAATATTCTGTCCGTGATCCTCGACCAGTCGAGGGACTGGCGTAACTAGTCGAAGGTCTCTTTGACTGGTCGAAGCCCGTTCGACTCAAAGTCCAGCAATGATGTATTTGGAGTTCCGAGGTGCTCGACTAGTCGAGGGACTGGCTCGACTAGTCGAAGGTCCCTTCAACTAGTCGAAGCCTTCCTTCGACTAGTCGAGGGTTATGCAGACGATGAGCGGTTTGTGCGCGGACTGCGTAAATTTGAGGCAGTTCCTAAGGGTGTGCGTAAGTGGGAGTTCCCCATCTATAAATAGGAGTCCCTAGGACCATTCTCAGGCATTTTACGACTTCCTAAAGGTATTCTAAGGGTTTTTGAAAGGGTTCTAAGGTTATCAAAGGGTGTAGCAATGGTAAGATTCGAAGTTGTTCGAATCAGGTAAGTCTTCTCTCTTTGTAATTTCTATTTTCATAGTGAGTATCTGTCGCTTTGTGCCATGGTTTTTTCCCGCAAGGGTTTTCGATGTAAAATCGCTGTGTTCTCTTGTGTTTGCTTGGTGCTCTTGAATTACCATCTTAGATCTAGATCTGTGTGATTCCACAGATCAAATCCCAACAAGTGGTATCAGAGAAATCGTTGAGGCATAGATGTGAATCTACAGGATTAACAATAATGGGAAGTACTAGGTATAATACTAAGAAGTACTCAGGGAAAAATAATTTTGAGTTATGGAAGATCAAGATGATTATTCCTTAACCAAGCAAGGTGAAGATGATGCTCTTGAAGCGAGAAAATCTAGTATGACTGATGATGAATGGAATACTCTTGATAGGAAGACCTTATCCTCAATCCGTTTATGTCTCACGGATGAGGTTTTTTATAATGTTTTGAGGGAGAAAACTGTAGCTAGTTTATGGGCGAAGTTAGAGGATATCTATGCGAAAAAATTCTCTAAAAATCGGCTACACTTGAAGCGGTAGTGGTATAACTTCAAGATGGCAGATGGTGGAGATTGGAGGCCCACATTAGCAACTTTAATAAATTAGTTTGTAAATTGCTGGATATATAGAAAGTGATCAAAGATGAGGAACAAGCATGTATGTTGTTGAATTCTTTTCCGGCATCGTATGAGTCATTCAAGGACACAATGTGCACCATAAATAAAATCCTGAGTGTCGACACTGTTATCTCATCCCTCTAAGGGAAGGCTATGAGAAAACTAAATGGTGACATTGGGACATCTTCTGATGCACTGATTACGAGAGGCAGGAATTCTGAGCGAGATACAGGATCTTCAAGACCTAGATCTAAATCCAAGGGCAAGGGCAAAGGAAAACTAAAGTGCTGGAACTGTGGAATGTCTGGACACATGAAGAAGGATTGTACCAATCCTAAAGCGAAGAAAGAAAATGTAACGTCCCAGAAAAATTTGTACAAAGACCCGAGTACCACCTAAGGCAAAAATCACTAAGGACCAAATTCTTTAGAAATTAGACGAGAATTAACTAAGTGCTAAACTAAATTATCTATGAAATTAGTACTAATCACTTTAAATACAAACTGCAAGACCCAAAACTAGCAGAATCACTAACGCTATATTACATAAAAACCTAGGATCAATGTCAAAACTCGATTGCTCTCGGGAGCACACCGAAACTCCGTATCAGACCTGTACCGTACGTCGAAAGTCTGAATACTATGAACTCATACGGTTATGACCGCCTTGCTGGGCTTGACTATGATCTCAGAAATTAAGTCCAGATAGTATCCCGAAACGTACAACTTGAGCCTAGAGCGAAGTGTGTGAGAAACGTGAATATCTTTAGGAAATGAATTAAAACTTAAGTGAATTGAGTGGTTTACTTGCAGGCCAAATCTAAGGATTTAGATCATCAGAATCTGACCTAATTACACCATCGGATCAGGAAAAATTTCCAACACATGTCAATGAACTTGTGGCCCTGATCGAGTACCGGCGACCGTCGAACTGAAATTGGTCTTCCGCGGTCGATCTGTAAATTCGATTGGACTGAAAACTTAGCCTGGCCTAGATCCAATGTCAGGGAGTTTAAGTCCGACCGCATGCAGAAAAGGGGCCTCCAGATCAGCTCTGTTGGACTGAAACGACCACCGTTTGGCTATAACCTAAGTATACCATGGCCCTGGGGCCATTCCCATTAGTTCTGGGCCTATATAAGGGCCTTAAACCCTCTCTCTCCCTTCACATACGAATTTGCAACCCTAGGAGAGAGAAGGGAGCAAAGAGAGAAGGAAAGAGAGAGAAAGTGGGAGAGAGTTCCTGGGATTCGATCCCATCACTCCACGTGCTTAACCACCCTGTCTGTATCGCTATTTCGGCGATTCCGACTTCGTTCTTAGGTAAGAAATCCTAACCCTAATCTGTTTTAGGGATTCAAGTAGAGTAAATGGTGAATTAGCTAACCTATTTCATGTTATAGGTTGCCGTTGTGCCGTAGGCGAGGACTTAATGTTTAAACTGAGTTCGTTACGAGTCTACCGGCGAAAGGTGCAGATTATAAATGTTTAGGTTATGGTTTTCAAGACTTTCAATGTCATTTAATGATTTATGACTAACTTGATTGCTATCATGTATGCTTAGATACGATGTTTTCCGTATATTACACATATGTGTAACTATGTTGATTTTAATGCATTCCAAGTGTTTGTTGAAATGTCTAAATGTATATGGAATTATGATTTGTGCTTTCCATGATTATTAACCTAGAATACATGATTGTTGTATGTATGATAACTCCCTTGTGAAAGGATCTGCTATAATATACGCTGTAACTAATATATTACATGTATGTTTATATGTGTACTCTAAGTGTTTGATAAAATGCCTGAATGAGAAAATGTTGGCTGAAATGTGTTTAAGGAGGGTATTGAGATAGGATTCTCAATTACCTTATCTTTAGTTACAGTTTCCTTCATGTAACCTATCTTACTACTACATACTTTATAGATGAAATGCTACGTATGATAACATGTGTGCTATGTGTTTGTCAAAATGCTCAAATGAGATTTATATTTAAATTGTTCGTTACATGCTGTTTGGACTATCACATATGAATACCTAAAGTGTTTAAGTATGATTGGGACTACTGCGTAGTCCAGGCAATCGGTAATAATTCCAGTTTAGTGGTGAATTAGTTTTGCCATATAAGACATGTTTAATGAATCCGAGTCGTACGACGATTGTCGACAGTGGTACCTTATCGATTAATTTAGCGTACGCTCATACAAATTGAACTTGTCAAGTAACCCGATTGGCATACTATGTTTACCATGTATGAACACTACTGCTTGAACCTAAGGTACCCCTTCCAATGTAAAGACCCGTTTCAACCATGGTACTAGGATCCACCAAGACTCATGAGCTGGGCATGGTGGTATGGGACACCGTGGTCGAGCTGTCGGCCTACACTGGGGCGACAAACCTCCCTGTAGTGACCAGTGAGCAACCCAAACTCGTGAGCTGAATACAGTGGTATGGGACATTGAATTCGAGCTGTCGGCCTACACTGGCACAGCCTGGCTGTGGTCCCCAGTCGGGTTGGTGACGAGCCTTCAAAAATAGACTGCCAGTTGGTAGGGTGTTAGTGGAGTGACCTCTAGTATGAAATAGGCCTACCCCGGTACAGCCTGGCTATGGTCCCCAGTCGGGTTGGTGACGAGCCTTCGAAAATAGACTGCCAGTTAGTAGGGCGTTGGTGGTAGTGACCTAAACTTGCCTATCGTATGTGATTAACTAGGATTGACGACCCTAGATGGATCAATGTTGAGTCAATGATATAAAGGGTGGTACCTTAGCTTCCCAACCTGCTGTATGAATAAGACTAATTAAGACCTTGGCTAATCATGTACATGCACTGCATTTGCATGTGCCTTTGGCATTAGAGTTGAGCACAGAGGAAGGGGTGCATGCCGCGATCGTAAGATATTGTCGCAAGAGGGAGTGTAGGCGAGGACATGCATCATTATCACATACCATCCTTGCATTAATAAGAGTGCTTATGACCTGATTGTTGTGTTGCTTTATCATTACTGCTTGATTGAATTGATAACATGTTAACCTTTGCTTTATAGCTCCACTGAGTTGATCACTCACTCCCACGTTACGGGACGGTGTTTTAAACACCAACTAGAACCTGTTTTAGTTTCAAATGATGGAGATGCTTACGAAGTGGAGCCGGACTTTTATGATGATGAGGAGGGTTTCTCCTATATACACCTATCAGGCGAGTCTATGTTGACCATGTTCTGATTGATGGGGTTACAGGGATGGTGATTAAACGCCATTACACTTGTTATTTTGTACTTTTGGAACACCCATGTATATTCAATTTGTTCATTTTTTGAGTATATATGTATATATTTAACTTGGTAACATGTCACACTTTGGAGACTTACAACGGTTTATATATTTTATATATCTATTATAGTCTTCTGCTTGTGTAATTTAACAGTCTCTAGAGTATGATATGCTGATCTGGTATAATCCCATTCATGTTTAATGTACTAATATGGACAACATTCAATCATCATTACCTATGTTGTATAAGTGATGCGTTGGAACTCGGGAGTTGAGCTTCTACTCGACCCTCGATTTTCAGGGCGTTACAAGTTGGTATCAAAGCATGATTTGGATTAAACTGGACCTGGGTTATGGTCACACGACGCACACTGACATACTTTGACTTAGGAGGGAGCGTTGAAACGTAGAAACTAGCACAGGATTCCCAGTTTCGTCGATTGACGAAATTGACCTTTGGAATCGAGGCCCATACGCATCTGAGATCATGCGTGGTGACCCCAGATCGTTTCTAGACCATCAATTGACGGGTTTAGACCCTCATTCAACCCATTCTAACCTCAAACAACCCGAAACAAGTGAATATGCATGAAACGGGACCCGAAATGACTCAAACAGACTCGGGGGCCCAAACGGTATGAATCGGGGGGACCTAGAGTGGACCTCGTACATTTCCAGCACCCGTGGGGGGGGGGGGGCCCCGCCCCTGGGGTGAGCCATCACCGGACTATCCAGGGACTAGCGATGGCATCGCCGGATCGGCGAGCCCTCGCAGCCCAGACGGTCCGGGCCAGTTGGGCCGGCTCGTGTCCAAGGCTGTGGGGCCCACCAAAATATGTGGTGACCCCCTTTTATACCCCATTTGCTCCCCTCTCCCCTCTTACACAACTCCAAGCTTTCTTTTTCCTCAAAAACCTATTTTTTCTCTCTCAAATCTTCCCCCCATCCTCATATTTCCTCTTTTTTCCTTCATTTCACACACCCCTCCACCATTTTTATCAAAACCCCTCTCCTATCTCCCTCATTTCCTTTCATTTGAGTGCACAAACCTTCCTTTGTGTCTCAAAAGTCTCAAGGTTCAACAACTCATTCCATTTCTCCACCTTATTTCACTCTCATGGCTCTTTTCGAGCTTGTGACAGCCATTTTCTCCATTTTCACGCTTCTTTCGCTCATGGGTAAGAAGAGAGCTTCCACAGATAAAGCCGGACCTAGCCGCCCTACTCGTTTAAGGAGGCCGAAAAGTGCCGCCACAGGTCCGAGCACCGATTAAGAGATAAGGACAAAGTGGGACCTTGATCCCCAGGCACCCCTTGAGAGAGTTCTACTGACAGATCTGTCCCATGGAAGATTCGAGGGCCGTAAGGTCCTTTTTGAAGTGCACGTGGACGAGAAGCTATTTGGGGAATATCTGGTGATGGACCGCCTGGTGGATGCTGGGTGAGGTCCCATATTTGAGGGCAAGTCTCGTGCGAATGTGGGCATTGTCTGAGCCTTCTATGCCCATATTCGAGAGCCGATGCTGGAGCCTTTGCAATTCAAAAATCCTCGTAGGAAGGTGGGAGGCCACAGTTGATGTTGGCTTAATAGCCTGACTCATGGGGATGCCGCTTGGCGAAGTCCATGCTAGCGAGAAGAGTCTTAGGAGTCATGTGAAAGGGATCGCGGCATATGATTCCTTTGTGGCCAACTGGCCCATTGGAATTCAAACAATAATCTCCTGGCACCAATATGACCGACGACTTCCCTGCTCCACCACATCTTCACGTACAACGTGTACCCCAGGTGGAGCAATAGTAGCAAGTGCACACGCCTGATGGTAGACTTTCTGTACCGAGCTGGGCAGGGAGAGAAGCTATGCGTGCCTATGTATGTACTGCTATAGATAGTATAGACTGCACGCTCTTCTAGGACGTTTGTTTCGCTCCCCTTCAGCCGACTTATATGTAAGCTTGCATGTGAATTCGCTTACAGACTTGGCGCAGAACTTCCTGTGCTGATCCATTTCATCAACGAGACCACTCTCAACAACATGGAGATTGGGCCACGATAGCGTCAGGCCCGACTCGATGAGAGTGTGGCTGAGACGGAAAGCGAAGAAGAGGAGAGTGATGAAGATGGCGAAGATGGGATAAGGGAGGAAGGAGAGCAGGGAGAAGAAGAGGAGGCCCAGGACACTGATGTGGGCTCCCCTCCTGCTACACAGGAGCGCTCTGATGATCAGGCTGCCATGGAAGCCCGCTTGGCTCAACTCGAGGAGGGCCAAGTCGCTCTAAGACAAGAGATCCAGGAGACCCGGGCCGATGTGAAGCAAAAGCTTGAAGAGAACGAGGCCTTCATGAAACGAACATTCAAGAAGGTGTCTCGCACCCTGAGGGCTATCCCGTGCTATGTGCAGGACAAGGATACACCTCCACCATCGCCAGATTCGGATGACTAGCCATACATGCGGTCGTCTTTTATGTTTACTTGTTTCCATGTATAGCCTTGATAGGCTTAGTAAGGTGGTAGAGCGGTTTGTAGGTTTTAATGTGAGGAACCTTGCTTAGATTAGCTCACATGCATCTTCTGTCATGATTCATGTAATGCTATTTCTCATGTACTATGACAATTTTGTTAAATGAAATGCATGGAGTTTCTTTGAGTTGAGAGGTGAATGGTGTGTAGTTGAGTTTGTGAGTATGCTGAATCTGACCTAGGTTGCACCCTATGTTGTATGTAGGGAATGCCACTTAAGGCCACACGGAGTACGACATGTCTCACACTTGGTGATTCGATTGACGGGGCACCTCCCCTAAGCGATAACCAGATGGACCCCATTTCGGGCCCGACTCACGATACTATGCTAGATTTTCAGCCGGCCACTGGCCCTACTAATGGGCTGACACCTGTTGCACCACCAGTTCCTGAGCAGAACCGTGCGTCTACTTCGACGCCGTACGTGCCTCAGTCGGCTCCCCCTACTGATAGGTTAGAGTAGATGATGCTCTTAATGCAGCAGCAACAACAGCAGCAGCAACAGTAGCAACAACAGTTTTTGACCACCATCGCAGGGGTCTTTGCCTAGGGCATGGGTATGGTTCCACCTGTACCTCTTGTGCAGCCTGAGGGCAATATGAGCGCTAGCGGCCTATTTGAGCGATTCCAGTGCTTTCGACTTCCTACTTTTGCGGGTACTCACAAACCCGAGGAGGCCGAGTATTGGCTCGACCGCATCTCTAAGATGCTAAAGCCGCTGCACTGCACTGAGGCAAAGCAGGTGGAGTAGGTCACCCACACGTTTGAGAAGGAGGCCAGCCTCTGGTGGGATAGCGTTCTTTGGACCATTGCTGTTGGTTACATATGGACATGGGAGGCCTTCGAGACACGCTTCCACGAGAAGTATTTCTCTCTCATGTGCCGCCATGAGAAAGAGGGAGAGTTTCTTCACCTCCGACAGGAAGGGATGACCGTGTCGGAATATGAGAATAAATTCACGGAGCTAGCCAAATACACCCCTTTGATCCTAGCAGATGAGCCGATGAAAATACGGCGTTTTTCAGATGGTCTGCGGCCTAAAATCCGCGCTAAGATGTGTTGCGCTAGCATTTCCAACTATGCTGAGCTAGTCAACATATCTCTACAAGTAGAACAAGATGGAGACAGCTTTTCAAACACGTATACCAACGGGCTCGAGGCCTCAGCCCGAATTGCAGCACCGGCCAGTCCTAGGTAAGAGGCCACCTGTAGACTCGCCTCCCAGGCTCGTGGCTCCGTCAACCCAGCAAAGGCTAACAAAATGTTGGTGTACATATTGCAACGAAGGGGGACACACTGACCCCTTCTGTTTTTCCAAGATGAAAGACAATGGTATCACGTCGCCTAAGAAGATCGACCATCGGCCATCACGTTGTATAACGACTCCACCTCTACGATCTACACCACCAGCATAGCCATATTACTGATCACCTATACCTCAGAATAGGCCACCTCAATGACCTATGACAACGCAACCAAATCATCCTCAACAAGCCCATGTGCATGCACTTATAGTTGAAACACCTGAGTCAGTAACTGCAGCGCCTTTGACCTTTGAGGTCACTGCCCATGGTCAAGGTACACCTATATTCTTATTAGTAGACATTGGGTCAACTATTTTGATAGTGTCATGCTCTATAGTCAAGCGTTTGGGGTTGAACACTACCCCTACGGGTGTGCTGAGAGTCCTTATCAAGACAGGGACCTTCTTCAACACTACCAAACCTTGTAAGGATTGCCCGATAGACTTAGGAAACAAAGCAATACACATTGACTTGATAGTCTAACCGCTCATAGGTGCGACGGGAGCTTGGTGGGCTAATAACCCAATGGCCCAGGATCGAAGGAAATTGATCCAGGTTATACTTAAGGTTAGGTCACTAAGCAGGAGCTGGATCTTCCTTAGAAGGTCAATAATGAAGTCGTCAAAGGAAAGCAATTAGGATCCAAGTATTAAACCAATTCATGTGAAAGAATAGGCCTAACAATGGGTTACTATAAAAATTATGAAAATAATATGATAGCTAGAGGTGACAAATATGTTATAAATAATAGAAGGGTTGAAACGGAAAAAATTCTACAACCTCGAGTTACGAATTGACTGGTCATATCTTTTCATATTAAAGTTTAGTATGTGGTGTCTATTTAGGAATTATTTGTAATCATACTAGGAGTTATCTTGTGATTAAATTTGATTACGTAAAGATATATATATTTCTAATTGTTTTTGTACAATTCATGTAGGACCCTCGGGTAGGATTGAGTTTCATAGTTTGATACTCTGTAAGCCCATGTTAGAGGTGGACTATAGTAAAATATTATAAGTTTCTTATTCCCTTGTAAAGTCAAGGTTCATACCGCGTCAAGGAGATGTCCCTCTTCTTTCCTGTCCCGCGGCCTTATGTCGCTAACATTCCAAACTTCTGAAATATTTTAGAACTCTCGACTCTTCCTTCCCTCTCGAAGTTAATGAAACTGAAGTGTAATATGCCCATAACCCCTTAACCGTATGATCGAAATGGTGACATACAAATATAATTTTAGGAGATTGAGAACCCTTCTAGTATAGTCTTTTGACTATGAGCACCATGGAAGAACTTATTATCCACCAAGTTAAACAAGAACTCTCGTTGAACAAGACCCAAAGGACAACCTTATTAATATGAGGCATGAACCTCTAATGAATTATAGTACTCCTTAAATACTTAGGATGATCAGATTTCAGAATTTCAGAACCATATCCCTACGGGGCGTTCGCGGCTTAAACTCAATTCTCAATCCTGGGTGATTACCAAAGGACTCATTGCTTTGACCGAGCTGAAGACCAGGATCCATTAGGATTAGGAAGGGATACAACGTTGTCTGCCTTGGTCAGGCGGACAATTGACGTATCGAATTTGAGCCTACCATAGCTATCTTTCCGTACTAGCCCAATCATAAAGAGTAGATTATACCACCCTTAGGTAAACTTTATCTTCAAACACTTTGCACGATAATAATGATTTGGACATTTGTTTTCAAACCTCAAAGGTAGAAACTCTTTAAAGGGGGTAGACCATTCTAAGCTAGGCTAGTATAGTTATTATATGCCCTAACACGTATATAAACCTGAAACCAATAGAGCTAAGTAAATGAAATAATAAAACATTTACTTATTACCCTTAGGCAATTTCGGGGATAAAATTTTTCTTTAAGGGGGGGTAGATTGTAACATCCCAAAAAAATCCATACAAAGACCCGAGTACCGCCTCAGGCAGAAATCACTAAGGACCAAATCATTTAGAAATTAGACGAAAATTAACTAAGTGCTAAACTAAATTATCTATGAAATTAGCACTAATCACTTTAAATACAAACTACAAGACCTAAAACTAGTAGAATCGCTAACGTTACATTACCTAAAAACCTAGGATCAATCTCAAAACTCGATTACTCTCGGAAGCACACTGAAACTCCGTATCAGACCTGTACCGCACGTCGAAAGTCCGAATACTATGAACTCATATGGTTATAACCGCCTTGCTGGGCTTGACTACCATCTCAAAAATCAAGTCTAGATAGTATCCTGAAACGCACAACTTGAGCCCGGAGAGAAGTGTGTGAGAAACGTGAATATCTTTAGGAAATGAACTAAAACTTAAGTGAATTGAGTCGTTCACTTGCAGGCCGAATCTAAGGATTCAGACCATCAGAATCTGACCCAATTATACCCTCGGATCAGGAAAAATTTCCAACACATATCAGTGAACTTGTGGCCCTGATCGAGTACCGGTGACCGTCGAACTGAAACTAGTCTTCCGCGGTCGATCTGTAAATTTGATCGGATTAAAAACTTAGCCTGACCTAGATTCAACGTCAGGGAGTTTAAGTCTGACCGCATACAGAAAAGGGGCCTCCAGATCAGCTCCGTTGGACCGAAACGCCCACCATTTGACTTTAACCTAAGTATACCATGGCCATGGGGCCATTCCCATCAGTTCTGGGCCTATATAAGGGCCTTAAACCCTCTCTCTCCCTTCACATATGAATTTGCAACCCTAGGAGAGAGAAGGGAGCAAAGAGAGAAGGAAAGAGAGAGAGAAAGTGGGAGAGAGTTCCTAGGATTCGATCCCATCGCTCCACGTGCTTAACCACCCTATCTGTATCGCTATTCTGGTGATTCTGACTCCATTCTTAGGTAAGAAATCCTAAATCTAATCTATTTAAGGGATTCAAGTAGAGTAAATGGTGAAGTAGCTAACCTATTTCATGTTATAGGTTACCATTGTGCCGTAGGCGAGGACTTAGTATTTAAACTGAGTTCATTACGAGTCTACTGGTGAAAGGTGCGGACTATAAATGTTTAGGTTATGGTTTTCAAGGCTTTTAATGTCAGTTAATGATTTATGACTGACTTGATTGCTATCACGTATGCTTAGATATGATGTTTTCCGTATATTACACATATGTGTAACTATGTTGATTTTAATGCATTCCAAGTGTTTGTTGAAATGTCTGAATGTATATGGAATTATGATTTGTGCTTTCCATGATTATTAACCTAGAATACATGATTGTTGTATGTATGATAACTCCCTTGTGAAAGGATCTGCTATAATATACGCTGTAACTAATATATTACATGTATGTTTATATGTGTACTCTAAGTGTTTGATAAAATGCCTGAATGAGAAAATGTTGGCTGAAATGTGTTTAAGGAGGGTATTGAGATAGGATTCTCAATTACCTTATCTTTAGTTACAGTTTCCTTCATGTAACCTATCTTACTACTACATGCTTTATGGATGAAATGCTACGTATGATAACATGTGTGCTATGTGTTTGTCAAAATGCTCAAATGAGATTTATATTTAAATTGTTCGTCACATGCTGTTTGGACTATCACATGTGAATGCCTAAAGTGTTTAAGTATGATTGGGACTACTGTATAGTTCAGGCAATCGGTAACAATTCCGGTTTAGTGGTGAATTAGTTTCGCCACATAAGACATGTTCGATGAATCCGTGGCCGAGCTGTCGGCCTACGCTGGGGCGACGAACCTCCCCATAGTGACCAGTGAGCAACCCAAACTCGTGAGCTAAATACGGTGGTATGAGACATTGTATTTGAGCTGTCGGCCTATACTGGCATAGCCTGGCTGTGGTCCCTACTCAGGTTAGTGACGAGCCTTCGAAAATATGCTGCCAGTTGGTAGGGCATTAGTGGAGTGACCTTGAGTATGAAATAGGTCTACCCCAGTGCAGCCTGGTTGTGGTCCCCAGTCGGGTTGGTGACGAGCCTTCGAAAATAGACTGCCAGTTGGTAGGGCGTTGGTGGTAGTGACCTGAACTTACCTATCGTATGTGATTAATTAGGATTGACGACCCTAGATGGATCAATGTTGAGTCATTGATATAAAGGGTGGTACCTTAGCTTCCCAACCTGCTGTATGAATAAGACTAATTAAGAACTTAGCTAATCATGTGCATGCACCGCATTTGCATGTGCCTTTGGCGTTAGAGTTGAGCACAGAGGAATGGGTGCATGCCGCGATCGTAAGATGTTGTTGCAAGAGGGAGTGTAGGCGAGGGCATGCATCATTATCACATACCATCCTTGCATTAATAAGAGTACTTAGGACCTGATTATTGTGTTGCTTTATCATTACTGCTTGAATGAATTGATAACATGTTAACCTTTGCTTTATAGCTCCACTGAGTTGATCACTCACTCCCACTTTATGGGACGGTATTTTAAACACCAACCAGACCCTATTTTAGTTTCAGATGATGGCGATGCTTACGAAGCGAAGCCAAACTTTTATGATGATGAGGATGGTTTCTCCTATATGCACCTATCAGGCGAGTCTATGTAGACCATGTTCTGATCGACTGGGTTACAGGGATGCTGATTAGATGCCATTACACTTGTTATTTTGTACTTTTGGAACACCCATGTATATCCATTTTGTTCATTTTTGGACTATACATGTATATATTTAACCTAGTAATGTGTCACACTCTGGAGACTTACAACAGTTTATATATTTCATATATCTATCACAGTCTTTCACTTGCGTAATTTAACAGTCTCTGGAGTATGATATGTTGATTTGGTATAATCCCATTCATGTTTATTGCACTAATATGGACAACATTCAATCATCATGACCTATGTTGCATAAGTGATGCGTTGGAACTCGGGAGCTGAGCTTCTGCTCGACCCCCAATTTTCAGGGCATTCAGAAAATTTAACAAGTTCTTCCATGGAGGCAAATGTTGTCACATCTGATGAAGAGGCAAGTGGTGGTGATGTATGTCTGTGTTCATGATCAGACACTTGCATGAAAATCATGGAGATGAGTGGATCCTCGATAAGGGAGCATCATATCATATGACTCCTCATCGGAATTGGTTCGCCAGTTATAGAGAATGAGATGGTGGACAGGTTTTTATGGGCAATGACAATGCCTGTAATGTTGTGACTATTAGTACGGTGAGCATCAAGATGTTTGATGGGATGGAGCGTACCTCGACTGATGTCAGGCACCTTCCTGATATGAAGAAAAGTCTGATTTCTCTTAGTGCACTTGAGGCTATAGGGTGCAAGTTCACTGGTATTAATGGTGTCCTTAAAGTTTCAAAAGGGGCACTCGTGGTTATGAGAGTGTAAAGGTTTGGAAACCTTTATAGGTTGATTGGGAGAAATTCAGTAGGTAGAGTGGCAACAACTATTATAAATTCAATGTCATTATGTTTGTGGCATGCTTGTCTAGGCCACATGAGCGAGCGGGGCATGAAGGTACTATCTGATCGTTATTTGATTTCGGCTTTTAAAAATTTAGATTTATATATATGCGAGCATTATATATATAGTAAACAATCTAGATTATTTTTTAAATCTGAAAAACATGTATGTAAGAGAGTGCTTAATTATGTGCACTCTGTCGTATAGGGGCCATCGCCAGAAGTTTCCATTAGGAGGTCGTAATGGTTTGTTTCATCTATTGACGGCTACTCCAGGAAAGTTTAGGTTTACTTCTTGAAACGTAAATCTAAAGTTTTCACCATATTTAAACAATGAAAGGTAATGGTGGAAAAACAGTCAGGGTGAAAAATAAAAGTTTTAAGGACTGACAATGGTGGAGAATTTACTTTCACTGAATTTAATGAATATTGTAAGGATGAAGGGATCATTAGTCACAACACAATACGCCACACGCCCGAGAAAGACGGTATGGCTGAGCGAATGAATCGGACTCTCTTACAGAGGGCCAGATGCATGTTAAGTAATGCTGCATTGGGGAAGAACTTATAGACTGAGCCATTAACATGACTTGCTATTTGGTGAACCGGTCTCCTTCAATGACAATTGAATGTAAAATTCCTGAGGAAGTATGGAGTGGTCATAAGATTGACTATTCAGATCTGCATATATTTTGTTGTGAGGCTTACTCTTATGTACCGTTAGTTGAGAGAGATAAGCTAAACTATAGAGCCAAAAAGTATATTTTTATTGGCTATGGTATTAGTGTGAAAGGTTACAGGTTATTCGACATGATCACACGTAAGGTAATCACTAGTCATGACGTCAAGTTCAATGAAAGCTCTCTATTCCACAAGAATGATCAAGAGGAGCAAGAAGAACTAGAAAAGTTGATTGTAGACATCTAAGTTGACAAAGATGATACTCAGGCAGAGTCAGATGCGCAGATAGAGTTATAGGATCAGGTGGAGCAGCCACCTGTGACAAGAACCTACCGCGTGATCGCATGTTACCGACAAGATACAGGGACGACTATAATATTGCATATGCTCTTGTTACATAAGTGCTATGGTCTCATGGTCCTTTAGTTGTCAAATTTTATGGTGCCAAAACCTCTATATGTGTCTTGTGTAGTTTGTTGTTATATGGATGTTCAAGACACTGTATCAATGCTTCAAGTTAAGTACGGTGATCTACTTCAAGAAATGCAAGGTCATGTACTTGATCCTCTTCTGTAAGCTTCAATGTTCAGAACTACGTCAATCAGAAGAGCACTTGTTTAAGCTAAAGATGATGTTAAAAAATAAAGTACATTCTAAGAAGATAAATCCAAGTTGTAGAAGATCTCAAGATCAAGCTATATTAAGTAGAGATCTTAGGCTTCATAAGGTTCAGAAGTCAACCTCATCTAATTGAATGAAGTTTTAATATTCATACTTCATGTCTCAGGTATGATAGACCTTAGATTGACCTTAGGGTAGGTCATTTTGAATACATAATTCATATTGAATCACTTTATAAGTATTTGGTCTGTTCTAAGACTAGTCGTGGACCTTGTTCGACTAGTCCTAGCACTGGTTCGACTAGTCCTAGAAAATCTAGGACCAGTCCTAAGTTTGTTGCAATTGTTTAGAATTTTCTATTCATCTACGACCAGTCTTGGACTCTGTTTGACTGGTCGTGTGAACAGTGTCGACTAATCATCCGACTAATCCTAGTTCTTCATCTCAAACTACAGCAACGAATCCTTGAGTCATACGATCAGTCGTGAGTTTTCTACGACCAGTCGTAAAGGTCCTACGACCAGTCGTAGAGGTCCTACGACCAGTCGTAGTCGTAGACACCCTACGACTGGTCATGTAACCGTCTCTTTCAATCCTGGTTGAAAATTAAAAAATCTATTTCATCTACGACTAGTCGTGGAGTACTCAGGACCAGTCGTAGGCGTGATTTTTGCATCTATAAATAGACGACGAATTTCAGAGATTGATAGCTCAATTCAAGTAAAATCAAGGCATCACTTTGAGATAAGTTTGTGTTTATTTTTAAGCTACATTGTGCTTATTTAATATTCTCTTTTGTTAGCTTATTTAATTTGATTTTGTTTCTATATTCCAATCTAAATTAAAAAGAGGAATTGTTATATTCCTTCTTTTTGGAATCAAAATCAAATATAGCTAGCCCAACTGGTTTAATTTAAAATCAATTAGAACTTAGAACCATATCAAAGTGAGTATTGGACATTGAATTTCACATTCGAACTTCTACTCCGATTGGTTCTTCCAAGCTATAACAAAAGGAGAAATCTAGGTATTTTACATTTATTATAAATTCAATTATTTTGGTTTTATTTGAGGTTAAGGTAGAAAAATCTCATTGTGTTGGTTATCTAAGGAGAGCCAGAAAACTCAGAAAGTGAGGTTTTTGAATTGTGTAAGCCCATATAAAAGACACAATTGCGAAGGTTTTAGGTGAACCTGTGAAACCTATTTTGATAGTGAACGCTGATATCCCCTGTGTGAGGATATTATGAGTGAAGTAGCTGTGTGGCTGTTGTTTAACGGTTGGTGTACACACAGGCGAACCATTATAATTGTTTGTGTCTTGTGGTTTGAATGTTCGTTTAATATTTCCTATCTTTTATCATTAATAATTGTGGGATGTATGTGTGGATGTGAATGTTGTAATATTTACGTTTCAAGCATTGTGGGAATGTTGTAATAGTTTAGACTTTACTTTTTGCTATTTCCCTTTTTATTCCTCTTCAGTTTGGAATATTAATACTTATCATTCTAGTAAGGTTGTCCTGCCATAAACCCTTGGTTTTTATGGTGCAAGGTTGTCCTTAGAACAACATTTGTATCAGCCTCTTAAGACTTGAATTTGAGGTTGCTTTACATTTTCGTATTGTAATTTGTTTCATTTCTTTTGTTGGCTATCATATTGTTTAGTTTCCGCTGTTAAAAGTTTAATTTGGCATAGTCCTATTCACCCCCCGTCTAGGACATATAGCTTGGCCTTTTCAAGTGGTATCAGAGCCTAATAGCTCATTTTTAATTCTTTATTCTTGGATTCATTTCTTGAGCTAACGATCTAAGCTATATATAAAATGTCAAATTTTGATTGCCTTTCAGTCACTAGGCCTCCACCATTTGATGGCACGAATCATGCCTATTGGAAAGCCAGGATGAGGATTTTCCTTAAATCCATAGATGAAAGTGTGTGGCTAGCCACAATGAATGAATGGACCCCTCCTACCACTGAAGTGACTGGTATCAATGGTTCAAAAACAATGAGAATTACAACTTATTTTTCTTGGACCACACTTCAGAAAAGTGAGAATAGTGCAAATGCAAAAGCACTAAATGCAATCACTTGTGCACTATCACTGGATAAGTTTAAAAGAATTATATCCTGTGATTCTGTAAAGCAAGCCTAGGATATATTAGACATGACACACGAGGGTAAATCAATCGTCAAGAAATCTAAAGTCCAAATCCTCACAACCAAATTTGAAGAAATTCATATGGAGAAAAATGAAACGTTTATGGACTTCTACACTAGATTAAATGACATTGTGAATTCTATGTGGGGTCTTGGTGATAAAATCCCAGAAAATAAAGTGTGTGCAAAGATACTGCGCTCACTTCCTGAACGGTTCAATTCTAAGGTAACCGCGATCCAGGAACTTCGTGATACGGACAATATGCAGGTAGAGGAATTAGTTGGCTCTTTGCAGACTTATGAGTTAACTTTTAAAGCTCCAAAAGGAAAATCGATTGCTGTTAAATCTTCTAAAAATAGTTTTCAAGAAAATTCTAATTTAGAAAACTCTGAAGATGATATGGCCCTTTTGGCAAAAAAGTTTTACAAAATTTTTAAAAAGAAGGTTGATTTTCAAAAAGCAAATGATAAGAAAAGATCTAAACTTAAATCTAAATCTTGGAAATCAGTAATAGACAGTCAGTGTTACAACTACCAAGAATATGGGTATTTGGCAAACAAGTGTCCTAAAAAGGAAAAACCCAAAAAGAAGGGTATGTTGGCTACTTGGGATGAATCCTCTGATTCTGAAGCCTCTTCTGAATCAGAAGATTCTGAAACCGAGTCGGGCAGTGAAGTTAAAGCTCTTATGACTCTAGCCAAATTCACATTTTCAGATAATGATGATTTAACAAGTGAAGAAAATCTGAATAGTGATTGTGAAAATGAAGATGATCTTCAAGATGCTTACAATGCCCTATACAAGGAAAGTTGTAAAATTGTTGTCAAATTTAAACTTCAAAAAGAAAAATTTTCAAAGCTTAAAGAAAATTATGAGTCTCTTGTTTTAGAAAAATCCCATATTTCAGATTGTTTTGAAAAGACTAAATGCGATTTAGAATTTAAAACCTCTCTGATTGAAAATCTTAAATCTGAATATGACAAATTTAAACTTGAAAGTTCTTCACTTTTGAGTTTAAAGGATACATGGAGGTATGCCCAAGGAGATTCAAAGTTTGAAAAACTCTTATCCAGATCTAGAAAATGTGGTGACAGATCCGGGTTGGGCTATGATAAGAATATACCTTCTAAATAAAAGAATACTCCTCCTAAGTTTGTAAAAGGAGAAACCTCTAACTCAAAAGGGAAAAGTACTATTCAAGATTTTTCTAAAAATGCTAAAACTTGTCAAAAACCTAAAAGCAACTTTGTCAACTATAAAAATCAAAACCAAAACCATTTAGTCGAAAAAATAGTTGATTTGCTTAAGGAGCTTTTAAAATCTAACTCAGTAGGTCATTCTCACAACAACAGACAGAAGAAGACCAACTATTCTCCTAAACCCAAAACTGTTATGAAATGGGTTCCTAAGGTTACTTGCTTGGTTGCCCACACTGCTTTCAAAGCAACAAGTCATTCAAAGTGGTACCTAGATAGTGGATGCTCCAGGCATATGACAGGCAACAAGGCTTTATTTACCGATCTTAAAGATACGACTGATGGGTTAGTCACATTTGGTGATGGTAGCAACTGCAAGATTATTGGCCAAGGTACGATTCAACTCTATAATCTTCCCTTATTTAAGAATGTTTTATATGTTGAGGGACTAAAACAAAACCTGTTAAGCATATCTCAAATATGCGATAACAATCATAGTGTGAAATTTTCAAATCAAGGTTATGAAATCTTAAACAAAAAGGGTTCTGTAATATTAACTAGTCGCGGGACTTCTGAAAACTTCTATATTGTATGTGATGGTAGCTCATCTAATCAATTGTGTTACATGGTCTATACCGATGAAATGGAATTATGACATAAACGCCTTGGACATGTACATTACCGTAATCTATATAGATTGAGCAAAAGAGAACTAATAAGAGGTCTACCTAAAATACAAAAAGTAGACAAAATATATGGCGAATGCCAAATTGGCAAACAAACAAGGAGCCCTCACAAGAAAGTGAACTCCAATGCCACATCAAGACCACTCGAACTTCTTCATATGGATCTTATAGGACCAACCAGGTCGGAGAGTTGAGGTGGCAAAAAATACATTCTAGTGATCGTGGATGATTATACCAGATGCACATGGGTAGCCTTCTTAAGGGATAAATTAGAAACCCTTGATGAAGTAAAAAGAGTGCTCAAGCGGATTCAAACTGAAAAAGGTTCTCAAGTCAGTAAAATCCATAGTGATCATGGATCTGAATTTGAGAATAGCAGTTTTGAAAAATTCTGTAGCGATCAGGGAATATCACATGAATTCTCTGCTCCCAAAACACCACAACAAAATGAAATTGTGGAGAGGAAAAATAGAGTGCTTCAAGAAATGGAAAATGTAATGTTGAATAGTATGGAGCTCCCTAGAAATCTTTGGGCTGAAGCTGTAAATATTTCATGCTATATTATTAACTGAGTTTATACATGTAAATCTAATAATAAAGCTGCTTATGAACTTTGGTTTGATAAGAAGCCTACTGTCAAATACTTTCGAGTTTTTCGTAGTAAGTGCTATATTTTGCGTGACCGTGAAAATCTGAGAAAATTTGACACAAAAAGTGATGGAGGAATCTTTCTAGGATATTCTTTAAACAGTCGTGCATATCGCGTACTGAATAAAAGGACTGGTATGATTCAAGAATCGATAAATGTGGTCAGAGACGATCATTTGAATACACCTGCCCCAAGTTCAGATAATGATGAAGTTCTTTTAATTGACAAACCAGATACTTCATCAAATCAAACTAATACTGAATAGAGGTCTGTTAAAGATCATTCAACTACTCAGATTCTTGGAAACCCTCTCACTGGTGTGTGCACTCGTAGACAACTAGAAGACATATGTAATTATGTGTGCTTCACATCCCAGATAGAACCGGTTAACGTAAAAGAAGCTCTTTTTGACGAAAACTGGATAGTTGCAATGCAAGAAGAGCTTAACCAATTTGTGAGAAATGATGTTTGGTATTTAGTTCCTAGACCTAAAGATAAACACATTATAGGAACTAAGTGGATTTTTAAAAATAAGTCTGATGAACTTGGTAATATTATTCGAAACAAGGCTAGACTGGTTGTACAAGGGTACACTCAAATAGAAGGCATTGATTATGATGAAACCTTTGCCCCAGTAGCTCGTCTTGAGTCAGTTAGACTTTTTATATCCATTGCATGCTTTAGGAAGTTTAAAATTTATCAAATGGATGTAAAGAGTGCCTTCTTAAATGGTGATCTACATGAAGAAGTTATGTGGAACAACCAATGAGTTTTGAAGACCCTAAGAACACTGATCATGTGTATCGCCTTAAAAAAGCTCTCTACGATTTGAAACAAGCTCCTAGGGCATGGTACAAAAAATTGACTAAGTTTTTACTAAGTCATAATTTTAAAATGGGTAGTGTCGATAAGACGCTCTTTGTTAAGAAACATAATGATGATATCTTAATGGTTCAAATCTATATTGATGATATTATTTATGGATCAGCATGTACTAACATGACTATTGAGTTTGCAGATTTAATGAAATTTAAGTTCAAAATGAGCATGGTTGGGGAATTAAACTATTTCCTAGGGTTGCAAGTAAAACAACAACCTAATGGTATTTTTATTTCTTAAACCAAGTATACCTTGAACTTGATTAAAAGGTTCAGATTTGAGAATGGTAAGAACTTTGATACTCCTATGAGTACAACTTTAAGACTCTCAAAGGACTCTACAGGTAAAGATGTGGATCCTAGACTGTATAGAAGTATGATTGGTAGTCTACTTTATTTAACTGCTAGTAGACCTGATATTACTTTAAGTGTTGGTATTTGCGCTAGATATTAGTCTAACCCTAAAGAGTCACATCTAACTGCGGTCAAGTGGATTATGAGATATGTTACAAGTACTGCTAAATTGGGTCTCTGGTATCCATATGATACTAGTGTTTAATTGGCTGAGTACTCTGATGCCGATTGGGCTGGTAATATCGATGATAGGAAATCAACCAGTGGTGGTTGTTTTTATATTGGAAATTGTTTAGTTTCTTGGTTCAACAAGAAATAAAGTTCTATATCGCTCTCAACTGCTGAGGTTGAATACATCGCAGCAGAAAATGCATATACTCAGCTTGTTTGGATGAAACGTATGTTAAGCGATTATGGAATTGCAAAGGAATTAATGATATTATATTGTGATAATTCTAGTGCGATAAATATTTCAAAAAATCCAATCCAACATTCACGTACCAAGCACATTGACATTAGGTATTATTATATTCGTGAATTAGTGGAAGAAAAAATAATATCTTTAGAATACATTCCGACTGAGACTCAACTTGCTGACTTTTTTACTAAACCGCTCGACAAAAGCAGGTTTAATAAATTAAAATTTGATCTTGGTATGTGCATTCAAAATTGATTATTCATACATGTATGTATCATAGTGTGTATATATATATATATTTGATACTTTATGTGGTTAAATTATAAATTTTTATGAAAAAATACATGTTTTTTTCCTGTACACGACCAGTCGTGGTTGTAATCGACCGGTCGTGGTACGACTGGTCCACCACGACCGATCGAGGATAGCTCAAGACCGGTCGTGGAGTGCGTTGGGTCTTTTAAAATTTGAGAAAATATCTCATCTTCCTCATTTCCTATTCCCTCTCCAACGAGCCGATGCCCGACCAGTCGAAGCCACCGACCTAGATCTTCAAGGTTAGTGCGTTATTTACATTTTTCTTATAGATTCTAGTCTATATTACTTCATTTTCACTCTTGGAGTAATCTATTTGGTCTTTCATTACAATTTTGGAGTTTTATTTTGAAAAATATGATCTAGCAAAACCCAACTCTACATCCTTTGTATCTTCTTATTTCCTTGAGTTTCTTGTTGCAAATGGACTCTAGAGGGAAAAAGAAAACAACACGTGGTGCTTCCTCTTCTAGGTCAAATTTAACTCGGCGACATCTTCGGTCTCCCGAAGATGATCCCTCATATTTGCGGGATTTGCGTATGTGCAATGTTATTGTCGAACGCCCGGTTGATCTTAATCATATTGCTCAGTTTGGTATCCTACCTCTACTCCAAGCTGTAGGATGGGATAACATCTTACATTGGGGTGGGCCAACATTCCAATCTATTGCACAGGCCATGTTTACATGTCTTTCTAACTTTTCTATTGAAAATTTATCATTTAAGATTGATGTTAAAGAAGGGCCATTGATGTAGATCGTCATTTGATATTTGGCCTTATGGATATTCCTGTTAATGATGAGGGTATTCCTATTCATAATTTAACTAAAAAACCCTCTGAATCAGAGAAACGTATGCTAACTAGAGATCTATGCAATATGAATGTGCAATGGACACATAAAGGGAATGCGCTCCCCACAAAGTATTTATTACCCAGATGCAGGGTGCTCCATAGAATTTTTATTTCAAATCTATATCCTCGTTCAGGTAACAAAACTGAACTAACTTCTTTTATGGTTTGGGTCTTGCATTCTATCATTTCTGGTACTAAGGTTTGTCTGCCTTCCTTGATATGTCATTCAATTATTCAGTTTCGTCTCCATCTAGGTCATAGTGATATTTTGTTTGCATATATTATGACTGTTTTAGCTAATCATATGCTAGTGGCTATGCCTGTTGGAGAGGCTCTTATCCATCATCTCATTTTCAACAATTCTAATATAAACAAGATGAAATTAGGATTGGCTCCTGGCCAAGTGGATGTTGGTGGAAGTGAAGCTGAAGCTGGGAATGAAGAAGATGCTAGTGATCTTCCTCCTGATGATATTAACATGAATGACATTTTTGATGAGATAGTATCTGACTCTGGAAATGATCTTGATTATGAGCCATCTGAGTTTGATGTGCGTTTACGTGCTTTGGAAGAGAAGGTAAAAAATATGAATGTTGCCCACGATTTAAGGTTTAAATATATACACAAGTATCTCAGGCGTAAAAACAAGGGCCTTCATCAACTTGATCCTTTTATTCAAACCACAAGACACAAAGAATTATAGTGGTTCGCCTATGTGTACACCAACTGTTAAACAATGCCACACAGCTACTCCACTCTTAATATCCTCACACAGGGGATATTAAGAGTGGAGCAGCTATGTGACATTGTTTAACAGTTGGTGTGCACACAGGCAAACCACTATAATTCTTTGTCTTGTGGTTTGAATGTTCGTTTAATATTTCCTATCTTTTATCATTAAGAATTGTGGGATGTATGTGTGGATGTGAATGTTGTAATATTTACATTTCAAGCATTGTGGGAATGTTGTAATAGTTTAGACTTTACTTTCTGCTATTTCCCTTTATTATTCCTCTTCAGTTTGGGATATTGATACTTATCATTCTAGTAAGGTTGTCCTGCCATAAACCCTTGGTTTTTATGGTGCAAGGTTGTCCTTAGAATAACATTTGTATCAGCCTCTCAAGACTTGAATTTGAGGTTGCTTTACATTTCTGTATTGTGATTTGTTTCATTTCTTTTGTTGGCTATCATAGTCTTTAGTTTCTACTGTTAAAAGTTTAATTTGGCACAGTCCTATTCACCCCCCTCTAGGATATATAGCTTCGCCTTTTCAAGAGGGACCTGTCTACTATTCAGGAGGCTCTCAGTGAGCCTGATGTAAAAAAGTGGAAGGCAGATATGGATGATGAGATGGACTCGTTGTATAAAAATCACACGTGGGAGCTTATAGTGGGCCGAAAAGCAATCGGATGCAAGTGGTTATTCAAAAGAAATTATAATAGATACAAAGCTAGATTGGTAGCGAAGGGTTATGCTCAGAGAGAAGGAATTGACTTCATAGAGATATTCGCACTGGTGGTTAAGCAGGTCTCTATCAGATTCGTGTTGGCACTGGTTGCCCAATACGATCTCGAGCTGGAACAAATGGATGTCAAGATTGCATTTCTACATGAGGAGTTGGAAGAGTGGATCTACATGAAGCAACTAAAAGGCTACAAAATTAAAAGAGCAGATAAAAAAGTTCACATGTTAATGAGGTCATTGTATGGCCTGAAACAGTCGCGTAGGTAATAGTATAAAAAATTTAATTCTTTCATGTTGAGTCAGAAATTTACTCGGATTGAATATGATCACTGTGTTTATTACAAGATGCTAAGTGATGTCAGATTCATCATCCTAGTATTGTACGTTGATGATATGTTGATCGCCAGTCATTATATGTCTGAAATCAATGTACTGAAGACTCAGTTATCACGAACATTCGAGATGAAAGATCTGGGGGCTGCAAAGAGGGTTCTCGGCATAGATATTCATAGAGACAAGAAGAAGAGTAGGCTTTGGTTATCACAGGCAGAATACCTTAAAAAATTATTGATCAAATATGGGATGGACCAAGCAAAACCTGTGAGCATTCCCCACGCAGCTCACTTCAAGCTTTCCTCATAACAATGTCCAAAATCAAATGAGGAAAAGCATGTTATGTCTCATGTACCTTATTCAAATGCGGTTGACGGTTTAATTATGCCATGGTCTGTATGAGATTAGATATTTCACAGGTAGTCGGTGTTGTGATTAAATACATGTCAAACCTCGGTAAGCAACATCGAGAAGCAGTGAAATGGCTACTTAGATACATTCGAGGTACGAAAGACTATGTCTTAACTTTTGAGAAGGCATGGACAAAATTGGTAGGGTATGTGGATTCAGACTACGCTAGTGTGGCTTTTAGAAAGTCTACTTTAGGATACTCATTTTTACTAGCAGGTGGAGCAATTAGTTGGATGTAGAAGCTTTAGTCCGTGGTGGCTCTCTCCACGACCGAAGCAGAATATATTGTAATGATAGAAGCGTTTAAAGAATGTGTTTGACTCAGAGGCATGATAAATCAGTTGGGACTTCAGAAGGAGGCTGTGCAGATTAACTGTGATAGTTAGAGCGCTATTAATTTGGCTAAAAATTCTATTTATCACTCACGTAGTAAACACATTGATATTCGTCACCACTTTATCCGATAGGTGCTTGAGGAAGGAGGCGTAACACTGGAGAAGATTCACACCAGCGTGAATCTAGCAGACATGCTCACCAAGGTCATTCCTATAGAGAAGTTTAAGTTATGTGCAACTTCTTTAGGCTTGACAATGGGGTAAAAGAAGGACAGTGTGCATGAGAAGCATTGATTGAAGCTATGATGTGATGCAAAGATAAGAGAAGAGGTAAAAAAAGCTACACGATTGAAGATGTCTTAAAGCTTTTGTCCATGATGCTCGACCCTAGGTCCCTTCAACTGGTCGAAGCTCGTTCGACTTGAAGTCTAGTAACGATGTATTTGGAATTCTGAGGTGCTCAACTAGTCGAGGGACTAGCTCGAATAGTTGAAGGTCTCTTCGACTGGGTGAAGTCCTCCTTCGACTAGTCAAGGGTTACGTAGACGATGTGCGGTTTGTGCGCGGATTGTGTAAAATTGAGGCGGTTCCTAGGGGTGTGCGTAAGTGAGAGTTCCCCATCTATAAATAAGAGTCCCTAGGGCCATTCTTAGGCATTCTAAGGCTTCCTAAAGGTATTCCAAGGGTTTCTAAAAGGGTTCTAGGGTTTATCAAAGGGTGTAGTAAGGGTAAGATTCGAGGTTGTCGAATCGGGTAAGTCCTCTCTCTTTGTAATTTTTATTTTCATAGTGAAGATCTGTCACTTTGTGCCATGGTTTTTTACCGCAAGGGTTTTCCACGTAAAATCGCTGTGTTCTCTTTTGTTAGCTTGGTGCTCTTGAATTGCCATACTAGATCTAGATTTGTGTGATTTCGCAGACCAAATCCCAACATAAAGATGTCGTTTGAATAGACCGTGACACTATTCAGTTCTAATTTTGCAGTGATATTTGGATATTTGCAACATATGAAGAGATGCGACTAATATGGTGCGCACCCCGCCAGATAAATGATATTTCTAGAGTGGAGGCAATGTGTATTTTAGGTGGCTGTGATTGTGCATGTACCATGTAGTTGCGATGGGAAGGCCATATACAGAATATATCCCTGCGAAGATCGTGCTGGGATTCATCTTACTGTCAGGGTTCATGCTGACATGAGGGCTCAGTAAAAAGACAGCCCTGATTCCTGGCTTTTTCTCAGCAAAAACAAACATTTGTGACATTTAATGATGACCACTTCTGTTTACCATCAGAGAGGACAATCCAAACATGCCCAAAACCATAACGGTTAAATGATCATTTTACAACAAAAATCCTTTTTCTACTTCAGGTCTAGCTCATCCATTGGAACAATTTAAACATGGGGATCACAATTGTGGGGCCCATCATTCGAAGTTGCGGGCATCAATTGGTCTGGTTTATTTTGTGTTGGGGGTTAGCTTTAGCCCAACCTGTCCTTATGGTGTGGCCCACCTGAGTTATCAATTGGGCTCATTTTTGGGCTCTGGGCAAGTAATGGACCGGTGCAGTGCAACAAATGGATGAGTGTGATGTCCACACTCAAAATTGGTGGGGTCCATTTTGCTCTACAGTAATGGAATCAACATGATGAGAATTTTCCTCTACATAGATGGTAGGTACATAGCTATATTTTTTCTATTATTTTGTTTGGGGTTAATCATGTACAACCTACATGGGCACTTGGACGGAGGCTTGTTAGGGTAGGGCTCAACCCTAGTCTGACCAGCTACATATTTAGCATGGGCCCAAACCTGCTTTAAAATAGGCCAATTGATAGGTGGGCCGACTTGTGCCATTACAACCCTTATATGAAGGGTTCTTAAAGGGCTTCCAAGTGACGCATGGGAGGATGTGATGACGTCTATCACTGTCTTCCTCAAAGGGATAACTACTCCGAATCTACGGAGCTTCTCTAGATTCCTCGCAGAGATGCCTCGAATCCACAGGGAAAGATAGAAATTAGAAGTAATTCTAGAAATCAAAATTTCATTAATGGATAATTTTCTACTATGTATATCCTTATTACATCATTAATATAGAAAAAACTCAAAATTCATAATTACCAAAAATAAAAAAATTCTAACTCTAATAAAAATCTGAATCCTAACATGATTAATTATGAGTTATTCCTAAAAAGAAGAAAATTTGAAACTCTACAAATGAAAATATTAAAAAATTCAGAATTACTAAAAATAGTAATTTTTCCTTTAAAATTCGTTTTTAAGATGAAGGTGAACATTTTCTGACAAAACAGACAGATGCGATCCACTTTGTGGGTCAGTTTACCTCGGATGACCCGTTTCAGTAAAGATTGATAGGTTTTGCATCCCGTAATGATACCCAGATAAAAAGTTATGATCAATTTACGGACGACCTTCTTTTGGCCTAACCATGCTAGGAATGTATCTGTGATATGTTCTACATTACCAAGGGCCGGGCCAGGGTCTATTCCATCCTAGCTTGACTAATAAATGAGTTTGATCTTGGGACCTTAAAATCAGGCAATTTCACTAGATGCTCTAACCATCAATTTAATTTTGTACACTGTTGCCCACATGAGCAGTGAAGATCTAATGGTTGGTTTGCCAAACCAGTGGGTCAACTTAGGACCCGGGCAAGTCCACTTGGCCAATCACCAACTAGGTGACTGGTAGAGATACACCTAGATTGCATATGACTTGGGTCCTACTTGCCTGAGTTAATTGACTCAGCCAAGTCAGAGAAGAGAATCTGCTCAAAAACCATGGCCGCTTGCAAGGCTTTAAACACAACCATAGAAAGATCTGTGATTCTCTTTTTGGGCTTTGAGTCAATGGAAGGTATGGCTGTGGCAAAAATGATCTCGTGAACATGAAGTCATTTTCTGGTTCCTCTTTCAGAAATAAGATGGATGGTGCTAAAGAAAAGAGGAAAAGCCTGAGAATTGGGAGCAATAACAATACAGGCTTGGAATTTTGTTAATTCCTAAGGCATGTAGAGTCGAACAGATTCACATGTAGGCAAACATACAAATATAAAATATGTTTGTGAAATCTTAACTTTCTAAGGTTGGAAATAATACTTATATCTGTAAATGCTATAGTGTAAATCTAGCACCCGAAGAGTTGTCAAATTTTATTGTGCCAAACCATTTAGAGCTTGTATCATGTTTTAAGTTGAAGTGATCAGGTTCGTGCATTTTAAAGTTCTCTGGATCTTCATCGAACTTGCCTACATCTTCAAGTTGAAGGAAAGATTATTGAAGATCATGATTTCAAGCTCAAATTCAAGAACAAAGACTCAAGAACTCAAGTTCAAGTTTGAAGTTCAAATACTGTACGCTAAAGACTTAAGAACTCAAGCATAACTCAAGCTCAAGTTCAAGAGATCGAACTCAAGCTCCAAGTATCACAAGATATTAAGATTCTAAAGCAAATGGTGTTTCAATTGTTCCAACTCACAAACAGGTATGGATGACCCTAGATTGACCATAGGTTGTGTCATATTCATTGCATATTGTATCTGGGTCATTTCATAGGTTTATGGGTCTTTTTCTCGACTAGTCTTAGTCCTTGTTCGACTAGTCCAAGTACTGGCTCGACCAGTCTAAGAGTTTTCTCGACTAGTCCAAGGTTTGTTGCAATTTTTTAGAATTTTCTATTAGACTCTTGACTGGTCCTGGAGACTACTTGACCAGTTGAGTGAATAGTGCTCAACCAATCGTGCAGGCTCGACTCAAAGTCTAGTAAGCTTTTCTGGTCCCACTCGACCATTTGAATGCATTGCTCGACCAGTCGAGCTGGCCACTTGACCAGTCGAGTAACGATCTTATCTTATCATGCTAGAAAATTTGAAATTTTATTGGTCCTTCGACCAATCGAACCAACCCTTAGATCAGTCAAGTGAACATTATTTTCACCTATAAATAGAACACGAATTTCAGAGTTTATTCATTCATTTAAAAATGAAATCAAGACACTACTTTGAGAGATAAGTTTGTGAAGTTATTAAGCTATATTGTGCTCATTTTAGATTCTCTTTAATTAACGTTTGTAATTTAATTTTGTGATCTTTATTCCAATCTTACATTAAGAAGGGATTTGTGATTTTCCCTTTCTTGAGATCAAAGTCAAATCAAGCTAGTCCAGGTTGATTTAATTAAAAATCATTTAGAACTAGAACCTTATCATCTGTGAGACTGGACATTGAACATCTTCGTCTACATCAGATTGGTTCTACCAGGCTTCTTCAAAAGGAGAATTTTCAAATAATTATCATTTACAATTCTGTATCTTTTTGATTTTTGAGGTTATGTCAGAAAAATCTCTTTTTGGTTTTGTTTGAGGTGATACAGAAAATCTCGGAGTGTGGGATTTTTATAATTGTGTAAGCCCAACTAAAGACACAATTGTGAAGGTTTTAAGGCGAACCTTGGAAAACCTTTTTTCATAGTGAACGCTAATATCCTGAGGGAGTGGATATTAAGAGTGGAGTAGTTGTGTGCAGTTTTGTAATAGTTGGTGTACACACAAACGAACCACTATAATTCCTGGAGTTGTGGTGGATGATTGAATGTGCTTATGTATGTAAATGTTGTAATTTATTTTAAGCATTTGTGGTGAATGGTGTAATTTACTTTATGCACTTGTGGGAATGTTGTAATAACTTAGTTTATTTCCTTTGCTATTTCAATTGCCTCTTTATTAGTTTGGGTTTTTGATACTTACAAACGTTCTAGTAAGGTTGTTGTAACACCCCGTACTTTCCAGTACTCGGGTGTTATCATATAACCAAACTTAGTATAAATACAAGCCAGGCTTAAGTAAACATTCATGTTCATCCTAGTTTAAATCTGATCGTTAAAACAATCCCCATCCATATGTGGACCTATCTGTTTGTTGGCGCTCCAGTAATATTTAATAAGTATATTTTCTTTATTTATTATATTATAAACATTGCACAAACATAGATAAAAAAATTATAGATGTATTTCGATAATCTATTTAACATATAGAAATGTATGAAAATGCATTGTAATAGAGTGATACGTATATATTTAATGTATATAAAATATTATGAAAATAATATTATATTAACTAAACATAGTGGATAATAATTTTACAATATATAATTGAATTATAAATATTAACGTAGTATTAAACATGTGTACAAAAAATAGATATTTTAATAAGATGGTATATTATTTAACAATGTGATTTTAAAAGAGATATTGTACAATTTTCAATCCATACATATGTGTAATATGATATTGTATATTAGGAATTATATATTTATAAATATGTGATTAATAGCATTTATATAGTAGCATGTTAATATTAGAAATTATATTTATATATATGTATAAGTTTTTAATTATTTTAATTACAAGTAAATCCATATTAATATTGGTATTGGTTAATAATACATGATGAAAGCCTTAAATGGACCCTTGAACTCTTTTAACCGTCGACGTTCAATTTCGGGGTGATCCGACCACTAGATTGGCGAGAATCCACCATTAGGGCGTGAAGCCTAAGAGTATGGCCCACCTGGACCTTGGATCTGCCCCACCTTTGGTAAAAGGCCGTGGCAGGGTCCACCAAATAGGATGGACGGTGTGGATTTTTCACAAACATCATGGTGGACCCCACTTGATGGGCCGCATGTACACAACTGGTGTGCACACCTGTTGTGCACCAGATGCCCCTGGCCGGTCAGCACGAGTTGACCCATGCTTCCCCAAAAATGGGGAGTTTTTTTCTCTCTCTCCCTTTGTTTTTACCAACCGGTGGACGAACGTCCGTTTTGTTGCAAATGTGGCCCACCATCGTACCCACGTGCATGATCCAAACTGTCCATTTGGTAGAGGGTCCGCGTGCATCCAAAACCCCAAAGTTTCACTCGATCAATCACACGTGCGTGGGCACAATCCTCACGGTAAATAGGTTCCGAAAACACTTGTTTCTAGAAATGGAAACTGTTCTTCGTGCAAACACACTGGCTATCCATGTGAGAGGTGTTTGACACAATCCTGAATGTCCAAATAAGCGAGATCTTAGCCATCCAATTTCCCAGGGTTTTCTTAGCAAAACCACGTTCGTTTTTGGCTTTTCCACCCACCGAATTTGGAGGTAGTTTTAGCTGGATCAAATCCAAACCGTGTACTATAGATTTAATGGCTCTGGATTGAAGGGGTGAACCTTAAAACGAGAAAGGATCAGCAAAACAAGCCGGTCTCCTCTTCTCGTGGCTGCTCAGAAGAAAAATTGGCCGAGAGCTCCATCCTTCGAACCCACCGCCTCAACATCAATGGACCTTCATTTTTCCTCTTCCTTAAGCTTCATAGCATCGTTCTAAGTCATCCAATGCCCTTGTTTCAAAGAAACGGATATAGATCAGGAATCTGCCATTATCTTCGCCGTTGGAGAGAAACTACATATCGTTGAGTTGGGGTGAGTTCGAGCGGGTTGGACAAGACCTTCAAAACTGAAAGAAAATGGAGAAGGATGGGATGAAGAAGAGAGAATCAGAGTGAGAGAGAGGGACCGTGCGGCCGCATTGCCAGGACCCGGCTGTCGTACGTGAGTCAGGCCGAGTCACGGCTCAAGTGGATGTGTGGGGCTGGGTTCAGATCTGACTCCAACATCCAGTGGTGTTGTTGGACCCACCAGCCACAAAGAAAGAAAGGAAAAAGAGAGAGATAAGGGAGGTGATGATGTGTGAGCATAATGGCACTGCACTGGGTTAAAACTAGTGGCGACTGTGACCGGACCAAGCCTGTCTTAGCTCAACGTCCACTGTAAGACATTCCAGCATAAGCAGAAGAAAGAAAAGGAGAAGGAGTAAAAGGAAAAAAAGAGAGACTAGAAAGAGAGAGAGAACCGGGTCAACTTGTTTTCAAACCGAGTCAACTCATCGAGTCAGCTTGCTGGCCCATTGGCTGGGTCAAGTCCGGGGGTCGCTAGACCTCTCTAAGTAAGGAGAGAGAGAGAGGAAAGGTGGACGGTTAAGTGGAGCTGAAACAACTCGACTCGAACCGAGTCCTCAAGGTGAGTATTTTCATCTCTTTTCATCAACTAGATTCGTCAGTAGTTACTTTTGTTGTTAATAAGATCATTATTATTTTCTATCTGTTGCAATGATTAATGCTACTTTAATGCCATCGACTATAAATTTTAATTAATTTTACAATGTACTAAGTAGTGTTGTTGTTATTAGTATCATCAATTATAATCCTATTACTAATCATCATCATCATTAGTGTTATTATAATTATTGTAATTATTAAATATGGCTAACCATTAGTAGGTTAAGTATGTTAGTATTAATTACTATAAACAAATTACAACCATTGGATGTTAAATATTAGTGTTCACTTGTCATTCCTAGATATTATCATTGATAATAGATCGCACCATTTATTACCATCATAATGGTCATTATTATCATGATAGTTAATACTGATTTCATCATTAATATTAATGACAGTTTTGTGATTGACATTGCGATCAATCATACATTAATTGGCATTTAAATCCTAAATATCTAAGCTTGGAATTAAACTCTAGGGTAAAGCTCTAAACCTAAGTAACCCAAACCTTAAGTTGGATGGTAGGTAAAAGTCCCCTAGATAACCTAATTAAGATCCTAACGTTAAACGTAGTCGTAGATAGTTTGTAAACCTGGATCTAACCATGCAGTTCACAATTCATGGTAAGACTTGATTCTTAAGGTGCGCACGCTCACTAGCAACGCTAGTTAGCGAACCGGGTTGTAAGGTGATGATTTCTTCCCCATGAGCTTTCCATCTTCTTGTTAGCTTAAGTTATAGTTTTATTTTAATTTATAAATGATGTCTCCATTCTATAACCACATGTGTTAATTGTTGGAATTGAGTTGCTATATCACATGCTTAATGTTTATCCTGTATATTTAATTCATGCTATTGGATTACTTGTGGATTGCTACTGGGATTTAAACTGGTACATTAGTGGGAAACCCCCACTTATAAATGTACACCCATACTTGGGATGTAACTCGATTAATGGTGATTGCAATGGTCCTTCAATCTAATGGTTATTGAGTGGTGGTCTAGATGGATCATTGATGTGGGCCTACCATCCAGAGTTGTTGTGTCTAAGTTTCAAGGATGGTCTTTTATCGCATGGTTTTGATACTCGCCCTATGTGGCTTATTTTGATATTTACCCTATGTGGCTTATTTTGATATTGGCCTTATGTGGCTTTATTTTGGTATTTTTCCTATATGGGTTCGATGTTTTATACTGTGCAACCATGCGATAGTAAGCTCAATATATTGTAATATGATTGCCTATTGGTCGACGGGGTTCCATTAAACATCCTAAGAAGGTAGTCTCATGAGCCGGGGATGGTGGTATGAGACCTATGCCTGAGCTATCGGTCTACGCTGGTGACAAGCCCTTGTAGTGACCTTTGAGCTTATTTAAATTGGCCAGTTGTAATTAGACTAATAATGGGTTGGCTAATCATTCATACATGTCATAGACCAGCATCTATTGCTATCGTACATGATGTACAGATTTACCTGACTGGATGTTTTTCCCTCGGCACAGACCGTCTGGATGCTTTTCCCTAGTCGTTTACATGGGTGACGAGCCCACTGTCCACACGGATGAGTATCCTGGGGTGATGACTTCATTCACGGATCCATGCATCTAATAAGACCTACATCATGTATTGTTTTGTATGCTTTGCTTTATAACTATGCTTACCTAATGCGGCGGTGTGTAATCTTGAGGGGAATTCATACTAAGTTGGCCACTCACCCATCAAATATATAACCGTATAGGTAGCACAAGTGACTTAAGTGATTTTCAAGTTCAGACTGATGAGGAGCCGGGTACAAGTGCCAAGGATGCATGACCGTATTGCTAAGAGGAGCTGCGTGGTCTTGCGGCTTATGTTTATATTCTTTTGTTATTTTTCATGTATTAAATTATTTGAATTCATGTATTTATTATATCGAGACATTGGTTTGTATAAGTCATTATGGGCAACCTCTTGTACATCTTTAACGTAAAAGAAATTTTCCATTATATATGATTTGTCCATTCTATGCTCATCTGCTTACTCTGTAGTTAAAAAAAATACTCGAATTTGACCATCTTTTAAGGTTAACACTCAGGTTTTTAGGAAACGAGTTATATACTAGAGTCCTGAAAAGTCATGGCGTTACAGTTGTCCTGCCATAAGCCTTTGGTTTTTGGTGTTAGGTTGTCCTTAGAACAAGTTTGTATCAACCTCTCAAGACTAGTACATTTGAGGTTGTTATTTACTTGTGCTTCTTTATTACTTGATTGTGTTATTTTTCTTTTAATTCTGTATTTATTTTTTTAATTTGGCATAGTCCTATTCACCCCCCCTCTAGGACGTATAGCTCAGCCTTTTTAAGTGGTATCGAGCCTAATAACTCTTTTTATTTGGATTCATTTCCTGAGCTAACCGATCTGAGCTTATAAGATGTCAAATTTTGATAGCCTCTCAATCACTAGGCCTCCACCTTTTGATGGCTCCAATTATGCCTATTGGAAAGCTAGAATAAGGATCTTTTTAAGGTCCATAATGAGAGCGTGTGGCAAGCCACAATGACTAGATGGACCCCTCCTACCACTGAAGTTCTAAGCACTGATGGAACCAAATCTATGAAAGTTACACCTTATTTTTCTTGGACCACACTTTAAAAAAATGAGAGTAATGCCAATGTAATGGCTTTAAATACAATCGCTTGCGCACTATCACCAGATGAATTCAAAAGAATTATATCTTGTGATGCTGCAAAGCAAGCCTAGGATATTCTAGAAATGACACATGAGGGTACGACTATTGTCAAGAAATCTAAACTTCAAATCCTCACCACTCGGTTTAAGGAGATTCATATGGAAGAAAGTGAAACCTTCATGGACTTCTATACTAAGTTAAATGACATAGTCAACTCTATGTGGGGTCTTGGTGATAGTATCCTATAAAGCAAAGTCTGTGCAAATATATTGCGCTCATTGCCTGATAGGATCAATTCTAAGGTCACTACCATTCAGGAATTTCGTGATTCAAATAATATGAGGGTTGAAGAGTTGGTTGGTTCTTTACAAACCTACGAGTTAAACTTTAAGGCTCCTAAAGGTAAGTCCATCGCCCTTAAGTCTTCTAAAAATGTTTCTCATGAAAATGCTAGTAATTCTAATTTTGAAAACTCTGAAGATGATATGACACTATTAGCCAAGAAATTTTATAAGATTTTCAAAAGTAAAAAGAGGGTAGATTTTTAAAAACCTTCAGAAAAGAAAAGGACTAGATTTAAAACTTGGAAATCGATTAAAGACAGCCAATGTTTCAACTGCCATGAATACGGGCATCTGACAAACAAATCTAAAAAGAAAGGCATGTTAGCTACATGAGATGAATCGTCTTGCTCTGAAGCTTCTTTTGAGTCAGATGATTCTGAACCCAAGTCTACTAATGAGGTCAAGGCCTTAATGACTCTAGCCAGAGTCACTTCCTCAGACAGTTGTAATTCAATTTATGATGAAAATTTGAGAAGCGACCCTAAAAATGATGATGATTTACAAGATGCCTATAATGCCCTATATAGGGAAAGTTGCAAGAGAGCTGTAAAACTAAAACTTTAAAAAGAAAAGTTTTTAAAGCTAAAAGAAGATTTTGATAACTTAGTTTTAGAAAAATCACATTTTTCTAATTGTCTTGAAAAAGCTAAGTGTGATTTAGATTTCAAAACATCCCAAATTAAAAACCTTAAATCAGAAAATGAAAAACTAAAACTAGAAGTCTCTTCTCTCTTGAGTTTGAAGGATACTTGGAGGTATGCCCAGGGTGATCCTGAACTAGAAAGACTACTAACTGAATCAAGGAAATGTGGTGATAGATCTGGTCTAGGCTATGATAAGAATATACCTCCTAAAAGTAAGTCCATTCCTCTTAAGTTTATTAAAGGGGAGTCCTCTAACTCAAAAGGGAAAAGTATGAATCAAAATAGTTTTAAAAATCCTAAAATTTTTCAGGCTATAAAACCTAAAAGCAACCATATCAACTATAGAAATCAGAATCAAAACCCCTTAGCTGAGAAAATTATGGATCTACTCAAGGAGCTTCTAAAATCTAACTCGAATGGTAGAATATACAACATCTACAAGTAAAGAAAAACCAACTATACTCCAAAACCCAAAACTGTAATGAAATGGGTTCCTAAGGTTGCTTGTCTGGTTGCCCACATTACTTTCAAGGCTTTGAGTCAATCAAAGTGGTACCTAGACAGTGGTTGTTTTAGACACATGACAGGTGATAAAGATTTGTTCACCAATCTTAAAGATATGACTAATGACTCAGTCACATTTGGTGATGGTAGCAACTGCAGGATTATTGGCCAAGGTACGGTTTAACTCTTTAATCTTCCTCCATTTGAGAATGTGTTGTTTGTAGAGGGCCTTAAGCATAATCTCTTAAGCATTTCTCAAATTTGTGATAATAAACATAGCGTCAAATTCACTAACCATGGGTGTGAGATTTCTAATGAGAATGGTTCTGTGATATTAACTGGTCGCAGAACATCTGAGAACTACTATATAGTTAGTGATTCAAGCTCTTCTAAGTTATCGTATTATATGGTCCAGACCGATGAGACCGAACTATGGCATAAACGCTTAGGACATGTACATTACCGTAATCTTTATAGACTAAGCAAATGTGAAGTAATAAGAGGTCTATCCAAGTTAAAGAAAATGGATAAAATTTGTTGCGAATGTCAGATTGGAAAACAAGTAAGGAGTGCTCACAAGAAAGCGAACTCTGGTGCCACATCCAAACCCCTTGAACTCCTCCACATGGATCTCATTGGACCAACTAGAACGGAGAGTCGAAGTGGTAAGAAATATATTTTGGTAATTGTAGATGATTTTACCAGGTATACATGGGTAGTTTTCATGAGAGAGAAATCTGAGACTCTCGATGAAGTGAAAAGGGTACTCAAGCATATCCAAACTGAGATGGAATCATATGTCTCAAAAATTCAAAGTGATCATGGTTCTGAATTTAATAATAGCAGTTTTAAGAAGTTTTGTAGCAATCATGAAATATCATATGAGTATTCTGCACCCAAGACACCTCAACAGAATGGGGTAGTTGCAGAAAAAATCTAGTACTTCAAGAAATGGCTAATGTGATGTTAAATAATATGAAACTTCCTAAAAATCTTTGGGCTGAAGCAGTGAACACGGCCTATTATATCATTAACCGTGTTTATACTAGAAAGTCTAATAATAAGATTGCCTATGAACAATGGTTTAATAAGAAGCCTATTGTTAAATACTTTCGAGTTTTTAGCAGCAAGTGTTACATTTTGCGTGACTAGGAAAATCTGAGAAAATTCGACACTTAAAGTGATGAGGGTATTTTCCTAGGATATGTACTAAATAGTCAAGCATATCATGTTCTCAATAAGAGGACTGGTGTAATTCAGGAGTCCATTAATGTGGTTATAAATGATCACTTGAATACACCCGTCTCAAGTTCAGAAGACGATGAAGTTTCTTTATTTGATAAACCAGACTCTTCATCTAGTCAAGATGACACTAAACTACAGTCAGTTAAAGACCATCCAACTGATCAAATTCTTGGGAATCCTCTCACTGGTGTGTGCACTCGTAGACAATTAGAAAACATTTGTAATTATGTGTGCTTCACATCCCAGATTAAGCCAGCCAATGTAAAAGAAGCACTTACTGATGAAAACTGGATAGTAGCCATGCAAGATGAACTTAATCAATTCGTAAGGAATGATGTATGGTACTTAGTTCCTAGAACTAATGATAAACACATTATTAGAACTATATGGATCTTTAAAAATAAGCCTGATGAACTTAGTAACATTATAAGAAACAAGGCTAGACTGGTTGTACAGGGTACATTGAGATAGAAGGCATTAATTATGATGAAACCTTTACCCCAGTAGCTTGTCTTGAATCTATCAGACTATTTATATCCATTACTTGTTACAAAAAATTCAAAATTTATTAAATGGATGTTAAGAGTGCTTTCTTAAATGGTGATCTGCATGAGGAAGTATAGTTGAACAACCTAAGGGTTTTGAAGACCCTAAACGTTTTGATCATGTTTATTGCTTGAAAAAGGCACTCTATGGATTAAAATAAGATCCTAGGGCATGGTACGAGAAATTGACTAAGTTTTTACTAAGTCATAACTTTATAATGAGAAGTGTTGATAAAACACTTTTTGTAAAGAAACACGATGATCATATACTGATAGTACAAATATATGTTGATGACATTATCTATGGATCTACCTATTTTAATATGATTGTTGAGTTTGTAGATTTAATGAAGTCCAAATTTGAAATATGTATGGGTGGAGAACTGAACTATTTCTTAGGTTTGCAAGTAAAACAACGTCCTAATGGATTCTTCATTTCTCAAACCAAATACGCTCTAAATTTGGTTAAAAAGTTTGATTTTGAGAGTGGTAAAATTTCAATACTCCTATGAGTATGACACTTAAACTCTCTAAGGATTTGACTGGTAAAAGTGTAGATCTTAAGTTGTATTGCAGTATGATAGGTAGTTTATTATATTTAACTGCGAGCCGACCTGATATTGCATTCAGTGTAGGAATCTGTGTTAGATATCAATCGGACCCTAAAGAGTCCCACCTGATTGCTGTAAAGCGCATTTTGAGATATGTCGCAAGTTCGGCTAAACTCGGCCTTTGGTATCCTCATGATACTAATGTTCAATTAGCCAGTTATTCGGATGCTGATTTGGCTGGTAATATTGATGACCACAAGTCTACTAGCGGTGGATGTTTTTATGTCAGGAACTGTCTAGTTTTATGGCATAGTAAGAAACAGAGTTCCGTATCACTTTCTACAACTAAGGCTAAGTATATTGCAGCCGGTAATGCTTGCACCTAGCTTGTGTGGATGACGAGGATGTTAAGTGATTACAGATTTGCGCAAGATTTTATGGTATTGTATTGTGATGATTCTAGCACAATTAACATTTCTAAAAATCTAATTCAACATTCGCGAACTAAGCATATTGACATTAGATATCATTATATTTGTGAATTAGTAGAAGATAAAATTATTTCTATGGATTATATTCAGACTGAAATCAACTTGCAGACATTTTTACAAAATCGCTTGACATAAACAAGTTTACGAAATTAAAATTGGATATGGGTATGTACAATATGATCTGAATTGCTTGTGTTTATTTGTGCTATATTACATGTTTTTATTTTATTTATTTTTATAAATTTTTTAAATTTCAAATATATAAAAAATTATAAATTTTATGAGGTACACGACCGGTCGAGTCGCTCGGGTCTGGGGCCTTTTATTGTGCAAAAAACACTTTTTCTTCATTTGTTTCATCTTCCCCAACCTGCCCTACCACGATTGGTCGAACCCACCTTCGATTCCTTCATGGTTAGTGCATATTTTTCATTTTTCTTGTGGATTTAGGGTCTTTGCACTTCTATTTCCTTGATTTTGTTGTTTATTTCAAGTTTTTTGGTGTTTTATTGGGTTTTCTTGCTAAAAATCTAATTTCCTTTAAACTCATCTTTCATTTCTTGTATTGCTTGTATTTCTTGTATTCCTTGTGCCATGGAAGGTAGAAATAAGAAGAGAGCCTCTCGTGGTCCCTCTTCTTCTCATTCCGCTTCAATCACGATGCACCATCTTTGGTCACCCGAGGTAGATCCCGAATATGTGCGGGATATTCGACTCCGCAATGTGATTGTTGAACGGAAGGTCAACTCAAATCATTTGGAACCTTTCAGCATTGTTCCCCTCCTTCAAACTGTAGGTTGGGCTAACATATTAAATTGGGGCGGTCTTGCATACCGTTTCATTGCGTAGGCCATGTTTGCTTGCATAAGTGACTTCTCTACTAAGAATTTAACTTTTACTATTACAACAAGAGAAGGTCCTATTGATGTAGACCTTCACTTGATATCTAGACTGATGGATATTCCAGTTAATGATGACAGAATTCCTATTTCTACTTTAGTGGTAAGACCTTTTGAGTCTGAGAAAAGAATGCTAACTAGAGTGTTATGCAACATGGATGCTGATTGGAACTCCGATGTTGCGCTCAGTTCTAAATATGTTATCCAGATAAAGTATTCTCCATCATATGTTCATTTCTAATATATATCCTAGGTCTGGTAACAAGACTGAGCTTACTTCTTTCATGGCTTGCCTCCTTCACTCTATTGTTACTGGTGTTCCTGTATGTCTTCCATCTCTTATCTATTACATTATCATTCAGTTTCGTCTCCGAGTCATAGTGATATTCCATTTGCCTATCTTATGATTGTCTTAGCCACTTATAGTCTTGTGACTATTCCTGTTGGAGAAGCTCCCATTAACCATATTCCCTTCAACAACTCAAACATTAATAAGATGAATCTGAGGTTGGCTCCTGGCTAAGTTGATGTGGGTGTTGGAGGAGTCCCTGAAGCAATTGAAGAGGAGGATGCTTTGCCTCCTAATGATGTTAATATGGATGACTTGTTTGATGAGATTGACGAGTCAGATTCTGCGGTTGATCCAGACTTTCAGCATTCTGACTTTGATGAGCAATTGCGATCCCTTGAGGAAAAGGTGGAGGGTCTGCATGTGTCCTAGGAAAATCAATTTAAATACATGTGCAAATATCTTAGGTGCATTAACAAGGGACTACATTAGATAGATCCCTCTATTCCTACTCCATCATCTGGATCTAATTAGCCTTTTATTTTTTTCTGGTCATGTATTAGTACTTTCTACTCTTTGTGTGTTGGGATATTTCTTGGATATACTTTTACTTTTTAGTATGTGGACATGCTATTGTGCCTTGCGTTGATATTTTGACTATTATGGTGATGCTCTTTCTTATCTTATTTCAATTACTTCTCTTATATGTCTTTCCTTTGTCTTATTATGACAAAAGGGGGAGAAATTGTACAGATGATTGTGTGATTGTGGAATGCATATGGAATGTAAATGTATGGAATTTTTTTTTTTTTATGGAATGTAGATGTATGGAAATTTTTTTACAGGTTCTGAAAATCACCTCTCCTGGATTGAGGGGGAGTAATGGAATGAGGGGGAGATGTGTCTATTGATCATTTTTTTAACTGGTGCATGATTTCTTATTGGTGCATGATTCTTTATTGTGCATGATTCTTTATTTGGTTTTATCACAAATTGACAAAGGGGGAGATTATCAATGCTATAATGTAAATCTAGCACCCGAAGAGTTGTCAAATTTTGTTGTGCCAAACCATTTAGAGCTTGTATCATGCTTTAAGTTGAAGTAATCAGGTTCGTGCATTTTAAAGTTCTCTAGATCTTCATCGAACTTGCCTACTTCTTCAAGCTGAAGAAAAGATTGTTGAAGATCATGGTTTCAAGCTCAAATTCAAGAACTAAGATTCAAGAACTCAAGTTCAAGTTTGAAGTTCAAATACTGTACGCTAAAGACTCGAGAACTCAAGTGTAACTCAAGCTCAAGTTCAAGAGATTGAACTCAAGCTTCAAGTATCACAAGATATCAAGATTCTAAAGCAAATGGTGTTTCAATTGTTCCAACTCACAAACAGGTATGGATGACCCTAGATTGACCATAGGCTGTGTCATATTTATTGCATATTGTATCTAGGTCATCTCATATGTTTATAGGTCTTTTTCTCGACTAGTCTTAGTCCTTGTTCGACTAGTCCAAGTATTGGCTCGACCAGTCTAAGAGTTTTCTCGACTAGTCCAAGATTTGTTGCTATTTTTTGGAATTTTTGTTAGACTCTTGACCAGTCCTGGAGACTGCTCGACCAGTCGAGTGAACAGTGCTCGACCGGTCGTGCAAGCTCAACTCAAAGTTCAACAAGCTTTTCTGGTCTCAGTCGAGTGCAGAACTAGAACCTTTTCATCTGTGAGACTAGACATTGAACATCTTCGTCTACATCAGATTGGTTCTACCGGGCTTCTTTAAAAGGAAAATTTTCAGATAAGTATCATTTACAATTCTGTATCTTTCTGGTTTTTGAGGTTGTGCCAGAAAAATCTCTTTTTGGTTTTGTCTGAGGTGATCCAGAAAATCTTAGAGTGTGGGGTTTTTGTAATTGTGTAAGCCCAACTAAAGACACAATTGTGAAGGTTTTAAGGTAAACCTTGGAAAACCTTTTTTCATAGTGAACACTAATATCCCAAGGGAATGGATATTAGGAGTGGAGTAGTTGTGTGGGTGTTTTCTAACAGTTGGTGTACACACAAACAAACCACTATAATTCCTGGTGTTGTAGTGGATGATTGAATGTGCTTATGTGTGTGAATGTTGTAATTTATTTTAAGCATTTGTGGTGAATGATGTAATTTACTTATGCACTTGTGGGAATGTTGTAATAACTTAGTTTATTTCCTTTGCTATTTCCTTTACCTCTTTATTGGTTTGGGCTTTTGATACTTACAAACGTTCTAGTAAGGTTGTCCTGCCATAAGCCTTTGGTTTTTGGTGTTAGGTTGTCTTTAGAACTAAGTTTGTATCAATCTCTCAAGACAGTACATTTGAGGTTGTTAATTACTTGTGCTTCTTTATTACTTGATTATGCTATCTTTCTTTCAATTTTGCATTTATTTTTTTAATTTGGCATAGTCCTAATCACCCCCCCCTCTAGGACGTATAACTCAGCCTTTTCAATATCTTTCCTAAAGCACCGGACAATTTCACTCAAGTGTTGGAAAATATATTGAAAAATTGAAAAATAAAATTATTTAGTTTTAGCATCAGGCTGAATCACGTATAAATACATTGTACTTAATGCTTGATTCATCCTATTATTAATTGTTGATGTGTTACAAGCTAATTGCTTCTAAGATAAGACAAGCCTTCTTTCTAAATGCTTCATATAACAATCACGAAGGGATCTACTCAGGAACTCTTCGAACGCAGCTAATCATCTGAAAGATTGGATTAGTGGTCATCTAGAAAATACCTTAGAAGGAGACATTTTTGTTGAGATTAGATGAATTTTGATGAGATTTGTTGGAGTTTATGATTCTGGACTAGAATGGTCCTGTTTATACAGGCACCAGATGAGTGGACCATTGATAGGTGGTATTCAGAATGTTTGTAAAACGTTTCTAACCACTGATACTTAAATTCAGGGCATTTCAAATGTTGGATCAAACGATCTGACCGTTGGATCATCAAAGCCCGTCTGTTTTCAAACCGTTGTGGCTTTTAAGACTAATAGCCGTTCTCATCGTCATTGCGCCGTTTCGGATGGTTCGTGAGGGAGCAACTACTCTGTGACATGATACACACATGCGAAGTGAAAAGTGCACCATCTAATTCTACTACAGCCACACTGCCCTCACCCTCGCTAACGCCCGTGCCAGAGCCTGCGTGCACGCGCACTTGTGTGTGTGCATTCCAGTGCTACACATTGGAATATGCAAACCGAGCATCTCAACCTCCAATTCTCCAAGTAAGAATACTACCCACACAACCACTTATATACTATAAAATTTCTTTATGTGAGACTAAATAAACTGCAATTTTTCATTTGAAAATTTCAACAATATTTTTAGCGAAAAAACAAAAATTTTAAAATATTTTAAGTTTTTAAAATCAAAATTTAAACATCAAGTGGGCCATATTGTACAAAGTAGATTAACAGTTTGAAAATTTTCTAGCCATTAATTGGTTTTGATATATTTTTGTTAGATCAGTGGACACCAGGTCCACTTGATCTTGACTGTTCATGGTGGACAACCAAGTAATCCTCACGACAATTTGCTAATCAAGATATTTAAACTATTTTTTAAATAATATTAATATTACATATGATACTTATTTTGTAAAATTCATTTTGAGCTGTTGAAATCAAGGTTAATTTGAATGAGTGTTTCCAAAGCGTAAGAGGGTGTTTCTCTTTAGACATTGAAACTCCCATCATTATTGTTAAAATTGTGACATCAAAAATCATTTTGAGTTTATTCACTTTTTTGAATACATATGACCCATGTTGGCTAATAAGGCCCAATTATTAATGGACCCTAGCATTTCCTTCAAGTTTTGCATTAGTTTCCTAGACTCTCCCGGGATTTCATTTTTGGTAGTAGTGATGCAACTTGGGTGGGTTGGATCGTGTTACCTAACCTAATTTGACCTTGACTTTGTTTATGTGATTATTCCCAACCTGACCCCTATTTCTCAACCTGAATTCAAATTAATTGGGCATTTTCCAATGCAAACCTAACCCGACCTTGACAACTCTACCCTACCCAATGAACTTATTTTGGATTGATAGCCCAAACCCAAGTTACAGTTATAGTTGGAGGAGCATGTCCTAATGTTGGAATGCATCATTTTGATCATTGACTTGGGAGTTGGAACCTTGATCATTGTCACGACTAAAAACAGTAAATACTTGTTTGGTAGATGCTTAAAAATGAAGTCCATGAAAATTTGTTGCTCTAGCCAATAAATTCTTAAAGCGGTCATGTTTAATAAATAATTTTCATATTATTTGCATTTGTAAAGTTTGAAAATAGTTTTACATTCATTTTAGAAAAAAAAACATCCAAAGAGTTTTTTTTTTTTTTTTTTTTTTTTTTTTTTTTTTTTTTATATATATTTTATACAACCAGACAATGGATCTTAGGCATCGAAAGTGGGCATCACACGATGGACAACCCACATCAAGGGGAGCACTAGGTGATGGATGGTCCACATCAAGGGTTTTACAACATGATGGGTAGCCCACATCAAACGGGGCACGACATGATGGACGGTGGGCACCACATTATGGACAACCTATGTAAAAGCCGGGCACCACGTTATGGACGATTAACATTAAGGTCAGCCTCTCATGATGAACAATGGACATTTAAGGTCACCCTTGCATAGGTGGGTGTTGTGTGATGGACGATCAATATCAAAGTGGTCTCATGTGGGTCATGAATGAATCACAGGTCGGCGCTGCATGATGAACCGGCCGAATCAAAGGTGGGTGCTGCATGATGGATGGTCAATATCATGGTGGTCCCATGATGACCACGCATAATGGACAATCCACATATATACAAGGTAGGCCCCACATGATGGATGATCCATATCAAGGTGGGTTGAACATGTACATCAAAGGTTGGCCCAACACGAAGGACAAACCACATTGATGATGGGCCTCACAGGATGAATGGCCTACATCAAAGGTGGGTCCCATGTGATAGACGGTGAACACCTTAGGTGGGTCCACATAAGGGACAAATGACATCAAAAGTGGGCCTACATGATGGATAGTCAACATCAAGGTGCACCCTGACATGATGGACAATCTATATCAAGGTGGGTTAATAATGGACAACACATATTGATTGTGTGCCTCATATAATGGACAATTGACATTAAAGGTGAACCTTGCGTGATGGACAACCCACATCAAAGGTGGGCACTGGAAGATGGATGATCAACATTAGGGTGGGCCCCGGAGGGTGGAGGAAGCATATATCAATGGTGGGCCCATACATTAAAAGTAGACTCCACATGATGAACAATAGTGTGCCTCACATAATGAACAGTGGCCATTAAAGGTGGATCTCACGTGATGGACAACCCACATCAAAGGTGGGCACTATGTAATGGAAGGTCAACATCAACGTGGGCCCCCAATAATAGAGGACACATATCAATGGTGGCCCCACGTGATGGGTGATGGACATTAAAGGTAGACCATGTGTGACACATAAAAGGTGGGCATTGCATGATGACAATCAACATTTATGTAAGTTGACACAATGGACGGTGGACATTATAGATGCACAGATGGCCCAGATCAAAGTTGGACCTTACATGATGGATGACTCACATTGAAGCCAGCCTACATGATGGACCACCTGCATTGAAAGTGGGCCCCACATGATAGAAGTTCACCTCAAAGATGTGCCAATAGGATGGGAGACCCACATCAATGGTGGGACCCATAGAATGGATGGCCCACTTTCAAGGTGGGGCCCATAATGGACGATCAATATGAAAGGTGGGCTCGTGTGATTGATGGTGGATATTCAAGTTGTGCCTCACGTGATGAATGGTGGACATCGAAAGTGGCCCTCACATGATGAACCAACAAGTCTAAGTTTCTAATGGATAAGATCCGATTAACTCAGTGAGTTGCAGAGCATACGTTTGAACTGATCAGGGTGCTGAGTGCTATGTATGCAAGGGAATGAATTTATGTATGTAATGCTATGTCTGATGGGGTATTAGATGCACTGCTTATGGTGGGTTGTAGCCTAAGTAGGATAAATTCTCCTTGACTCTCCCACTTGTCATGCGTAGATTAATCGATTAGTGTTTCTAATGGACATGGTCCAATTGTATTGGCAAGTCACAGATCATATGCTTGTGTTGATTAGGTGCATAATGGAATACATGATTGATGGATGGATGTTTACACAATGCCAATGCTAAGATAGACAAAGTCGATTGAAGGTCGGGTGGTTGGTTGGATAGTAATATCACAAGGATTGGGATGAGAGGCTTGGATTGAGGCTTTGGTTGCTCAGGAGGCTAAGGATCAGGTTGGACTAAGATTACCTGGGCTGAACTCCTTAATACTCTTTCCTCTTCTTGGTGGATGGATGGAATAGGCTAAGGGTGGCTTAAGAGAGGCTTGGAAATTGAAACATGTGTTAAGGATGCTTGAAATGAGAAAGGGAGGGGTGCTGGACACATGACAATATTTAGTAATTCTTGCAAAGTCCAATGGTGAAAGGGGCTTGGATGGTCTGGATATGAAATTACCACATGACAAGATCTCAATGGGTAGATTAGATGACATAGGTTGTAATTTTGGGACGAGAGGGGTGTCAAAGACATTTCACACTGCCACATGCTTGGACCCTGAACCAGGAGCAACCCCACATGCATTAGAGCTCTCCCTACCAAGATAGGGGAGTTACCACATGGTTGGCCGCTCCGTGCCCGGGGCCACCAAAGCAAAACGGGGCTACCCGCTTTGGCAAGTGAGCTCCCCTACATGTGTGTTGGTTTTGCTTCTTGAGGTGTTGCATTGTTGGTACCCTAGATTTTGAGTGGGGTTTAGGTAATGGGCATGGTTTAAGTTTGTTTTAGAGCTTGATTTGACTAGGTGGATTGATTGGTGAATTGACCGGGTAGGCCGACTAAGACTTATCGAGTCGACTTGAGGAGAGATTGGGTTTTGATCGAGTTTTTACTAGGTCCTGACTCGGTTGAACTAGGTTGAGTTTGAATGGATTTGACTAGGTTTTTACTAAGTTGACTCAAATTTGGTTATGGTTTTGAGTTGGGTTTAAGGTTCTTAGGGTTGAGGCCTTTAGGGTTAGAGTTTGGATTGGGGTTTAGATTAGGGTTACGGTTTCATTTTGGTTTTAGGGTTTGGAGTTAGCCACTAGGTTTGGTTGAGTTGAGTTGATTTGATCCAATCACCTTGTCAGTCTGGGGCGAGGTGTCTACAAATGCCCATATTTGGCAGAGGTTCCGTGCAATCCAAGGCCAAAGCATGTTGACACCCCACCCTTACTAGTCAGTCGCGGATTGTGGTATGGATTCATTACCCGCCTTTCTGTCTATGTTAGCTAGTTGCCTGAAAATAGATAGCTTGCACATATCACAAGAGTATGGGAAAAATATTTCAATTGCCCCTGCACTTTCTACGACACTATTGGTAACTAATTGCAACCCTTTCACTCCTGATCGGTACTAACATTGGAACAATATAGTACAGTAGTGCCCTTGCACTTTTTGCAGTTGTATGGGGATCCTGTAATGTCTAGAAACAAAATGTCTATTGCTTCCTAGATTACCCTAGGAGTACTTGTATTGCTTAATTGTTAAAGTAGTTAGCTACCCTGCGCTTTCTACGGCCTTACAAGAAACTCATTATGCTGACTTGGACTTGATCGAGTTTTGCAAGCATCTACTCCTAAGTATGTGTAGGTGACCTTTTTTCATGTAATTTTTTGGTTTTGACACATAGGTTACAATTTATCATTTCCACCATTTTGTATGGTTTCTTCTAATTAAGTTTGGCCTATCATCTATTCTTACATTAACATTTATTATAGTTATCTTTCCTCTGGAGTTCAGACCAACCATGTCACGCCCCAGACTCGGTAACCGGACTCACAAGGAACCCAATGACCGGTTCTGACCGCAACAGCCTCCATAGTACCCCATTCTCAGCTCCTGAGGCAGGTTCCGATCCTGTGATCCTACAAAGAGGTTTTTCATAACGGTATAATCATTCTAATTATGAGCATACCCAAGATTACATCAACTACATCTGAGAATAACAAGGGGCACACATCACAAAATCCACTAAGAATTTGAACTTTTACAAGCTTACATCAGGTCCGAAATGACATACATAAGATAATAGGAAAAGAGAGAGGAATCAGCAATACTGGAGTCCTCGGGCTCAACTCTACTCCACGCTCTGCTGCTACGACGCTTGCCTAGGATCTCCTGCACGCATCAATCGTGCATAAGCTTATAGAAGATTAGAGGGTAGTGTAAGTGTGTGATAATGGTGCACAGAAGAATAACAGGAGGTACAAGGAAGGAAACATGCTCAATGAGAATATCACTAGCCTTACCAAGGCTTATCATGAATACGATGCAATGAGTACTGGACACCATACCAAGGCAATTCATGAAGGGGCTTAAATAGCCAATGCTAATGCGATGCAAGTAACGCCAGTGCTCATATCCAAACCATATGTCAAGTACATTTTCAATCATAAGGAAATCACCGGGGTCCATTACACTACTGAATGATTGCCACTCTACAAACCCCGCACAGTCAAATGAGTGTAAGAGACCTCATTACCCACCTGTGGACAGCCAATCACCAGCAAGGCCTGACGTTAGCGGACCCATTTACGAGCTGGTCAGACTCAGCCTAGTAATGCCTCCTCACACCAGGCAGGTAAGGCCACACCCCTATCCAACCGACTACACGACAGTGGGAGTCACGGCCTAACGGTATAAGGCCTTCGTGTGCTCATTATTTTCACTCGGTCATGGTGTTGGAGCAGATCCTTAGTACCATGAAAGTTTTGAAAATTTCACCAATGGGCATCCTATGCACCCGGTATAGTCAAGTAACATTTTCGGTGTCCACACATATGACCATCCACGAATGTCCCTAGAGGCAAGACCCTGATGAAGCAAGGGCGGTATCATCACGAAATGCGATGCCAATGCATGAGTCACACATACAGATCATGCACTAGTTGCAGGCACACAATGTGTATGAGGGGAGAAACTCCATCCCTCAATGACCACCATAAAATGCAATCAATTCATACATATGATGCATATGGGTTTCAAAAATGTAAGTGTGCTACCTGTGAAATATGGAATCCTCCGTCCTAAGGAGGGTCAAGGTTTAGGCACATAGACAGGTGTTTTAAGGAGAAGAAAAATCCTCTAGTGAGGGCCCAGTACTTCGGGATGGCCCACAAGCTAAGAGAGTCATAATCGAAAGAGGAACGGTCTTAGCCAGGCCCATAGTGGGCCTTCAACCACCTATAAGGGCCTCTATGGGCCTACCTTTGGGCCACCAAGGAGGACATCCAACCTCAACTGGGTCCCAAAAAGGTAGCCTGCTACGTATATAAAGAAAGGTCCAAGGCACAATCAATCCATGGCCTAGTGGGCTATGCACTAAGCCTAATACATAGGCAACTTGGTGGGCTCTTAAGCAAGGTTAGGGCCCAATCATAAGGGTCATGGGTTCACTCATTGTGATGGACCTAATGGGTAGCCCATTATCCCAATATATGGGAAATTCTTATATTTAACACAAGTAAGTTGGGCCTCACATCTTGGCCCAAGTATGGATTTATTATAGTGGGCAAGCAAGGGCCCAACTACTTGAGTATTTGGCCCATAAGACCCATCACAATGGCATGGTAAATATAAGACCCAAGGGTCTAATGGGCCTATCAAAGTTCCAGCCCAACCAAGGCTATAAGGCCCATAATTAATTAGGAGACTAGCCCAAGAAGAATCCAATTGGAATGGGCTTTTAATCATTCACTAATTAAGCCCAAAAATAAAATAAAATTAAGATGGTAAGATAACCAACTTAAATCCTCCTCAAATCTAGTGGGCCATAATGCCCCAAAAGAACATTTATAGGCAACAATTATTGGGCTCAATGCCAAATTCCAGCCCACCCAAATTTCTGGGTTGGTTGGAGTCCAAAAATAGAAGTATTTTTTAGTATATTTAATCCCTGATGGCCCACACACATCACTGTGGGCCCCACTAAATGAGAGAGGATATGAAACACATATATTAAGTGGGCTAGGCCGTTGGAATGCAGGCCTAATAGTAGCCTAAGGCAGGGATGTCCCATGCGTAGGCAGCGCTATGGGCCGGGGGTATCTGGCCCAAAATTCATTCAATGGACCCCCAATTGAATACCAAAAAAGGGGAGGATGATCAATCCCTTAAGGACCCCACATGGATAGATTGTGGGATGTAGAACACATCAAGGTGGACCCATGAAGCAGGCTGGACGCCCTAGCCTGGGCTGGACGGCTGGGCGTCCCTGCCTAATGGGCCACTCCCGGCCGCACCACGACTAGATCAAATGTTTGTTGGGTCTAAAATTTTGTAAGGTGACACTTCCATGGGTGGGCCACAGTCCCACAAAATTTTAGGATTTTTAGATGTGAGACCTGACTCGAGTTCGCATGTGTGCATGTGTGTGTGAGTATGCATCTCATATATTTTGGCCCCGCGGTCTTACCTGTCAAATTTCGATGATCCGTGACCGTCGGATAGTGATTGCGGTCACCCTTGAGTTTGGTTATGTAGACCCGAGTCGGATTGACCCAAGACCTATTCCATTACGACCGCATAGTCGGCGCGGTTCCAGCATCATGTCTCATGCGTAAATTCGGCGTGTCCATCAAAAGTTATCGGCTGCGCATTATTTGGACCGTTGATTGCATTTTTGGTGGGACCCACCTGATTGCACATTTCCCCATGTGCACTATTCCCCATGTAAGCCACCTTAAGCCTAGCAATGATGACTTCTTTTCTCAAGAAAACCATGATGAGATTAGCTTCTCTAGGCAATGATGAGCCACCCTATCCCATGAGCAATGATTGTTTTCTCTTTTCAAAAACTCATCTTTTTCTAAGAAAGTAATCATTTCAACTTTAGAAACTCTCTCATATCCCTCTCTCTTTCTTCATTTCTCTCTTCCCCTCTTTGTAAATGCCCTCCAATGTCCTCCATTGCTGAACTTTTCTAGCCCTCTTTCATCTTCTTTCCCCCTAGATCTAACCATTAAAGATCCATCATCACTATTGAACCTCCTTCCTTGAAGCTTGAGGAGCATGGTGGTTGAAGAATCTTGAAGATGCAAGGGCCATACTATGTAATGCTTATAACTTCGATCCATACTATGTAATGCTCATAACTTCGATCCATAAGTTGGATGGATGCATAAGACATGTCGTTGGAACCACAACGATGATGCGAACAAGGTGGCATAGGTCTCGGGTCGATCCAGGTTGGGTCTACGTGATCGGACCCAAGGATGACCGTAAACACAATCCGAGGGTCACAGGTCATCAGAATTCGACCGGTAGGACTACGAGACTACAAGAAATGAAATGCATACTCGCACACACATGCATATGCAGGAACTTAGGTCGGATCTTATAGACTGTACTTTGTGTGCATGCGGATCTAACGATTATAGTGAAATCATGGGTCATCATTCTTATTTAATTTTGCGCTGGTTGTTAAGTGTGAAATATTACATATTTTCCCCTATTTATACCTTGGTTTTATAAACATGATTGTGCTTAATTGATTTAATTATTCATATTTTCATGTGCGAGGTGATTTCGAGAGCTAGGGCTAAGAGGTGAAGCTTGTAGCGTGTTGGGATGCTTATTTTGCTTTGATTCTTGTTCTTATTGAATTTCATTGATTTCTAATTTGATATTAAAGGAATATTTTTAGTTTTCTATGATTTATTGTGACACAAATTACAATAGATGCTATGATAGGTTTCGATATCTTCTTTTCCTGTTTTGAGATAGTGAGATTGGCAAATCCCGTTGTTCACCATCGTCTCCTGGGCATGGTAGGGTGATGGAATTCCTTCCAATCTTCACAATTCTTCTCTATTGAGAATTAAGTTAATGAAAAGTTCAGATTTGATTAAATTGCTTTATCTTCTAATTGGATAGGATAGGATAGGACTCCAATTCCAATTATGTTTATTGAATCAAGCAAGGAAGCATCTTGATAACTACAAGTGGATCCTTGACACCCTAGTTCCTACCTTTAAATTCATAAGTTTTAATCAACATTATTCACCATTACTCTCAATTATTTAGATTTCAATTTATATCATTTTCTAGTTTTAGTTATTTTTAGAATACGTACAAGTTTAGTCCCTGTGGATTCTACCTCAGTCTTACCAAGTTATTATTACATCGTGACCCTACGCTTGGGGTTGTGAACAAGTTTTTGGCACTGTTGCTGGGGATTACGACTACATTTTTCTAGAATTAATTGGTATTAAAATTAGGTTAAGATTAGGTTTAACTTTTTTGCTTTGATTTTAGGTTAAGATTTTTTTTCTCTTTGAAATTATTTTTAGAAATTAACATTGTTTTCTGTTTTATAGGATCCTAACATAGCAACTCCAATCTGGTAACCTCTTTCCAATTTTCTCTTTATTTTCTTTTCTAAATTTCTTATTTGTTTTAGTTTTTCTAGTTTTCTTTTTCTTAGGTTTAATTTTTAGTTATTTAAGGGCTGAGAGAGTTTCATGCCCAAGTGGGTTCGTGATAACACTATACATCTTTTGAGTGAAGGAAGATTAGTTGAAGGGTTGCCTATCCATCACAGGATTAGACACCACTTGAGACCCTCTGAGTCAAAAGAAGTGATGACTGCAAATCAACCTCAATCACCAGTTGAGGAAGTTGAAATTCAAGATGAAAATGAGGTGCATAATGTACCCTTGCCTCATACTCTACGAGATTATTTATAACCAGTGGGGGTGAGTACAACTTCATGGTCTTTTTACTTAATGCAAGAAACATGGATATCAAACCTGGAGTGATACAACTCCTTCCTAAATTTCATGGACTAGATTCTGAAAGTCCATACTTGCACTTCAAAAGTTTGATGAGATAGTCACCACATTACACAGTGCGACTAAAATTGTTTTCTTTCTCATTAAAGGAGAAGGCTAAGATGTGGATGCATTCCTTAAAGCCAAGATCCATTGGCACATGGGCTGAGATGACTCGGGAATTTCTCAAAAAGTTTTTCCCGTTTCATAAAACTAACACTTTAAGGAAGGGAATTATAAACTTTTCCTAGAAAGAGGAAGAGACCTTCTTCCAATGCTGGAAAAGGTTTAAGGATCTCATGAATTCCTGTCCACATCATGGCTACGAGATATGGTGAACAATAAGCTTTTTCCATAATGGATTAACTTCACCAATGCACTGGTTTGAAGAGATGATGTGTAACGGTGAATTCATGAATAAGGAGGCTGATGATGCGTGGGATTACCTGGATTAATTAGTAGAAAATACGCAATCATGGGATTCCTATCCAAGACCCACTACTTCTAAGCCTACTCAATCAAAGGAAAGGGGAAGAATTTATGTTTTAAATGAGGAAGACGATATGAGTGCAAGAGTGACCAATCTCACAAGAAAAGTCGAGGCCATGGAACTTAAGAAGGCTATACCTATCATATCCGACAAGGCTATGGAAGTTGTTTGTGGTATTTGTTCTTGCGACATACATACCACTAAAAATTGTCCAAAAATTCTTACTTTTCAAGAGATATTGAATGAGTAATCAAATGCTGTGAACAATTACTAAAGACCTTTCAAAGGACCCACCTCAAACACGTGCAACTCTAGCTGGAGGAACCATTTAAATTTCAGTTGGAGGAATGGACAAACGGCTAACCCTCAAGAGGCCCTTACACAATTCTTAAATCAAAAGAGGCCTCAAGAAGATAAGGTTAAAAAATTCATGCAAAATTAATAGCTATTCAACTAGAATACGGTGTAAGCATTCATGAGAATGTTTGCATTGTCCATTCAAAGGATTGGGTCACACTTAGCGAGTGGGGAGAAATGGATACTTGCAGCCCAACCCCTCCCTAATCTAAAACCATAATGTGAAATTAGTGACGCAAGCTCTTCAAATCAAATGGAACAAGCCAAGTCTATCACTAATCTTAGGAGTGGAAAGACAATTGACAAATATATTCCGGTAAGGGTTGAAAAGCCTAAAGACCCAGAAGAAATTGAGAATGATAGACCTAACAATGCCCCATATGGGTTGAAACCGGAACCTCAAAGTAAGCCAATTGCATCATTCCCCCAGCGGTTGATTGCACCAAAACCTCTTTCTAACTCTCAGGATATTCTAGAGGTGCTTAAACAAGTAAAGTTTAACATCCCTCTACTGGATGTAGTTAAATAAATCCCTTAACATGTCAAATTTATGAAAGATGTATGCACTACCAAAAGACAACAAAACATACAAAAGAAAATCTTTTTGATAGAAAAAGTGAATGCCATACTTAAGCAAGATGTGCCATAAAAATACAAAGATCCCGGTAGCCCAACCATTACTTGTGTAATTGGGAATTACCAGATTGAGCATGTACTTCTCAACTTGGGGGCGAGTGTAAATCTGATTCCTTACTCGATCTACGAACAACTAAGTCTTGGTGAATTAAAACCCACTTGAACCACGTTATAACTTGCTGATCGATCAGTTCATATGCCGAGAGGGATGATTGAGGATGTGTTGGTCTAGGTTGATAAATTCTGCTACCCAGTAGATTTTATTGTTCTGGATACATAACTCATCGTGGATGTGAGCACTCAGATACCCATCATTCTTAGTCGCCCATTCCTAGCTACATCAAATGTAATCATTAATTGTAGGAAATTATGAATCTATCTTTTGAAAATATGACATTAGAGCTCAACGTTTTTTTCAATATGAAAAAATAGTCTGAGGATGATGACGATACCCACGACATTAACATGATCGATTCTTTCATGGAAGATAGAGCACTTTTAACTCCATACTATGACACTTTAGAGACATACTTTGCCCGCTCCTCTGATTTAGATGATGACATGATTAGGGAGATGAATGCCTTACTTGATACTATGCTGGTACTTGAAGTTATTAGGTGGAGGCCACAATTTGAGAAATTGCCCAAAACCGATGTAGTGCCTCTACCGTCTAGCCTCAAAGCATCGAAGCTTGACCTAAAACCTTTGCCCGTTGATCTTAAATATGTTTACTTAGGTCAAGATGAGACATACTCGGTGGTGATTTCTTCCCACCTTGAGAAAAATAAGAGAGTATGCTTATTTCTACTCTCATTGAGCATAAATGAGCCCTTGGATGGTCGATTGCGAACCTTAAGGGAATTGACCCTTTGATTTGTACTCACCGCATTTATCTTGAGGATAATGCGAAAACCTCCCGACAACCACAACGTTGACTCAATCTAAATATGAAAGAAGTGGTTAAGACTAAGGTACTTAAGTTATTGGATGTGGGTATAATTTACCTTATATTCGATAGTCAATGGGTGAGTCCAACTCAGGTGGTTCCTAAGAAGTCCGAAATCACTATCATAGGCAATGCCGACAACGAACTTGTCCCAACCAGAGTTTCTACTGGTTGGAGAATGTACATTGACTATAGAAAATTGAACATCGTCATAAGGAAGGAACACTTTCCTTTGCCCTTCATTGACCAAATCTTAGAAAGGCTAGTTGGTCATTCTTATTACTGCTTCCTTGAAGGGTATTTGGGCTATAATCAAATAGAGATAGCCCTTGAAGATCAGGAAAGACAACATTCACATGCCCCTATAGCACCTTTGCTTATCGAAGGATGCCATTCGGTCTGTGTAATGCCCCCACCACTTTTCAGCGATGCATGTTGAGTATTTTTTCTGACATGGTGGGGTAATATTTAGAGGTCTTCATGGACGACCTCTTTGTCTTTGGTCCATCCTTCAGTGAGTGTCTGTAAAATCTCAAAAGTGTACTAAAGCAATGCAAAGAAAAGAATTTGGTTCTGAATTGGGAGAAATGCCATTTCATGATTCCCAAGGAAATTGTACTTGGACACATAATTTTGTCTAAGGGAATTGAGGTGGACAAGGCTAAAATCGATCTTATCTCTAACCTACCACCTCCCAAAAGCATACGTGACATGCGATCTTTCTTAGGACACGCCGGATTCTATAGACGATTCATAAAGGACTTTAGTCATCTCTCTCGTCCTTTATGTAATATTCTTCAAAAGGATACTCCATTCGAGTGGATTGAACAATGCCAAGAAGCTTTCACTGAGCTCAAGAGCATGTTGACTACCGCGCCCATCATGTAGCCACCCGACTGGAGTAAACCTTTTGAGATTATGTATGATGCATCGACTATGCTATTGGGGCAGTGTTAAGCTAGAGAAAAAGAGAAGAAGCCTTACGTGATTCACTATATGAGTAGAACTTTAAATTCTGCCCAAGTGAACTATTCTACTACGGAGAAGGAACTCTTAGCCGTAGTGTTCTCTTTGGACAAATTTAGGTCTTACTTGATCGAATCTAAGATCATTATCTACAAAAACCATGCGACGCTGAAGTACCTTATTTCTAAGAAGGATGCTAAGCCTCAGTTGATAAGATGGATCCTCCTACTCCAGGAATTTGATATAAAAATACGAGACAAAAGGGAGTAGAGAACATAGTGGTTGACCATCTCTCTAGGCTTGACCTGTCATGCCCCAAAATTGGGAACTGGGCTCACAAAATATTCGATTACCGAATCTGGTGCCGACAGCCTCTATAGTACCCCATTCTCAATTTCCAATGCTTATACGCCAGATTTCAATCCTGGGATCCTACAAGGAGGATTTTCACTGTAATTATTTTTTGTAGAGAAGCATAACCACAAGTATACCTAAATCACAAGAACAACATCATCATCACATATCCACTAATATGAACATTAGATTACAGTGCTGAAAGGGAAATACATAAATAACAAAATCTCCAAAGCGATCTGCCACAAGCTCTTGCCTTAACGCTGCTGTGACTTAATGTCACCTGCACGCAATAGTCGTGCATAAGCTTACTAAGAAGCTCAAAGGGTGGTGCGTGTGTGTTCAATGCATGTGCCAAGCATACAAATATCAGAGTAAGTGAAAATACTGGCAAGTCCATGAATACCATCAGTCTAATCTAGGATATGTGATGCAAGACATAGTAAGCCAAATGTCATATGCTGAGGATACAATGCATTATGCAAATCCTGATAAGTCCATAAATACGATTAGTCATATCCAGGCTATGTAATGTAAAAGAAATGACAAGGCTGGTGTGTGTAGTTGGGATGACAGTATGTGGTATCGTAAGATATAGGGTTCATCACAAGGGACTCCTATCCAAATTAGTCCCATACTTGAATTTGGATAGCTAGACTCCATGTGGTAAACTCTTGATCTCAGGCTAGTTGCACGTCTAGCTGAAATCATGGCCATTGCGAAGGTACACATAATGATTTAGTTGCGCGCTACCAGCCCGAGTGGATAGTAAATGAATGAATGAATGAGTTAAATGTTGAACATGTCCACATTTCAGTATAGCTCATCTCTAGGATATCACCGGGGTCTAGTACACTCCACACTAGCTCTCGCCTCACTAGCCACACAACCAAGTAAGTGGAAAAGACCTCACTACCCACCTAGCCAATGGTCTGCCAATAATACCCGGCTCGTCGATAGCGGACCCATTTACGAGCTGGTCAAATTCAGCCTAGCTTACAACCCCCTACCCTCGGGTGGATAAGGCCACACCCCCTTTCAACTGAGCACGATCAGTGGGAGATGCCGCCTATTAGTATTTGGCTCTCGGGCGCTCATGTTATCCACCCGGTCTCGATATTAGAGCATCCTCTGGTACCAAGAGGGTTTAGGGACTTTCACCCACAGACATACTAAATGCCCATATGCTAGAACCAAACATTTTTGGTATCCCATCTGGTCATCCACGATATGCCTGTGGTGGCCACAGCCCTTGTACCACTAAGGCATAAAGTGATCATGTCACACAAAATGCGAGATGCGTAAATCATATCATCCAGTCATGCATCAAACCTACGCATACCGCGCGATCAAGTGGGACAACTTCGTCTCACAAGGAGTACCCTAAATGTCTTAGCCCAAAGGCAAATGCTATGATCAATCATTTCTCACAACATGCATACAAATAATGCGTATGGGCATATGGCATGATGTCATACTAAGAATGTTCTCAGTGTATACTGCTAGACTAAGTATACTAGCATGTTATCAGATATATCATGCAATACTCGGCAAAATAGGCTCATACATCAAGATAGACTCCACACAGTGGATATACCAAATATAATACCACATATTCTTCCATCTACGACAAGGGGTGATGATGCACTCTCCTCTAGACAGCGGATGGCCCAGATGATACACTAATGTCAAGGATGGACCTCACACTTGTCTCAACAAGGAGATGAACGGTGTGGATGGTATGTACATGTCACGAGGTTCTAGTAAATGAGGTACAAAGGTAGGATACATCTCTCGTGGTTAGTCAAGTGGGTATACAACAAGGTGAGTTCATGGGGTGAGCTAACAGGGTAAACAATTGGGCTTTCTCAATCTCTTATCATGAATAAACTTGGCTTTCTTATGGGGCCTGATACAAACACAAAGTGGGCTTGGTGGAGTTCATGCATTTAGGACTATGTGTCCTTCCAAACCACTACCAAAAAACTGGGCAAAGGCTATGGATAAAAGCCGTAGCCATAGATCTATGGCTATGGTTTTAGTCCATAGCACGACCGTAGTCGTAGGTGTCGAAACAATAGGTCTTGAACCTATGGCTACGGATTTAATCCGTAGCTATAGATTCCAATAGCTACATATATAATCCGTAGCAATTATATCTGTAACGAAAACCACAAATAGCTACATATATTATTTGTAGCTAAAAGTCCGTAGCAATATGCCAAATTTAATAATGGCTATAACTGTCAGATAACCGACTACGGTCAATATCCGTAGCTATTTCGTACATTAAAAAAAAATATAATCATTTGTTCATTCAATTACCACCTGCATAATCATTCATTCATTCCATTACAATTAATTACAATCCTTCATTCAATCAATTACAATTACAATCCTTCATTCAATCAATTACAATTATAATCAATTATAATCTTTCATTCAATCAATTACAATTACAATTACAATAATGATGAAATATAAATCTTTGGCTTCATTAGAGAAATTTGCTCGACTTCACCCTGAAATTTCAATGATAAAGAATTGAAAGAGAAGATATATTTTGATGGTGTGATATTTCTTTCACAAGAAAATAGGTCTTTTTCAGCCATCACCCACCTGAAGAATCAAAAACCGATTGTTTTCCAAGTCCACTCCTTTTCCTTTCAATTTCTTAGTGACCTCTGTAAAATTACTTCCACGGTCATTTATGTAGTACTTTGAAGAGTTATCTTGAAATGCAACTCTAGTAATGACAAAGTCACTTCTTGTAACAGCTTCGTATATTCCATCATCCTACAAATAGTCATGGCATTCATAAATCAGAATGACCATTGGGGGAAAGAAAAACAAAGTGAAAGAAGTGCATCATGTATAACCATTTTATTTTTCTTTTTTCTTAATGAATTAATAAAAACTCAAAAAGGAATGAAATTTACAAAAAATAAAAGGTCTCACCATATGGTTTGTAGGGCCAAAATATACGTCTGGACGATTTCTGCAAGGACGACCATCGGTAGCCACAAGTACCCACTTCCTAAGGAATGGTCTCACCATATGATTTAGGTTATAAGTTTATGTTAATGTCATAGGTTATAGGTTTAGGTTTAGGTTTAGGTTATAAGTGTAGGTTATAGGTATAGGTTTAGGTTAGGTTATATGTTAAGGTCTAGGGAATTGAGTTTAAGTTATAGGTTATAGGTTATAGGTTAAGGTTTAGGTTATAGGTTAAGGTTTAGGTTTAGGTTATAAGTTTAGGTTTAGGTTATAGTTTTGGGATTTGAGAATAGGTTTAGGTTATAAGTATATGTTTAGGTTAATGTTGTAGGTTATAGGTTTAGGTTATAAGTTTATGTTAATGTTGTAGGTTTAGGTTTAGGGATTTGAGAATACATTTAGGTTTTAGGTTTAGGTTTATGTTTTAGGTTTAGGTTAAGGTTATAAGTTTAGGTTATAGGTTTAGGATTAGGTTATAGGTTATAGCTTTAGGGAATTGAGAATAGGTTAAGGTTTAGGTTTAGGAAATTGGGTTCAGGCTCGGGATCGGGTTTAGGTTTAGGTTAGGGAGTTGAGATTAGGATTAGGTGTAGGTTTAGGTTAAGAGATTTGAGAATACATTTAGGTTTCAGGTTTAGGTTATAGGTTTAGGTTATAGGTTAAGGTTTGGTTATAGGTTATAAGTTTAGGTTATAGGTTATAGGTTATAGGTTATAGGTTTTGGTTTAGGTTAAGGTTATAGGTTTAGGTTTAGGTTAAGGTTTAGGTTTAGGTTATAGGTTATAGATTTTAGGTTATAGGTTATAGCTTTTGGGAATTGAGAATAGGTTAAGTTTTAGGTTTAGGAAATCGGGTTCGGGTTCGGGTTTGGGATTGGGTTTAAGTTTGGGTTTTCAAGTTTAGGTTAGGGAGTTGAGATTAGGATTAGGTGTAGGTTTAGGTTTAGGGATTTAAGAATACATTTAGGTTTTAGGTTTAGGTTATAGGTTTAGGTTTAGGTTAAGGTTTGGTTATAGGTTATAAGTTTAGGTTATAGGTTATAGGTTATATGTTAAGGTTTAGGTTATAGGTTTTGGTTTAGGTTAAGGTTATAGGTTTAGGTTTAGGTTTAGGTTTAGGTTTAGGTTTAGGTTATAGGTTATAGGTTATAGGTTATATGTTATAGGTTATAGTTTTTGGGAATTGAGAATTGGTTAAGGTTTAGGTTTAGAAAATCGGGTTCGGGTTCAGGATCGGGTTTAGGTTTGGGTTTTTAAGTTTTGGTTTAGGTTTAGGTTAGGGAGTTGAGATTAGGATTAGGTGTAGGTTTAGGTTTAGGGATTTGAGAATACATTTAGATTTAGGTTTTAGGTTTAGGTTAAGTTTATAGGTTTAGGTTTAGGTTATAGGTTATAGGTATAGGTTTTGGGATTTGAGAATAGGTTTAGGTTAAGGTTTAGGTTTAAGTTTAGGTTTAGGTTATAGGTTATAGGTATAGGTTTATGTTTAGATTAAGGTCTAGGTTTAGGTTATAGGTTTAGGTTAGAGAGTTGAGATTAGGATTAGGTGTAGGTTTAGGTTTAGGAATTTGAGAATACATTTAGGTTTTAGGTTTAGGTTTTGGGATTTGAGAATAGTTTTAGGTTATAAGTATAGGTTTAGGTTGGGTTATAGGTTAAGGTTTAGGGATTTGAGTTTAGGTTATAGGTTTAGGTTATAGGTTATGGGTTATAGGGTTTAGGTTATAGGTTTAGGTTATAGGTTATAGGTTTAGGTTTAAGTTATAGGTTTAGGTTTAGGTTTAGGTTTTAGGTTTAGGTATAGGCTTAGGTTATAGGTTATAGGTTATATGTTTAGGTTAAGGTTTAGGGATTCGGGTTCGGGTTTGGGTTTGGGTTCAGGTTTAGGTTATAGGTTTTGGTTTAGGTTATAGGTTATAGGTTTAAGTTAAGGTTTAGGTTTAGGTTATGTGTTTTGAGATTTGAGAATAGGTTTAGGTTATAATTATAGGTTTAGGTTGGGTTATAGGTTAAGGTTTAGGTTTAAGTTTAAGTTTAGGTTATAGGTTATAAGTATAGGTTTATGTTTAGGTTAAGGTCTAGGTTTAGGTTATAGGTATATGTTTTGGGATTTGAGAATAGGTTTAGGTTAAGGTTGTAAGTATAGGTTATAGGTTAAGGTTTAGGTTTAAGAAATTGGGTTCGGGTTCGAGATCAAGTTTAGGTTTGGGTTTAGATTTTAGGTTATAGGTTATAGGTGTAGTTTATAGGTTAAGGTTTGGGTTATAGGTTAAGGTTTAGGTTATAGGTTATAGGTTATAAGTATAGGTTTAGGTTTAGGTTAAGGTCTAGGTTTATGTTATAAGTATAGGTTTTGGGATCTGAGAATAGATTTAGGTTAAGGTTATAAGTATAGGTTATAGGTTAAGGTTATAGTTTAGGTTAAGGTTATAAGTATAGGTTATAGGTTTAGGTTTAGGTTTATGTTTAAGTTAAGGTTTAAGTTATAGGTTTTGGTTTGGGGTTAGGTTATAGGTTATAGGTTATAGGTGATAGCTTTAGGGAATTGAGAATAGGTTTAGGGTGTGATTTAGGTTAAGGGTGTGGTACTTATAAATATAGATATAAACATGGCCTGTCTAAATGGCCAGGCCCCTCTAATGCTATCCATAAAAAATGAACAGCTTCATCACGGTCATAACAGCGGTTCCCACCTTCCAGGGACCCCTGCTCATCCGGATAGCTCTGACACACATCCGGGTCTGCTCCATTAATTTTGAGCAAATACATAAACATGGTCTGTCCAAATGGCCAGGCCACTCCAATGCTATCCATAGGAAATGGACAGCTTCATCATGGTCATAACAGCAGTTCCCACCTTCCAAGGACCCCCTCTCAACATCCGGACAGCTTCGACGCACATCCGGGTCTGCTCCATCAATTTTTATGAAATTATGCCTGTCTTGCTCATGAGCATGCCTAATATTGCCAATGCATGGGATTCAGCACAAATACCTTTTCATGATTCAAAGAAGGGAACTCGAGGGTTTTCCTTACCTTCCATTGTATGCTTCACATACTTCTCCATGGCTGTGAGAAATGATGCCGGATGCTGCATTATTAACAAGTAAATGGCCCAATGCCTTGAATTAATCAGAGATAAGCCGATGACAAGTGTCGTCAAAGTCTTGGTAAGAAGTGTTTCAGAATAAAAAGAAAGAAATAACTATTCTAAGAGGCATCCCTATAAAATTGAAACTTGCTCAATCTTGATGAATGTTTCTCCATGCCCAAGATCAAGGCTTTTACATATTTCATAAAACTCAGACAACCTTTTAGCCTACAGCACATAAGTAGCTTAAGACATGCCGAACAAGCAAAAAATTCCTCCCAACTTAAATCAGCATGTAGTGAATGATCAAGGACATAAGGATAGTTTGGATATGGAGAGTAAGTACCTGCTGCCCTGCTTTTCGGTATATTTCAAGGGGCTTTGATAGTGTGATGCTGTTGCATCTTAAGAACAGAGGATAGTTTGTGTACATGAGAGAGAGAGAGAGAGAGAGAGAGAGAGAGAGAGAGAGAGAGAGAGAGAGAGAGAGAGAGAGAGGCATACAAATGAAGCCTATTAGTGTTTCTTCAGATGAGTAGAATGACATGACTTTTGGGCCAACTCATCTCTATGTTGGGCCCCCCATGATGATAGATGCTGTAGATGTCACACAGATTTCATATTCATTGTTCAATTCAGTTCATGTTCAGTATTGCAGTTTTAGGTCTGTGAGGTGTTTAATGAATCCAATTCACTAAATTCACTTCACCATTACCCTATTCAATTTGTGGTATTGATTTTCTATGTTTTCATACTCAATTCATCATTTTTTGAATCTGATTTTCACAAACTGCACTAGATCTCATTACATGTCTTGAGTTCAAGTCATCTTAAGTCCAACCTTTGACCCTTCTTATGAAATGAAGCCATGTGAGCATGGGTAACCTGACACGACAAACTTTGGAATTTTTAGCATGGGTAATCTGCCAATTCGATTTGCTCAATCTAGTACAAATGGCAAATTGTTTGCATGGAACTATTCATGGTAAATTTGCCAATCTACTGCAAGTATATAAAGAAATTCTTACATTTAAATAAATGCCATCGTGTTTTGCCCAAAACCTCATGCATCTCAAGGTCATGTAGAAATTCTGAGTAAAATGCAAACAAAAACAATCAGGGATTACAAGTTTAAAGGCACAAAGCTACTTGTGCAGGGATGTCAAGAGGGAATGTCACAACCTGAATATTTGGGACCAACAGCAAAATTCGATCTGTAACTTTGCACCCATTAAGACTACGGAAAGTTTGTTCATTAGTGTTCTGAAGTATCTGTTAACTCTCTATATCAAATTCAGCTCATTCAGATTCTGTTCCCTCATCATGTGAAGTTCTGTGTTGACTCACACTATGTAGCTGACTTAAGTTTGAAGTATATTTCATCCATATCACAATGATGGATTTGGGATACCGTGCAAACTAGCAAGTACCAGAGAGCTTCACATTCTCAAGGGTACCATCTACTTGAAAACCCAAATCAAACAACTTGAAAATAAAAATTAAAAAATAAAATAAACCTCTTTTTGCAGCCTTCTTTTGCAACAATCCAAAAACCAAAAAGAAGAAAAAGCAAAAAATCCAAATCAAAATGATTCTTTACTAACAAGTTATTTAAAAAATACATTTGAGGCCTTTGATTGCTACCTAATTAGACAAAAAACTAAATTTAGACTATAAACAAAAAATATTTAGGACTGCTACCTATGCAACATGTAGATCCACTTCCAAGAAAAAGATCTAGACATGTTAGTAACAAACAACTATTCATCAATATCATGTAATTGAAATGTTGCAAGCTCAGTGCATGATAAGAAATTCTTACTTGCACCCATATTGGTAATTACACAAACTCCTCTTTCCACAGCCGAGGTAGGAGTAAAGACATCCAATCTAAAACTACACAAGCATTGGAAAGTGGGACTGAAGAAACCAAAGGACATTTTGTCAGAGTGAAGATCCCACATTTGTGGGCCCACGTTGATGCATGTGTTTTATCCACGCCATACATCCATATGGGGAAAATAAAAGATGTCCAAATGTTCAGATTCAAGAGTGAGGTGTGTAAAAATCATATGCCAATACGATTCAATTAACAGACATATACAAGTTATAACAACGGCAAACAGAAAATGATCGATGGAGACAATAAGCATATAGACCAAATTCAACATTTCGAAACTCATGATGGCAAAGAAAATTGAGCTTCAAAGGTTTAAACGGATATTGCCTCCCAATTGTCTCGAGTTCCTTCTAGCATTTCCCATTCAAACTGTCAAATATTGTAATGAATAAACGGTCGACATGTCCAAGATCTACAGGTCCACGAATAGTTTCTCACCAATGCAAATATAAGTTATATAGCTACAAGATATTCACTACAAGAAGCCTAGCCTATGCTCCACCCTAACATTACTTGAGCCAAGGTTTAGCTACGATCCAATTCAATTGGCATGCAGAATTCTCAAAAACTAAGTCATGCATAAAAAAATAATAAAATAAAATCAAAGACAACCTGAGAGGGCAAAGAACTCAAATTGCAAAGGCATGAAACAAAGATACCTCTAATTCAATCATGTGCCGAAAGGCATGAAACAAAGATACCTGTAATTCAATCATGTGCCCAAAGGCATGAAATAAAGATACCTCTAATTTCTTGTAATGGTTGGAAACATGCTTGCGAGAGTAAGCAACATCAGTAGAGATCCAAGAGTGCCTTTAAAAAGAAATTAAAACAAGAAATTCACCTATAGTGGTAACAGAACCAGAAAAACAAATTTTTGCTGCACCTTCAGTGGAGACAACTGCAGATGTTGAAGTAGAAGAACCTGCAAAAGAATCACATAAAAAAATTACACAATCACAACAACATGGGTACATTCGGAAACCGAGTAGGCAATCCATAGCCAAGGCCATCAACCTCGAGAAGTAAACAAGTGGCTAAAGGAGTAGAATGGCAATAGAGTATCAATTACACAAGGGAAGCCACTTTATACCAGTTTTTTCCATAAATAAGAAAAAAATAAAAAACAAGAAAGATTCCACCATGAGTACACAGAAAATTCAAAACAAGGTGAACATTTGAAATTGCGAGTTGGAGACCAATAAGATTCACAAAGGCCATATATCAACCAATTAAGGGGAAAAAATAATTGAAACTTTACAAATAGAAAATATCAGTGGACTTTCAGGGGCATAACCACAACAATGACATGGAAAGAAAAATGTCCAAAACATTGAAACAACCTAAGAAGGATAAGACCATATGGAGTTACACCAGTAGCAGATTGCTGCAGTGAATATCTATAAGAGAAATAATTATAAAAATTATTTACCTTTATGAGGAAACAAAAACCAATTTCCTCACTCTTGGCTTTCCCAAAAAAAGGGGAGTTGTCAAATCAGAGGAAATCAGTCCTTTCCTCCATTGAATCACATTTTCCACCAATCTAGACATCCACTAGGATTTGACATATTCTTCAAGCATATTTCCTTCCATTTATCCTAAGTAGTGCTGTAATGACCCGGAAAATTTTGTGCCAGGACCCGAGTACTACCTCTATTCTTTCCTTAGTAGTTAATTGGGGTAATTAGCACTAAACTCGATTGCTTGTGAAATTAGCATCAATCACTTTAAATTTGATCTGCATGACTCAAAATCTGTAGAATAGTGAGCGCTAGGTTACTCTGAAATCTGGGATTCATCGCTAAATCCAATTGCTCTTGGGAATTTTTGGAAGCTTTGGATCGGACCTGGACCGCGCGTTGTAAGTCCGATAGCGATGATATTAGGCTATTTTGGTCACCATGTTGGACTTGGCCATCACCTCAAAAATCAAGTCCAGATGATGTTCTGAGTCGATTTGATTGAGTCCGGAGTGAAGAGTGTGAGAACGGTGAGAAATTAAATAAGACTATGAAATCTGAGTCGTGTCGCTTGCACGATGATTTTAAGTAATCTGACGGTTGGATTCTAACCCAATTTCACCCTTTGATCAGGAAAGATGGCCCAGGCATGTCCTTGTGCTTGTGGACCTGATTGAGATTCGATGACCATTGAATTGAGTGTGGTCCGCCACGGCTGATCTGAAGATCCGATCGGTACGAAAACTCAGCCTGACTAAGATCCATGGTTAGTGAGCTTAAGTCCGACCTTTCGTGGAAAAAGGCCCCCCGGAAGTGTTCCGTTGGATCGAGAGAAGCCTGTTTTGGTTATAACCTAAGTATACCTTGGCCCTGGGGTTATTTTCATCAATGTTAGGCCTATATATAGACCTTAAAACCCTAACTCTCTTTTCCATACAAATTTCCTAACCCTAGCTAAGAAAGAGAGAGGAAAAGAGAGAGAAAGTGAGAGAGAAGTTGGTGAATCATCTTAGATTCTTTTCTGTTCTTCTTCATCCTTAAACCATCGCTTTAGAATCGTCATTTCGGCGATTCTAAGTTCCTTCTTTGGGTAAGTTAACCTAACCCTAATCTGTTTTAGAGCTTAGAATAGCTTATGTGTTATTGTAGCTCATTTCTATTCTTGCTTTAGGTTATCTAGTCGCCGTTGACGAAGACATATCGTCTGAATCAGTTCGGTGTTGTATTTCTGGTTTAAGGTGCGAACTTTAATTGTATAGGTTATGGTTTTCAAGGCTTTTAATGTTAGCTAATGGTTTATTCTTGTTATGGATGGAATTTCACATGTCAAATGCTATGTTTATCTTGCGTTCCTGATATGCATGTGCTATATTGCGATTTGTGTATTCTATGTATATGTAGGAAGTACCGTATACGTATAAAATATGAACCTGTGTTTGCCATGATTAATTGTCATATACTGATGCTGATTGTATGTGTGACTATTCCTTGGCAAAAGGAATTGCCCAAATGCGTGTATTTCAACATACGACATGTATGTTGAATTATGTATTCTAAGTGTTTGTAGAAATGTCTGTATGATTTAAAGTGTGATATATTAACCTATTTGCGGGCATTGAGAAGCGATTCTCAACACTCCTATTGATGTGTATGATTTCTTACATGCAAGTCATATTCCTTGTTGTTTAAGTTCCAGTATTACTTGTGTGTAAATCCATGTTAAGTTGATATTCTTCAAATGCTTACATACCACATGATTTAAGTCGTTGTTTCATTACTATTCTAGATTGTTGGTATGAATATCTGTTGTAGTGAAATGTGTTTGGGACTATGAATTAGTCCAGGAGATCGGTAATCGGCCTTGAATTCGTGGCTGAGGTTGCTTTCGCCACATAGGACGTGATTAGATGAACCCGAGTCGTATTAGAGTTGTCGGCAGTGGTTTGGCCACATGGAGTGTTTGCGCACTCTATGTCGTTCAACCCAATGTGCGCTCGTGCTAGTCGAGTTCGTCAAGTAACCCGATTGTCCGATGTATGTTCACCATGTATGGACGCTATTGTTTGAATCTAGGGTACCAAACTTACCAGTGCAAATCCTGTAAACCATTGTACCTTGATCCCCTAAGACTCATGAGCCGGACATGGTGGTATGGGACACCATGGTCGAGCTGTCGGCCTACGCTGGGGTGACGAGCCTCCCCGTAGTGACCAGTGAGCAACTAAACTCGTGAGCCGATTATGGTGGTATGAGACACTATATTCGTGCTATCGGCCTACATTGATTGGTGACGAGCCCTTTGTAGTGACCTCGAGCATGCCTGGATACCGCATTGAGGTGACGAGCCTTAGTATAGTAACGAAGGTATAATAGGCATGCATTGATTGGTGACAAGCCCTTTGCAACGACCTAAAACCATATGATCGTATGAGATGATCTAGGACTGACGACCCTAGAATGGATCACTATTTGGACGTTGATATGAGGAAGGTACCTTAGCTTCCCAATCCTGCTGTATGAAAAAGACTAATAATAACTTAGTAATCATGTTCATGCACCGCATTTGCATGTGCTTTGAAGACGTGGCACACTTTGAGGCGATGTCATGCGTAACGTAAGATGAAGACGCTAAGGGTGTACGCGTGAGGGCACGCATCATTCTACATACATCCTTGCATTAACAAGAGTACTTAGGACATGTTTGATTGTTCTGCTTTACCATTACTGCTTGATTGAATTGATAACATGTTAACCTTTGCTTCATTGTTCCACTGAGTTGATCACTCATCCCCTCGTTCTGGGGTGGTGTTTAAACACCCACCAGACTCTGTCTTAGTTACAGATGTTGATGAGACCTCTGAGGCAGAGTAGGAGATCGAGGATGATGAGGCTGCTTTCTCTTTCATGTAGTTTTCAGGCGGTTTCTAGTGAGCCTTGTTTTGATGTGTGGGATTCTGGGATTTCTTTTGGGATTAAATGATGTAACTTGATACTTGTAATTTTGATAGTAACACTTGTAAAATGACCTGGTATGTATATGTATTTCAGGGATTTGCACATGTACACTTATATTTCTTTAAGTCTTTCGCTTGCGTTCTTCACTTATCCCTGAATTATATTTGCAGTTTGGCTTAATCTATTCCATGTTTTATGCACTCATACAGACAACATACATCCATTATTCAATATGTTGCATAAGTGATGTTTTGAAACTCGGGAGCTGAGTTATGCTCGACCCTCGAATTTCAGGGCGTTACAAGTGCCCATCCAAATGGAATCTCTCAGTTGGTCCAACAGTGAAAATGAAATTTCTCAAAATGGCCCATAGAGATGAAAAGGACAGTCTTGAAAATGCAATCAGTTGCTTAGTGCAACGAAGTTCTGTCCTTTGTGCCCATCCAAATGGAATCTGGCCATGGCTAGACTTTGGGCGAGGCATCCACCAAATGTCTTTCTTTTAATCTAGAAAAGGGCCAGTACCTATGAGATTGAAAGCCAGTATTTTCAAGTGTGGTAGCTAGGCCAGTTTGGATCGTCCCCATTGAGCAATTTGGGTTAAGATGTGCCTGTTTGTGACATTTGGGGGTTAGGGGTCAAGCTCAGGTCTAGATTTTGGGCCAATTTACTAAATGGATTGGGCTTTGTATGGCCCTTGACCTGACTCAAACCCGACCCATTGCCACCCCTAGGAAAATCCCTCCGTCCAACTTCTGGGGTACATCCAAACAACCCGTTTATACTTTTCCCATTAATAATATATGCAAAATGTAGGGAATAACAGCACTAGCAGCTAAACAATGAAGACCAATAAACAAGATATACTGCAACTAAAAAGAAAATGGCTATTTTTTTTTAGTTCCTGTAACTCTATTTGTTTTCAGCTCAATATCATGTCTTGTATAAAAACCTGGAACTTACCCGTTAGCAAAAAATTACATAATACTAATGAAGCAAAATAAAGGAATGCGAGCAAGGAAACCCTTGGGTGCATGGTAATTAATGCTTTGGAAAAGCCAGAGCCACCACAAGGTGGAAGGGCTACCTAAAAATAAGCTAAAGTGACTTCTGTCATGGTGAGCCGCCATGGACATCGGCTAAGGAGTGTGGTGGTGTATTATGATCCCAATGGTTTTAAGTAGGGGTGGCAATGGGTGGGGTTTAGACTGGGTAGGGGTTAGCACAAGCCCGACCCATTTACAAAATGGACCAAGAATTCATTCCCAAACCCTACCCAAAGTAAAGGGTTCGTCAACATTAAAGGGAACAGACAGGTAGAAAAACCAGCATAGAAGACTGTACATTGACGGCCATGGATGAATCTGTTTACTTTTAAGTAGCAAAAGGGAGTTCCAAATAAGAGATTCAAAGTCACAGAAGATTACATTTTCCATTCAATGTAGGAAACTTCTTTCATAAAATAATCAGAAACAAATAGAAGAACATGCAATGACAGCTGCTGAGAATAGCCACAAAAATTGAAGCAAGGAAACTCACTTTCCATGTTGTTCTTGCACACTCTGAGTGGCGGATTTTGTGATTGTTTCATGCTTCAAATGCCCAAAAAAATCTGCAGAACTAAAATTAGTAGAGCATAGACTTGGAGATATCGACTTAGAAATAGCCTTTCACATTTACATCAAACAAATGAAATAAAGGGTCAACTAAAAGTAAAGAAAATACTGACGATCCTTGGATTTGATATGAAAATTTAGCTACACAGCAATTTGCCTTCATTGAGGGTTGAAGAATGTCACCACAGAAACAAATGAAAAAAATTACAACAGCATCAATAGTAATCACAACAAAGTTCTACCACCAAAACCTTCTTTGTTGAGCCATTTCATCAAACAGTTAGTATGCATGAAATCTGAAAGAGAGAGAAAAAAGATATAGAGAGAGGAGTAGATCAAACATATGAAGAGGAACCTCTGATTCCTTCGATTTTAAGAGATGTCACAAAAATATGAAAGGATGGTGGAGATGCATGGCTGCAGAATGGCGGATACAAACCCATGTAGGAGCTTCATGACTGCTGCAATGGAGGTCCGAGCAAGATGATGATGTGAGGGAGATAGAAGATATGACAGAGATGCATCGGAGAGAGAGGGAGGCGAATGAGAGAGATGGAGTAGGTGAGAGATAGAGAGAGAGAGGGAAAGGAGATCGGGAGAGAGAGAAAGAGAGGGAAAGAGGAGAACATGAGCAGTGATCGGGGGAGAGAGAGAGAGAGAGAGAGAGAGAGAGAGAGGAGACTGGGAGCAGAGATCGGGAGAGAGAGGGAAATAAGGGAATGGAAAGAGAGAGGGAGAAGAGAGGAAAAGGTTTTTTGGGCGCAGCTCTGTTTTGAGCGCGCGCCCTTTTTTTTGGCGTGGAGACGGACCAACACATGGACGGTCCTGTCAGGGGCTCCGTTGGGCCCACTATGATGTATTTGGTTTATCCATGCCATCCATTCATTCTGATAATTAAATTTAGCATGTGATCCCCAAAAGGAGGTAGATTAAAGACCTAAGTGGACCACACCATAGGAAGAACATGTGATTTAATCTCCACTGTTTCCTACCATGTGGTCCACTTAAGCCTTCGATCTACCTACCTTTTTGGGTTCGTACCCTAAAATGATATTTCAAAACATATGGATGGCTTAGATAGAACACATATATTGTGGTGGGCCCCATAGAACCCCCCACACTACCGTCAATTTCTAATTGTCCAGGTTGGTGTAGAATCTATTAGCTACGGATAAAACTCGTAGTAAATTAGCTACGGTTTATATCCGTAGTAAAAAACTAATATAGTCCGTTGCCTTTGCTCAATTTTTTGGTAGTGAACAGATTGGGTAGCCCGCTCAACACCTAAGTGGGCCTTAGGTATGGTCACTAAACTTGGGCAAAAGATATATTTAGGTGGGCCTCATTTCTATGGAATGCCTGGTATGAACATAATGTGGGCTCCAAGGTTTGGACAATCATACAGGGCATGGTGGGAAGCACCATTATCAATGGGGGCCCAAGGGTTTGGGATAGCCTAACAAGGGGAGAAGGGTATCACTAACATTGATGGGGGCCCAAATCATGGTCTATCTATCACACATGTGGGATCCTACCCATAGTTGGGGTGAAAGAAATGATGGGAGGTGAAATAGTGGGTCTTTAGAAGGTTTTCAATGGTGGACATTTAACCACCACTATTCCTATGGTGTGGTCTGCTTGGGATTTGGATCTAACTCTCAGTGGGGCCCACGACCCTTAAACTATCTGGAAAGTAGATGGACGGCGTGTATAGCACGTACATCATGGTGGGCCTCCCAAGGCAGTGGGGCCCACGGCTTGAAAAATGGATAAACGGTGTGTATATAACACATACATCATGGTGGGCCTTACAAGACAATGGGGCCCACGGCCCTGAAAGTAGATGGGAAAAAGGATGGACAACATGCATATAGTATATACATCATGATGGGCTACACAAGGGGACCCCATAGTGGACGCCTAACCCATCAATCTGTTGGTGGGCGTCCACCTGATTTCTAGACCTATTGCATCTGAACTGGGGAAAGGTGTGGGGGCCCCACAATGGATGGGTAGCATGGATGTAAAACATATACAACATGGTGGGCCACTTTAGACGGTCAGCCCAGCTACATACTAGATCCTTATGGCGTCCAAACAGATGGGCAACCTGGATAAAATTCATACACATGGTGGGCCTTGCACATCATAAATGGGCTCTCACCTGTTGCTGGTTAGTGTGGATGAAAAATACATGCATCATGAGGGACCAATGACTACTGCTGGACGTTCAGCCTAGCTGGGCTGCTGTCCCTTTCGGGCATCCCACAGATGGATGGTCTAGATAAAATGCCCATAAAAGGTGGGGCCCACCTTCAAATTGTTCACCAGGAGGTGGGCCCGGTCCAGGTGGGCCACAAAATGGATGGATAGCATGGTTATGACACATACATCATGGCAGACCCTGTTGGACACCTGTCCAGAAAAAACATGGATCTGCATAAATTCTGGGCCACCTTAAGGGTTGTGTGGGTGAAAAACTTACATCACGGTGGGTCCCACAGGGGCGTGGGCCACCCAGGAAGTGGGCCGACCCCACACGACCACCCCATTCAATGGGCCCAGCGTGTAAACAGATACATCAAGGTGGTCCAACGGCCAGCAGTTCCTGCTACTGGGCCTGCCGCTGGACCTGCCCAATTTTGGGCTCACGTCCTGAAATGATCTCTCCAAATGGACGGTGGATGCAACATACATTCATCAAGGTGGGGTCCACATGGGTGGGCCACCCCACTTAACAAATCAAGGTGATATTTGTGGTTTCCCTTCAAACAGGGCTTGCCTAAAAATGGGCAGCAAATGTGTTGCTGGATGGTCAACAAGGTGGGCCCTTCTTGGTGGACGGCTTGGATGAAATACATATATCATAGTAGGGTCCACACAGGTGGTCCATACACCTGGGGATCAAGCTAACCTTTATGTTTTCCTTCTCCCTCCAACTAGGCTTGCATGACCAGTTGGTCATACAGGCCCAATCTGGGTAGCGAGGTAGGCCCTGTTCGTTAGACAGTGGGCATCCCATTGCTGGACGGTCTGGATCATCATACATACTTCAAGGTGGTCCACAATCAGAGAAAGGGGGGGAGAGAGAGAGAGAGAGAGAGAGAGAGAGAGAGAGAGAGAGAGAGAGAGAGAGAGAGAGAGAGAGAGAGAGAGAGAGAGAACATGAGGCGGGGGAGCTTCACCACTATGAGCTCCCTAAGAGCTTACTACATACATGGTCCCAGAATAGGTGGGCCCCAAATCAAAAAATCAGGTGAAAAACCTTATCCCCACCATAAAATCAAGGCCTAGATGGCCATTAACTAATTGCATATCAATTAAACATCATGGTGGGGTCCATGGAGAATTGCCCCATCATGGGATAAACATATGAATCATGGTGGGCCATTGGCCACACCTTGGGTCCAAAATGGGATCCCTACCATTAACCAGTTGGCCCCCACTTGTCCCATGAATGAAAATGAAGATCTAACCCTACAAACACCCACCTATTGCTCCTCTTCTTTATCTCCTTGGAATCCTTGGCTCTTAAGCTCTCTCTTTGATGGTGGATGATGAAGTTTGGATGGTTGGATGGTGAGATTGGATGGTAGGGAGATGGGTCTTCTCTTGGCTTCTCTTTTCTCTCCTTAGCCTTTTTCTCTCTTGGTTGCTAGGGAAATGGAGGGAGAAATGAGATGGAATGAGTGAGAATGGGTGTTGTAAGAAGAGGTGACATGGAGGGTATGGGCTTAGTTGACTTTTGGGGGCATGGGGTATGGGTTGCCTTACATTGTCTGTAAAAAAAGGGATGAGATAGGTATGAGTTAATTTGACTTGATGATGAGAGAGGTATGGGTAGAGATTCCTCTCTCCCAACCTGGAATCTCCTTGGATTCATTGTGCATGGTGTTTCCTCAAAATATATGCTGGCCCACTACTCCTAGCCTAGGTATCACATTGGTGCACAAGTCGCGGCATTGGAGCCGCGGTGAGGGTGCGGTCGCGAGGGTATAACTTTTGGGTTGAGTCAACTCTGATCTTTCGGATGCGACTTAAGGTCATACGCATTCACTGTCCATAGGTCATGGGTCACCGGAATTCAACGGAAAGGATCGCGGGAGTTGGACAAAAAGTACGGTATAAGGATATGGGCCTTACATGACCTCCCCGAATCCCTTGAGCCGACACCTATAAATGATATGTTTCCTGATGAACAATTGTTTAAACTCTCCCAAGTACCTTGGTTTGCTAACATTGTAAATTATCTTGTCATAGGTTTTATGTCGACATATTGGACTGCGCAAGATAAGAAAAAATTATTCGCCGAGGTACGTTAGTTTTTCTGGGATGCTCCTTATTTGTTTAAACATTGCTCAGACCAAATTCTAAGGAGATGTGTGCCAGACAATGAACATCAAAATGTCATCTCCTTTTGTCACTCTCAGGCCTGTGGTGGTCACTTTTCTGCTAAAAAGACCACGGCCAAAATTCTGCAGTGTGACTTTTACTGGCCCACCATGTTCAGAGATACTTATGAGTTTTGCAAAGCTTGTGAGCATTGTCAGAAATTGGGAGGGTTGTCCTGTCGAAATATGATGCCTCTGAACCCAATTCTAATCATCGAAGCATTTGATTGTTGGGGCATCGATTTCATGGGACCATTCCTCCAATCCTTTGGGAATATTTACATTTTGTTAGCAGTAGACTATGTCATGAAATGGGTTGAAGTGATCTCGTGTTGGAACAATGATCATAAAATGGTCATTCGATTCTTAAAAGAAAATATCTTTTCCCGGTTTGTAACGCCTCGGACCATCATTAGTGATGGAGGTTCACACTTTTGTAATAGGCCATTTGAGAACTTGTTGAAGAAATATAGCATCTCTCATAAAGTGAGTACTCCATACCACCCGTAGACAAGCGGGCAAGCCGAGATTTCCAACAGGAAAATTAAACGAATTCTGAAAAAAATAGTTAACCCTAACCGTAAGGATTAGTCAATTTTCTTGACTGATGCCTTATAAGCTTACCGTATAGCTTTTAAAACCCCCATTAGAATGTCTCCCTTTAGACTCGTTTATGAAAAAGCTTGCCACTTGCCTATGGAGCTAGAGCATAGAGCCTACCGGGCTATCAAAAATCTAAACTTTAACTTAGATAATGCTGGCTCACTACGCAAGCTCCAACTAAATGAACTTGAGAAAATATGGAACAACACTTATGAGAACTTGAGAATTTACAAGGACAGGATGAAGGTATTCCATGATAGGAACATCCTTCGAAAATCATTCATAACCAGTTAAAAAGTCTTTCTATACAATTCTTAGTTACATCTTTTTTCAGGAAAACTTCGATCTCATTAGACTAGCCCTTTCACTGTTATTAATGTCTATCTTCATGGGGCCATCAAGATAAATAATCTGACAAGCGGCAATGTTTTCAAAGTGAATGGACATCGTCTTAAGCCATTTTTTGAGAAGTTTGATTCAAAGGACATGACCATGCCTCTGACTAATCCTGTGTACCTGGATTGACCTCCTAGTCTGATGGAGGTGTAGTTAGGTTTATTACTTTCATAGAATTTAAGATTAGGATAGTTTGATTTCAGTTTGTTTAGTCTTCGTGCTAACCCATTTACATGTTAAGAACTTTGAAAAAGTTTCGATTCTCCATCTTCAGGTATTATCTCTCCATCACTTCCCATTTCTTTTCGTTGTCTCATATGCATTGCATGCTCATATCTTTTACAATGAGGACAATGTAGGTTTTAGGTTGGGGGTGCGGATTAGGTAAACTAATCAGTGTTTTCTTAGTTTTGAGCTAAAATTGTGAAACTTTTTATTTTTTCAAGTTAAAAACATGTTTGTGAAGTGATAATTTGTGGAATTAAGAATGCTTTGAGTATGATGATAACATGAAGATTGAACTTTGAATTATTGGAGTTTAATTTACCGAGTAAACTATGGTCTAAATTCTTGCATTTAGTTGATTAAGAGGAAGTTTGAATATCATGTTAATCTAAGTCACAAGACACGTTCAATTTGCTTTCTGTGAATAGTACTAAAATTTTTGATTGTTAGTATGTATATCATTGAAAGATATTTAGAATTAAGTCTGGGGAATTTTATCCACCTTAAAAGATGAAAAGAACTAGTTAAAAAATAATGAGATCGACAGAAAGGTCATGTATGGTGAAAAGACTGTAAAAGAATGTAAAGTCTGAAAAGAATGAATAAAAACAGACAGTCGATATAAAATCAAAAACTAAAAAAAGAAGGGGAAGGGGATAAGTTCGGAATCAACACTTGATTATTCAAGTAATCCTGAGGTGATGCGCATAGCTAACATTAAGAAATGATAGTGTTTTTATGGAAAGTATGTTGGAAATCACTTAACACGTTGGAAAAACTTGATATATGAACTTATGCTCTTAATTGATTGATGAAGAACCTATTTAATTTATTTCTCATTTGATCCGGCTTTAGGTTTTCAAATTTTCACTCTCGCTTCTTTAGATTATACTCATTCATAGTTGTTTACACAAAAGATTATTTTCTTGAAGAACTTTGAACATTGAGAATTGAAGATCACTTCACGCATGTTTTGCTCAGGACTAGCAAAATGCTGGTGGGGGGGGGGTGTTAAGTGTGAAATATTGCATATTTCTCCTTATTTATACCTTGGTTTTATAAACATGATAGTGCTTCATCGATTTAATTATTCGTGTTTTCATGTGCGAGGTAACTTCGAAAGCCTAAGGTGAAATTGATGCCAAAAGGAAAATTTATGCTCAAAAGATTACTAAATGAAGATTTAGAGATTTGGAGGTCATTAATGAAGAATTCACATGCTAAAGATCCAAGAAAACCAAGTGAGGAATGAAGATAATCAAAGATTTGAAGTGAAGAAAGGAATCTTGAAATTGTCCTGAAAACAAACATATTCTTGAAATTATCTTAAAAAAGCATTTTCTGAAACTCCAAATTCATTTTGGGAAACTACGTAGAGTGAGGTCTTTTTTGGAAAACTGTGTAGAGTACGTGAATTTGAGGCAGTTTCTAGATTTTTTTCAACTTGGTGCAAAAGTTGGAGCTCCACAAACATAATAAGACTCCCTAGGATGCTTCAAAGCATCTTCTAGGGTTTAGAAAGGTCTTAAGGAGCATAACATAGGGGTGGAGCAGCCGCTAAAGAGTTTTTCTTCTTCCCTAGTTTATTTTTTATGCTTTGTTTAAGAGATTTGGTTTCAATCATGTCTATGGTTGGATAAACCTCTTAGATAGGGCTAAGAGGTGAAGCTTGTAGCGTGTTTAGATGTTTATTTTGCTTTGATTCTTGTTCTTATTGAATTTCATTGATTTCTAGTTTGATATTATGGGAATATTTTCAGTTTTCTATGATTTATTGTGACTCAAATTACAATAGATGCTGTGATAGCTTTGGATATCTTCTTTTCCTATTTTGAGATAGTGAGATTGGTAAATCCCATTGTTCACCATCGTCTCCTAGGCATGGTAGGGTGATGAAATTCCTTTCAATCTTCACAATTCTCCTCCATTGAGAATTAAGTCAATGAAAAGTTCAGATTTGATTTTAATTGCTTTATCTTCCAAGTGGATAGGATAGGACTCCAATTCCAATTGTGTTTATTGAATCAAGCAAGGTAGCATCTTGATAGCTATAAGTGGATCCTTGACACCCTAGATCCCACAGTCAAATTCATAAGATTTAATAAACATTATTCACCATTACTCTCAATTATTTAGAATTCAATTTAGATCTTTTTCTACTTCTAGTTATTTTCAGAATACTTACAAGTTTAGTCCCTGTGGATTTGACCGAAGTCTTACCAAGTTATTACTACATCGCGACCCTACACTCGGGGTTGTGAACATTAACCCCCACCCAAAGATATGGAAAATCTCTTAGTGCCTCAAATGCCTGACGCTTTATTTTGAAACTAATTTTTTAAAAATTTTGTAAAAGTCACCCCAACCTAGGGAGTGGTACTCTATAGGGGTTTTATTGCAAATGATTTTGTAAAAATATCTAACTACCTCAATCGCCTCCACTAGGGATGCCTATGGGTCTTTGTGCGAAATGGTTTTTATTGAAAACATTCAAGGGGAGTCGATGAAACACCCCTTACTTTTCAATATTCAGGTGTTACCCGATAACCTAACTTATGGAACTGCTCATCTTCTTTTTAGCTCAAATCTGACAGTTAGAAGTTATCTTCATCTATAGAACAAGCCATCCATCTATCAATTTTCAATCTAGATCGTCACATATTGGGTTCACCGTTCATCGGGACCCAAAGCATTAAATCCATTGTCCTTCGAGTTCACAACACTTGAATTGCCAATCCACCACCCGATCATCATAATGAGACCGCTAAGTCATTAAATCAATGGTTGCTATCTAGATTAACAATTTTTAGAGAATCCATGGGAGTCAGATATGGAATGATTTGACCGATGGATTGTCTGGAATCAATGACAGACACCATCTATCATCTTAAAAGGTTAGATTAACCTTTCATTTTCCATGTTGAAAATCAAATCATCAAATCAACCGTTCATCTGGTCCATAACTTCCTGAAGGATAAATTGACACTTGGTTGTACAACATAGCCACCAAATCTCAAAAACAACAATCTAAGGCTAAGTAGAATAGTTAGGGGACATTTAAATACAGTTTGATCATATCATAAAGGGATCCTATCATTACATTGTCGAAAATCGTCAGTTTTGCCTGATCAAGAATTATGGGCCATCTAAGCTTTGGATCTGCCTCATCCCTGGTCAGATGATGCAGTTGGACCCATAAGACATCATGGTCGGAACGGATTTTACTAAGTAGCTTAATAGACCCTACTTTTGATTAGTGTGCGCACAAACTCTGCGTGCATTCGCTATGCACTGTGCATAGGGTCGGGTCAAACCTGGTTTGACCCAACGAATTGCCGAGGAAGGAAATTTCTTTCCTTCTTTCTTTGCTTCCCGCCTACGGGCGTTAGAACAACAGTCCTCTGTTGGGTGATCGTGACCCACCATCTCTGACCATCAAGTTATCCAAATCGTCCATCATGTTAAGGGGACGATTCCAGTCCAAACCAAATGCAACTAGCACATTGGAACTTACATACATACGAACACTCGTAGGCGCAAACCTCTAGCATGCAAGTGCAGTTCGAACAAACTAGCTCCGAATTCATTGTTGTGTGGCCCACCCTCATGATCCATCATCAAGATTTGAACCATCTATCGGGTGGGGTGTTCATGGACGACCCAAACCCCATCAACCTCATATGTCAAAACTTGCGCATGTGCACACAATCTGGGGAGCAAATTGAGGCATGTGTGGCACATTTTTGAGAACGAAAATTTTGTTCCTCTTATGAGCTGGCAAACCGAGACAGCTCAGCTCCTCCATCCCAATCCTTTATTCTAAACAATCCGAACCCTCCGTTCTAACCTACTTTTAGGGTTTTCACAACGAATGAAGAGGCAGAAGGAATCCCGCCGTTTAGAGCGCTGTCATAATCCCAGCCACTGGATTCCTTTTAGAAACCCCCTCAGATCATCCTAGCCGTCCAAACTAGGACGATAGGAAGCCCTTTCACTTATACTGAGGAGATCTCAAGAGAGAACTTGTCGGCCTGAGAAAAACTACGTTCATAACAAGAAAACCCCGCGTATCGTCTATGTACCTATCCGTTCATTTAAAACGTGGGCCCTACAATGATCAGAGTACAAATCCACACCGAACAGACCATTCAGATCATGGGATTTACCTACATTTCGAGTTTCACCATGAGCAAGGGAGTCATCTTCTCCTTTTAGCTGAAAGAAACCATCTCCATTGAATGGCCCCCGATTTCAGATCTAAGATGATCATTCAATGGGCCACACACTTTAATAACCATCGGTGGCATTGGGTCTTAGTCATGCAACCTAAGAAGAAGTTGACACTCCAAAAATCACTATAAAACTACCGCTAAAATGCCTTTGGCTATAACTAATCCAACGATTAGTTGCGGCTGAACTTTTGAAAATGAGATTAGAGAGCCTATTAAAGGCAACATTTTAGGGCATCCACTTGCTAAAAATAGAAAGTTTTCGAGAGAGGGGAGAAGCGCCATTTCAGATGCTGCATTACATCGAGTCAACTCGGTCTGAGTTGTTGTGAGTTCAGGCCGAGTCCAATGCCCCATCTAGGTTTTCCTAATAGAGAGAGGAAGATAGGAAAAAGAAAGAAGAAGATAGAGGGAGAGATGGGTGTCATATTGTTCATCGGGTTGATGTCAGGCCTGACTTAGCTGAGTCAAACCGAATCCCGAAGTCGGTTCTAGGTGAGTGTGGATTTATCCAGACCCTGTAATTGTCCAGAAAGAGGAGAAACAAAGAAGAAGAAGAATAAAGAAAAGGTGAAAGAGAGGAGAAGTGTGGTCCGGGTTGCTGCCGAGTTCAGTGAATTTGACTCATTGTGATCGAGTCGAGTCCGTATTGTCAAGTTAAGAAGAACAAAAAGGGAGAAGAAAGTAAGAAAGGCATAGAAGAAAGAAATTGAGAGAGGGTGTTGTCTACTCGGGTTCAATATTGGGTCTTATCGATTAGGTTACATCCAGACCAACCGAGTTGGCCGAGTTTTAAGTTGAACCAGGGCGGGCTTGGTGAGCTGAATCTGAGGCTAAACTCCTTGTTGACTGACTTAGAAAGCAGAAAAGTAGGAGTAGGAAGAAAAGAAAGGAGGTAGATTAGAGAGAGTGCGTGTAGAGATGGCAGACGAATCAGTGATTCGCTGGCTCGAGTCTACTTGGTTCGAGTCGCGGCTAAGTGCGGGCCGAGTCCAGAATTTATCTGGTCGAGGAGTGAGAGAGAAGCATAAGGAAGAAAAAGGAAGAAATAGAGAGGAAGAAGAAGAAAGAGAAACCGTGAGGTCATTATTAAGTCAAACGGGTCTAACTCATTGGGCCGAGATCGGCTTGAGTTGGATGTGAGCCTGGTCATATCTAAACATCGTTGGTCATGTTAGGGATAGAAGACAGGAAAAAGGAGAAAAAAGAGAAGGTGAAAGAGATAAGAAGAAGAGAGAAGCTAGTTGAGTTGACTTAACTGAGTCGACGTTGGAGATTAAAACCTAGGGTTAAGATCTTTACAGTAGAAGGTGTATGGAACGTAGATCCAACCCGTTCTGGTTGGATTCGTGCATTGGAGCATTCATGTTGTGATAATCTAATTTAAAGGTGAGGATCACCCTTCAAGCCTTTCTACATCAAGATAGTTAACTTTGTTTATTTATCTTCGTCCATTTATCATATTGATTGCTTAATTTAATATTCAGTAAAAATGATGATAAATGTTAGTTTCTATTTGAGTGAATTCTTCATAAATGATTGATTGTTGGAGTTAAATTCAAGTATCTGAACATGCTATGTATTGTAAATATCTCTATTCTAGTTTAAATAAAACATTTTACATGGATAAGTGTTATTGATATTATTTGTGGCTTGTTTTGCCACTTGTAACTATTCGAGGGTGTTTTTGGAGGTCTTAGAACTAGTGGTCATCTTGCCTAATAAGATTAAATAGAATGTTTGTTATGAAATTACCATCTTGTGGATCTTTGTGCCTATGTAACTTTTGAGAATAATCTCTTTTTATTGCATCCTTAAATGTAATATTTGGCCCTTGCGGCTTTGATGGAATAATAGCCCTGTATGGCTTTGATGGATTATTTACATATAACGTTGTGATGGTAAATTCTACTCATCAAACTATAATTGGCCACTAGTTGATGAGGTTACCTTTAAAACACCTTATTTGTTAGATCCCCTTGAGTTGAGGATGTTTACATGGGATATGATCGCGAGTTGTTGGCTTATGTTGGGTGACGAACCCGCATAGTGACATTTAAGCTTTCATAAATTGGCTGATTGTAATTGGAATAAAAATTACTGGGATAATCATATATTTCATGGCATACAAACTTTACCGGGTGGTCAATATAAGGTGTGGGGTTTTCTTGGATCACTACGGGCCGTGCCATAGAGTACTTTACCGAGTGATCCTAAGTTATCGTCGCGTGCATTCGACTACCATGGGTTGTCCTTTTCACATGGATTTTTCTGAGTGTCTAGTTTTCGTTGGGCGTATCATAGAGTACTCTTCCAAGAAGTAGGTCACCTTAGGTGTCCTCGTTGCATGGTCTTTTCTAGATAACTAGTGCCCCTTGGATGTACCTTGTGTACGTTTTGGGTGGCTAGTTCTCCTTAAGCGACCTTTGGCCAACTGGATAAGCATCCCTAGGTCTGTGAGCATGTGCATGCATCGATGCATTTAAACAATATTACCATTGTGAAATTTATTTAATGTTTGCACATTTGATGAACTTTGTCTCATTATTAGGATAATTATTGTAAAATATTCATTATAGATTGTTCCTGATAAACTATGCTTAATTATCTTGTTGTCTATATAAATTGGGGGTTATACCTCAATAAGATAGCCGTTGACAACATCAAACCATATTTAGTGTGCAAGAGACATAACTAATGCAAGTGTTGGTGCTCATGTGGAGTATAAGGAGCTAGATGATCTTGCGGCTCTAGTTTATAAATTTCATTCATGTTTAATTTGTATTTATAAAGACTTAAGACATTGGTTTGTGTAAGTTTTCGGGCAGCCACTTAAATAATTGGATATGTGTAATTGAACTTTCCTTTATGCTTGATTTGTTCCCGTTTTGCTAAACTGCAAACTCTAATAAAGAGAAGGAAAAAATATATACGTGAAAATTGGGCTATCTTTGAAAGTTAACACTCAGGTTTTTGAAAAACGAGTAGCATACTCAAGTTTCAGGAACCGGGGTGTTACAGTCAATCTGTCTTGATTGGTCCTTATGGAAAGTACTTTTCTTGTGGGTTTTAGGGGAGGATCTGATTCATTATCTTGCAATCTGATAGCTTTGCAAGGGATATGATATTGAGACCTAAATTTTCATATTTATCCTTTCAATTACATTAGCTTTCCTGATATTTAAGTGTTAATATGATATAATTATGTATGTTTTCAGCATGTGAGGTGGTTTTGGACCTAAAGATAAATATGCATTTAAAAGGATGGATTTAGAGCTCAAAATAAGATAATGAAGAATTAGAGATTTAAAGGTCATTAATGAAGAATTCACATGCCAAAGATTCAATAAAACCAAGTGCAAAGGATGGAGAAAAGATTGACAAAATCACAAGTCAAACAACAGAAAAAACAGATTGTTCCATCCCACCTAAGGTCAGTTCAATTCGAGCGAAAGTGCACAAAATAGTCCAACGACAAATTGTGATTTTTAGACTTAATTCGGCTCGACCTTCGTCTTGACTCGGTCTGATTGAAGCCACTTTTGGTCCCACCTAAGACATAGGTGGGACCTAAGTTTGACAGATTCTATAAAGATTTTTCAAATACAACTTCGATGCGACCGAAGCGTAACAAAAGTGCAGAAATTGAAGTTTGTGCGAAGTTTTACTATTTAAAGGAGTCTTCTTAGTTGTTTAATATACAAATTAGATCTTGGGAGTGAGACCTAACGGTGGCGGAGCTTCTATGGAGCCATCCTTCTTCTTCTTCTCCTCAATTCTAGTTTGTCTTTCTAGTTTTTCTTTTGTTTTTCTTCTAGGATATTAGCAATGTTCGGCTAATCTCTTAGCTAAGGCTAAGGGATGAAGCTTGTAGTTATTCTTAATGTTTAGTTTACTTTACTTTAAGTTATTTGGTTTATATGTTGAAAAATTCATGGTTTTTGGTTTGAATGAAGGAATATTTTCATATTACTATGATCTATTGTCGAGTTCGGTCATAGTAGACGCTTGGGAAGCTTTTGATATGTTCGTACCTATTTTGCAATTGTGCAATCTGTAAAAATCTGTGATATACCATTATTTCTGGGTATGGTAGATGCTTTGAATTTTCTGCGATCATTACATTGATGCTTTACGAGGGAACCAATCCAATGAAAGTTCAAAATTTGGTTTGATATAGATGTTTCAACCTCTCCATTATCCGATTGGATAGGATAGGACTTGGATTCCAATTGAGTTATCTATTGAATCAGTAAACTAAATATTGAAATTGCTAGGAGTGAATTGTTGGATCCTTAGTCTTTTATTTATTTGTTATAAAATTCTTTCTTAAATCACTGGATTAAAAACCTAGATAAATCATTAGACATTGATTAGTTTTAGGCCGTATTGCCCATTCCTTGTGGATTTGACTTTGGTCTCGCCGAGTTATTACTACATCGTGACCTTGCACTTGGAGTTGTGAATAAATTTTTAGTGTTGTGGCCAGGGATTGACGTTGAACATGATTAGGTTTAGGTTTTCTAGGTTTGATTTTTGTTTTACATTAGATTTTTCTAGTTTTTTGAAATTTTCTAACGTAGGGATTTTAGAATTTTCTAATTTTCAAAATTTTATTTTTTCAATTTATCTTTATTTTTTCTTTCTTTAACATTACTAGCATTGTTTATTATCTTCAGTCTAGTTCCTCTCTTGTGGTAACATCCTTCTGTACCTCCTCTACTTGCTTTCCTTATTGCTGTAGGATTTTTCTGTAGAATTTTTTATTGGAGTTTTATTATATTCATGGAAGAGTGGACACGCGAATGCTCTAATCAACTTCTAAGTGATGAGACAAATGTTGAAGGGTCGCTAGATCAGTATGTTAGGAAACAAACTTCTCGAAATTTTACTAAAATCATGATTAAGAACTAACAGGGATTTGGTGCAAAACCAGTTAAGAAGTCACTGTGTGATTATAGGAGGGAGAATAATTATCATCCATCAGTCAAGAAGAAAACAATGCATGATTATATTATGGGTGGTAATGCTTCTCAACAACCTTTAAACACTCCCTCATATGACCCATATGATTATAATTGGTAGAAACATCAAAGTTTAAATTGGAGAGATAAACCAATAATCGATTATAATGAGTATCCCCTTGGATCTCCTACTTATGAGATTTAACTAGAAATGATCTAAGAGGATTCATGTCAAAAATTCACAGAGGCTTAAGAACAATTTAACCAACAAATCATGCAAGCATTCGCAGACGTTAGATCATCACTATAATTGCTTGAATCCTCTATCCTAGAAATTCAGCCGTACCTAGCCTCAACTCAATCTAGAAACACAATGCAAGGAAAGTGATCCAAACTCGTTTGTGGAGTATACTAAATTTAAGAATGAGAAGTTAGTTTTTGATAATGAGTATACAGTTCAGTTTTCCAAAGAGTCAATTTCGATGACAGTCCAAGTGAATGATCAGGAATCACATGTTCTTTTCAAACATATCGATGTTGATTCACTCCACTTATATGACATGCCTGATTCTAATATGGAACATGATTCCCTTTCAACAACATCCCCCGACTCTTTTGAAGATTGGTTGAAACATTTTGAAAATTTTAATGATTACATGATTAAAGACATAGTGGATGCCTTGCGAGAATATGCCTCGGTAGTTAATATTGAACCGAGGGAATTATTTTTCTAAAGAGCTCCCTTCCACAAATCCTAAATGTTTACTATTAGAAGTGGATGAGCTAGAACTTGAACCAAAGTGTGAAACTTTGGCATGTGTTAAGACTACCTTGGTTATAGAAAGTTCCTCTGACTTACAATTAATTGTAGTCTTAAATTCATCATGTTGTTTTAACATTGAAATTTTTTCTTTTATAGGTGAATCATATATTCTCTAGAAACATCACAATTCTGATCGCAAATATGTCATTGAGGTTCATAAATTTCTCTGGACATCAATGCTTCAAAACATTCAAGCCTACTACAAAATGGGCTTTTGGATGATCTTATTAAGAAACCTACTGAGAAATTTAGGAACCCATCTGTCTATAATGAGTAGTTTTCCCTTGCTTTCTTAGTTTATGATTAGAAATTTATTACTTTTTTAGGATTATTTTTATTTATATTAGTTTAGTTTAGTTGTTGATACAACTTTTGATAGGAAGTTCACACTATCTTATCTGTTGTGGCCTTCGAGGTACTTCTCATCTACTCCCATTTATTTTCTTTGCTCTCAATATTGCTCTTATTACATATATTTATAAATTAAGGACAATGTAGAATATAGGTTGGGGGTAGGGTTTCTTTTGGAAAATTATTCAGAATTGTGCTGAAATTTTGTGTTTTTAATCTTAAACTTTTCAAAATTTTCTGCGAATTTAAGTGATTTTAAAGATACTCCAAAGATTAGAATGCTAAGATGCCATTGTTAAGGATTTTTGAAACTCGAATTCTAGTTGTTTGATAGATTTCATAGTCAAGTATGAAGTTATTAATGTTTAATTAGAGTTTTAAACATTGATTGAGCCATGTAATTGACATGTCACATCTAGCTTGCATCTTTAAAAGTTTTAGTTAACAGTAAAGTTTTAACTTGATGATTATTGAGAATGATAGAAACGAAACTTAGCGAATTTGTCCATTATGTTTAATGAAAAGAATTGAAAAAAAAAAGAGAAAAAGAAAATACCCAGCTAAAAAAAAACAGTTGTCATCGAAAAGGGCTATTGATCAAAGTTCCTTGAAAGGACTGTAAAGAAGAAGAGAAAAAACAAGTGAAAATAGTGTGTTAAAAGGTGAGCTATCGATGTCCTAGAGGGGGGTAAATAGGACAATACTAAATAATTGAAATAAAAGTGGAATATATAAAGAATATAAAATATAAATCACCGAAGTATTAAAACTTGATTCCAAATAATTCGTAGGACAACCTTCACCTAAAATATTAGGCATGACAACCTTATTTAATGAATGTTTTTAAAATCAATCTTCCAAACTAGTAAGAGAAGATAAAATAATTACAACATTCACCACAACAAAGAATAAAGCATTCACCACAAGGCACAAGGAGTTATAGTGGTTCGAACCAGAAGTTAGGTTGGTTAAGGAAGTTAGGCTTGCCGAACTAGAAGTTAGGCTGGTCGAACCTAGAGCAAATAATAACCCAAAATGAATAGATTTTTTAAAGAACCTAACATAAGGTCTTTCTAAGGTTATGTCACCTTTTTTTTTTTTTGCAAAACATAGTTTAACTAGTCTTGAAATCGAGCGAAGTCATCTTGAGATGATAAGTCGATCTTGTGCTGATCTTCAAACATGTAGAGTGGTTACGATTTAATCATACTTGCGATTTGATTGGTATCACTTTTGTCTCACAAAATTTGATAACCATATGTGTGCTAAACATATAAACACTTACAATCTCCCCCTTTGTCAATTTCGTGACAAAATACACAACATACACAACACATCCACTAACATTCATACATATACTCATGATCGCAATCATCAAAGAAAATTCAACAAGATTGAAGCTCCCCATGTTCATTTGATGCCACAACAATCAACCTAATATTACTCCCCTTGAGAAATAGAACATATACTATGCCATACAAATATGTAGCGAGCATAAAATTCCATAATAATTCTATAAAAATTCAAAATTTCCACCCACATTATAAAGATTTCTCCCCCTTTTTGTCACAAGTTGACAAAGGAAGATCAAGCATATTTATCAAAGCAAGGTAAAATCACAAATCAAGAATATCACACATCGGGGTAAAATATAACATCAAAATATGTAGAGAACACTGTATAAAATATGCATACAAAAAAAAAATCCAAGCAAACCATCAGAATATAGTTTAATACATGTTGGGGAAAAATATGACAAGTCCGGAGACTCGGTTATGGAATGGACCAACTTTACTGAAACTATCCGAGGGATATGAGCCAATAGTTCAGATCGAGATAAGATAAAGCCTAAAGGAGAGACTTGCTCGGATTTGTAGGAAATGAATCCCGACCGAAGCTGAGAGAGTCGAGAGCCTTAGGCAAGTATAAGATACATCAAGTTAACTTGGTTAACGAGGCAACAATGTCTAAAGGGACCTATTAAAGGCCCTAAATTGGAAAGCCACTTGACCGATTTATGAAACCGACCTATGTATGGTTGGTTGTGGTATCGGCTATCGGATAGAAGAAAAACATTAATCTTGAATCGACTCAGTTTCATCCGACAGTAGGCAAAACGTCTCCTCTGTAAGACAGCCAAGATTACGAATCTATTGAGGCCAAGCCAAACAAAGGAGAGATGGTGTAATCTTAAACACCATCCCGAGAATCTTGTAAAAGGATTCCTGATCCCAGAAATCTTAGGATCGGGAAGTATCCGTAAACAAAACATCACCTAAATCAGATCTCCCAGAAAATCAGGAGAGAATTCCCTTACGCTAGGACCTCCCACTCTTACAAAAAGAGGGCTCTCGAGGATTAAAGGTATGCCAGATAAACCCTAAGAGACTCCTCTTCCTGAGCCCTTACTAACTTAAGCATCGGAGGATCCCCGGCTCAAGCCAGGGTCTCTCTTTCTCCCTCATTGTGTTGCAGGTTGAAGTTTAGGAAGAGGTCGATCCAGTTTTTCGCTTCAACAGTTTGGCGCCGTCTAAGGGAAACGATACAAAAAGTCGTTTCCTACGCTCTATCTAGAGGCCGTAAAACATGATTTAATGGTGATTACTAGAAGAACGGTCCAAGAAGATCCGAATGAGGCCATTGCCATTGAACTATCGGATGCGAACGCTATTCGAGGGAATCAAGGTCAGAATTCTGCTGCTCATCCAGCGACCTCCGATCAGACGAGAAGCACACATCGGAACTGAGGTAATGGGCAACTAGATAAAGAAGTCTAGGAACTCAAATCTAACATAAACATCATGAAACAGCTGTTGGAACAGATACACCAGTAGCAAGTTCTGCCGGGTGTTCAGATGACTAACGTCCCGTAACAAGTTGCTGATCCCGAGCCTATCGCCCAGCAACTGACATTCCCTCAGTGAAGTCAGCCCCAAGGTCCGTCCAAGCCAGCGCCTGCTCATTCCACTGCTGCCATGCTGCCCCCCACTAATCTCTGACATGAAATCGATAGGGGGAGGTGCAGTCGGCCTCCGGTCGAGGGAATGGCCGAAAGTGACGAACCTTGGAAAGCCGACCTTCAAGATTTTAGGAGGCAAGTGCAGGAAGAGATCGAGGACATGAAACAAGGTCAGGATTTACGCCAGAATCGACCCGAAACAAAAGCGTCCCCATTTGTGGAGGAAGTAATGCAGGCTCGGCTATCGGAACGATTCCGTCTTCCGCAAATTACACCTTTCACTGGTAAAACTGACCCGACTGAGCACATTGAATGCTTTCAGACGTACATGGAACTACATGATGCCTCGGACGCCGTGATGTGCTGGGCTTTCTCCCTCACCTTAGCCGACGTAGCCCGACTTTGGTTCAAACAGTTGAAACCGAAGTCCATCCGAACCTTTACAGAATTTAGTGATGCATTCCTTACCAATTTTATTGGTGGGAAGAAGAAGTTGAAGCCCCCAGCGCATCTGAACAACATAGTTCAGAAGGAGGGAGAATAATGCCTGGAAAAACCACACTAAAAGCCTCAGCCGACCTGAGTCCGAAATTCTGATCATAGCTCGGCCTTCAAAAGAAAAGAAGAAAGAAAAGTACTGTATCTCATTCACTGATGAAGATACCCGACTCATCCATCATCCACATGACGATGCATTGGTCGTTACTCTCACCATCGCAAATCAAAGGGTGTTCCGCATACTCATCGATAAAGGATCATCGACCGATGTATTGTTCACTCAGGCGTTTGATAAGATGGGTGTTGAACGATCGACATTACGACCGGTTCGTACCCCATTGGTCAGATTCTCGAGGGGGGGACAGATACTCCCGGAAGGGATCATCTCACTGCCACTCACATCCGAGAACCCTCCTCACCAAGAGACGACAATGGTTGATTTCCTGATAGTCGACCAATCGTCCGTGTACAACGCTATACTCGGTCGACCCTCTCTGAGTCTCCTCCAAGCCGTGATATCTACATACCACCTCTCCATGAAATTTTCGACTAAGTCGGGAGTAGGAGTCATCAAAGAAGATCAGCAGGATGCGAGACATTGCTACGTGATAGCTGTAAAAATTTCCACCGAGAAAGCTCCAAGCGAAGTATCGATGATTGAGTCACTGGACCCTCAAGTCGAGATGCATGAACGAGGGCAACCGGTTGAAGATCTTATCTCGGTGCCTTTGGTCGAGACAGACAAATCTAAAACAGTGCAAATTGGCTCGTCTCTATGATCACCCTTAAAAGATAATTTCATAGCCCTGCTCTGACAATATGTTGACATATTTGCGTGGAACCATGAAGATATGCAGGGAATCGACCCGTCAGTGATCACTCACCGACTCAATATCGATCCGACCTACCGACCAATCCGACAGAAGCGACGACCACTTGGCCCTGAAAGGTACGCAGTCATTAAAGAAGAGGTTAGCAAGCTCCTCAAGACAAAATTCATAGAAGAGATATACTACCCGGAATGGGTAGCTAATGTCGTACTTGTGAAGAAAGCCAATGGAAAGTGGCGAGTCTATATTGACTATACCGACCTAAATAAAGCCTGCCCAAAGGATAGCTTTCCTCTTCCAAGGATAGACTAGTTGGCAGATAGTACTGCGGGGCATGAACTTCTTAGCTTTATGGATGCGTATTCAGAGTATAATCAGATTATAATGCATCAGTTTGATAAATCTAAAACTACCTTTGTCACTAACAAAGGCCTTTATTGTTACCTTGTGATGCCATTTGGTTTGAAAAATGCTGGTGCGACTTATCAAAGATTGGTGAACAAAATCTTTACTCGGTTGATTGGCCGAACCATGGAAGTGTAGTTAACGACATGCTCGTCAAAAGTGTACACGCGGCCGACCATATAACCGACCTAGAAGAAATGTTCCTTATCTTATATAAATTCCAAATGAAACTGAACCCGAGTAAGTGTGCCTTTGGCGTAAGCTCGGGAAAGTTCCTCGGTTTCCTAGTCAGTCAGCAAGGAATAGAGGCAAACCCGAAAAAGATAAAAGCCTTGCTGGACATGGAATCTCTAAAAATGATTAAAGATATACAAAGACTGACTAGACGGGTAGCGACACTTAATCGTTTCTTATCCAGAGCCATGGATAAATGTCTCTCGTTCTTCAAACAATTGAAGGGACGACAAACGTTGGATTGGACGGAAGTGTGTAAAGCAGCGTTCCAACAATTAAAGTCTTATCTCGGATCTCCACCACTCTTATAGAAATCCTAGCTAGGAGAAGCTCTACTGTTGTACCTAGCGGTGTCCAAGGCAACAGTTAGGTCGGCCCTGATACGTGAGCACAAAGGAAAGTAGCTGCCGGTTTACTACATCAACAAAGCACTATTACCGGTAGAGACGAGATACCCACTCTTGGAAAAAGTGGCCCTAGTTCTAGTAATCTCCTCACTCCGACTTCGGATATATTTCCAAGCCCATACCATTATCGTTATGACCGATCTCCCATTGCGTCAGATTCTATAGAAACTGGATGTATCCGGCCGACTTACGAAATGGGCGATCAAACTCAGTGAATTCGACATTCAATATAAGCCGAGAGTAGCAATCAAAGGGCAAGCCGTGGCTGACTTCATTATTGAAGTAACACCACAAACCAACCCGATGATTGAGTATACGACCGAGCCTGTTGAAGAATCGGCTACTGCTTCTCCCGCATCATCGCTCGACCCAATTCCCTGGAAGCTGTATGTCAACGGTTCCTCCAACTCTAAGGCAAGCGGGGCAGGAGTAGTTTTGGAAACTCCAGATCAAATCTACATTCAGTATGCCTTAAGACTTGGATTTCAAGTTTTGAACAATACAACAGAATATGAAGTGTTGTTGCTTGGCCTACGACTCGCGGCCAGCTTGTGTGTTACGCATCTAAAAGTTTTCAGTGATTCTCAGCTAGTTGTTAACTAAGTTACCGGTGTATATCAAACACGGAAAGAGCAATTAAAAGCATACATAGAGAAAGCTAAAGAACTGATCAATAGCTTTCAGTGTTGTGTTGTCACTTGGATCCCTCGGACAGAGAATGCCAAAGCCAACCTATTAGCAAAACTCGCTTCCGCCGATGAAGATGATATACCAAGGTCTGTTCCAGTCGAGTACGTCGCTAAACCGAGTACTAATGAACCAATTAGCTCGACCATACATACGATTGACTCGGAACCTTCTTGGATTGATCCGATCGTCTGATATCTCGACAAGGGTGAGTTGCCTGAAGACCGTGCTTGGGCCCGACGATTAAAGATCCGAGCCTCCCGTTATACCATTCTCAATGGGACTTTATACAAGAAAGGTTATTATGCTCCACTATTGCGATGCCTAAACCCCAGTGAAGCGGACTATGTACTATGGGAAATCCATGAAGGGATCAGTGGAAACCATTCAGGAGGACGGTCACTCGCGCATAAGGTATTACGTCAGGGATACTACTGGCTAACTATCCAACACGACGCTTGTAAGCTTGTTCAGAGATGCGATAGATGTCAGAGATTCACGGTTATCCTAAGATAACCTCCCAAAGCGCTGACACCTATGACTGGTCCTAGGCCCTTCGCATAATGGGGAATCGACATCATATGGCCACTCCCTATGGGAAGAGGCCAAACCAAGTTCGCTGTCGTAGCCGTGGATTACTTCACAAAATGGGCCGAAGCTGAGCCACTGGCAAAAATAACCGAACAGAAGATCACTGATTTTGTGTGGAAGAACATTGTCTATCAGTTTGGAGTACCCCGAACCATTGTAAGAACATTGTCTGTCGGTTCGGAGTACCCCAGACCATTGTTACCGACAATGGAAAGCAGTTCGACAATAGGAGCTTTCATGAAATGTGTGACAACCTCGGGATCAGAAATGTGTACTCATCACCCCACGATTCTCAGACGAACGGACAGGTTGAGGCAGTCAACAAGATCATCAAACAGCATCTTCAGACCAAGCTCGACCGAGCCAAAGGAGCATGGGCTGAAGAATTCCTGAAAATATCGAACTACAGCTCGAACCGACATAGGAGAAACTCCTTTCTCCCTTGCTCATGGCTCGGAAGCCGTCACTCCGATCGAGATCGGGTTGCCTTCAGCCAGAGTCAGTTCGTTTAATGAAAAAGATAATGAACAACTCTTAGCACTCAGACTCAATCTTGTAGACGAACAAAGAGAAAGAGCTCGGCTACGTATGAGAGCTCGGCAACAGCAGGTAACTCGGTTCTATAATGCCCGAGTCAAGGTTAGACATTTTCAAATTGGAGACATGGTTCTCCGAAAGATGTTCCTCAATACAAAGGAAGTTGGCTCGGGTACACTGGGACCCAACTGGGAAGGATCTTATATCGTCTCAGCCACCATTCGACTGGGGACGTATCGGTTGGAAGACCTAACCGGACAACTACTACCATATCTGTGTAATGCCGAGTATCTAAAAATCTATTACCCCTAAAGTCGGCACGACAAAGCAATGCCTAAACCCTAGTGAAGCGGACTATATACTACGAGAAATCCATGAAGGGATCTGTGGAAACCATTCAGGCGGACGGTCACTCATGCATAAGGTATTACGTCAGGGATACTACTGGCCGACTATCCAACACGATGCTCGTAAGCTCGCTCAGAGATGCGACACATGTCAGAGATTCGCGGTTATCCTGACACAACCTCCCGAAGTGCTGGCACCTATGACTGGTCCTTGGCCCTTCGCACAATGGGGAATCGACATCATAGGGCCACTCCCTATAAGAAGAGGCCAGACTAAGCTCGCTGTCGTAGCCGTGGATTACTTCACAAAATGGGCCGAAGCTGAGCCACTGACAAAAATAACCGAACAAAAGATAGTGATTTTGTGTGGAAGAACATTGTCTGTCGATTCGGAGTACCCCGGACCATTGTTACCGACAATGGAAAGTAGTTCGACAATAGGAGCTTTCGTGAAATGTGTGATAACCTCGGGATCAGAAATGTCTAGATGAATGGACAGGATGAGGCAGTCAACAAGATCATCAAACAACATCTCCGAACCAAGCTCGACCGAGCCAAAGGAGCATGGGCTGAAGAACTCTCAAAAATATTGTGGGCATATCGAACTACAGCTCGAACCGACATAGGAGAAACTCCTTTCTCCCTTGCTTATGGCTCGGAAGCCATCACTCCGGTCGAGATCGGGTTGCCTTCAGCCCAAGTCAGTTCATTTAACGAAGAGGATAATGAACAACTCTTAGCACTCGGACTCGATCTTGTGGATGAACAAAGAAAAAGTGCTCGGCTACGTATGGGAGCTTGACAACAGTAGGTAACTCGGTTCTATAACGCCCGAGTCAAGGTCAGACATTTTTGAGTTGGAGACATGGTTCTCCGAAAGACGTTCCTCAATACAAAGGAAGTTACCTCAAGTACACTGGGACCAAACTGGGAAGGACCCTATATCGTCTCAGCCACCATTCGACCGGGGAGATATCAGTTGGAAGACCTAACCGGACGACTACTACCTCATCCGTGGAATGCCGAGCATTTAAAAATCTATTACCCCTAAAGTCGACACGGCAAAGCAATGAAAAAGGCTAGAAAATAACAGGCATGTAATCTGAGTAAAAAATTAATAAAGTGAAACTGAGCATATTCATTTATCAGTATGTTACATCAAGTTATATCTTGCTTCAGCATTACATTATTAGAATAGAAAGGGTTAAGCACAAAAGAAAGATTGGTCACAACGTATGAATCTTTTCTTCGGTTAATACTATTCTCGAGCTTACCCGGAGCTGGTGTGAGTGCCAAAAATGGAGCCAATGATGGTACCAAAAATTGAGCTCCGAGACTATCAAGGGTCACTCGGAATGACCTCTAGAGCCTGTGCCACTTCAGACTCGGCCCCGGTACCACCCGCAACATCATCAGACTCAGCCGCTTCAGTCTCTGGATCCTCGGGAGGCCTTTCCTTGAATATCGAGAGATCAAGGTCGGAAAAAAACTGCTTCACCACTTGGATGCAAGTTTTGTACCTGCTTGCGTATAAGCGATCTCTCTCATCTTCAAATTTCAGAGATTCAAGGAAGTCTTTTACGGCCTTCTCTCCTACCTCTTTCTTAGCCACCTCGAGCGCTGCTTTTGTATCGGCCTTCAGCCGAGCCAGCTTCTCCTTAGAGGCGTCACGAGCCAGGTGGAGTTGCCGACTCTCATCAAGGGCTCCCTTCAGCAGCTGAGCCATTTGAGCACATTCAACTCTAGCATCTTCAGTCGTCTTCTGAGCCAAGCTCAACTCGCCAGTAAAATGGCCGACCCGAGTTGAAGTAATCTCAAGTTGAGCCTCTACCTCTGCTACCCATTTTTGAGCTGCTTCGACGTCCGCCACATGTTTCTGGGCCTTCTCAGCCTCAGTCAAATCTACGCTGGCTCTCAGCAGGCAAGGAGCGAGTTACAAAAAAAAATGAAGTCTAATTAAAACCGAAAGAGACAAGGAGCTAAAAGATAAATTCGAGATCCTACCTAAAGCAAGACCTTCGCAGTATGGGAGAGTATCTGACACACGGGAGCTTCGAAGATGGAAGCGAATTCCTTTTCACTCCCGGCAGAAATAGCCCAAAGAACCATGTCTGCCAAGGCCCGACAGAAGGATGATTGCTCCTGTGGAGCCGAATCCTTCCATGAACTCTCTCCTCTCTGCTCCTCTCTTTGCCCTGAGACCCGTTCCGCAACAGGTCCTGACTCAAGAGTTGCCCGGGACTCGACCGGAATGTCCTCCGTCCTCTCTTCGGGGTCAGAAAGATCGATGATGGTCGTGACGGCCGAAGTAGTTGCGACTGGGTCTGAAGGCTCTGCGATCGAGGGAGCAGTTTTCACCTTCTTTGGTAATTGAGGCTCCGATAGAAGCACTGACCTAGGAGGAGCCTTCAACTTCGATGATGACATCAGAAGGGGTCGAGCTTCAGCCATTTCTGTGTCAGATAAAATGCAGAGTCAGAAAAATTCAAGAAGGATGTGTCTGAAAAATTCAAAGATACCTGTCACGGATGAATCTAGGCCTAAAAGAAGAAGACGCTCTGGTTGTAAAAGAGACTTCCAAGACCTATCTTCCAGGCTCAACGTCCACAGGTCTTTGATCCGAGCTAAAGCATTGGCTGTTAGCTTCAGTTTTTTCTTGGAAATATCTGCAGAATACGTTCAGTCAGACTCAAGAGGATTTTATCAAGATAAAATGAGGGAAAAGGTGTGCCGAGTCACCTACTTTAGAGAACACCCGGGGAACGAGAGGTTCAAACAGCCCAGGCTCGACAGTTTCCCAGCGACCGCATGCCCAGAACCACCTCTCTCTCCAGTGCTTGTTAGAGGTAGGAGGGTCGGTTATCAAAGAGCCACCCTTGTTCCGCCAAGTGCTCAAAAAATACCAGTCGGGCTGCGAAGTGTTCGGCCGAACTTGGTATAGATAGAGGAACTCGTCCATGGTCAGTGGGGGCTGCTCTGTCTCAACACACAACACTGCACATCTAAAAAAGTTCCTCCACCCAGTCGGGACTATCTACCCGGGAGCAATTCTGAGCCTGGAAAGAAAATCTCGAACAATGGTTTGTAAGGGTAGACGCAAGCCACATTGTATGGTAACTTGAAAAATTGCGACCATCCCAGGAGAGGGATGGTCGGGTAATTCATTCGGAAGTGGAAGTTGAAGAATTACTGAGTCGGGAACATGATACCCTACTCGGATCCTATCTAAATCCGTCTCAGTCAAAACTGAGGGAACCGGCCCCTTCTGCTCATCTCCGACCTCCTCACTCTCGGTAGCCTCTCCTTCTTCAGATGCCAACTTAGCAAACCGAGCCAATCTCCATAGAGGAACCGACTCAGTGGTTCCCCCAAACTCGGTCCTCACCGGTCTCCTAGGAAGAGCCGACTTAGAGGTTCCTAATTCTTCTTCCTCTTCTTCTAAGTCATTCCCAGGGAAAAAAGGGGTAGGCCTGCCCGAGGCATGTCTCAAGATAGAGGGACCCTCTGGAGCAGGGCGTTCCGCTGGAATCCCACTGGACATCTTTGTGGTGAGCTAGAACGCCTCATTGGCGCTCATCGCCATCTCCGCCAATAAGGAAGGCAATTTCAAAACATTCCAAAGATGCTCCATTTCGCCCTTATCACCGGAAGTCCCCTCCCGGGGACTTGAAGGGTGCATTGTCGCTGAACGTCAAAAAGAAAAGGGAGGAAGAGAAGACTCACCAGAAAGTCAAAAAGCACATAGTTGAGGAGGAAGGAAGAAAGCAATGACGGAGAAGAATGACAGATCGCAAGCACAGTAAAGAAGGAAGAAGAGAGAATGGAAGAAAAGGAAATCAAGTGCGTAGACGAAAGTACGAAAGTCGATCCCGCTCCTCCTTTTATAGTCGAGCCACGTGGCAGCAGCATTGAAGGAGGAGTCAAATCGACACCTGCTTCGACTCCCCCGCCCGACGTGTGGCGCATGCCGACTAACGCAAGTAACGTCTTCACCACGTGTCCGACGCTCATAAGCAGACGAAACGACTTGACGACTGTCCACTCGTGCGACCTCGAGTAATGATCCGTCGCACGTTAAGAATGACACAAGAAGTAATAAATGCCCCACCATAACCTCGGTCTACAATGCATTACTCCTTAGTACCGATATAACTGACATGAGGAGTAGGGGGCTTACTGTTGGGGAAAAATATGACAAGTCTGGAGACTCGGTTATGGAATGGACCAACTTACTAAAACTGTCCAAGGGATCTGAGACAATTGTTTGGATCGAGATAAGATAAATCCTAAAGGAGAGACTTGCTCGGATTTGTAGGAAATGAATCCCGACCGAAGCTGAGAGAGTTAAGAGCCTTAGGCAAGTATAAGACACATCAAGTTAACTCGGTTAACGAGGCAGCAATGTCTAAAGGGACCTATTAAAGGCCCTAAATCAGAAAGCCACATGACTGATTTATGAAACCGACCTATGTATGGTTGGTTGTGATATCGGTGTCAGATAGAAGAAAAATGTCAGTCCTGAACCGACTTAGTTTCGTCCGACAGTAGGCAAAAAGTCTCCTCTGTAAGCCAGCCGAGATTACGAATCTATTGAGGCCAAGCCAAACAAAGGAGAGATGGTGTAATCTTAAACATCGTCTCGAGAATCTTGTAAAAGGATTCCCGATCCCGAAAATCTCAGGATTGGGAAGTATCCGTAAATAAAACATCACCTAAATCAGATCTCTCGAAAAATCAGGAGAGAATCCCCTTACGCTGGGACCTCCTACTCCTATAAAAAGAGGGCTCTCCAGGATTTAAAATACGTAAGATAAACCCTAAGAGACTCCTCTTTCTGAGCCCTTACTAACTTAAGCATCGGAGGATCCCCGGCTCAAGCTAGGGTCTCTCTTTCTCCCTCATTGTGTTGCAGGTCGAAGTTCAGGAAGAGGTCGACCCAGTTTTTCGCTTCAACAATATAGATCCATGCAAATAAGAATAATAAACCTATCTCACTCCGACTTTAATAATGATGGTGCAGGCATCGAAGGATCATTAATTCTCAAACTTTGATTGAACCGATGAATGTACTTTTTCATGTACTTCATAGTTGATTTTTGAGTTTGGGCTAATAAAGCTTGGGACACTTGCAAAGCATATACTTTCTCTTCCAAAGCAGATAACCTCTCATTAAATCAAGTGGGGTGATAGTCAGAGTCAATAGGGTCTTTCGATCCTTTCAGGTTATTAAAGATGTCATCCATGTTGATATCAGCCTCTTGAGGTTCTTCCCGATCTTCTCTTTGTTCAGGTAGGGGAGTAAGGTTTATCATATTCAAATTCACATTGTTAAAAGGGAGTTCGGATCTCGACACTTCAAACGAAGGAATTTAGACATGATTGTGAAATGTAAGAGAGGAGAAAAGGTTTGCAAAAGGAATCAAACCATGCTTACGATGCAATCGAAATTGAATAATGACATAACATATCAAGGAAGGCAAACAAATACGCATACCAGTGACAATAACATGGATAACATGAAGCATAAAGGGAGTAAAATCAGTCTTATTCCCTGCCATGGGATACACATTAGAAGTAAAAATGTGATGCAGGACGCAATATTTGAGAAATAGTTTCTTTGTGGGTAAGGCGTTACTAGACCGCCATTCAGCATTGAATCCACTTAACGCTCTTGTAATTGACCATTTTTCAGAATTAGACATTTTTTTTCACATGCAATTTTTTTTCACGAATGAAGCACCGGCAGACCTAAGAAGAAGAAGTGAAAAATAAGCAATTTGGGGTTTTTCTCCTTTTTTGTCAATTCACGTGCAATTCGACTAGCTTGAGCACATGCTCGGCTGGCCGAATTTTGCAACAGGCTGGCCAAAACATCCCCCTAAATTTTTTTCATCATTTATTATTATTTTTCATTTATCTTTTCATGCATATCCTATTTACAAATAAACATATCATGCTTCAAGTTTGAGAACTTAACATTATCAAGTGGTTTAGTCAGAATATCTGTAAGTTGCTTCTTAGTTTGAATGTATTTCAATATGATAGTCCTATCTTCAACTAGTTCTCGTATTGTAACACCCGAAACTTTTCAATACCCAAGTATTAAAAGTTCTCAAGTGTTACCATGAAATTTAACTTATTATGTACATGTGTATGATACCAATCTAGCCATCGTAACCTTACATCTATTCTCCAACACAAATCTGACCGTTGAGAATAATCTCCATTCATAGATCAAGTTATCCGACCGTTGATTTTAAGATAGGATTATCATATACCTGAATATTCTCACTCGTCTATCATAATAAACTACTCAGTCAAATATGCATTGCTAGATAGAGACATCTGACCGTCCACTTTAATTTTGGACCACCCAATCGTAATAAACTAGCTACTTGATCTCTACATCTGCTCGTACACACATCAAGTTGATATTCTGATCCATTCATCTTGTTCATCACCTATGAATATGCTTAACCCACCATCAGAACCATAATCTGAGAAACTTACAGATGGTGAACAATACACTCGAATCTAACGATATACATGTTCAACCCCCTAATTACTCCAGAAACCCACCTCGTGTTCTTCCGTTTACAAAACTGGTCATACATATACCTATATACACTGTAGGGCATGTTTGATTTTTTAAATACAGTGTAAATACATGGTAAATGAGTAATGATTACTCTTTACATCTATTAAATGAGTAATGATTACTCTTTACATCTGTTTGAAAATTCATGTGTAATTTTGCTTGGAAAACTGGTCCAAATGGACTGGTTTAAATTTATGGGCCCTATTGTGATATATATGATGTATCTATGCCATCCATCCATTCTAGCATAACATTTTGAGGCATGATCCAAAAAATGAGGTCGATCCAACACTCAAGAGACCCACACTAAAGAAATAGTGGCCCCAAATTTTTTTTAAAGGTAGGTATTTGATTTACTAAATCCTGTGGTGTGTCCCACTTGAGCTTTGGATCTTCCTCATATTTTTAGATAATGCCCTAATTTCATTTGGGATAATGGATGGATGGTGTGGATAAGTCATATATATCACTGTGGGCCCCACGTATATTTTACAGCACCATCTGTTTTTGTGCTGAAAAAAGCCAGTGTCAAATTAAGCATTGGTACCGTTGAAGTAATTACTTGGGGAAATCATTATTACCCATTTTCCTTATATTTACCATTGGTTTGGAAATTCAAACAGGCCCTTAGAGTACCAACCATCAAGTTTTTCTATTTTAAACATGTCATCTTACCATCCATTATGTAGTTTGATATATGTACTTTCCCTAATTAATGTGGTGAATAACTCTTTATTCATAATGATTTAGATATAAGTCCTTTCGTAAGAATTACTTAGAAATGTGCCTGTAACCATGTAGAACCATTAGATTTCCCAAAACTATTATGTCAGCGATAATTACGAAAATGCGATTAACTTAGACCCTGGAATTCTAGATCACATAATTCCTACGATCCGTTTGATGTGAAATTTTATACCATGCCTATGTATAATAAATTAACCATATATGTCAAAATTTCGGTCCTTTGATCGTTATAAAAGTGACCTAATTGACAAATCATCCCGTTAACCGTTTATTTTGGTGTCCATCGAGTGAAGAAATCTCGTGAGTAGTCGCAGTAGGATATTTTTCTTCATATGAACGACTTGGATTGCCCATAATATGGACTAAGTGAAAAATATGAAGATCCACTTTGATAGGCTTTTCCTTAGGCGCGAAGTTATCCTTTCAAGGCCTATCAACTTCTTATAAATCTGGATCTTCCGATTTAACCACTTGTTTCCATCCATCGCAACTCAAATTTGGACCACACCATCATCTCATATGACTATGAGGTTATACAAAATTTAAACCCCGATCTATGATCCTGCACCGTTGAACGCTAAAGCTAGTTCCTTCATTTTGATGCAGAAGGTGATATTTTAAATATAAGCCTTTTCCACCATCGATCAACCACTAAATTTTTCTAACCATTTGCCTATCATGACTACACATTTCTCCTAAAATTGGGCCCTAATCATTAAGTGTCATTAAGTGTGGACCGTTAATTGAGATCAGGTTCGTTTTGTCACCCGTTAGGAGAATTTTCAAGATTGGCCAATCTAAATGTCGGATCACTAAGAAAATCATATACCCTGACTCTTTTCGATGACCCTGATATAATGTATGAATTATATTTAAAGAAAGATTGTCAAAAAAGGAAAGATTGAAGAAACCCAATCCAAGTGCGATGTGAAACATGCCCCTCTCATACGCACACTCCCTTTTAAAAAGGGAGCATGCGTTCCTCTCTCCATTCACACACGCACCTCTCAAACGTCCAAGGAGAGAGAGAGAGAGAGAGAGAGAGAGAGAGAGAGAGAGAGAGAGAGAGAGAGAGAGAGAGAGAGAGAGAGAGAGAGAGATAAGCCTAGATGTCCATCATTTGCTTCCTTCTCCAAATATCTGGTATCTCCCTCTTGCTCAAGCGATGTCGTGATTTATGTAGAAGCTTTCCTACATGGACATATACATAGGGTTTAGATCTAAGTCTAAGGTGAGGGATTCCTTTGAGCTTACATTAATCTGAATTGGTATGATTTATTCTGTTCCCTCACATGCTTTGAATCCTCCCTCCAAATATTTAAATTTACACTACCAATTATTTATCCTTTGAGAATAATGGTTAAGACACAATGTTAATTATATGTGACATTTTTGAATTTATGTGAAGGTTTTTCCTTTAAGCTTACCCTGATTTAAAGTTGATACATTTATTCCGCCTTTTATATGCCCTGTTATCATACTATTATAATTCTCTTCTTACAATTGTTTTATTTACCATCAATGATTATTTACCCTTTAGAAAATGATAGTTAAGGCCTGATTTTAATTATGAGTGATTTTTATGAATTTATATGAGGTGATGGATACAAGCGTTCCCTTGCCTTTACCAAATTTGTTGAGTTAGCCCTTGCTACTCTCATTTTATTGAGTTGGCCATTGCCACTCTCATCTTTGTTGAGTTGGCCATTGCCACTCTCCTCTTTGTTGAGTTAGCCATTACTACTCTCTTCTTCGTTGAGTTGGCCATTACTACTCTCCTCTTTATTTTTTTAACCTTGTGTTATTTACCTTTATGGCTTGGGCATGTGTCTTAGTATTCCAAAACCCCCATAATTTGAATTATCTTTCTATTAATTACAAGTGATATGTCAAAGGTATCACGACTAGTGATTCAAATAATTATCGTGGACGTAATGCGTTACGGGTAGGCAGCCCTCTTGGTCAGCGCGTAATTCCGTGGGTTGGTTAGTGTGGTGCACAATCGATGTAAGTAAATCACCATACGTGTTACATCATTTTTTTTAGAAGTGGATGTCACAAATAGTCACTCCATGAACACATCGTATTACGTAAATCCCCCAACCGCATTGTTGTGTCACCTTGAGATGTTCGCATAAATCCACATAAACGTTGGAAATGCCGACGAATCTCCATAATTATGGGATGCGGGGCGAGTTGGATTTTCTATGAAATATATTTCACATTGTGATGATCACTACGTAAAATGAGCCACACACACTTTGCTAGGCATGCATTCATGTAGATTGCTTGCACATACTGATACCCCTTGTAGTAGTGGAGTACATGACGTATTAGAACCCTTACATTATTTTTATGAATCTCTTGAATTATTGCTAATCTTAAAGGATAACCATCACTATGAGTAGGGCATTGAGCCTCTCCAACTATACAGATGATGCGGGTGATGTACAAATTGAAGACCTAGAGGACCATCTTCTTATGAAAGATTATAATATATGAATAAGAAGATAGTTTTATGATTTAGTTTTATATTTGTACTGCAAACTCAATTATGTAATAAGCTCGTATTGAGAGGGCATTTGGTAATTTGCGGAATTCTCTTACTCTAATGAAATAATAAATACAGTTGATTTTATTCTCATGAATGGTTATCTTCATGAATGTAACTAGATGTGATCTAAAAAAAATATGGTACAATTTTAACGCATCCAATTTATACATTTTTAACACTCAAAATTTTCGAGCACGAGTATGTACTTGGGTCACAGAAATTTCAAGATGTTATAGTTGGTATCAGAGCATGAGAATGAGATTAACTGGGCATGAGAGCATGGACCATCATAAGCTTTACGCGACTCTGATCAGGGAGTTAAAATCTTATTTAAGTGACGTCCCTATGAAACTAGGAAATTAAAGAATTAGAAACCCATATTTAGGTTCTCCATTAGAAATATTAAGTTAGATGTAGAATTTAGTGAATATGAATCTAGGTACCTTTAGGAAAAATTCTCAAAATCCCAAATAAACTTTTTTATGAACTAAAATTCATCCTTAAATGAATTTTCAAGCAAGAAAAACTAGTTTCCCAAACCAGAATCGGATATTGCTGCTGGAAAGCAAGCTTTTATACACCTTGTAAGCATGAAACAAACCCTAAACCGTGGAATATTACCTCAGGATTCTTTTTTGTAACTTTAGAAATAAGTCAAGTACTTAATTTCCAAATTTAGAATAAATTGGACACACGGATCATAAATTAAAAATCTAAGAGTAAGAAGCTATCAATATAAAATAATTTTGGAAATTTGCAACCCTTTATATAAAGGATACACTAAAGCTTAGGTTCAACAATGAATGGAAAATTTGAGCCTATCATTTATGAAACCTAGGGTACTTTTACGATCGAATGGAGAAAAAATATGATATTCCCCAAGGCTCTAGAATGATCGGGACCACGGATTTACGGAATCATATTCAAGCAAGTTAGAAGCGGGTTGATCCGAGTACCAAATCACGAGTGCTTACCAATGAATTCAATGCCCCGATCAAGCAGAAGTTTGAGACTCACCCGGAATGAATAACACCAAAGAACTCACCGCCCTGGCCAAGAAAGAGTTCAGTGTGTTAGGATTAGCCGTACTATAACTATTTTTTGTGTTGCCCATAAACACTAAGAACAAACAAAAAAGAAGAGAAACTTTACTCTACAGAGTGGGGGGAACTAATGTGTGAAATACTATAAAGTTATATGCATAAATAAATAAAATAATTATATGCATATAAATCTCGGGGTCGAGATTTTCTTTTAAGGGGGGTAGATTGTAGCATCTCGATTTCATATAGCTAATTATCCACACACTTAGACATATATACCCACCTCATGAGGAATATAATGAAATATTAAACCAAATGAATCAGTGTAACTGATATAATTAATTAAATTTTAGGGATGAAATTTTATTTATGGGGGGTAGATTGTAACACCCCGAACTTTTCAATATCCCAGTATTGAAAGTTGTTCTCGAGTGTTACCATGAAATTTAACTTATTATGTACATGTGTGGACCGTTAATTGAGATCAAGTTCGTTTTGGCACATGTTAGGAGAATTTTCAAGATTAGCCAATTTAAATTTTAGATCACCAAGAAAATCATATACCCTTGCTCTATTCGACGACCCTGACACATTGAACAAATTAGATTTAAACAAAGATAGTCAGAAAAGGGAAAATAGGAGAAACCCAATCCAAGTGTGATATGAAACATGCCACTCTCATACGCACACTCCCTTTTAAAGAGGGGGCGCACGGTCCCCTCTCCATTCACACACCTACCTCTCAAACGTCCAAAGAGAGAGAGAGAGAGAGGAGAGAGAGAGAGATCCTTAGATGTCCATCATCCGCTTCTTTCTCCAAACATCTGGTATCTCCCTCTTATGCAAGCGATGTCGTGATTCATGTAGAAGGTTTCCTACATGGATATCTACTTAGGGTTTAGATCTAAGGCTAAGGTGAGGGATTCCTTTGAGCTCACATTAATCTGAATTGGTATGATTTATTCTATTCCCTCACATGCTTTGAATCCTCCCTGCAAATATTTAAATTTACCGTCACCAATTATTTATCCTTTGATAATAATGGTTAAGGTGAGATGTTAATTATATGTGACATTTCTGAATTTGTGTGAAGCTTTTTCCTTTAAGCTTACCTTGATTTAAGTAGATATATTATCATACTATTATAATTCTCTTCTTACAATTATTTTATTTACCATCAATGATTATTTACCCTCTAGGGAATGACGATTAAGGCCTGATTTTAATTATGAGTGATCTTTATGAATTTATATGAGGTGATGGATACAAGCCTTGCCCTTTCCTTTATCAAATTTGTTGAGTTAGCCCTTGCTACTCTCCTTTTATTGAGTTGGCCATTGCCACTCTCATCTTTATTGAGTTGGCCATTGCCACTCTCCTCTCTGTTGAGTAGACCATTGCCACTCTCCTCTTTATTGAGTTAGCCATTGCTACTCGCCTTTTTATTTTGTTAGCCTTATTTTATTTACCTTTATGGCTTGGGCATGTGTCTTGGTATTTCAAAACCCCCATAATTTGAATTATCTCTCTATTAATTGTAAGTGATGTATTAAAGATATCATAACTAGCAATTCAAATAATTATCGTGGTCGTAATGCATTACAGGTAGCGGCCCTTTTGGTCGGTGAGTAATTTCGTGGGTTGGTTGGCGTGGTGCACAATCGATGTAAGTAAATTGCTATGCGTGTTACATCATTTTTTCAAGATTGGATGTCGTAAATAGTCACTCCAGGAACACATTATGTTACGTAAATCCCCCAGCCGCGTTGTTGTGTCACCTTGAGATATTCATATAAATCCACGTTAACGTCAGACACGCCGACGAATCTCCGTAGTTATGGGATGCGGGATAAGTCAGGTTTTCTATGAAATATATTTCAGATTGTGATGATTACTATGTATGATGAGCCGTACACACTTTGGTAGGCATGTGTTCATGTAGATTGGTTGCGCATACTGATAACCCTCGTAGTAGTGGAGTACGAGATGTATAAGAACCCTTACATTAATTTTATGAATCTCTTGAATTATTGCTAATCTTAAAGGTTAATCATCACTATGAGTAGGGCATTGACCCTCTCCAAACATACAGGTTATGCAAGTGATGTACAGATTGAAGACACAAAGGACCATCTTCTTATGAAAAATTACACTGAAAGAATAAGAAGATAGTTTTATGATCTAGTTTTATATTTTCGCTACAAACTCAATTATGTAATAAGTTTTTATTAAGAGGACATTTGATAATTTGTTGAATTCTTTTACTCTAATGAAATAATAAATATAGTCAATTTTATTCTCATGAATGGTTACCTTCATGAATGTAATTAGATGTGATCTAAATAAAAAAAATATATAGTGCGATTTAAGCATCTAATTTATAAATTATTAACACCCAGAATTCTCGGGCATGAGTAGGGTCATCAAAATTTCAGGATGTTACACGTATATAATGATGTCTTATGTCAATGCATTTTGTATGAAAATGTTGAATTGGATTTTTAGAAATATTTATCGCACTCAAGTTATTGCAATATAAGGTCATTGTATTTTGTGTAATTTCATAATCTACTAACATTCTTTTCATCGACATTAGTTGAGTGCAAGCATTCCTTGTAACAATGTATTTAGCTTCTGCAGTGAAAAGGGATAAGGAATTCTATTTCTTGCTTAGCCATGATACTAGACAATTTCCTACATAGAAATATCCATTACTAGTAGATTTTCTATCATCTACCTTACCTTCCCAAATTGCATCAGTATAACCTACGATTTGTATAACTCTAGTTCTTTTGTTTAGAACCTAATATGCTTAACTATTTAAAGCATAACCAAGGAATATTCCCTCATTGCTTTTGGCTTCAAATTTTTTCAAATTCACGGTTACGTAAAATAAAGCATTTGCTTCCAAAAAATTGAAAATATTTAACAATATACTTTTTGTTAAACCATAGTTCATAAGATGTTTTATTTTTACCTGTTCTAATGTAAACATGATTAATTATATAACATGCAGAATTAACAGCTTCAGCCCATAAATATGTAGGTAAGTTCATGCTATTTAACATTACACTAGCTATTTTTTATAAAATTCTATTTTTTCTTTCAGCAACTCCATTTTGCTGAGGTGTTTTATGAGCCAAAAATTCATGCAATATTCCATGGTCAGTGCCATATTTCTCAAAATTGTTATTTTTGAATTCAATTCTATGATCACTTCTAATTCTAATCACAAATAGTTCTTTTTCAGTCTGGATGCATTTTATAAGTTTTTTGACTTCGTTAATAGCATCTGACTTTTCTCTTAGAAATACTGCCTAAGAATATCTATTGTAGTCATCAAATACAACCAGAAAATATTTCTTTTCGCCTCTACTCTCCGTTCTAATTGGTCTGACTAAATCCATATGAAGTAGTTCAACAGGTCTTGCCGTGGCTAAGGAGTTCACTTTCTTGTAACTACTCCTAATTTGCTTGTCTATCTGACAGGCACCACATACTTTGTTTTCCATCCTTTTCAATTTGGGTAAGCCACGGAAGTGATCTCTTTTGCTCAATTTATATAGATCTTTATAGTTTACATGTCTAAGACATTGATGCCATAGTTCAGTCTCATCTGTTTAGATCATGTAGCATGAATGATTTGTTGAGCAAGAGTCATCAATTATATAACAATTTTTAGACATTCTGTGACTATTTAATATTACATGTCATTTCTCATGAATCATCTCACATCTGTAATTTGAAAATTTTACACTATGTTTCTTATCATAGATTTGAGATATGCTCAGAAGATTATGTTTTAGCTCTTCAACATATAAAATATTTTCGAAGAGAGGTAAGTTATGAAGTTGTATATTACCTTGGCTAATAATCTTGTACTTGCTTTCATCTCCGAATGTAACCAAGTTACCATTAATTTGGTTGATGTTTGAGAGTATAGCCTTATCATCTATCATGTGTATCGAACATCCACTATCTAGGTACCATCTTGAATGGCTACTTGCTTTGAAAGCTATGTGGATAATAAGACCCTTTACCTTTGGAGCCCATTTCATTATGGTTATAGGTTTAGGAGGGTCTCTTACTTTTTGTTGTGTTTGGGAGTTAGGATTTCTCCTGTTTCTATATACTCTAATCTTACCAGTGTTAGATTTCAAGAGCTCTTTAAGCAAGTCTACAATTTTATCAGCTAAAGGAGGATTTCTATTATTATTCCTTTGATATTTGTGGTAGTTGGCACTATTTTTTATATTAGAGGCTTGAGAGGGTTTTGAGTTTTTGAAGTCATTCTTTTTATAGTTTGACACTATTAGAGTTTCTGCTTTAGAGTTTGAGCGCTCTCCTTTTACAAAAGTAGGATTAGAATCCTTAGATTTCAAAAAGTTATTTTTAATATAACCTAATCCAGACTTGTCACCACATAGCCGAGAGGAGGTTAATAGCTTTTCAAGTTTTTGGTCACCTTGCGTATATTTTCAAGTGTTCTTTAGACTCTAAAGGGAGGAAACTTCAAGTTTTAATTTCTCATTTTCAAATTTAAGTTTTTACAATTCAAAAATTTTTAAACTCAAATCTAACTTAGTTTTTTCAAAAAAATAAAAAAAATGAGATTTTTCTAAAACAAACTTTTCAAGTTCTAATTGTAGTTTAACATACTCTTTTTGAATTTTCAGTTTAGCTATAATCTTACAACTTTCTCTGTATAGGGCATCCTAAGCATCTTGAAGATCATCTTCATTTTTAGAGTTACTTCTTGGTGTTTCATAATCAGACATTTTACAATCATCTGAAGAAGTGATTCTGACTATAGTCATAAAGGCTTTTAATTCATTTGTATTTCCCCGGTATGATTCGTCAGCTTCTGAATTAGTTTCAAATTTAGACGATTCATCCCAAGTAGCTATCATGCCTTTTGTAACATCCCAAAATTTTCATTGCCTGTGAACATACTCGTGGTTGAGAATTTCGGGTGTTAATAATGTAAAAATTGGATGCTTCAAAATCGCACCTTTTAAAAAAAAAAATCATATCCTATTACATTCATGAAGGTAACCATTCATGAGAGTAAAATCAATTGTATTTATCATTCCATCAAAGTAACAAAGTTCAACAAATTATCAAATGCCCTCTCAATGGGAGCTGATTACCTTATCAAAGCTTGTAAAGGAAATAAACAAAACTAAACATAAAGCTATCTCTTTATTTATTCAGAATAATCTTCTGTAGGAGGATTGTCATCCGTATCTTCAATCTGCATATCACCTACATCATCTGTATGGTTGGAGAGGGTCAATGCCCTACTCATAGTGATAGTTATCCTTTAAAATTAACAATCATTCAAGAGATTCATAAAAGTAATGTAAGGGTTCTGATATGCTTCGTACTCCACCACTACGAGTGGTATCGGTATGCGCAACCAATATATATAAATGCATGCTTAACAAAGTTTTTACGGCTCATCATACGTAGTGATCATTACAATGTGGAATATAATTCATAGAAAACTCAGCTCGCCCTGTATCTCATAACTATGGAGATTCACCGTCGTGTCTAATGCTACCGTGGATTTATGTGAACACCTTGAGGCGGCACAACACATGAGTTGGATGAATTACGTGACACAATTTGTTCATGGAATGACTATTTGCGACATCCAATCCTAGAAGTGATGTAACATGCATCGTGAATTACTTACATTGATTTGTGCACCACTACCCAAGCCCATGGAATTATGCGTCAATTAAGAGGGTCACTACCTAGAGCGCATTATGTCCACGACAAATATTTGAATCACTAGTTATAATACCTTTAAAACTTCACTTGCATAAAAGGGAAATAAATTGAAATATGAGAGTTTTGGAATTCCAAGACACATGCCCAAGCCATAGAGGGAGGTAGCATAAGGCTAACTTAATAAAGGAGAAAAGTAGCATTAAGTTATCTTAATAAAAAAGAGAAGAGAAGCAAATAGGCTAACTCATCAAGAATAAGGGGAGAGGAGCAAAAGGCTGACTCAATATAGATTGGAGGCATACATCGCTCTCAAAATTGGCAAAGGGCAAGACTTGTATCCATCGCCCCACATATATTTATAAAGATTACGCGTAATCAAAATCATATCTTAACCATAATTTTCAAAGGATAAATAATTGTTAATGGTAAACTAAACAATTGCATGGAGAATTCACAGTAATATGGAAACATTGAAAAGCAAGATAAATCATACCAACTCAAATTAATGTAAGCTTAAAGGAATCCCTTACCTTAGCCTTGTATCTAAACCCTAGGTATATATCCATGTAGGAAAGCTTATACATGAGTCATCGCTTGAGCAAGAGGGACATACCATATGTTTGGAGAAGGAAGTAGATGATGAACGTCTAAGCTTCTCTTTCATCACGACATCGCTTGAGCAAGAGGGAGATACCATATGTTTGGAGAAGGAAGTAGATGATAAACCTCTAGGCTTTTCTTTATCTTTCTCTCTTTCTCTCTCTCTCTCTCTCTCTCTCTCTCTCTTTCTCTTTCTCTTCCTTGGGCATTGGGAGATTGGGCGTATAAGTGGAGAGGGGAATGCACACCCCTTTTTAAAAGGAGTGGGCATGTGAGAGGGGTGTGTTTCACATCCCACTTGGATTGAGTTTCTTTGATTTTTATTTGTTGATGATCTTTATTTAAATGTAATTTGTTCATTATGTCAGGGTCGTCGAATAGAGCTGGGGTATATGAGTTTCTTGGTGATCCAAAATTTAGATTGGCCTATCTCGAAAATTCTCCTAACGAGTGCCAAAACGAACTTGATCTTAATTAACGGTCCACACTTAATGAAAAAGGCCAAATTTTGGAGAAAATGTGTAGTTCGGATAAACAAATGGTTGGACAAAATTTGGTGGTTGATCGTTGGTGGAAAAATCATAAATCGAAAATTTTACCTTTTGTACCGTAAGGAAAGATCTGGCTTCAACCTTCAACCGTGTAGGATTATAGATCAGGTCCTAAATTTTGTATAACCTCGTAGTCATACGAGACCAAAGTGTGGTCAAAATTTGAGTTGCCATGAATAGAAGGAATTGGTTAAATCGGAAGATCTAGATTTATAAGGAGTTATTAGGCCTTATTGGATAACTTCGTGCTTAAGGAAAAGCCTACCAAAGTGGGGTCTTCATATTTCAGACTTGGTCTATATGATGATTAATCCAAATCGTTCATATGAAGGGAAATATCTAACTACAACTACTCACGTAGTTTCTTGACTCGATAGACACCAAAATCAACGGTTAAAGGGCTGATTTGTCAATTGAGTTACTTTTACAATGATCTAAGGGCTGAAATTTGACTTGTATAGTTAATTTATGATACATAGGCATAGTATAAAATTTCACATCAAACGGATCGTGATAACCATGTGATCTTGAATTCAAGGGTCTAGGTTAATGACATTTTTGTAATTATTGCTGATATGAGAGTTTTGAGAAATTTAATAGTTCTATATGGTTATAGTCACATTTTTAAGTAATTCTTATAAAAGAACTTATGTCTAAATCATTATGAATAAAGAATTATTCACCAAATTAATTAAGGGAATGTACATATACCAACCAACATAATGGATGGTCAGATGACATGTTAAGAATTGAAAAACTTGATGGTTAGTACTCTGATCATGTATGTAAATGGGTATATGGTCAATTTTGTAATCGGATGATCATAAGTAGGCTTTTTAAGTGATCAAGAGGTAGAACATGTATACCGTTAGATTCAAGTGACTTGTTTACATGTATATGTTTTTCAGATTGTAGTTTTGATGGTGGGTTAAGCATATTCATAGGTGGTGAACAAGATAAATGGATCAAAATCTCAATTTGATATATGTATGAGTAGATGTAGAGATCAAGTATGTCATGCCCCAAACTCGGAAATTGGGCTCAAAGTGTGGGATCCCGGTCTTTTACAACATTGCTTGTGTGCACACGTGTCCTAACTCGCACCATTGATAGACCATACACTGCACCTTAGTGCACTTAGAAAACTCACCAAAGCGATTTGTTCTAAATGACCTTGAGACCTCTACCATGTGGACCCCGTCGTCGTTACGGTCGCAATGGTGAAAACCATGTGTCAATCCGACGCTCTGTTAGTGAGAGATGACCTATTGAATGTACGGCCCAAATTATGTATCTAGTAACACAAGAAACCTTTATTATGCTAGGCCTATTGGACTTAAGCCCATGTGGGTGTAAAGCCCACTTTTAGAATATGAAAATTACCAACAAATAGGACAATTGGTACATGATAAAATAAGAACGTAGCACATATAAGACAAGCACTATAAGAGAAAATTGGATTCTATCCCAAAACTCATCATTAGCTCTCTCCATATGCCTTAGAAACTAATCATGGCTCATGTCCACCTCATCCTATACATGCATCTAATGCATGTCTTGATTTGTGCCACAACACTTCAAACAACTAATTGCAACACTCTACTTCATCATCCACCATGCATCACCTACAACCCATAACCTTTATCCATCCATTAGCCGATGCATGTTTAGATTTCCTCCACCTTGGCCAATGCATGCTTAGCACCATCCACCTCATCCATCCACTACCCATATCATACATCACATTCCACCTCACTTTTAGCACCAATGGGATCCCATGAACTTGCTACATTATTTTGCCATCTCAATCCTCAATTCCCTATATAAGAGTAGGAGCTCTCTTGCACTTATTCTTTTCCTACACTTATAAAAATTTTGAGATTTTAAGAGAGAGTGAGAGAGAGTGGGGCCAAGGTGTGGCCCACCATTGATCAAGAGGGAGTGAACCACACATCATCATCCAACCATCCATCCATTAAAGTGAGTCTACACCCCTCCTTCCATCTTCCTCATCCTCCTTTTTCTTCTCCTTTTTTTCTCTTGATATGTGTGGGCCCCACTAGTGTGGAGTTCTTGTGTGCATGTATTGATATCTATGGTGGTCAGCAAAGTGGCCCATGTCATTATGGTCCACCATGATGAACATCATATCTATACCCTTCATTTGTAATCTTGTTTTTGTTTCTGGACAATAAGTTCTAAAAATCATATAAAATCAACCATGTTAAAATCGGGGTTGAAACTTGAGAATATTATGAATCATAATATAAACTAACTCTGGACCAAATTTCGTAGCCATCCTATGGTCCAATCATCCGTAACATCAAGTTTACTTGGCTACTATCCAGAAGCACATACAAGATTCTGATTTGTCTAAATGGACCCATTTTTAACTCTTTTAATGAATGTATTAAAAATAAATGTTCCATCGGATTCGTAGAAAATTGAACCAACTTTCCAACGGTATATAATAACCCTTAATCGGAGTTCGGACGGCTGAGATCTTGACCTTATACGAAAGATGTTTTTGGGAGCTTATTATGACCATTCTTGTTTGAGCCATATCCGTGATTCCAACAGTCAGATGTATTTGATATTTGGTCTTAACTTACTTGAGATAGTTAATAATCATATGTAAGGTCCCTATGGTCAAATTCTTTCATGATAAATTAAAAAAATTCTAGACCGATAGATACTTCTGTAAGGACAAATCTTGAATTTCTATGTGTGGTATAGATAGATCCAAGGCTCGGTATGGTTGGAAACCTATAAACGGCCTGAATGACTTGTTCCCAAACCATCCATTGGATCAGATCTTCTAACAGAGAATTTGATCATAGAGATTTCATCAATATATATTTCATATGTTACTTGATAAATATGTTGGATCTATGTTATACATAACAATTATTCTCTCATTGGCCCACTTGGGTGTGGGATCACTTGTGATTTATGCATTTATTAGTTCATCCAATCTGGGAACCCATGTATATTTTTGTGTCTCTTTTCTATGGTTTGCTAGTATGTGGGCCCTACTTGACATCGAATCTATTTTATTCCCTTTACACTTTCTGTTTACTGAAAATTTTCTAAGTACTTAACTGTATTGCATGTAGGCCTCTTTGACACCTTACAATAGGCCCCACACTCTATAGTTAAGGGTCCCACTTTGGGGGATGTTTAATCCTTATATAAGTGTAATGCCCTGAATTTCGAGGGTCGAGCAAAGCTCTACTCTCGAGATCCAGCACATCACTTATGCAACATGGATAATAATGTTCAGATTTCACCCATATTAATGAGTTAAACATGAGTGACATTATACTAAAATAGCATATCATACTCTAGATATAATTGAATTAAGCAAGCGGAAGCCTGAATCATATATATTTAAACTTGTAAGTGTTCACAAACTCCTAGAGTATGAATATGTAACTAGGCTTAATATATACATAAATTGTTTTAAAATATACAAAATGCGGAAGAGTAAAAGTGTCCACTAAGCAAAGTAACCCCATAATCCCTGCGCATCGGCACGAGGATTACATAGACCTGCCCGATAGCTGAAAGTAGGAGAATTCCTCCTCCTCATCCATAAGGTCCTGCTCTGTCATATAAACTTCATCAGCACTTGCATCTAAACTAGAGTCTGGTTGGGGTTTTAAAACACCATCCCAGAGTGGGAATGAGTGGCCAACTCAGTGGTACTATAAGACAAAAGTTAACATGTTTTCAATTCAATCAAGCGATCATGATAAAGCAACATAACAATCACTTCTTAACTACTCTTGTTAATACAGGAATGAAGTACCAGTAATGATGTATGATCTCACATTAAAGCTCCCTCATAAGCGACTCTAACAACTTATTTCACATATGACATCACTCCCTCGAAACAGTGCATCTTCATTACCTTAAAATCACATCCTAACTTATGCAATGCAATGCATGGTCGTGTTAGCCGAGTACTTAATTAAGCTTATTTATACAGCAGGTTTGGGAAGCTAGGGTACCTCCCTTTATATCATTGACCCGAATCGAAGGACCCATCTAGGGTCGTCACTCCTAGTTAAACACATACGATAGGCAAGTTGTAGGGCATCACTCCTACTGAAAAGTAGTTGATAGGCAAATTCAAAAGTTTATACTCGCGGTCACTACGGGAGGCTCGTCACCTCAGTGTAGGCCGACAACACGAACATGGTGTCCCATACCACCAAGCCCACCTCACGAGTCTTGGTTGCTCACTGCTCACTATGGGGAGGCTCGTCAACCCAGCATAGGCGGATAGCTCGAACAAGGTGTCCCATACTACCATGCTCGGCTCATGAGTCTTAGCGGATCGTGGTACCATGGTTGAAGTGGGCCTTTACATTGGTGAGGGGTACCTTAAATTCAAGCAATAGTGTTTATACATGGTAAACATACAATAGGCCAATTAGTTTGTTAGGCAAGTTCGACTGGTACGGGCACACATTGACTTAATCGACATGGAGCGCATAAGCACCCCTTGTGGCCTAACCACTGTCGACAATCGTCGTGCGACCCAGATTCGTCGAGTTTATCCAATGTGGTGAGACTAATTCGGCCACCTGAACAGGGGCTGTTACCGATTGCCTGGGCTACGTTGTAGCCCCAATCTTACTTAGATGCAATAAATGAACGCATGTGATAATCATTTCAGCATTTAACAAACAATCCAAGGAAATTCCTCATTCGAACATTTCATTAAACACATTGATCATATCACAAAACACATACATTTTATCGATGAGTTGCGTAGAGGTAAATCGGGTTACCTAAAAGAAACTATATGTGTTTATAAGGCAATTAAGAATCTTATCTTAATATTCTTAATAAATACAAATCATTAACAATTTTTCATTCAGACAATTCATCAAACACTTAGACTACACTTTACCAAATATATAGACTAGATTAGTTACAACATATATTTTAGCAATTCCTTATACAGAGAGATTAACATGCATATGACCAAGATTAATCCTAGATCAGTAATCATGGCAAGCACAAATCATATTCAAATGCTCATTCAAACATTTCAACAAACACATGGAATGCATCTTTTGTCCAACACAGTTCATATATGTATATTATATGAAAAACGGCGTATCTAAGACAATACGACAGCAATCAAGTTAGACATAAATCATTAGCTGACATTGAAAGCATTGATAACCATAACCTAAGCATTTATAGTCTGCACCTTTCGTCGGGATGCTCGACTTGGACTCGGTTCAAACTCTACGTTTTCGAAAACGGAACGTCGAGCACCTAAATGTCGAAATAGGTTAGTTAGTTTGACAAATGATCAACCTGGATCTCTACAATGAGATTAGGGTTAGATTTTCTTACCCGAAATCGTAGCTTAAAGGGATTTGGTAGCGTAAGAGAGGCGGTGATTTGGCGTGTGGGTGCGTGGAGAAGGTTTCCCATAGTTGAAGCGATCCTCCCAAGTCCTTTTTTTCTCTTTCCTCTTTTCTCTTCCTTTCTCCTCTCTCTCCCTTTGGGTTTTGTAAAAATTCGTATATAGGAGAGAGAGGGTGTGTAGGAGGCTATTTATAAGCCCAGTTGTGATGCAAATGGCCCTAGGGCCACTATATAGATGGTTTATACCCTTTAGGCGACTGCTTTTGACAAACAGGGCTCATAGGGAGGCCCACTACCCACCTACATCATAGGGTATGCTCCTTGACAATCGATCTATGCTAGGACATGATTTCGGTGTGATCGGATAGGCCGATCATCCGTGGAGGACCTATGTCAGATCAATGGTCATACTTACTCAATCGGGGCCACAGTTATACGGATATGTGTAGGAAAATTTCCTTTCCCCATGGGTGAAGTTTGGTAAAAAACTGATGGTCCAAAATCCTCAATTTCGCATGTGAGCGAACTACCCAATTCACTTAAGTTTCATTACAGTTTCTAAAGATATTCACGTTTCTCACACACTTCACTCAGGGCTCAAGTTGTTCATGTTTGGACACCCTCTGGGCTCGATTCTCGCGTTGTTTGGAAAGCTCAGTAGGACAGACGTAGTCCTATAGTTTTGCGGTCATTGGACCCTCGACGTGTGGTTTAGGTCGATACGGGGTTTCAATGTACTCCCGAGAGCAACAGGCTCTTGGGATTTCTCCTAGGCCTTTAAGTGACGTTGAGTCAGTGGTATTAATGGTTTTAGGCCTTCTCATTTGTGGAAATGATCGCATGAGCTTAATCCACTGATTGTTTAGTTTAGTACTTAACTAAATTCTGCCTAAATTATGACAGGTTATGATCCTTAGGTGGTTTTTCCTGAGTTGGTACTTGGGTCTTTGTACAGATTTTTCTGAGACGTTATAATAAGTGAGCTAAGATGTCCCACCTTTTTACCAGGAATGATCCCTAAGTGTTTGAAAATTGGGCCCTAAGTTGTGACAGACCCCATTTCTGAAAACTGTCTGATTATTTGTGTTTTGTACCAACTTTGGGCCTCTATAGTGGACCACACGCTGGAGGTTTGAGTAGGCCACCACTTGGAAACTCTAACCTACACTACTGAATAGATAAATAATATTTTAATTGGGCCATATTAGACCCCACATGATCAGGGAGTGGATCCCAAAATGTGGTCAGGCATGGTTGTGCAGAAAATCAAAGTGCTAATGTTTGGCCCTATACCAAATATTATGTGTGCACAACCAGTTGGTTTCAACTTATAATTTTTGAAGTGCATATATAGTACAACCAAGGGCACCTGACGACACACTGAAATGTGGTCCCTTATGATCATGGGATGTACTTAAAATTGGGTAAAAACTAATTCTGTACTATATTTCCTGCACAGTTTCTCCAAGTACCCATGTTTGGGCCATCACCGTAAATTGTACTCACCCAACCAATGAGGCCTGCCTTATAATTTGTAAAGCCTATACATAGAGCTACCAAGTGCTTATTCTCTTTCATCATATGTAGGCCCCACGTGATCATGAATCTGACTCTAAAATGGCCCAGAACCAACATTGCACAAAAATCTGTTTGATGTAAAATTTATGTGGGGCCACGTCAGTGGGGTCCACCACATTCCCAAAGCATTTCATGTAGTATCTAAACTCTGAAAAATAACTCTCAGGTGTTGTTAGGCCCAAAACCTTAAGTGGGCCTTACCTTCCATGTGATGAGGCCTAATGAGATGTATGTGAGGTCCTTGTATGAGGCCCATTGTGATGTATATGAGGCCCATGTGATGAGGCCCAATGTGATGTATGTGAGGCCCTTATATGATGCCCATTGTGATGTGTATAAGGCCTATTTGGTGAGTTCCACTACGATGTATATAAGTCCCCTGTGATGAGACCCATTGTAATGTATATGAGGCCTATGGGATGAGGCCCATTGTGATGTATATAAGGCCTATGTGACGAGGCCTATTGTGATGTATATGAGGCCTATGGGATGAGGCCCATTGTGATGTGATGAGGTCCATTGTGATGTGATGAGGCCCATGTGATGTATGTGAGGCACATGTGATGAGGCCCATGTGATGTATGTGAGGCACATGTGATGAGGCCCATTGTGATATATGAGACACTTGTGTAAGGCCCAATTATGATGTTGATCCCACCATGATCTATATGATAATGGTTATGATGCCTATCCATTTTTCTAGCTAGTTTAAGGGCTATGGGCCCCATCGTGAGATAGTCTCTATAACGGGCCGTATTCTAGGAGACAATGGTGGTTAAATGTCCACATTGTAAACTCCATAGGCCCATTGCTAAGCCCATTCTTCATTATAAGTTAGAATCTAAGGCGGGCCGCACTTTAGGAGCAATGATGGTTAAATGTCCATGTTGCAAACTCTCAAGAGCCTATTGTTAAGCCTATTTCTATTTTCCCCTTATTGGGCCCTCATTGAGAATAATGCTTTTCACCATACCCTAAACCTTAGAACCCATCTTGTGGCCATGATATGTTGGCCCGTTGTGATATGTAAGACCGTTGTGATAAGTAGGCCCATTGTGATATGTAGGACCATTGTGATATGTAGGACCGTTGTGGTATGTAGGCCCATTGTGATTGTATGAGGCCCATTATGATTGTATGAGGCCCATTGTGTAAGGCCCATTGTGATTGTATGAGGCCCATTGTGATTATAGGAGGCCCATTATGATGGTATGAGGCCCATTGTGCGAGGCTCGTTGTGATTGTCTGAGGCCCATTGTGACTGGATGAGGCCTATTGCGATGTGTGAGGCTCACTGTGATTGTGTGAGGCCAATCATTGTTATGATTGATAATCATGCATAGCATACACCATGATTCATGCCCATACGCATCATTTGCATGCTTGTTATGAGGAGTGATTGACCATAACAAATGCCATTGGGCTGGTTGTTTTCGGGACTCCTTGAGAGAAGGAATTGCCCAACATGAGCGTGCGGTACGTGCAGGACTGATGCATGACTGGATTGTATGACTCATGCATCTTGCATTTGTGTGATATGATTTCTGTTCGCCTTAGCGACATCAGGGCTGAGGCCTCCACAGGCATATCGTGGATGGAAGGATTGGACACCGAAAATGTTTTGGTTCTATATGGGGCGTCATAGATGTCCTTGGGTGAAAGTCCCTAAACCCTTATGGTACCAAGAGGATGCTCCAAGGTTGAGACCAAGTGGATGTATGAGCGCAAGAGTGCCGAGTACCATTAGGCCGCGTCTCTCACTATGTCGTGGTCGGTTGGAAGTGGGTGTGGCCTTACTCGCCTGAGGGTAGGAGGCAATACTAGGCTGAGTCTGATCAGCTCATAAATGGGTCCGTTATCGACGTGTCAAATAGGTATTGGTAGACTATTGGCCAAGCGGATATTGAGGTCTCTTATGCTCACTTGGATTGCATGCATGGGGGAGGGGTAGTGCCATTTGAAGCATAATAAACCCCAGTGATTGTCTAGAGAGGAACTGTATTGATATGTGGATTCAGATGAGGACTATCATGACTTGTGATTGCACCTTGCATATGACATTGGCCATGTAGGCCTTGCATCGCATAGCCTTGGTATGGCTGACAACATTGTACTAAACCCCGGTGATGATCCTAAAGATGTACGGTACCGATATGTGAACTTACTGAGTAGGAGTTGCATACTCAGCATTTGACTCATTTATTTATTCATTCACTATCCACTCAGGTTGGTGGTACATAGCCAAATCATTGTGTACCTTCGCAATGGCTAGGATTTCGGTTGGGGCACGCGACCAACCTGAGATCAGGAGTTTACCACATTGAGTCTAGCTATCCAAATTTAGATATGGGACTGATTTAGATATAAGTCTCTTGTGATGAACCCCACAGCTTGCGATACCGCGTACTATCATCCTGACTATGCACTCCAACCTTGTCATTTCTTTTGCATTGTATACTGCATTACATCCTCTACATATGACATATTGTGATGCCCCGTCACTGTGGTCACATGTGGGTGGGCACATGTAGGTGGACACTGATGTGGGCAAGGCCTAGTGGGCCTGAGCGAGCTATTAGTGGTTGGCAGGCTACTGTGCTGGTAGGCTACTATGCACATAGTGTAGGCAGGACCTTGTCCCACATATTTGTGGATTCATCAGGATTTGCATATTGCATTGCATCCTCAGCATATGACATTTAATTTATTATGTCCTTGTACTCGAACAATTACACGTCAGCCTTACCATTGCCTTTCCATCGTATGCCATATAGTAGAAATTTGATTATCTTGTTCACGATGATTGGCTATTTTAATGATCATGGTCGCTTGTTGACTGGCATGCCTATTATTGATGTCATGTTCATGATAACCTGTATGGTTATACAACATGCTTGATTGATAACCTACTCACCTATGATAATATGATTGGTTGATAACATGCCTATGGTTGTTTTGGATGTCTTTACGGGACTGTTCTGATAAGACGTGTTTTACTCCCGACACGTAGTAGACTTACGAGATGTGGTTTGCTCATACATATGACTTACACTTTTCAAGATGCATATAAGAGCTGTTGGAGTTTGCTAATGTTTCCTTCATTACTATTGAGTTAGTGCACCATATCATGTGTGAAATGTCAAACAGGTTCGTCTCTTTGATATGTGTTGATATCATGTACAAAATGTGTAACCACCTAAATAGATTAATCATTCCAAAAAAATTCACACTGCAAAATCCTCCTTGTAGGATTGTAGGATCGGAATTTGACATATGGGTGTTGAGAGCTGAGAATGAGATACTACGGAGGTTGTTAATGCCAGATTCGACGATTGAAAATTTTGTGAGTCCAGTTTCTGAGTTTAGGGTATGACATACAAATTCCCAATCACCAAATCCGGTGCCTACAGCTTCCGTAGTGTCCCATTCTCGGCTCCTAGTGCCCATATGCAAGATTCTAATCCTGGGATCTTACAAGGAGGATTTTTCAACGTACATTTATCTCGTAAGAAGCATAACCACAAGTTTACCCAAATCACAAAGGGAACATCATCATCACATATCCACTAATATAAATAGTTGAATACAGTACTGAAAGGAAATATATATATATATATATATATATATATATATATATATATATATTGAAAATCGAAGCTCCAGAGGATAGCTGCACGCTCCAAGCTCAACGCTGCTGCGACCTAACGCCACTTGTACGCATCTATCATGCATAAGCTTATAGAAAACTTAGAGAGTGGTGAACGTGTGTGCACAATATAAGTGTGCTCAGGATGCAATATGAGAGAAATGCGAAAATATGCTGGTAAGTCCATAAATACCATCAGCTGTATCCAGGCTATATGATGCAAAAACATAATAAAGCTAATATCATATACTAAGGAAGCAATGTAGATCAGTTATGCAATACGGAGACATAGTAAGCCAAATATCATATACTGAGGATGCAATGCAATATGCAAATCCTAACGAGTCCATGAATACCGTTAGCCTCATCTAGGCCATATAAATGTAGAAACATAGTAACCCAAAATGCCATATGCAGCAGATGTAATGTAATATGCGGTGCGAATGAAATGACCAAGCTGGAGTGTGATGTCGGGATGATAGTATGTAGTATCATATGCTATGGGGTCCATCACAAGAGACTTCTATCCAAACTAGTCCCATACCTAAATTTGGATAGCCAGACTCAATGTGGTAAACTTCTGATCTCAGGTCTGTTACGCGTCCCAACCGAAATCCTGACCATTACGTAGATACACATAACAATTAGTTGTGCACCACCAGCCCGAGTGGATAATGAATGAATGAATGAGTGAGTAAAATGCTGAGTATGCAACCCCTACTCAGTAAGTCCACATATCAGTACCATACATCTCTGGGATCATCATCGGGGCATAGTACACTTTATACTAGTTCGTCGCCCACTGGACGCGCAACCATGCAAGTGGAAGAGACCTCACTATCTGCCTGGCCAGTAGTCAGCCAATATCTATCCAGCACATCGATAGTGGACCTATTAACGAGCTGGTCAAACTCAGCCTAGCTATGCCCCCTACCCTCTAGCGGGTAAGGCCACACTCCCTTCCAACTGACTACAATCCGTGGGAGCACCGCCTACTAGTATTCGGCATTCTGACGCTCTTGTTTTACACTCGGTCTTGATGTTGGAGCGTCTTTTGGTACCAAGAGGGTTTATGAACTTTCACCTAGGGATATCTATGACACCCCATGTAGAAAAAGATTTCCGTTGTCCTATCTGGCCATCCACGATATGCCTGTGGAGGCCACGACCTAGATGTCACTAGGGCGTACGGTGGTCGTATCACAAAATACGAGATGCATTAGTCATACCATCCAGTCATGCATCAAACCTGCGCGTACTGCGTGCTCATGTGGGGCAACTCCGTCTCTCAGGGAGTCCCATAATAATCCGCCCAATGGCATGTGCTATGATCAATCACTCCTCATATCAAGCATTCATATGATGCGTATGGGCATGGATCGTGGAGCTATACTAAGCATGTTATATGATGATAATGTACTCTCCTCATGTTAAGGATGGGCCTAGACGGCTTACTCATAACAAGAATGGGCCTAACGAGGCCTAAGGGAAGGTCACAATGTGGACGTTTAACCATCATTACTCATTAATGTAGACATTCAACCAACATTCCTCCCAAGGAGTGGCCCTCATAGGGCCAAACATATAGTGTGGGCCCAGGGCCTCACATACAACATAATGGGCCTCACACAAGAGCCCAATATACATCACAATGGACTTCACACAAGGGCCTAATATACTTCTCAACGAGCTTCATCATATGAGCTTCGTATACATCATAATGGGTCTCACTCATGGGCCACATATACATCACATCAGGCTTCATATACATCACCATGGGCCGCATCACATGGGCTTCATATACAATACATTGGGCCTCATCATATAGGCCTCATATATATCACTATGGGCCATGTCCCATGGGCCTCGAATACATCACAATGGGCCTCACAACTGGGCCTCAAATACATCATAATGGGCCTCACATACAATACATTGAGGTGGGCCTTGCACATTTCAAATGGGCCCCATTAGATGAACAGTGTGCTTGCTATACACATCAAGGTGGGTCACATAAGTGGACGGCATAGATGAAACACATACAACATGGTGGGCCCTGCGATTACACAGTAGGTGGGCTCTGTAGTCCAGCAAATGGACGACCAGCGTGGATGAAACAAGTACATCATGGTAGGTCCCACATCTAAGGTCTGGACAGTGTGGATAAAACATATACATCAAGGTGGTCTCCACCGTCCAGACAATGGACGGTGTGGATTTTAACACATAAATCATGGTAGGCCCCACCGTCCCACCTCTTGGATGGTGGGGATACAATATATACATCATGTGGGTCCATGTGTGTGGCCCACTAGCCTTTTTAAATCAAGGCTGCTATCTGATTGCCTTCAACAACAGGGCCTATTGCTGGACAACAAACTGTCCAGTAGAGGGTGGCCCGCCTACCCTAAAATGATATAGAAAAACTAGATGGACGGTGTAGATATAAGGCACGTGCGTCCATGGTGGGCCCCACCCCTGAAGAACAGATGGACGGCGTGTATAAAGACACATACATCAACGGACAGATGGTTTGGATACAACCTCAGATTAGGCCCATCGTCCTAGACAGATGGATGGCAGGGATAGAATAAATACATCAAGGTGGGTCCCACCCCCACACATACCACACGTGTGGGGTGGGCCCACGTCCAAACAGATGGACGGTGTGGGATATGACACATCTCACGGTGTGTAACAACCTCAATTCTCACCGTTAGTGGTATATATTCGCACATACAAGCAACCTTCGTAGGAAAATAATGAATGCTTAGAATCACCGCAAATTATATTATAATTGTCCCTAATTCTTTTAGAAGTATTGAACCTCAAGGACGAGATTCTCTTTAAGGAGGGTAGATTGTAACTCCCCATACTTTTTATACTTGGGCGTTACCTTGGATACCTAATTAATATATGCTTATGCATGGGGACACGTAAAAAACTACTTCGTACACCATCGCCCGACTACCTATTTATTTGCCCATCTCAATTGTCTAATCTTGGTTAATAACCACCTACCATACATCTTCACTTAGTTAGCTATAAAGCTTTTCGGGCTACTTAAATGAAACTTTAGTGTTATGGAATCGTTAACCCTGAATCAAACAAATCTAGTCTTCCTAATTGATATCAGATAAATGAAGACATTCGTGACAATCTAAATCATACAAATAGTTGGTCAATAGACCTAGATCTTGGTGTAACTTGCGATCATCCATTCAACTGAGTTAATAAATAGGACTACGAACCCTCATGACCGTTGAAGATTTAGATCAAAGGTAATCTAACCATCTAATACAACCTCCTTCTATAAATCAGGTCATCCGACCATTAGTCATCAAAGACAAGCAAACATCTCTTCACAAAATCAACATTTGGCCTTCAGAAACCCATTACATGGCTGGGATTCTAAGGGTGATAAAAGCCTAAACCCTGCCTTATTAGACAGATTGAACCATACGTTATCAATCTTGACTCTTAGATCATCAGATCCACCCCTCATCAGAACCACAACGTCCAACTTAAAGGTCCGTCGTGTAAGCATCAGATCTAGGCCATTAGACCACTAATTTAATCATTAGATCTCATCTAGGCAAACCCTAGGACCATTCCAACCATGAATGATCAAATTAAACGTAACTTGGCCATCGGATCGACGATAACCTACAATTAATGGTCTTAAACCCTTAAAAAGAAAAACACTTAACCACTTGAACCTACCAACTTTTAATCTGTAGCCATTAGGGGACATTCCAAGACCAATGGATGGAGTTGATCGAACTAGAACATGACATGGACCTCACATCTGATCTGTGCGTGTGCACAGATAATGTGCACATGCCATGCACGAAGTCTAAGCATTGGGTCAAACGAGTGTTGACCTGATGAAAACCAAAAACCCTTTGAATTTCAGACACCGCCCGCCCGACGCACATTTAAATAGAACCGTCCGTCTGTAGCTGGTGATGACCCACCATCAGACCCCATCTTTGAAATCTGAACCGTCCATCTTAACAAGCTCTCGAAACTAGCCAAAACCCAACTCCTCACACCCATTTATATGCACCCATGTGCGCTCGAGATCTAGCGTAAGATAAGCTGTGCGCACGACTCTTTTTCAAAAATGGAAATCCATTTTCCTTCTTAGCTGGTAGCCCTTGTGTGGGATTCTCCTTTAATCCAAACCCTTCGCACAGGAAAATTTTAGCCGTCCATTCCACTCCACACAAGTTAGGGCTTCTTTACAACAAAAGAGCCGCCGCCTCAAACGGAAGCCTAATCTTATTAGAAAACCCAATCGACCGTTCATTTGGTGGGTCCCACAATGCTCTGTGGATTAATTCGGACCATCTAAATGCGTTAGAACAGAGGCTGGGGCCCTGGACAAGAAACCCCCATGATCGGGGCTGATCTTCTTCCTCAACCGGCTGAAAAACCCATCACACTCTAGTGGGGCCCATTCTCCAATCTGAGATGTTCATCGTGTGGCCCATGGTTCTAGAAGTTCATCCACACAGTCTAATCATAGCTATGCAAGTGATTTCTAAAGAGATTGTCAACCGTCTCTCTCTGTTAACCAAAATTAGTAAGGGCAGTTGTAACTAATCAGACGATATAGAGCCGATCCTTCTGGACTCTCTCAAGGCTATAAATAGCCTCTTTCCATTTAAGGCAACTGGCTCTAAAAGAAGAAAGGGAATAAGAGAGGGGATAGGGCATCGTTCGTGCTGCACCGGGTCGACTCAGCTTGACCGAAACTGAGTCGGGTCGGCTTGGGAATAGGTTGTTGCTCTGCTTTCCAGCATAGGAAAAGAAAGGAGAAGGAGAAGAAGAGAAGCAGAAAGGGAAGGCGAGAGAGAAGAAGGAGAAAGTGCGAAAATGAGAGCAATCAGGAGCAGGCGCTGTCTATGTTGTCGCATTGGGTTGAATCGACTCGGGTTGAGTCGTTGCGAGTCGAGCTAATCTGTGCTCAGTCCAGTTGCTGGATGTTAATTGCAAAAAGAAGAGGAAGAAGCAGATGGAAGAAGAAGATTCAGAGAGAGAGAGAGAGGAGAAAGAAGTTGAAGAGAAAGAGAGGGCATGTGTTGCTGCCGAGTCAACACGACTAACTCAAACTAAGTTAGGTTCAAACTCCACTAGTTTTAGCAGTTGGGAGTCGGTTTTAGGACTAATTCAGTCCATACACCAGTTTTGATGCCAAGGTTAAAACTCTATCCTAGCAAGTGAAGAAGCCATCAGTTTGAATTCGAATTGATCGAGTTGTGTGGTATGTCGCTGAGTTGACTCAATGACTCCCATTGAGTTTTGCACCGGATAGTCTAGTGTGGTGTAGTCCCATTCCTGCTATCAAAATTTCTACCTAACTTGGGATTTCTTCAGTGAGGTAATGTTCTCAACTCATTCCAAGTTGGAATTTATGTGAGTCGACCTTTCTATAAGCATTGACAAGTGAGTTGATGAGTTTGGGATCTTGTAGGTTATGTTAAATTATTATTTTTGTATTATTCTCTATGGCAGCCACTATAGTTGGTTTTGGGTCTTAAATTCTTGATTGAATCAAGTTAATCGGGCTGAGTTGAGTCGATCGGGTCTAAATCAAGAAGTATCAGCATGTTCAAGTAAGTTAATTTTAGAATCCTTATTTGGGTTCTTAATCAAGTTATAATTATATTATTTTAAGGCTTATGATAAAAATTGAAATTATCTCTCATCTAAGTTTAACGTGTTGAGTCGAGTTTGGACCAAATTTGGAGTTGAGTTGAATCAATTCAAGCTAGTAAAGTTAAATCGAATTCTTTGGAATTTTTAGTGATCTTTAGTCTAGTAAGAAGAGGATTCATATCCTACGGTGAGGATCACCCTTCAAGCTTTTCTATATCTTGATAATCAGCTTGGTTTATTTATCTTTGTACATTTATATCATTGATTGCTTAAATGGTGAATTCCTCTTATTGAATTTGATTCCTTATAATGATTGATTGAAATTGGAATAATAATGGTTGGGCTAATCATGCATTTCATGGCATATGGTCTTTTTCGGGTGGTTAGTTCTCCTCGGGTGTACCTTTGTGTACTTTTCCAAGTGAATAGTCCTCCTTAGGCGATCTATATATTATTATGGCCTTTTATAGGTAGTTCATCTACCATGGGTGGTCTACATGGCCTTTTCTAGGTAGTTCATCTACCGTGGGCGGTCTATATGGCCTTTTCCAGGTAGTTAATATATCGCGAGCGGTCTACATGGCCTTTTCCAGGTAGTTAATCTACCGCAGGTGGTATGTATGGTCTTTTCTGGGTGAGTAGTTCTCCTTAGAAGACTTTTTACCAGCTGGATGTGCATCCCCAGCTCTGTGAGCATGTGCATGAATCCATGCATTTAAACAAGATCATCTTTGTGAAATTTATTTAATGAATGTGTATCTGATGAACCTTATCTAATTTCCATGATAATCATTGCGTAATATTTGTTATACACTGCCTTTGTTAACTATGCTTAATTATCTTGATGTTACGATAAATCTTGAGGAGTATACCTGTTTACTCTCCAAGTATAGGGTTGTGATGTAGTAATAAACTCGGTGAGACCGAGGTCGAATCCCAAGGGATTGATACCTGTGCGTAATCTGAAACTAGGTAGAAATAGAACTAGCCTAAGATGAAATCTAAATCAAATATAAATTAATGAATAATGGTGAGAGATTAATGTAAAACTTAAGTAAAATCATAGATAAGAAACTAGGGATTCAGAGGATCCACTTGTAGAGATCAGGGAGATCTTATGCCTGCTTCAAAAATCATGGAAATTAAACTAAACTTCCTCTGATATAATTTTAAAGAGATGAAAAGTATATGAATTAGAATGGATTCCATCACCAAACCATGTCCAGGAGACAAAGCAAACAACAGAATTAAACTAATTACCAACCAATCAACATGCTATGAAGGTTAGGAAGGGTACCGTCATTCAACCATGCCTAGGAGATGATGGTGAACAACAGGACATCCTGACGTCATAATCAAAATAAGGAAAAAGAAATACTCAAAGCCATCGCAGACCCATTGTAATTTCAGTCACAACAGACTATTAAAAACTAAAAACATTTCCTTAATTATCAAACTAAAATCAAAGTCAGTTTATAAATTTAAATTAAATTACCAGCATAAAATAGAGTCTCCCATCTCGCTACAAGCTTCACCTCTTAGCCCTAACTAAGAGGTTTAGCTAACCATGGGCAAGATTAACTAAATGTTAAAGAAAACAGGAAAGAAAGAAATCAAAGAAAGGAAAAAATCTAAACTACTTCTCTCACTCTTTGGTATCCACATTGAAGCCTAAAAACAGATTTTTCTCCTCACGTTCTCTCTCTTCCTTTCTTATAGGCAGGGAAGAGTGGTAGGAAGGTCGGTTGCAAGGAACTGACCTTGCCTACGCAGCAACAGAAGCTCGGTTTACACAATCGACCTGTTTCACAGTCGGTTTGCAACATACGCAGAGGACCTGCGCTCAACCCTCGTTCGACACAATAGCTGATCTGTTTGGAACATCTAATCCATTCACACTTCTTGTGGGTGGTCGGTTGCCTCAGGGGATAGATTTGGTCATCTAGGATCGTTGGTCCAATCTTGGCCAAAATTGTAGAACGGCCTAGATCTTTCGGTTACGCGCGCAACAGAGTATGCACTTCATGCACTGAGGTATTGGTGGGGCCCCTGATCATAATTATTTGAGAAATCCAGCCCGCCCATTAGCTTAGTCACGAAAAATAGGTCAGACATGACCGTTTTTGGATCAGCTTCTTGGTGGCTCATGAATGATTTCATTCCACCGTCCGTCTGCCATTTGGACAATTAAAAACTAGTCACCGCAGTCTTCTGGAAGTCCGTCACCTAGGCGATGGTCACGCCTACAGTCTAGAGTGACTGAACAGTGTGGATCATCTAAATACATGATGATGGTGGCCCACTGCTACATCCCGTAGACGGCTGTGAGTGAACGAAAACAGAGAACTCCGTCTCTGTCTAGGAAAGTCGGTCAAACCGACTCTGATCGTGCGAGCAGGTCCATCGCACGTTGAGTGCACTTGTGCACTATACACTGGCACAGCCAGTTGAGTCCACATGTAATGTTTATGAGAAATCTTCTGTCCAGCTGTCTTATCTTGTCACATGATGGGTTGAGAACAAATTTGAAGCATATCCAATTCTCAGGTGGGCCCTAAATCAAAGTTTCACAGGCTAATCTGTCCGTTGGGCTACTCTACCAAGATCCAATGGCTTATTTTTGACGTGTACGGTTAATTTATGGTCCCCAGGCCATGTATGAATTTTCGTGTCAATCGGATGGCGAGAACCCTGTGATCTTGCATTCTGGACCATTTTCGGACCTTTTTAATGTGAACGGCTTGATTTCCTCGGATCCCTGGCATGTAAATCCGTTGATCTTAGTCCTCTGGAGTCTGTTCCTTGTTCTGGTGACTTCAGAGCGTTAAATCCATGCTTTTAATACTCTTTTTCAATCAAAGCTCCTTATTACATCCTGCAACGAAAACACGATTAAATTATAATATTAGGCATTATCCTATATGTAAAATCAGGCAGTAATCGGGGTCTGATATGCAATATTCGACCCTCAACACAACCCCCAACCAACATTTTGCTAGTCCCGAGCAAATTATGCGAAAAATAAGTTGAGAATTACAGGACAATTTCTATAAAATCGAATGATTTTTGAAAAACAATCCAGATCCTAGAATTCTATGATTCATGAATGTTGGGCATTACTATCTCCTGGACTCGAGCACACGATAACTTCATAGTCGAGTTCAAAGTATTAATCCATCAATCAGAACAATTCTAAACATTAAGTTCCATGGGTGTATAGTCTAATCTCGACTTATCATCATTAAAATTCACTTCTTTATTTCAGGATATCATTGGTAACTAACAAGAGAATTCATGATAACCAAAACTTGCCTCACAGATCATCTTTTCATTCCTCCAGCTTTTGATTTTTCCATTAAAAGTAACGCCAAGAAGGGGAATCAAATCCTCACCTATAGGGAGCAAACCTATAGTGAAGACTGTATACCCAGCCCTTTTCACATATCATCCTTGGGGAATTAAATCTACACCTATAGGGAGCAAACCTATGGTGAAGATTATTCGCCCAACCCTTTCCAATTGTGTGTTTTTTTTTCCAATTGATCATGACGGGCAAATTTTCCAAGCTGGTTCCTTACATGCTTAATGATTACTAAGTTAACCCTTTAATATCAAACTGAAACCTTAATGTGAAAGGGAGATGTGACATGTGAAATCATGACTCAATCAATGTTTACAACTTTTAATTTTGGATTAACAATTCAAACTTAATTTTGAAATCTAAAAGATACTAAATCCAAGAGTCATAAATTACCAACATTACGTATATTGAAATTCTAAGTGCCCTAGATGGCCTTTAAAATCACTTCGAATTCACAAGAAATTCCAAAAAAATTAAAAATTTTCACAATTTTTGCTCAAGACCAAGAAAACATTGATTAGGAAACCTAATCTCCCACCCCCAACCTAAAATCTACATTGTACTCAATGTAAACGAAATAAGCATGCAATGCACATGGGACAACAAAAATATAAGAGTGATGGAAAGATAGTACCTAGACGAAAGAATCAAGAGGCTTTCTCAAAAATATCAACGTAAAAGCGAGTTAGCACAAGAGAGAAATCAACAAAAATAAAAGAACAAAGATAAAATCACAAAAAAAGATCCTACCTACACCACTTTCGCAGGTACTCTCGATTGCATTTAGCGTATGCAACAAGCCTTTAAACCCCTAGGTTGCCCCTAGTGGACGAGTTGTAGTCTCGTGAGGGTTTGCAGCAATGTTGCCCACAAACATTGAACTAACTAACTAGGAAAATGAAGTGAAATGAAAAGCTGGGTTGCCTCCTAGGAGCGCTAAGTTTAACATCTATCCTAAAGCAGTATAAAACAAACTACCCTAGTCCTATGAAAGTAGGAAACCTACATATACCTCCATCAGACTAGGAGATCAATCATGGTAAACAGGATCAGTCAGAGGTATGGACATGTCCTCTGAATCAAATTTCTTGACAAATGGCTTTAAGCGATGTCCATTTACTTTAAACTCCTTGCCATTGTCAGGATCTCTTATTTCAACGGCCCCATGAGGGTACGTAGTAACCACAATGTAAGGGCCAGTCCAACGAGATCGAAGCTTACCTGGAAAGAGATGTAATCAAGAATTATACAAAAGGACTTTCTGACCAGGTGTGAATGATTTCTGTAGAATATGTTGGTCATGAAACGCCTTCATTCTGTCTTTGTAAATTCTTGAGTTCTCGTATGCGTCGTTCTGAATTTCTTCGAGTTCATTCAACTGAAGTTTGTGTAGCAAGCCAGCGTTGTCCAGATTGAAATTTAATTTTTTGATTGCCCAGTAGGCTCTATGTTCCAACTCCAGAGGCAAGTGGTAAGCCTTCCCATAGACAAATCTAAAGGGAGACATTCCAATAGGGGTTTTAAACGCAGTACGGGAAGCCTATAAGGCATCGGTCAATCGGATTGACCAATCCTTATGGTCAGGGTTAATTGTTTTCTTCAAAATGTGTTTGATCTCCCTATTAGAAATCTCAACTTGCCCACTTGTCTGTGGGTGATATGGGGTGCTTACCTTATGAGAGATACCGTATTTCTTCATTAAACTCTCGAATGGCCTATTACAAAAGTGTGAGCCCCCATCACTAATGATAGCTAGAGGCGTTCCGAATCGGGAAAGGATGTTCTCTTTTAGGAATTTAATGACTGTGCGATGGTCATTATTCCGACACGAAATCACTTTAACCCATTTAGTGACATAGTTTACAGTGAGCAAAATATATAGATTTCTAAAAGATTGGGGGAATGGTCCCATGAAATCAATGCCCCAGTAATCAAATGCCTCGATGATAAGAATGGGATTCAAGGGCATCATATTTTGATGGGACAATGCTCAAAAGCTTTGCAAAACACATGAGTGTCCCTGAACATAGTGGACTAGTAAAAGCCACACTCCAAAGTCTTGGCTGGGTCTTTTTGGCGGAAAAGTGACCCCCACAGGCCTGTGAATGACAGAAAGAGATGACACTCTGATGCTCAACATTTGGCACACATCTCCTTAAGATTTGGTCTGGGCAATATTTAAATGAATATGGATCATCCTAGAAAAAGTTACGCACCTTGGTAAAGAATTTCTTCTTATCTTGTGCTGTCCAATGTGTCGGTATGAAACCTGTGGCAAGATAATTAGCAATATCAGTGAACCAAGGTGAATGGGAGATTCTAAATAGTTGTTCATCAGGGAACATGCCATTGATATGGGTCGCCTCAAGGGAATCAGAAGTATTAAGGTGAGAAAGATGGTTAACCACTACGTTCTCTACTCCCTTTTTATTTTTTATTTCTAGGTCAAATTCCTGGAGTAGGAGGATCCATCGTATCAGGTAGGGCTTAGCATCATTCTTAGACAGAAGATACTTGAGCGTTGCGTGATCAGTGTAAACAATGATCTTGGATCCGATCAAGTAGGACCGAAATTTGTCCAAAGCAAACACTACGGCCAAGAGTTCCTTTTTCGTAGTCGAGTAGTTCACTTGGGCAGGATTTAGAGCTTTACTCACATAATGAATAACGTAGGGTTTCTTATCTTTTCTCTGGCCTAGAACCGTCCCAAGAGCATAATCAGACGCGTCGCACATAAGTTCAAAAGGAATGCCCCAGTCGGGTGGTTCTATGATGGGTGCACTAGTTAACATACCCTTAAGCTTAGTGAAAGCTTCCTGACATGGCTCAGTCCACTCGTATGTTGAATCCTTTTGAAGTAGATAACATAAAGGGCGAGAGATGACACTAAAGTCCTTTATGAATCTTCTGTAAAACCCAGCGTGTCCTAAGAAGGATCGCACGTCCCGTATGTTCTTGGGTGGAGTTAGGTTAGAGATAAGATCAATTTTTGCCTTATCCACCTCGATTCCTTTGGACAAGATAATATGTCCAAGGACAATTCCCTTATGAACCATGAAATGACACTTCTCCCAATTAAGTACCAAGTTCTTTTCTTCACATCTTTTCAGCACACATTTAAGACTTTCTAAGCACTTGCTGAAAGATGAACCGAAAACAGAAAAATCATCCATGAAGACCTCTAAATATTTCCCCACCATGTCCGAAAAGATACTCATCATACATCGCTGAAAGGTAGCAGGGGCATTACATAATCTGAATGACATCCTTCTGTAGGCAAACGTGCCGTAGGGACATGTAAATGTGATCTTTTCTTAGTCCTCAGGGGCGATTTCAATCTGATTGTAGCCCGAATACCCATCAAGAAAACAATAATAGGAATGACCAGCTAGCCTTTCTAAGATTTGATCAATGAAGGGCAAAGGGAAGTGGTCTTTCCTCGTGACGGTATTCAGCTTCCTGTAGTCAATGCACATTCTCCAACTAGTAGTAACTCTTGTTGGCACGAGTTCATTATTGGCATTAGCTACAATGGTGATCCCGGACTTCTTAGGAACCACCTAAGTTGGACTCACCCATTGACTATCGGATATGGGGTATATGGTACCCACATCCAATAGTTTAAGAACTTCGGCCTTAACCACTTCCCTCATGTTTGGATTTAGTCTACGTTGTGATTGTCAAGCGGTCTTCGCATTATCCTTAAGTTATATATGGTGAGTACAAATCGAGGGGTCGATCCCCTTGAGGTCCGCTATTGTCCATCCAAGGGCTCCCTTATGCTCAATGAGAGTAGATATAAGCATACTCTCCTGTTCTTTCTCCAAGTGGGCAGAGATCACCATCGGGTATGTCTCATCTTGACCTAAATAGACATATTTCAAATCAGAGGGCAAAGGTTTTAGGTCAAGCTTCAGCGGCTTGAGGTTAGACGGTAGAGGCATTATATTAGTTTGGGGCAACTCTTCAAATTGTGGCCTCCACCGGTTAACTTCAAGTACTGGTGCAGTATCAAGCAAGGCACACGTCTCCCTAATCATGTCATCATCAAAATCATGGGGGTGGGCCAGACACGTCTCTAGAGGGTTTGAGAATAAGGTTAGAGGTGTCGTATCTTCCACTAAAGAGTCAATCATGTTAATGTCATGGAAATCGTCATCATCCTCTAAGTTTCTGCCGTTATTGAAAAAGATGTTTAACTCCAATGTCATATTCCCAAAAAACATAGTCATGATACCATTCCTGCAATTAATAATTACGTTTGAAGTGGCAAGGAATGGACGACCAAGAATGACAGGAATTTGAGTGTTCATGTTATTGATGGGTTCGGTGTCCAGGATGATAAAATCTACGGGGTAGTAAAATCTATCAACTTGGACCAACACATCCTTAATTATCCCTCTTGGTACATGAACAGAGCGATCAACAAGTTGTAGTGTAGTTAGGGTGGGTTTTAATTCACCCAAACCTAACTGTTTGTATACCGAGTAGGAAATCAGATTGACGCTTGCTCCTAAGTCACGAAGTGCGTGATCAATTCGATGGTCCCCGATTACACATGATATAGTTGGGCTACCGGGATCTTTGAATTTCTGTGGCACGTCTTGCTTTAGGATGACACTCACTTTCTCGGTCAAGAAGATCTTCTTTTGAATACTCTGCCGTCATTTGGTCGTACATAAGTCTTTCAGGAATTTGGCATATGAAGGTATCTGTTTTACGACATCAAGTAAAGGAATGTTAACTTTCACTTGTTTCAATACCTCTAGGATATCCTGAGAGTTAGAGAGAGGTTTTGGTGAGACCAACTGTTGGGGAAATGGAGCAACTAGCTTTTCTAGAAGTTCTGGTTCTAATTTTTGTGGGGCGTCACTATATCCATCATTGTTGTCCTCTTCTGGTTTTTGAGGCTTTTCGGGCCTAACCGGAAGGGTTTTATCATGATCTTCCCACTCCTAAGAGTGGTGATGGATTTAGCGTCCATTTGATTTGAAGAGCTGGGATCACTTATCTCGTAATGCGGTTTAGGAATGGGGAGCGGTTGTACAGGAAGCATCCCCTTTTCTATAACCGTCATACGTGAATCCATCTTTTGCATAAAATCTCGAATTGCCTGGGTCAGCTCTTGCATGGAATTTTGAACCGGTTCTTCATGAGGTTTCCCCTGATTTGGATTTTGATTGAAGAAACTTTGAGGAGTAGCAGTTTGTCCATTTCTCCAACTAAAGTTTGGATGATTTTTCCAACCAGGATTGTATGTATTAGAGGTCAATCCATTGAAAGGTCTTTGATAAGTGTTTACGGCATTGGATTGCTCATTCAATACTTCTCAAAAGGCATGTATCATAGGAAAATTTTCAGTTGTATGAATGTTACAATCACAGATGCCACAAACACTTTCATTAACCTTATCCTTCTTTCCTTCCATGGCCTCAACTTTTCTTATGAGCATAGTCACTTTATACTTGAGATCATCCTCTTCTTTCAAGAGATACAATCCACCTTTCTCCTTAGATTGAGTCGGCCTAGACATTGTGTTCGATTTTGGGTAATAGTCCCATGATTGTGTTTTTTCAGCAAGACTATCGAGGTAATCCCATACCTCGTCAACATTTTTATTAATGAATTCTCCATTACACATTGTCTTGACCATTTGGTGCATGGAAGATGTCAGTCCATTATAGAAAAAATTTATAATGCACCACGTTTCAAAGCCGTGTTGTGGGTATGAACTGACCAAATCCTTGAACCTTTCCCAACATTGGTAAAATGTTTCATCCTCCTTTTGGGTGAAGTTCATGATTGCTTTTCTAAGGGTAATCATTTTATGATGTGGAAAAAATTTCTTTATAAATTTCCTTTGCATATCATTCCATGTGCCAATGGACCTAGGACGCAGTGAATGTGTAATGACCCTGAAAATTTTGTGCCAAGACCCGAGTAATACCTTTATTTTCCTTAGAAGTTTTTGGGGTAATTAGCGCTTAACTCGATTGCTTGTGAAATTTGCATCAATCACTTTAAATTTGATCTGCATGGCTCAAAACTTGTAGATTAGTTAGCGCTAGGTTACTCTGAAATCTGGGATTCATCACTAAATCCAGTTGTTCTTGAAAATTTTTGAAAGTTTTGGATCGGACCTGGACCGCGCGTCGAAAGTCCGATAGCGATGATTTTAGGCTATTGCGGTCACCATGCTGGACTTGGCAATCACCTCAAAAATCAAGTCCATGTGATGTTCTGGGTTGATTTGATTGAGTCCGGAATGAAGAGTGTGAGAATGGTTGGAAATTTAATAAGATTTTATGAAATCTGAGTCGTGTCGCTTGCACGACGATTTTAAGCAATCTGACCGTTGGATTTTGACCCAATTTCACCCTCTGATCAGGGAAGGTGGCCCAGACATGTCCTTGTGCTTGTGGACCTGATCGGGATTTGGTGACCGTTGAATTGTGTGTGGTCCGCCACGGATGATCTAAAGCTCCGGTCGGTACGAAAACTTAGCTTGACCTAGATCCATGGTCAATGAGCTTAAGTCTAACCTTTCGTGGTAATAGGCCCACCGGAAGTGCTTCGTTGGATCGAGAGAGGCTTGTTTTGGTTATACCCTAAGTATACCTTGGCCATGGGGTTATTTTCATCAAAGTTAGGCCTATTTATAGACCTTAAAACCCTAACTCTCTTTTCTATACGAATTTTCCTAACCTTAGCTAAGAAAGAGAGAGGAAAAGAGAGAGAAAGTGAGAGAGAAGTTGGTGAATCATCTTAGATTCTTTCCTGTTCTTCTTCATCCTTAAACCTTCACTTTAGAATCGTTACTCTGGCGATTCTGAGTTCATCTTTGGGTAAGTTAACCTAACCCTAATCTGTGTTAGAGCTTAGAATAGTCTTTGTGTTGTTGTAGCTCATTTCTTTTCTTGCTTTAGGTTATCCTGTCGCCGTTGACGAAGACATATCATCTGAAATCAGTTCGGTGTTCATTTCTGGATTAAGGTGCAGACTTTAATCATATAGGTTATGGTTTTCAAGGCTTTCAGTGCCAGTGAATGGTTTATTCTTGTTATGGATGAGAATTCACATGCCAAATGTTATGTTTATTTTACATTCCTGATATGCATGTGTTACTTTGAGATTTGTGTATTCTATGTGTATGTATAAAGTACCGTATGCGTATAAAATATGAACATGTGGTTGCCATGATTATTTGTCATGTATTTATGCTAGATGTATGTGTGACAACTCCTTGGTAAAAGGAATTGTCCAAATGTGTGTATTTCAACATACGTCATGTATGTTGTATTATGTATTCTAAGTGTTTGTAGAAATGTCTGAATGATCTAAAGTGTGATATATCAACCTAGTATGGGCGCTGAGAAGCGACTCTCAACTCTCCCACTAGTGTGTATGATTTCCTTTATGTAAGTTACATTCCTTGTTGTTTAATTTCAAGTCTTACTTATGCTTAAATCCAAGTTAAGTTGATATTCTTCAAATGCTTACATACCATATGATTTGAGTTGTTGTTCCATTACTATTCTAAATTGTAGATATGAATATCTGTTGTAGTGGAATGTGTGTGGGACTATGAGTTAGTTCAGGAAATCAGTAATCGGCCTTAAGTTTGTGGCTGAGGTTGCTTTTGCCACGTAGGACGTGATTAGACGAACCCGAGTCGTATTAGAGTTGTCGGCAGTGGTTTGGCCATGCGGAGTGTTTGCGCACTCTGTGTCGCTCAACCCAACGTGCGCTCGTGCTAGTCGAGTTCTTCAAGTAACCCGATTGTCCGATATATGTTCACCATGTATGGACGCTATTGTATGAATCTAGGGTACCAAACTTACTGATGAAATCCTATTAACCATGGTACCTTGATCCGCTAAGACTCATGAGCCGGACATGGTGGTATGGGACACCGTGGTCGAGCTGTCGGCCTACGCTGGGGTGACGAGCCTCCCCGTAGTGACCAGTGAGCAACCAAACTCATGAGCCGATTATGGTGGTATAGGACACTATATTCGTGCTGTCGGCCTACATTGATTGGTGACGAGCCCTTTGTAGTGACCTCGAGCATGCCTGGATACCGCATTGAGGTGACGAGCCGAATTGTGGTAACAATGGTATGATAGGCGTGCATTAATTGGTGACGAGCCCTTTACAACGACCTCAAACCATATGATCGTATGAGATGCCTAGGACTGATGACCCTAGAATGGATCACTGTTTGGATGGTGATATGAGGAAGGTACCTTAGCTTCCCAAATCCTGCTGTATGAAAAGGACTAATAACAACTTGGTAATCATGTTCATACACCGCATTTGCATGTGCTTTGTAGACGTGGCGCACTTTGAGGCGATGTCATGCGTAACGTAAGATGAAGACGCTGAGGGTGTACGCGCGAGGGCACGCATCATTCTGCATACATCCTTGCATTAACAAGAGTACTTAGGACATGTTTAATTGTTCTGCTTTATCATTACTGCTTGATTGAACTGATAACATGTTAACCTTTGCTTTATTGTTCCACTGAGTTGATCACTCACTCCCACGTTCTGTGGCGGTGTTAAACACCCACCAGACTCTGTCTTAGCTGCAGATGTTGATGAGACTTCTAAGGCAGAGCGGGAGATCGATGATGATGAGGCTGTTTTCTCTTTTATGCAGTTTTCAGACGGGTTCTAGTGAGCCTTGTTCTGATGCGCGGGATTCTGGGATGTCTTTTGGGAATTAAATGATGTAATTTGATATTTGTAATTTTGATAGCAACACTTGAAATACGACCTGGTATGTATATGTACTTCAGGGATTTGCACATGTACACATATGATTCTATAAGTCTTCCGCTTGCTTTCTTCACTTATCCCTGAATTATATTTGCTATTTGGCTTAATCTATTCCATGTTTTATGCACTAATACAGATAACATACATCCATCATTAAATATGTTGCATAAGTGATGTTTTGGAACTCGGGAGCTGAGTTATGCTCGACCCCTGAATTTCAGGGTGTTATAGAATGTAACCACATCTTAGCCTTCTCCTTCAAGGAAAAAGGAAAGAGTTTCAGCCTGATTGTGTCCTCAGACACATTTTAAAAATATAAAGTGGCTATGATCTCATCAAACTCTTTTAAATGTAGATATGGTTCTTCAGATTCAAGCCCATAGAACGTAAGAAGGAGTTGGATAACCCCTGGCTTGATGTCCATATGTCCTGTATTTTCAGAAAAAATCATGCATGAGGGCGTACTTAGCCCCGCTGGTTGTAAATAATCTCGTAAAGTATGAGGCGGGGGTGCTTGATGCACCTCATTCTCATCCTGAATGTCCTCCACCCTAGGTTGGGGTAGAAGAGGTTGGTTTTCAGCCATCACTTCAATTAACTCAGGGGATTTCGAGTGGTATCTAGTCCTGCGATGGATAGTCAACCCCTCAACCAATCCTCCTTCAGTCAAGAGACGTCGAGTGTTGTCACGGGCCCACTTGGGCATGAAACACTCGCAGCCCTCAATCAAATTCAAAACCTAATCCTAATAAAGGAAAAAAAATCTAAAAAGAAAGAGATGGTTGGAAAAAAGTTACCAAATTGGAGTCCCTAAGTTAAAAATGTGCAAAAGAAAACAAGTCAGTTTCTAAAGAGAAGGTCTAGAATTAGAAAATCCTTAAATAGAAAGATAGAAGTAAACTAGTTTTTAAAAGAAGAAATTCCTAAAGGAAAGTGGAAATTTCTAAAATAAATTAGGAAACAAAGTTAGATTCTAAAAGAGTTAGAATTAGAAAGTTACTAAAAATAAAAATAGAAAGTTAGTTTTTAAAAAGGAAAGTTCCAGAAATAGAAAGTTTCTAAAATAGAAAATCTAAACTTAAAATTAGAAAATTTTTAAAATTCAAACCCTAATTCTAAAAATAGAAAAAGTAGAGGAATTAGAAAGGGATTACCAATTTAGAAGTTTATGTCAGGATCCTACAAAACAGGAAAACAAGTTAGTTCTAGAAATCAAATAAAAATCTAAAACTAAAGTTAGTAAAATCCTAATCTCAAACTAATTTTAAAACTAATTAATTTCAAAGAATCGTAACTGTCAATCCCCAGCAACGGCGTTAAAAACTTGTTCACTTCCCAAGTATAGGGTTGTTATGTTGTAATAAACTCAGTGAGACTGAGGTCGAATCCCAAGGGACTGATACCTGTACGTAATCTGAAACTAGGTAAAAATAGAACTAGCCTAAGATGAAATCTAAATCAAATATAAATTGATGAATAATGGTGAGAGATTAATGTAAAACTTAAGAGAAATCAGAGATAAGAAACTAGGGATTCAGAGGATTCACTTGTAGAGATCAGGGAGATCTTATGCCTGCTTCAAAAATCATGGAAATTAAACTAAACTTCCTCTGATATAATTTTAAAGAGATGAAAAGTATATGAATTAGAATGGATTCCATCACCAAACCATGCCTAGGAGACAAAGCAAATAACAGAATTAAACTAATTACCAACCAATCAACATGCTATGAAGGTTAGGAAGGGTACTGTTATCCAACCATTACAGACCCATTGTAATTTCAGTCACAACAGACCATTAAAAACTAAAACATTCCCTTAATTATCAAACTAAAATCAAAGTCAGTTTATAAATTTAAATTAAATTACTAGCATAAAATAGAGTCTCCCATCTCGCTACAAGCTTCACCTCTTAGCCCTAGCTAAGAGGTTTAGCTAACCATGGGCATGATTAACTAAATGTTAAAGAAAACAGGAAATAAAGAAATCAAAGAAAGGAAAAAATCTAAATTACTTCTCTCACTCTTTGGTATCCACGTTGAAGCCCAAAAACAGATTTTTCTCCTCACGTTCTCTCTCTTCCTTTCTTATAGGCAGGGAAGAGTGGTAGGAAGGTCGGTTGCAAGGAACTGACCTTGCCTGCGCAGCAACAGAAGCTCGGTTTACACAATCGACCTGTTTCGCAGTCGGTTTGCAACATACGCAGAGGACCCACGCTCAACCCTCGTTCGACACAATAACTGATCTGTTTGGAACATCTAATCCATTCACACTTCTTGTGGGTGGTGGGTTGCCTCAGGGGATAGGTCGTCTAGGATCGCCGGTCCGATCCTGGCCAAAATTGTAGAACGGCCCAGATCTTTCGGTTACGCACGTAACAAAGTACGCACTTCATGTGCTGAGGTATTGGTGGGGCCCCTGATCATAATTATTTGAGAAATCCAGCCCGTCCATTAGCTTAGTCACGAAAAATAGGTCGGACATGACCATTTTTGGATCAGTTTCTTAGTGGCCCATGAATGATTTCATTCCACCGTTTGTCTACCGTTTGGACAGTTAAAAACTAGTCACCGCAGTCTTCTGGAAGTCCGTCACCTAGGCGATGGTCACGCCTACAGTCTGGAGTGACTGAACAGTGTGGATCATCTAAATACATGATGATGGTGGCCCACTGCTACATCCCATAGACGGCTGTGCGTGAACGAAAACAGAGAACTCTGTCTCTGTCTAGGAAAGTCGGTCAAACCGACTCTGACCGTGAGAACAGGTCCAGCGCACGTTGAGTGCACTTGTGCACTATACACTGGCACAACCAGTTGAGTCCACGTGTGATGTTTATGAGAAATCTTCTCTGTCCAACTGTCTTGTCTTGTCACATGATGGGTTGAGAACAAATTTGAAGCATATCCAATTCTCAGGTGGGCCCTAAATCAAAGTTTCATGGGCTGATCTGTCCATTGGGTTACTCTACCAAGATCCAATGGCTTATTTTTGATGTGTACGGTTAATTTATGGTCCCCAGGCCATGTATGAATTTTCGTGTCAATCGGATGGCGAGAACCTTGTGATCTTGCATTCTGGACTATTTTCGGACCTTTTTAATGTGAACGGCTTGATTTCCTCGGATCCCCGGCATATAAATCCGTTGATCTCAGTCCTCTGGAGTCTGTTCCTTGCACTAGTGACTTCGGAGCATTAAATCCATGCTTTTAATACTCTTTTTCAATCAAAGCTCCTTATTACATCCTGCAACAAAAACACGATTAATTTATAATATTAGGCATTATCGTGTACGTAAAATCAGGTAGTAATCGGGGTTAGATATGCAATATTCAACCCTCAACAATACCTCACTGGATAGCCATTGACGCTATCGAACCATATTCAGTGTGCAAGAGACATAGAGGATGCACATGTTGGAGTTCATGTGGAATTGGAGAAGCCAGACTACATTGCGACTCTCCATTCCTGATTTTATTTGTATTTAATTTATATTGTTATGTTTGTAAAGATTAAGACATTGACTTTTATAAGTTTTTGGGTAACCACTTGAAACTTTAGTTATGTATATTTGGACTCCCTCTTATACCTGATTTGTTTTTGTCCTGGTGGTTTATTAACTCTGATAATAAAAAAAAGAAAAAATGTATGTGAAATTTGGGATATTTAAAGGTTAACGCTCGGGTTTTTGGAAAACAAGTAGTGTACACAGGTTCCGGGAACCACGGTGTTACATGGTGGGACCACAGAACCTGCTGACTTTAATACGTGGGGCCCACCGTCCATTTTTGGACGGTGGGGATGAGTCTCATACATTAAGGTTGGTTTACACGTGTGGGACCCACTAGGTTCAGATAAAGCTGATATTTGTGGTTTCCTTCCATCTAGGCCTGTCCAAATGGGCAAGCAGTGGGCCTAATGCTAGACGGGCAACAAAGTGGGCCCCATCATACGGACGACGTGGATATAATGCATACATTACAATGAGGTCCATCTGGGTGGGCCATACATCCAGAAAGTCGGGCTGTCCCATGTGTTTTTCTCCACCAGATTGGCCTAAAAATGGGCAGTATAGTGTCCCAAGAATTTGGATGTGTGGATGTCCCAAGTTTGGACAATAACATTAGGTGGGCCACACACATCATCATCTTCACCATAAAAGAAAAAAGGAAAGAGAGAAAGAGAGAGAGAGAATAGTGTGATGTAGGTGCCCCGCCACTATGGCCCCCTAATACATGCATCAATACATACATCAAGATGGGTCCTAAATAGGATCCACACCATTAATCAGTAGGCCCTACTTGGTCCATCACATAAATTGAAATCTAATCCTACAAAACACCCGCCGATTGCTAACCTTCTTAGTCCCTTGGAATCCTTGGCTCCTAAGCTCTCCCTTTGATGGAGGATGATGAGGATTGAAGGGTGGAGATGGGTGATTAGGGGGTTAGAAGTGGGGCCCATTGAGAGTCAGATCAAAATCCCAAGTGGACCGCACCACAGGAATAGTGGTGGTTAAATGTCCATCGTTAAAAACCATAACTTGTAGGGCCCACTGTGATACCCAATTTTAAACCCATCTTCCCTTATTAGGCTATCCCAAATCATTGGGCCCTCATTGATGTAGAGGTAACCACCTTCTCTTATTAGGCTAAGCCAAACCGTTGGGCCCCCATTGATGCTAGTACCTTCCCACCATGCCTTGTATGATTGTCCAGATCGTGGAGCCCACATTATGTTCATACCGGGCCTTCCATAGAAATGTGACCCACCTAGATTCATGTTTTGCCTAAGTTTAGTGACCATACCCAAGGGCCACTTAAGAGTTGAGCGGGCTACCCATTCCGTTAGAAGGACACATAGTCCTAGATGTATGAACTCCACTAAGCCCACTTTCGGTATGTATCGGGCCCCATAAGGAAGCCCAGTTTATTCATGATAAGAGATTGAGAAAGCCCAATTGTTCACCCGGTTAGCTCACCCTGTGAACTCACCTTGTTGTATGCCCACTTCACTCTCCACGAGAGATGTATCCTACCCTTGTACCCCATTTGCTAGGACCTCGTGACATGTACATATCATCCACACCGTCCATCTCCTTGTTGAGACAAGTGTGAGGTCCATCCTTGACTTTAGTGCATCATCATCCCTTGCTGTAGATGGAAGAATACGTGGTATTAGATTTGGTATATCCACTATGTGGAAAGTACCTTAATGCATGGGTTAGACCCACCGTCCTTTCAGTGGACCCCGCCTTAGGACATATGATATGTTAATACCTAGAGTAGGTTATGATAGTCTAACATGGACCATTGCATATAGACTTCTATATGTCTAATGGGGTGTATTGTTCAGCCCATGCTCTTGTAACTGACATATTGGTTAAGGCTGCTCATGGCCTGCTATATTGATAATCATGTTAGTGTACTTAGTCTAGTAGGACACAATGAAAAGGCCGAGCTATATGTCATAGGGGTGGGGAATAGGACTATGCCAAATTTAAAATGATAACAACAGAATTTAAATAAATTAAATTAAATGCAAATAGCAAAGACAATCTCACAATACTGAATTTAAAAACAACCTCAAATGTATAAGTATTGAGAAGTTAATACAAATGTTGTTCTAAGGAAACCTTACACGAAAAACCAATGTTTATGGTTGAACAACCTGATTCCTAGAAACGTCTTTGTATCAAAAACTCAAACTTGGATACAGAGGAATAAATAAATAAATAAATAGCAATGAAAGGAAATCTAAGCTATTACAACATTCACCACAATACTTGAAATGTAAAAGATTACAACATTCACATTCACAAATACATCCCACAATATTGAATGATAAAAGATATAGAAAATAAGCCACACATCCAAACACAAAGAATTATAGTAGTTCGCCTGTGTGTACATCAACTGTTAAACAACAGCAACATAGCTACTCCACTCCCAATATCCTCACACAATGGATATTAGCGTTCACTATGAAAATAGGTTTTTCCAGGTTCATCTAAAACCCTCACAATTGTGTCTTTCAAATGGGCTTACACAATTCAAAAACCCCACACTGAGTTTTCTGGATCACCTCAGACAAACCACAATTAAGAGATTTTTCCGGCTCAATCTCAAAGAAACCAAAAACAGAAGATTTACACAAATGTAAAATACCTGGATTTCTCCTTTTGTTGCAGCCCGCAAGAACCAAGTCGGAGCAGAATTTCAACGTAGAAGTTCAATGTCCAAACTCACTTGTGAAATGGTTCTAGGTTCTAAATTGATTTTAGAGTTAAAGCACCTTAGGCTAGCTTGATTTGATTTTGATTCCAAGAAATAGGAATACCTCAATTCCTCTTTCAAATATAATTAGAATGCGAAAACTCAAAATCAAATGCAAAGAAAGCTACAAAAAGAGAATATTAAATGAGCACAATATAGCTTAAGAAGTTTACAAACTTATCCTTCAGAGTGATGCCTTGATTTTACTTGAATTGGATATCAAACTCTGAAAATTATGCTCTATTTATAAGTGCAGAAGTCGCACCTTCGACTAGTCCTGTGAACACTACGACTGGTCATAGGACCAATAGATTTTTGAAATTTTGAGCACAATCGAATAAAACCGTTCCACAACTGGTCGTAGGCCATCCACGACCGGTCGAGGGACCTCCACGACTGGTCGTGCAGTGCTGAAATAGTCACCGGAGTTCGAGTCGTAGTTGCAGGACTGGTCGAGGACAAGTCGTACACTGTTCAGACGACCGGTCGAGCAGTCTCTAGGACTGGTCGTGGGTCAACAAAAAATTTTGAAAATTTGCTAGAATCTTAGGACTAGTCGAGGAATTTCTTGGACTGGTCGAGCCAGTGCAAGGACTAGTCGAACAGAGTCCAGGACTAGTCTAAGAACAGTCCAAAACACTTATAAAATAAGCAATTGAATTACGTATCCGAAATGACCTACCCTAAGGTCAATTTAAGGTCTTTCATACCTTGAACATGATGTATGGACATTGAACCTTCTTTTCTTCAAACGATAGATGATCTTTGAAGTTCATAAAGCTTGATATCATAACACATAATGAAGCTTGAACTTGTGATCTTTTGAAGCTTGATTTTGTAATACTTGAATTGTGCTTCATCTTGAGTCTTGAGTATGAACAATTCACTTGTCTTTCGATGTCGCTTTAAAACATTGAACTTTGAAGCTTAAAGATGTGAACAAAGTACTTGATCTTGCATTTCTTTGAAGTAGATCCTGTTCTTGTCTTGAAGCATTGTCCTTATACATGAGATGCGTTGTCTTGAACATATATATCAATGTGCTACCCAAGACACAAATTGTGGTTTTGGCACTATAAAATTTAACAATCAAAGGTGCAAGAGACCATAGCGCTTACAATCTCCCCCTTTGTCAAATTTGTGACAAAACATACTACAATAACATAACCAATATACACATAAAGAATCATGCACCAGTTATCATCAACTTGCATCAATACTCTTTCTTAACTCCTCCCCCTTTCACAAGGAAAAAACTACATATCCACGATCCATGCCAATATACCAATATATATATATATATATATATATATATATATATATATATATATATATATATATATATATAATATATCACCACATACACCATGCAAATATACCAATATATATATATATATATATATATATATATATATATATATATTATAAATCACCACATACACCATATATTAGGCATGCCAAACTTCTCTCCCTTTTTGTCACAATATGACGAAGGAAGAAATCAAGATATGGAAGAAGAAAATAAAAATAGGAATAAGGGAGCAAACAAGACAAGATATAAGCAAATATTGTGCATATATAAGTAACTCACAAGAATCTAGTTCATCTAAAGTCAGTCCCACAAACTAAAAGAAAGCAAAGTAGTATAAGAGTTATTACAAACCAAACTTAAAAAAATTAATCAGATCCAGAATAGGGAGCAGGAATAGATGGATCAATTTGGTGTAAACCCTTGTTAATGCGCCTCATATATTTACGCATATAAGCAAATTGAGAATCTTGGGTCACACGTATCTGAGCCACCTGTTCCTCAAGAGAATGCAACCTCTTAGCAAAATCAAAAGGCTGATAGTCAGGGTCAGCCTCAGAATCTGATTCGAGCTCATCAAATATATCATCCATGCATTTTTCTCATAAATTCAAAATTTAAACAAATAAATTAATAAATATATAAACTATAATACAGAAATACATGGATAATCAATTTAAATTGAACATTCCAAGATCAAATTTCAATTTATTAAACCTGCTTTTGTCGAGCGGTTTAGTGAAAATATCAGCAAATTGAGTTTCGGTCGAAATGTATTCTAATGAAATTATTGTTTCTTCCACTAATTCACGAATGTAGTGATATCTAATGTCATTGTGCTTGGTTCGTGAATCCTGGATTGGATTTTTAGATATATTAATTGCACTGGAATTATCACAATATAAAACCATTGAATCCTGTGCAATTCTGTAATCACTTAACATTCTATTCATCCATACAAGCTGAGTACATGCATTTCCAGCTGCAATGTATTCAGCCTCAGTAGTTGAGAGCAATATGACACTTTATTTTTTGCTAAACCAAGATACTAAACAATTTCCAATATAGAAACACCACAACTAGTTGATTTTCTATCATCGATACTACAAGCCCAATCAGCATCTGTATAACCAGCCAATTGAACACTAGTATCATGTGGATACTAAAGACCTAGATTAGCTGAACTTGCGACATATCCTATAATCCACTTAACAGCAGTTAAATGAGACTCTTTAGGATCAGATTGATATCTAGCGCAAATTTCAACGCTAAAAGCAATATCAGGTCGACTTGCAGTTAAATAAAGTAAACCGCTAATCATACTACGATATAATTTAGGATCCACACTTTTACCTGTAGAGTCTTTTGAGAGTCTTAATGTTGTACTCATAGAAGAATAAAAAAATTTTCCATTCTCAAATCTGAACTTTTAATTAAGTTCAGAGCATATTTGGTTTGAAAAATAAAGATACCATCAGGTTGTTGTTTTACTTGCAACCCTAGGAAATAATTCAATTCCCCAGCCATGCTCATTTCAAATTTTAATTTCATAAGATCTACAAACTCATAGTCATGTTAGTACAGGTAGATCCATAAATAATATCATCAATATAGATTTGCACCATTAAGATAGAAGGAGTTGCTCCACATGAGCACGCGGTACGCGGAGGATTGATGTATGACTGGATAGTATGACTCATGCATCTTGCATTATGTGATATGATCACTATACGCCCTAGCGATATTAGGGTTGTGGCCTCCACACGCATATCGTAAATGGCAGGATTGGATACTGAAAATATTTTGGTTCTAGCACTAGGGCACAAAGGTATCCCTAGGTGAAAGTCCCTAAACCCTTATGGTACCAGGAGGTTGCTCCAACATCGAGATTAAGTGGATACATGAGTGAACGAGGGCCGTATACCGTTGGGCCGCGTCTCCCACTTACATGGTTGTGCATCTAGTGGGTGGCGATCTGGTGTAGTGTACTAGACCTCGGTGATATTCCAGAGTTAAGCTGTATTGATATGTGGATTCGGATGAGGATTGGTATGCTTGAGTTGCATCTCGCATATAACATTGGCCATGTAGGCTTTGCATTGCTTAGCCTTGGTATGGCTGATAGCATTCATGGATTTACCAGCATGTTGCTGCATTACTCTGATATTGCATACTTAGCACTTACCTTGCGCACACACTTACACCACCCTCTAAGCTTTTTATAAGCTTATGCATGATCGTTGTGTACAAGTGACGCTAGGACACAGTCGAGTTAAGGCAAGAGTGTGTGGCTAAGCTTCTGGAGCTTTGATATCTGTCTTGTATTCCCCCTTTATGTATTGTACTCTAAAGTTTTTTATTATAATGAAAGTGCCTTGGTTTGTCAATTAGCGTGAGCGTTGAGTCACCAAGACAAAGGAACCCCATAGGAAGAATATTCAAGCGTTTGCCTCAAATGGATGTATGCCCGAACTTGTCAAAGGTAAACCTTAGCCTCATATCCCATGTCCGAAAATACCAGGTAAATAAAACCCTCAAAACTGAATAGAACATCTTAGGGTTTAAGGTGAGAAAACTATTTTGTAAAATCAGGAAAATCTCTAAGTTTTCTGCCTTTGTCGATTTATCGATACGTTGTTCGATGAAGCGAACTCTGTTATCGATGTCCTCGAAACTCACTCGATCTTATCGAATTGAGGACTTTAGATGTCCAACAACTTCAAAGTTTCTGGACTGAATTATCGATAAATTGATGGACTGTTCGTTATAATCAAATTTTGAATCTCGAGTTCATCAAGACGACTCGATAAAATCGACATCTGGTCAGTTGTGTCCAATATGCTGTTAAGGTAAAACGTGTGATTCTTGATATATCGAAGAGAGCCTCGATATCCTCAAAATTTAAATCTCGATGATATCGATAGACCTTCGATGATATCATATTGGGACACAAAACTATCCAGCAAGATTACAGGTAAAATATTTCATGTATCGAGGATCACTCGATAAAATCAATATTCAAATATCGATCATATTGAGACAGGGTCGATGTCATCAAAATAGGACACAAACTGTCTAGCAAGCTTTTAGGAAAATTCCTTGAAAATATCGATGAATCGACACCGTCATCGATATCATTGACATTCAAATTCTAATGATATAGAGGGATGCTCGATCATATTAAATACCTATTATGTTTTTAAGGCAACTACTCTCTTATTTTCAAATGTTGATAAATCGAACCTTTCCTCGATGAGATCGGAGTTTAAAATTTGATAACATCGAAGAGTGCTCGATTTCCTTGACCAGTTGGCAAAAAGGTTTAAAAGCGTTTAACAGATTGAGTTCGTGTCATCGAGTGGCCATTTGATGCTATCGAGAGTATACGCTCGATGATATCAAACTCTGTCAAAAATATGACTGTTTTATTTTCGTTGGAACTTTTTACCTATTTAATGAGAGTTTGCCTTTTGTTGTTTGTAGAGAAAATAGAGAGAGCTTTTGAGTATTCAAACCCCGATCATATACCCTAAGCCTTTTTTTCTCTCATGGGAGTTCATCCTCCAATCCACCCTTATCATTGATATTCAAAAGAGTGGATTGGGGAATGAACTTCCGCATTCAAGGATCCTACAGCTACCATCCTAATGGAAAATCATTAAGCTGGGATACCTTGAATGCATAGATGATTGGAATCACTATCTTTCTTTTATAGGAAAACATTTAATAGAGTAGGATTCAAACATAACCTTAACCCAACCTGTCGCCTTACATTGGAGCATCCTCTGTGTTGTGTTTCAAGGGAGCTGAAGATTCTTCATCATCAAAGGAGGAGATCTTCATCAACATGCTGAATGAGGCTCATCTACTTATCTGTAAGTCATTAGAGTCCAGAGAACCCTTGTGATCATTCCTTTTGTAGGATTGGGTCAAAGGTGCTTCTCACCCCTTTCAAGACCTCATAGGAGGCCTCTTACGAGAGTGTACATGGGGGTGCTATGTGTTGACCCTTGCTCTATGGAGAGCATAAACTTAGGTCCTTGACCTGTGTGGTCTAAAACCTGGGTGTTGTGTGTTAACCCTTACTCATGGGAGCATAAACTATCAGGTTCCTTGTGTGGATCCTTGGCCTGTGTGGCCTGAAATTTGGGTGCTGTGTGTTAACCCTTGCTCCTGTATGGGGCAAAAACTTGTGTCGTGGAGACACGTTAGAGTCACCCTAGTGTAGGTTGTATTGGTTTGAGGTGAACCTGATTTGAAACCTCCATCAGTGAGATCCGGTACACTCATTTGTTGAGTGCGTCTGTCGGATGTGGAGTAGACACGTAGTCGAACCACTATAAAAATGACTGTGTTTGAGATTTCCATTTACTTCTACTGCTTGTGTGATTTCTCTGATTGTTCTCATATTGCATGTGTACATGATTATCTAGAACTACGTAGAATCACACCTCACACACAGTCACATTCATCATGAACTGTCTCTTATCTTATTTATGTTTTGAATAGTTTTGTGATTGGATCCTCTAGTTGGCTTGGAAGCCATTAGAGCTACATTGAAGAAATCCTGATACTTGCATATTTATTCAGGATAGGGTTGAAATGTTTTAAATCATCATAAAATTTTAAAAGTCCTATTCACCCCCTTCTAAGACATATTGGCATATTCTTACTTCAACTAAGGCGGCCATTACCGTAATTTCATATAGTGGATATGTGGTGATGTTGTTGTTTATGACTTGGTTATGCTCCTTCGTAAAAAAAAAATCACAGTGAAAATTTTCCTTGTAGGATCCCAAGATCGGAATCTGGTGTAGGGGCGTTGAAAGCCGAGAATGGGGTACTACGGAGGTTGTTGGTGCCGGATTCGACAATCAGGAATTCTGTGTGTCCGATTTCTGAGTTTTGGGTGTGGCACATGGTTTCATTTTTAGGTACTACTTCCATCATAGGAGGGATCCATTGTGTTAAAGTGGCTTGCCACCCACTTTCATTAATGGATTTTAGGAAGATCCTCATCATGACTTTCCAATATGAATAGTTTGAGCCATCAAAGGGAGGTGGCCTAGTAATGGATAAATTTTCAAAATTTGACATCGTATAGCTCTGGATCTAGCTCTATGAGGTAAATCCCAAAAAGAGCAACCTCGCTTTGATACCACTTGAAACGGTGAGCTAGAGATGTCCTAGAGGGGGGTGAATATGATAATACCAAATAATTGAAATAAAAGTGGAATATATAACGAATATAAAATCTCAATCGCCCAAGAATTGAAATCTTGATTCTAAATAATTCGTAAGACAACCTTCACCTAAAATATTAGGCACAACAACCTTATTTCACGAATGTCTTTAAAATAAATCTTTCAAACTAGCAAGAAAAGATAAAATAATTACAACATTCACTAGAAGAATGAAATCAAACATTCACCACAAAAAAGAATAAAGCATTCACCACAAGGCATAAGGAGTTATAGTGGTTTGGTGCTTTGAAAACCACACTTACTCCACTCCCAAAATTACTACCCTCGTAATTTTGGCTTTCACTATAACAAGTTTTTCACAGGTTTACCTTAACAACCTTATACAGTTCCTTGTGATTTTTACGATCTCACCACAATAAAACCCCTTTTGTGATTTTCACAGGCTATCACAAACAAAAACCCACTTTGTGATTTTCATGGGATATCACAAATCAACCCATTGAGATTTTCACAGGCTATCTAAGAAAAACCTAAATGAAATATAATAATAAAGAACTTATCTTCAAATGGCGATTCGAAGAAGCATTCGAAGCTTGTAGCAGAGATATTCTTTCTTGAATGTAGAGGAGGCAATATTCGCTCAACAGAAAAAGTATAGGGTTCTAAAGCATTTTAGAAATGAAAAACCCAAATGCTATTAATTCAATTATCTTAAATCTCAAGAGTATATATTACTCTTTAAAATAAGATTGAAATAATATTGAGAAATGGAATTGAATAAGCTCAAAAAGAATTTATAAATACTACACAATTAGCTTGCCTAGGACCTGAGCTTCTCTCTCACTTGCAAAAGGTTTAGAGTGATTTTTCGTTGTAGTTTAGAATGAGAGAAGGCCCTATTTATAGCAAAAGGGATTGGAAATTCGGCTAGCCTAAGAATAGATACGACTAGTTAGATTCCACCAAATTCGTTCCAACGACTATCGAATTGCGCGGGATAAGATTTATCCAAAATTTGGCTGGCCGAATATCACAATTCGACTGGCCAAATTTGCCAATCAGCTGGGTGAATTCTCACAAAATTTAAAAGTTTGCATTGTTGGAATTTGACTCGAACTTCACTCGGGCTAGCCGAATTTCAAGTTAGGCTAGCCAAACCAAAAGTTAGGCTAGTCGAGTTTTCAATAGATTTTGATTTTTAGCCTGAACTTGATGTTAGTTTAGTCGAGGAAGTTAGAGTTGCTAAACCAGAAGTTAGGTTGGCCAAACTCTAGTGCAAATACACTATAGATAACCCAAAATGAATAGATTTTGAAAAGCACTTAACCTAAGGTCTTTCTAGGGTTATATCACTTGTTGTTTTGCAAATACAGAGCTCAACTAGTCTTGAAATCGAGTGACGTCTTCTTGAGATGATAAGCCAATCTTGAGCTAATTTTCAGACATGTAGAGTAGTTGCGATCTAATCTTACTTATGATTTGACTGGTATCACTTTTGTCTCACAAAATTTGACAACCATATATGTGCTGAATATGTAAGCACTTACAATGTGAAAGCCATCGATGGAAAAATTAAAAGCTGGATAAGTAAAAGATTGAACTGTAAGGTAAGATTTGGTATATGTTTTGGTTATCCTAAATGTTCTTTGAATCATCAATATTATCATGAAATTATAAAGTAAAAACCTTTGGTTGTGTTAAGTTTAGATTTCACTATGCACATGGAACTTAAGGTTTAGAAATTGTCTAATTATATATTAACGCTTTAAATTTGATTAGAATGTTTACCAAGTGCTAGAGTTTAGGTATAAATTATAATTTATATAGAAATACCTTGGATTTCTAAAAGTTGGACTATTTTGAGAATTGCTTGAGTTCGTGGAAATTTGTTCATTTAGTTTCAAAATATCTTTCACATGTTTTGATCGAGATTATCAAAATACTGGTTGGGGGAGTGTGTTAAGACCTAAATATTGCATATTTATCCCTTCAATTACATTCGCTTTCCTAGCATTTAAGTGTTAATATGATATAATTATGTATGTTTTCATTATGCGAGGTGGTCTTGAACCTAAAGATGAATATGCGCTAAAAATAATGGATTTAGAGCTTAATAGAAGATAATAGAGAATCGGAGATTTGGAGGTCATTAATGAAGAATTCACATACCAAAGATCCAAGAAAACCAAGTGTAAAGGATGGAGAAAAGACTGGCAAAATCACAAGTTCATCAGCAGAAAAAACAAACTGTTCCATCCCACTTAAGGTCGGTTTGGTCCGACCGAAAGTGCACAAAATAGTCCAGCGGAAAATTTTGATTTTTAAACTTAATTCGACTTGACTCAGTCTGACCAAAGCCAACTTAGGTCCCACCTAAGAAAGCTTTGTGGGACTTAAGTTTGATAAATTTTGTATAAAATTTTCAGATGCAACTTTGGTGCTATCGAAGTGTAACAAATGTGCAAAAATTGAAATCGGTGTGAACTTTTACTATTAAAAGGAGTTTTCTTAGTTGTTTAATACACAAATTAGAGCTTAGGAGAGTGTGTAAATGCTATCTTTTCTAGCTCTTAGGTTTGTCAAATTTTGTAGTGCCAAAACCTTTTAGAATCTGTATCTTGTTTAGTAGTTATTGTAAGATCAACTTCATGTCATCCTTGCCAATCTTGTTTACATTCAAGTACAAGATCAAGTCATTCAAGTACAAGATCAAGAAATTCAAGTACAACATCAAGAAGTTCACTTTCAAGAATAAGTAGTTCAAGTACAAGATCAAGAGATTCAAGAACAAGATGTTCAAATACTAGATCAAGTCTTTAAGCTTCAACTACTTCAAGAGAATGGTATGTGATGAATCAATCTCACTAGTAAGGTTTGTTTAACCTTAGACTGACCTTAGGATAGGTCATACAATATCATAAGTCATTTGATAAATTTATAAGTCATTTTTTGACCAGTCCTAGTCATGGTTCGACTAGTCCCGACACTGGCTCGACCAGTCCAAGAATTCCCTCAACTGGTTTAAGGTTTGTTGTGAATTTTTAAAATTTTTTGTTGGACTCTCAACCAGTCCTGAAGATTGCTCGACCAGTCAAGTGAACAGTGCTTAGCCAGTCGAGCAGGCTCGACTCTAAGTCTAGTAACATTTTAGGGTCCCACTCGACTAGTTGAGTGCAGGGCTCGACCAGTGGAGCAGGCCACTCAACCAGTCGAGCAAGCCATTTGACCAGTCGAGTAGTGATCTTATCTTATCGTGCCAGAAATTTTGAAATACTGTTAGTCCTTCGACCACTAGGCTAGTCGAGTGAGCAATATTTTTGCCTATAAATTGAGGACGATTTTTACAATTTTTCAATTCATTTAAAGCTATTCAAGTCACAACTCTAAGAAACTTGTCCCCACATTCTAGAAGCTAATTGGTTAGTATTTAAGATTCTTTTAATAGCTTTTTTGCATTTGATTTTGTGATCTCTATTCTATTCTATTTCTTTTGAAAAGGGAATATTGATTTTACCCTTTTTGAGATCAAAATCAAATCAAGCTAGCCCAGGTTGATTTAATTTAAAAATCATTTAGACCTAAGAACCCTTTCCTATGTGAGATTGGACATTGAACATCTACATCGAATTGGTTCTACTGGGCTTCATCAGAAGAAGAATCTTTAGATAAGTACATTTCAATTTTCTGTATTTGGTTTGTAAGATTGTTAGAAAATCTTTCATTTTTGGTTTTGACTTAGATAGCCAGAAAATATCAGTGAGTGGGGTTTTTAATTGTGGTAGCCCTTTGAAAACACAATTGTGAAGGTTTTGGGTGAACCTTGGAAAACCTATTTCATAGTGAAAGCCAATATCCCGTGGGTGAGGATATTGGTAGTGGAGTAGTTGTGTGGCTATTTTCTAACAGTTGGTGTACACACAAGCGAACCACTATAATTGCTGGAGTAGTGGTGAATGTTTATTTTTGTGCATTTGTGGTGAATGATTGTAATTTATTTTCTACAGATGTGGTGAATGTTGTAATAACAGTAGATATATATTTCTATTTTATTCTTTATTCCTCTGTATTTATTTGGGACTTTGATACATAGATCATTCAAGAAATCAGGTTGTCCTACCATAAGCCATTGGTTTTTGGTGTAAGGTTGTCCTTAGAACAACATCTGTATCAACCTCTCAATACTTGTGCATTTGAGGTTGCTATTTATTTATGTTATTTGAGATTAATAAGTGTTATCTTGTTCTAGGTCTTTCATAATTTTGCATTTAATTTTTAATTTGGCATAGTCCTATTCACACCCCCCCCCCCCCCCCCCCCACTAGGACTCTTAGCTCGACCTTTTCAAGTGGTATCAGAGCCTAATAACTCATTTATTTGGATTTATTCCCTGAGCTAACCAATTTGAGCTTATATCATGTCATATTTGGATAGCCTTTCAATTACTAGGCCACCACCATTTGATGACTCCAATTATGCCTATTGGAAAGTCAGAATGAGAATTTTCTTGAAATCTATCGATGAAAATGTGTGGCAATCCACAATAACTTGATGGAATCCACCTACTATTGAAGTTCTAGGCATTGATGACATTAAAACTCTGAAGGTTACACCTTATAATACTTGGACCACTCTTGAGAAAAATGAGAGCAGTGCTAATGCCAAGGCTTTAACTGCAATCACTTGCGCACTATCACCAGATGAATTCAAAAGGATAATATCTTGTGATACTGCAAAACAAGCCTAAGATATCTTAGAAATCACACACGAGGGTATGACTACTGTCAAGAAATCTAAACTTCAAATCCTCACCACAAGGTTTGAGGAAATACGTATGGAAGAAAGTGAAACATTCATAGACTTCTATACTAAGTTAAATGACATAGTCAACTCAATGTGGGATCTTGGAGATAGCATCCCAGAAAGTAAAGTCTGTGCAAAAATATTGCGCTCACTACCTAAAAGGTTCAATTCAAAAGTCACTGCCATTCAGGAACTTCGTAATACGGATAACATGCAGGTTGAAGAACTTGTTGGTTCTTTACAAACCTACGAGTTAAATTTTAAGGCTCTTAAAGGTAAATCCATAGCCCTAAAATCTTCTAAAAGTATTTCTCATGATTCTAATAATTCTGATTATGAAAACTCAGAGGATGATATGACAGTTTTAGCAAAGGAGTTTTATAAAATTTCAAAAGTAAAAAGAAAGTTGATTTTCAAAGACCCTTCAGAAGAAAAAGAGTAGATCTAAAACTTAGAAATCACTTAAAGACAACCAATGCTCCAACTGCCATGAATATGGGCATCTAGCAAACAAATGTCCTAAGAAGTACAAGTCTAAAAGAAAGGTTTGTTGGCTACATGGGATGAATCTTCTTGTTCTGAAGTCTCTTTTGAGTCAGAAGATTCTGAAACCGAGTCGGCTAATGATGTTAATGCCCTAATGACTCTATTCAAGTTCACTTTCTCAAATAATGATGATTCAACTAGTGAAGAAAATCTGAGTAGTAACTATGAAAATGAAGAAGACCTTCAAGATGCTTATGATGCCCTATACATGGAAAGTTGCAAAATAGTTATAAAGTTAAAACTTTAGAAAGAAAAGTTTTCTAAACTAAAAGAGAATTTTGATAATCTAGTCTTAGAAAAATCACACTTTTCAAATTGCTTCGAAAAAACTAAGTGCGACTTAGATTTCAAAACATCCCAAGTTGAAAACTTAAAATATGAAAATGAAAAGCTAAAACTAGAAGTCTCTTCACTTTTGAGTTTCAAGGACACATGGAGGTATGCCCAAGGTGATCTTAAATTAGAAAAACTTTTATCCAAATCCAGAAAATGTGGCGATCGATCTGGATTGGGCTATGATAAAAGTATTTCTCCCATATATAAGAATACTCCACCTAAATTTGTTAGAGGGGAGTCTTCTAGCTCATAAGAGAAAAGTCTGAATCAAAATAATTCTAAAAATACTAAAACTTTTCAAACTGTTAAACCTACAAGAAATCATATCAACTATAAAAATCAGAATCATAACCCTTTAGCTGAAAAAATTATGGATCTACTTAAAGAGCTTCTAAAATCTAACTTAGTGGGTAGGACTTATAACAACTGAAAACATAAGAAGACCAACTATGCTCCTAAAGCTAAAATTGTAATGAAATGGGTCCCTAAGGTTACTTGTTTGGTCGCTCACACTGTTTTTAAGGCTTCAAGTTAATCAAAGTGGTACCTAGAAAGTGGATGCTCTAGACATATGATAGGTGACAAAGATTTGTTCACTAATCTCAAAGACATGACTGATGGTTCAGTCACATTTGGTGACGGTAGCAACTACAGAATTGTTGGCCAAGGTATGGTTCAACTCTTTAACCTCCATCTATTTAAGAATATTTTATATGTAGAAGGTTTAAAATATAATCTATTAAGCATCTCTCAAATATGTGATAATAATCATAGTGTAAAATTTACTAACTAAGGATGTGAAATTTTGAATAAGAATGGTTCTATAATATTAACTGGTCACAGAACTTTTGAAAACTGCTACATAGTCAGTGATTCAAGCTCATCTAAGCTATCGTGTTACATGGTCCAAACTGATGAGACCAAATTATGGCATAAGCACCTAGGACATGTACACTATCGCAACTTATATAGATTGGGCAAAAATGAATTGGTAAGAGGTCTACCCAAAGTAAAGAAAGTGGATAAAATATGTGGTGAGTGCCAGCTTGGTAAACAAATTAGGAGTGCTCACAAAAAGGTTAACTCTAATGCCACATCTAAACCACTCAAACTTCTCCACATGGATCTTATTGGACCAGTTAGAATCGAGAGTCAAGGTGACAAGAAGTATATTCTGGTCATTGTAGATGACTTTACCAGGTATACTTGGGTAGTTTTCTTAAGAGAGAAATCAAAAACTCTTGATGAAGTAAAAAGGGTACTTACATATATACAAATTGAAAAAGAATCACAAGTCACTAAGATCCATAGTGATCATCGTTCTGAGTTTGAAAATAACAGTTTGAGAAATTTTTTAGTGACCAGGGAATATCACATGAATATTCTGCGCCCAAAACACCACAACAAAATGATGTAGTAGAAAGGAAAAATAGAGTACTTCAAGAAATGGCAAATGTGATGCTAAATAGTATGAAACTTCCTAAAAATCTTTGGGCTGATGCCATAAATACTGCTTGTTATATAATTAACCTGTTTGTACTAGAAGATCAAATAGTAAAACTGCTTATGAAATGTGGTTTGATAAGAAGCCTACTGTCAAATACTTTCAAGTTTTCACCAGCAAGTGCTACATCCTGCGTGACTGAGAAAATCTGGGTAAATTTGACACCAAAAGTGATGAAGGGATATTTTTTGGGTATACTCTAAATAGTCGAGCGTATCAGGTTCTTAACAAGAGGACTGGTGTAATTTAGGAATTCATTAATGTTGTCATAGATGGCCATCTGAATACATCTATCACTAGTTCAGAAGAGGATGAAGTCTCATTAATTGATAAACTAGACTCTTCATCTAGTCAAAATAATGACATTGAACTATGATCAGTTAAAGAACATCCAACTGATCAAATCATTGGAAAACCTCTCACTGGTGTGCGCACTTATAAATAATTAGAAGATATGTGCAACTACGTGTGCTTTACATCTCAGATAAAATCGGCTAATGTAAAAGAAGCCCTTACTGACGAAAACTGGATTGTAGCAATGTAAGAAGAGCTCAATCAGTTTGTTCGAAATGATATATGGCATTTGGTTCCTAGACCTAATGATAAATATATAATTAGAATTAAGTGGATCTTTAAAAATAAGTCTAATGAATTAGGTAACATTATAAGAAATAAGGCGAGACTAGTTGTACAAGGGTACACTCAGATAGAAGGCATCGATTATGATGAAACCTTTGCCCTAGTAGCTCGTCTTGAATCTATCAGACTGTTCATATCCATTGCTTATTACAAAAATTTTAAAATATATCAAATGGATTTCAAGAGTGCTTTCTTGAATGGTGATCTACACGAGGAGGTATATGTAGAATAACCTAAAGGTTTTAAAGACCCTAAACATTCTAATCATTTTTATCATCTAAAAAAAGCACTCTATGGTTTAAAACAAGCTCCCAGGGTATGGTACGAAAAGTTGACTAAGTTTCTACTAAGTCATAAATTTGTAATGAGAAGTTTTGATAAGACACTATTTGTAAAGAAATATAATGATCACATTTTAATAGTGCAGATGTATGTTGATGATATTATCTATGGATCGACTTGTGCAAACATGTCTGTTGAGTTTGCAGAATTAATGAAGTCCAAGTTTGAAATGAGCATGGTAGGAGAATTGAACTATTTTCTAGGTCTGCAAGTGAAATAGCGTGCTGATGGGATATTTATCTCTCAAACCAAGTATGCTCTAAACTTGGTGAAAAAATTTAGATTTATGAGCGGTAAGAACTTCGATACTCCTATGAGTACGATACTTAAACTCTATAAGGATTCAATAGGTAAAAGTGTAGATTCTAAGTTGTATCGCACTATGATAGGTAGTTTATTATATTTAACTGCGAGCTAACCTGATATTGCATTTAGTGTAGGTATTTGTGCTAGATATCAATCGGACCCTAAAGAGTCACACTTGATTGCTGTTAAGCGTATTTTGGGATATGTTGCTAGTTCTGCTAATCTTGGTCTCTGGTATCCACATGATATTAATGTGCAATTAGTTGGCTATACAGATGCTGATTGGGCTGATAACATTGATGATCGTAAATCGACCAGCGGTGGTTGTTTCTATGTCGAGAACTGTTTGATTTCTTAGCTAAGTAAGAAACAAAGTTCCATATCACTCTCCACAGTTGAGACTGAATATATTGCTACTGGTAATGCATGCACTTAGCTTGTGTGGATGGAGAGAATGCTAAGCAATTATGAAATTGCACAAGAATCTATGGTTTTATATTGTGACAATTTAAGCATAATTAATATTTCTAAAAATCCAATTCATCATCCACGAACCAAGCATATTGACATTAGATATCATTATATTCGTGAATTAGTAGAAGATAAGATAATTTCATTGGAATACATTCAGACCGAGAATCAACTTGTAGACATATTCACAAAATCGCTTGATAAAAATAGGTTTGCAAAATTGAAATTTGATCTTTGTATGTGTAATATGAACTGATGATATGTGCCTATTTATATCATAATGTATATATTTATTAATTTGAAAATTTTAAATTCAAATAAGATGCAAAATTGCATATTTTTAGTGGTGCACAACCAATCAAGTACACACTCGACTAGTCATGAATCTCGGCTTTTGCCTTTTATTTAGGGAAAAACACATTTTTCTTCATTTGGTTCTTCTTCTCTAACAAGACCTACCACAACCAGTCAAACCCATCTTTGATTCCTCCATGGTTAGTTTATCATTTTTAATTTTCTTATAGATTTGAGTTATTTGTACTTCCATTTCCTTGTTTGTGTTGTTTATTTCAAGGTTTATGATTGTTTTATGGGTTTTCTATCTAAAAATCTGATTTACTAGAAACCCTTCTTGCCTCTTTTGCAATCCTTGTATTCCTTAATTTCCTTATTGCAATGGAGAGTAGAAACAAGAAGAAAGGATCTTGTGGTCCCTTTTCTTCTCGTTCTGCTCCTATTACGGTGTGCCATCTTCGGTCACCCGAGAAAGATCCCGAGTATGTGCAGGATATTCGCTTACACAACATGATAGTTGAACGGACAGTTAACCCAGATCATTTGGTACCATTTGGTATTATTTCACTCCTTCAATTTGTAGGATGGGATAACATTTTACATTGGGGTAGCCTGACGTACCGTTTCATTGCGCAGGCCATGTATGCTTGCATTAGTGACTATTCTTCTGAGAATCTAATGTTTACAATTACGACCTGAGAAGGTCCAATTGAAGTGAATCATCACCTAATTTTTGGGTTGATGGATATTCCAGTTAATGATGATGATATTCCCCTTCATACACTTGTAGCAAAATCGTCTGAATCTGAGAAAAGAATGCTCACTGGAGTTTTATGCAACATGAATGCGGAATGAAGTTTTGGTAACAAAATCGAGCTTACTACATTCATGGCTCGTATTCTTCATTCGATTGTTACTGGTGTTTCCATTTTTCTTCCATCCCTTATATGTTACATCATTGTTCAGTTCCGTCTTCACCCAAGTCATAAGGATATACCTTATCCCTATCTTATGACTACACTAGCCACACATGGACTTGTGGCAATGCCTATTGGAGAAGCTCTAATTAACCATCTACCATTCAACAACTCAAACATAAATAAGATGAATTTGAGGTTGGCTCCAGGCCAAGTTGATGTAGGTGCTGGAGGAGTAGCTGAAGCAACTAAAGAGGAGGATGTTTTACCTCCAGATGATGTCAATATGGATGACATATTTGATGAGCTAGAGTCTGACTCTGCGGCTGATCCTGATTATCAGCCTTCTAATATTGATACGCGTTTGCGATCTCTTGAGGAGAAGGTAGAGGGTATGCATTGTCCCATGAAATGTAATTTGGACTTCGTCAAATTGATCCTTCCATACTTGTTCCTTCTTCTGGTTCATATTAGTTTTGAATTTTTGATATGTAATAACTTTTATACTTAGATTTTTCTTGACTCTATATGCTTGGACATGTTTTCGTGTTTTTGTGGACATGTTTAATTGTTATCTTAAACTTACTTCTTATTCTCATTAATCAATGCTCTTATTCTACTCTTATATTTCCATCATATGTTCTTTCTTTTGTCATATTGTGACAAAAAGGGGGAGAATTTATGTTGAATGTCTATTCTATGGAGTGAAAGTTTATGGAGAGAAGTGGTTATTTTTTTTAAGGTACTGTACTGCAAGTAATTTCTTCTCTTAGCTTGGATTCTATGGAGTATTGTATTAAGGGGGAGTATTGATTTAGTTTTTCACTGGTGCATGATTCTTTATTTGATCTAACTGGTGCATGATTCTTTATTGATCTAACTGGTGCATGATTCCTTGGTATTTGTTTGTTTTGTCACAAATTTGACAAAGGGGGAGATTGTAAATGATATCTTTTCTAGTTCCTAGATTTGTCAAATTCTGTAGTGTCAAAACCTCTTGGAATCTATATCTTGTTTAGTGGTTATTGTAAGATCAACTTCATGTCATCCTTGCCAATCTTATCTACATTCAAGTACGAGATCAAGAAGTTCAAGTACAACATTAAGAAGTTCACTTTCAAGAACAAGTAGTTCAATTACAAGATCAAGAGGTTCAAGAACAAGAAGTTTAAGTACTAGATCAAGTCTTCAAGCTTCAACTACTTCAAGAGAATGATATGTGATGAATCAATCTCACTAATAAGGTTTGTTTAACCTTAGACTAACTTTAGGATAGGTCATACAATATCATAAGTCATTTGATAAATTTATAAGTCATTTTTCGATCAGTCCTAGTCATGGTTTGACTAGTCCAGACACTGGCTCAACCAGTCCAAGAATTCCCTCGACTAGTCCAAGGTTTGTTGTGAATTTTCAGGATTTTCTGTTGGACCATCGACCAATCCTGGGGACTTCTCGACCAGCAGGCTCGACTCAAAGTCTAGCAACATTTCTGGGTCCCACTCGACCAGTCGAGTGCAGGGCTCGACCAGTTGAGCAGGCCACTCGACCAGTCGAGTAGTGATCTTATCTTTTCGTGTTAGAAATTTTGAAATGTTGTTGGTCCTTCGACCAGTCGAGCTGACCACTAGGCCAGTCAAGTGAACAGTATTTTTGCCTATAAATTGAGGATGATTTTCAGAGTTTTTTAATTCATTCAAAGCTATTTAAGTCACAACTCTGAGAAACTTGTCCCCACATTCAAGAAGCTAATTGGCTAGTATTTAAGATTTTTTAATAGTTTTTTTTACATTTGATTTTGTGATCTCTATTCTATTTTATTTCTTTTAAAAAGGGAATATTGATTTTACCCTTTCTGAGATCAAAATCAAATCAAGCTAGCCCAGGTTGATTTAACTCAGTGGTACTATAAGGCAAAGGTTAACATGTTATCAAGTCAATCAAGTAGTAATAATAAAGCAACATAACAATCACTTCCTAACTACTCTTGTTAATGTAGGAATGGAGTGCAAGTAATGATGCATGCCCTTGCATCAAAGCTCCCTCAACAAGCGACTCCGGCACCCAATTTCGCATATGACATCACTACCTCCTGTGCGACTTCCACACCTTTAAAGCACATCCTAACTAATGCAGTGCAATGCATGGTCATGTTACTCCAGTAGTTAATTAAGCTTATTCATACAACAGATTTGGGAAGCTAGGGTACCTTCCTTTATATCACTGACCAGAACTGGAGGATCCATCTAGGTTCGTCACTCCAAGTCAAGCACATACGATAGGCAAGTTGTAGGGTCATCACTCCCAATGAAAAGCAGTCGATAGGCAAATTCAAAAGTTTATACTCGCGGTCACTACGGGGTGGCTAATCACGTTGGCGTAAGTTGACAGCTCAAACACAGTGTCCCACACCACCATGCCTGGCTCACGAGTCTAAGTTGCTCACTGGTTACTATGGGGAGGCTTGTCACACTTCAAACTTGGAAACTGGGCTTACAAAATTCCTGATTGCCGAATCCGGTGCTGACAGCCTCCGTAGTACCCCATTCTCAGCTCCCAACGCCCATATGACAGATTCTGATCCTGGGATCATACAAGGAGGATTTTCTAACATACATTTATCTCATAAGAAGCATAACCACAAGTATACCCAAATCACAAGAACAACATCATCATCATCACATATCCACTAATATAAACATTCGATTACAATGCTGAAAGGGAAAATACATGCATATAATAAAAACTCCACAAAAGCTCGGCTGCATGCTCCTGCTCCTGCTTAGCTATGACTGCGTCTAGGCATCACCTGCACGCATCTATCATGCATAAGCTTATAGAAAGCTTAGAGGGTGGTGAAAGTGTGTGCTCAAGGTAAGTGTCAAGCACATAGATATCAGAGTAAGCAAAAACACTGATAATCCCATAAGTCATACAATATCAAAGTAAGCAGAAATACACTAGTAAATCCATAAATGCTATTAGCCGTACCAAGGCTATGTGATGTAAGGCATGAATTCTAATGGCCATATCAAGGCTATGCGATGCAAAAGCGTAAGCAACCAATATTATATACTGAGGATGAAAAGCAATATGCAAATCCTTATGAGTCCACGAATACCGTCAGCCGTATCTAGGCCATATAAATGTAGAAACATGGCAACCCAAAATGCTAAATGCAACGGATGCAATGCAATATGCGGTGTGAATGAAATGATGAAGCTGGAGTGAAGTTGGGATGATAGTACGTAGTATCACAAGCTATGGGGTCCATCACAAGGGAATTCTATCCAAACCAGTCCCATACCTAAATTTAGATAGCCAGACTCAATGTGGTAAACTCCTGATCTCAGGTTAGTCGCGCACCCTAATTGAAATCCTGGCCATTGCGAAGGTACACGTAACAAATAGTTACGTACCACTAGCCCGAGTGGATAGTGAATGAATGAATGAATGAGTATGCAACTTCTGCTCAATAAGTCCACATATCAATACGGTTCCTCTCTGGGATCATCACCAGGGTCTAGTACACTCTACATGCAAATCGCCGCCCACTGACGTGCGACCATGCAGATGGAAGAGACCTCACCATCCGCCTGGCCAGTAGTCAGCCAATATCTACCTGGCACGTCGATAGTGGACCCATTCACGAGCTGGTTAAACTCAACCTAGCAATGCCTCCTACTCTCCGGCGGGTAAGGCCACACCCCCTCCCAACCGACCACGACACAGTGGGAGATGCGACCTCCTGGTATTCGGCCCTCATGCACTCATATATATCCACTCGATCTCGATGTTGGGGCATCTTCTGGCCATGGAGGTTTAGGGATTTTCACCTAGGGACATCTATGCGCCCGTATGCCAGAACTAAATATTTTTAGTATCTCATATGGCCATCCACGATATGCCTGTGGGGCTATGCCCTAATATCGCTAGGGTGTATAGTAGTCATAACACACAATGCAAGATGCATGGATCATACAATCCAGTCATGCATCAATCCTATGCATACCTTGTACTCATGTGAGATAACCTCCGCCTATCAGGGAGTCTCATAACAACCTGCCCAATGACATATGCAATGGTCAACTATGTCTCATAACAAAGATGCAGATGTTGCATATGGGCATGTATCATGATGCTATGCTGTCGCATACTCATAATCGGTATTAATAACCGGCATCAACAATCGGCCTCGACAATGTGGACATTTAACCAACTTTGCCCCCAAGGAATCACCCACATAGAGCTTAACATATAGTGGACCCATGGCCTCGTATAATGGCCTAATATACAACACCATGGGCCTTACTCAAGAGCTTAATACACATCACGATGGGCCTCTCACGTGGGCCTAATATACATCACAATGGGTTTCATCACCTAGCCCTCAAATGCATCACAATGGGCCTCATCACATAGACCTCAACATGAGCTGAATACACATCCCAACGGGCCTCAAATATGGGCCGCATATACATCACATTGGGCCTCAAACATGGGCCGCATATACATCACATTGGGCCTCAAACATGGGTCGCATATACATCACATTGGGCCTCAAACACAGGATGAATACACATCACGATGGGTCTCAACTACGGGTCGCATATACATCATATGGGTCTCGACACCCTCAACAATCAAAATCAGCCTCGACAATCAGAATCGGCCTTGACAATCAAAATCAGTCTCGACAATCAGAATCGGCCTTGACAATCGGAATCGGCCTCGACAAATGGAATCGGCCTCGACAATCAGAATCGACCTCGTCAAACGAAATCAGCCTCGATAATCATAATCGGCCTCGATAATCAGAATCAGCCTCGTCAAACGGAATCGGCTTCGATAATCAGAATCAGTCTCGATAATTAGAATCAGTCTCGATAATCAAAATCATCCTCGACAATCAAAATCGGCCTCGACAAACGGAATTGGCCTCGTCAATCGGACTCAGCTTCGATAATCAGTCTCGTCAATCGGACTCGACCTCAATAATAGGAATCGACAATCAGAATCAGCAATCGGAATCAGCTTCCACAATCGGCCTTGGCTAACGGAATATGCCTCGTTAATCGGACTCGGCCTCAACAATCGGAATCAGCAATCAAAATCGGCCTCGACTAACAGAATCAGCCTCATCAATCGGACTCAGCCTCAACAATCAGAATTGATAATCAGAATCGGCCTCGACTAATAGAATCGGCCTCGTCAATCGGACTTGGCCTCGACAATCAGAATCGACAATCGGAATCGGCCTCGATAATCAGCCCTGACTAACAGAATCGGTGTTATCAATCAGACTTGGCCTCGATAATTGGAATCAATGATCGAAATTGACAATTGGAATCAGCGATCAAAATTGGCAATCAGAATCGGCCTCAACAATCGGACTCGACCTCAACAATCGAAATCATCGAAATTGGCCTAACAAGGCCTAAGGGAAAGTCACAATGTAGACATCCAACCATCATTGCCCATCAATGTGGACATTCAACCAACATTGCTCCCAGGGAGTAGCCCACATAGGGTTAAACATATAGTGGGCCCTTGGCCTCACACAAAGGCCTAATACACATCGTAATGGGCCACATATAAGGGCTATATGCACATCACTATTGGCCGCATCACATGGACCTCGAATACATCATAATGGGCCTCACTCATGGGCCTTGAATATATCACATTGGGCCGCATCACATGGGCCTCGAATACATCACAATGGGCCTCACTCATGGGCCTCGAATACATCACATTAGGTTGCATCACATGAGCCTATATACATCGGATGTGCCACGTCCCATGGGCCTCGAATACATCACAATGGGCCACAACCCATGGGCTTTAAACACAAAATAGGTGGGCCCTACACATGGGCCTAATACAATCAAGTGGGCCTCATACCTAGGCCTCCAATATTTCTCAATGGGTCTCAACCCATGGGCCCCAAATACATCTCAATGGGCCTCGACCCATGAGCCCCAAATATATCATAATGGGCCTTAACCCATGGGCACTGAATACATCATATTGGGCCTTATATAAGGGCCTCATATACATCACATTGGGCCCTTCCAAGTGGGCCCCAAATACATTCAACGGGCCATATCAAATGGGCTACAACAACTACACCATTCATCCATCTATGGGGATCATTTTAGAGCATTATCCAAACAATAAATCATATTAAAAGATCATCTGGACCATACCACAAATAACAGTGGTGATAGTGATCAAAAGGTCAGTTGGACCACATCACAAATAGCAGTGGAGACAATGATTTTCACTGTACAAAATTTCATAGGGGCCATCATATCATGTATTAAGTCACAAGGACCTGAACCAACCTGAGAAACAAATGTCATATTGGTCCAAAACTTCTGTGACCCAAAGGGGTTTCGATGGTAGACATCCAATCTCCACTGTTTTGGGCAGTGTGGTCCACTTGATAACTAGATCTGTTTTATTTTTAGTCTTAGGCCCAAGGACGAGCTTACCCAATGTATGGACGATTTGGATAAAACACATGTGGCATGGTGGGCCTATGTCCAATCTGATGGACGACTGAATATAGAATACATGTATCAAAAGGGGGCCCACCATCCCACCATATGGACGGTGTGGATAAGACCCATACATCACGCGTGGCCCCTCAAAATTGGATGGACGACAGGGATATAACACACGCATCATGGTGGGACCATATGGCAAATGGACGGACAGCTGGATGTCAAGCAACTGGACGGTGCAGATGCAACCATACATCACGGTGCGGTCCACGTAGTGACCCACTATAATGTGTGTGTATATATACACACACACACACACACACATATATATATATATAATATAATATATAATATAATATCATATATAATATAACATTATATATATGGAAAACACACGCGGCAAGAGGTGACCATTTCCACTGTCCAGATCCATCTAAACAGTGTAGGCGTTAAGATAAAGGTGGGTCCCATGTATCAGTGGCCCACCACAACATATATATAATATATAATAATTATATTATATAGTATATATAATATATAGTATATAATTATATGTATTACACACACACATATATACACGTGTGTGTAGCTGTGTAAGAGACAGCGTCCAGCGTCCAGGGACACTGGACGGCCTGGATGGAAGGGGCCCACCTAATATAGTAGGCTCCACATGAAAGGATGGTATGGATGGTCCCATGCAACATGGTGGCCCCACGTCAGGTGGGCCACACTCTTAGATCATGCTGATATTTGTGTTTTCCTTCTGCCCAGACCTGGTAATAGGCTGGATGGTGTAGATCTAACACATCCATCGGGTGGGTCCCAAGAAGGTGGATGACATGGATAACATACATACTTCATGGTAGGACACACACAAACACACCCTCATCCATACAAGAGAGAGAGATAGAGAGAGAAAGAGAGAGAGAGAGAGAGAGAGAGAGAGAGAGAGAGAGAGAGAGATTGGTAAGAAGGAGAGGACCCCGCCACTATGGGCCCTCCCTAAATACAAAGCATACATCAAGATGGGTCCCACCATATGTAGGCCCTCAAATAACAAAATCGATGGTTAGATCACCCACCTAAGGATCTTCTCTTCCTTCTTCCGCTTATAGCCTTTAGAGCTCGAATGGATGGACTTCAACGGTTGAGATCGATCATGGAGGGTGGGATTGGATAGTAGGAAGGTGGGACACACCAAGCTCTTTCTCATGTAGAGCTTGGACGTCCACCTCCAATGGTTGCTTGGGAGAATGAGAGAGAGAGAGGTGAAGGGAGAGAAGTGATGGGAGAGAGGGATGGTGGAGTGACATGAGAGGTAAGGTGCTTGTTGACTTTAGGAGATTGTGTAAGAGAGAGGTAAGGCTAGGGTATGGGTTGCTTGTACTTGACTTTGATTGATGGATTGACGGGACATTTGATGTGATTGATGGGACATTCTCTTGGGATTTGTAACGCACGATATTTTTCTCAAACTGAATGCGGGCCCACATCTCTTGGCCTGAGTATCGTCTCGGCGCGTAATACGCAGCATCGGAACTGTGGCCATGGTGCAATCGCTAGGCTATGAGTCTCGGGTTGAGTTGACTTTAGAATACAGGATATGCTGCAGCGTTGCACACAACTGCCAATTATAGATACCGAGTTGCCAAAATTCGACCGAGAGGACCGTGGAAGCCTAGGGAGCAATACGGCCTAGGATACGGGCCTCACAAGGCTTGTCACCGCAGCGTAGGCCGACAGCTCGAACACGGTGTCCCATACCACTATGCCCGGCTCATGAGTCTTAGCGGATCATGGTACCATGGTTAAAGTGAACCTTTATATTGGAGAGGGGTACCTTAGATTCAAACAATAGTGTCCATACATGGTAAACATACAATAGGCCGATCAGTTTATTAGGCAAGTTTGATTAGTATGAGCACACGATGACTTAATCGACATGAAGTACATAAGCACCCCTCGTGGCCTAACCACTGTCGACAATCATCATGCGACCTGGATTCATCAAGGATACCCAATATGGCGAGACTAATTCAGCCACCCGAATAGGAACTGTTACCGATTGCCTGGGCTAGGTTGTAGCCCCAATCTTACTCAGATGCAACAATTAAATACATGTGATAATTACTTCAGTATTTAATAAACAATCCAAGTGAAATCCTCATTTAAGCATTTCATTAAACACCTTGTTCATATTACTAAATACTAACATTTTATCAATCATTTACATAAAGGCGAATATGATTTCATGAAAGAAACTATATATATGTATAAGGCAAGAAATAATCTTATCTTAACAATCATAATACATATAAATCATTAATAATTTCTTATTCAGACAATTCATCAAACACTTAGACTACACTTCACCAAATACGCAGACTAGGTTAGTTACAACATATATTTTAGTATATCCTTACACAGAGAGGTTAGCATGCATATGACAATGATGAATCCTAGATTAGTAGTCATGACAAGCATAAATCATATTTACATGTTCATTCAAACATTTCAACAAACACATGGGGTGCATATTTTATTCAACATAGTTCATACATGTAAAATATATGAAAATCGGCATGTCTAAGACGATATGGTAGCAATCAAGTCAGAAATAAATCATTAGCTGACATTAAAAGCATTGAAAACCATAACCTAAGCGTTTATAGTCCGCATCTTTCATCGCAATACTTGATTCGGACTCGGTTTGAATTCTATGTTCCCGAAAACAGAACGTCGAGTACCTAAATGGTGAAATTGGTTAGCTAGGTTGACAAACAACCATTCTGGATCTCAACTATGGTATTAGGGTTAGGATTTCTTACCCAAATCTTAGCCAAAACAGATTGTGTAACGTAATAGGAAAGTGATTTGGTGCGTGGAGTCGTGGGAGAGAATCACAACATCAATCACGAAAAGCCTTCCACTCTCTTTCCTCTTTTCTCTTCTTTTCTCTCTCTCTCTCTCTCTCTCTCTCTCTCTCTCCCTTAGGGTTTTGGGAAAATTCGTATATGAGAGGGGTGGGGTGATATAAGGGCTATTTATAAGCCCAGAAGTGATGTAAATGGTCCTAGGGCCCCGGTATACTTGGTTTATATTCAAAGGGCGGCTGCTTCTGACAAACGGGGCTCATAGGGAGGTCCACTACCCACATATGTCATAGGGTATGTTCCTTGATAATGGATCTATGCCAGGATGTAATTTTAGTGAGATCGGATGAGCTAATCGACTATGGAGGACCTGTGTCAGATCAACAGTCGTAATTACTCGATCGGGGCCACAGTTATACGGATATGTGCTAGGAAATTTCCTTTTCCCATGGGTGAAGTTTGGTAAAAAACTGACGGTCCAAAATTCTCAATCTCCCGTGTGAGCGAATAACCCAATTCACTTAAGTTTCATTACATTTTCTAAGGATATTCGCATTTCTCACACACTTCACTCAGGGCTTAAGTTGTACGTTTCTGGACACCATTTAGGCTCGATTACTGCGTTAGTTGTCAAGCCAGTAGGACGGACATAATCTTATAGTTTCGCGGTCATTGAACTCTTGATGTGCGGTCCAGGTTCGATACGGAGTTTCAATGTACTCCCGAGAGCGACAGGCTCTTAGGATTTTCCATAGGTCTTTAAGTGATGTTGAGCCCGTGGTATTAATGGTTTTAGGCCTTCATGTTTGTGGAAATGGTGGCCCGAGCTTAATCCATCGATTATTTAGTTACGATCATCTCAATTAGTTAGTGATAGGTAGGCTAGAATTTGACCCTACATGAACAAATCCCAATGCTAAGCTCAATGTTTAACTAATTGAGCAGATTCGTTGGTCTTCTACGGTTGATCAATCCTATTTGTATGGTTCTTTATCGGTACCAGCTGCATATAAGCCCATCTCAAGTATCAAGGATCAGTAAGTGATGACGTGGCTAGTTATAAAAAAGAAAATTTAAAGATTTTTGGAAATTTCAAAATAATGAAAATTCGAGGTGTTACAAAAAGACTAAATGATCCCGTTTAGACAGAGGATCGTGCTCGAATGGATTGTTGTCAAATGGATCACGGTCGAAGGAATTAAGCTTGAATGAATTGCGGTCAAAGGATGAATGGATGATCACCTCCGAACAAAGAATCAAGCTCAAAGGAATTATGCTTGAATGATGATTGGATGGTTGCGCTCGAATGGAAGACTGAATAATCGCGCTCAAATAAAAGACTGTATGATTGCCCTCGAGTGGAAGACTGAATGCCCCTAGTCAGAAGCATCGAGTGAATGCTTCGATAGGGAGGATAATGGCGACAACGAAAGCACTCTGTCTTCATAACGGTCAATTAGATAAAATGCCTTTCTATGAATAGGGCCGCAATTGTATCCTTCACAGTTTTAATTCCCTTACTCGCACAATTCTCTTTTCATTACAACTTTCCATTGTAACAGCTATGGTGACTTTATATTTGAGTAACTTGATCAGAGAACTGTCCTTTTGATGCTGCTCCTGCTGTAACGATCTCTTTAATTAGCTTCAGCAAGTCTTTCTTTAAGCTCTATGGCCAGGGAATTGTTCTTCAATTATGTTTCTATTGTAACAATTTTTGAGAATGTCTCCTTTATTTATGGCTTACCATAATCTAGGATTTCGGGTGATAACCTTTCCTGTCAAATTAATCAGAATTAGTATCTCAAGATATCATGACTTTTCTAGTCTAGTTTCATGAAGTATTGATAATTTCAAGATATATTAGTAGATTTAGAATAGTTATTGACAATTCTGAAATAATCATAATGTATTGATGACTTTGAAGTAATTAGAATGTATAATGATTTGAACTCATGTTCCCTTTATTTATGATATGTAATACGACAATGATTTGGTCATTTCATTTTCCATTCTTGTCAGCGTATTTTGCATTGCATTTGTTACATTCTTTGTTTTATAATTTAGGCCATGAGATTAATCATATCAGTATGATTAATATGTTGATTTTATGTCACAGTTTAAGCTCATAAGGTGTTGGAGCGAATGTAACTTTGACTGAACTTGACTTCGACTAAACATGATTTGATCGGACTTTGATTAGGCTCAAAGAGCAATTATAGTTTACCGCCAATTTCAGGCTCGACTCAAGGAGCAATTATAGTTTATCGCTGATTTCGAGTTAGGCTCAAGGAGCAATTATAGTTTACTACAGATTTTAGGCTGGGCTCAAGGAGTAAGTATAGTTTAGGCTCTTAAGTTGTTGGAGCATTCATAGTTTAGACTCTTAAATTATAGGAGAATAAGATATAGGTATCATGCGTAGTTGGCATGCTCGAGCACTCACTTCTGCTGTATATAAATGAATCACCATCACTGATAATATATGGCTTATGTGTAATTGGCCTTCTTAGGTGTTCATCGCTGCCATATATAAATGAAGAGTTCAGTAGTAGGCTTAAAACGACGATGACTTTCCTCAACAATAGTATCAAGATGGCTTTGGTCTCATGGCTTTGCCTGGCGATGGTATTAAGGTGGCTTTGCTCTTGTGGCTTTTCCTAAAATTGTGGTAATGACCGCTTTAGTAGAAGTAGGAATAGGTCAAAGTGTACCAGAAGGGGGTGAATAGGACTTTATAAAATTTTACAACAATTTAAATTCCTATTACCATTATCTTGATTTAATATGAAAATGTGATGATATCATCAATTTAACTCTAATGGTGTAATGACCCGAAAAATTTCGTGCATAGACCCGAGTACTACCTCAAATTTCTTAGAAGTTTTATTGTGGGTTAATTAGCGCTAAACTCGATTTCTTATGAAATTAGCATCAATCACTTTAAATTTGATCTGCAGGACTCAAAACCTGTAGAATCATTAGCGCTATGTTACTCTGAAATCTGGGATTTAACTCTAAATCCAGTTACTTTCGGGAATATTTAGAATCTTTGGATCGGACCTGGACCTCACGTCGAAAGTCCGATAGCGATGATCTTAGACAGTTATGGTCACCATGTTGGGCTTGACCATCACCTCAGAATCAAGTCCAGATGATATCCTGGGTCGATTTATTTGAGTCCGGAGTAAAGAGTGTGAGAACGGTGAGAAATTAAATATAATTTTATGAAATCTGAGTCGTGTCGCTTGCGCGATGATTTTAAGCAATCTGACCATTGGATTCTGACCCAATTTCACCCTCGGATCAGGGAAGATGGCCCAGGTATGTCGTAGTGCTTGTGGACCTAATCGAGTTTCGGTGACCGTTGAATTGTGATTGGTCCGCCATTGCTGATCTATAAATCCGATCGATACAAAAACTCAGTTTGACCTAGATCCATGGTCAGTGAGCTTAAGTCCGACCGCAAGTGGAAAAAGGACCATCGGAAGCGCTCCGTTGGATCGAGAGAGACCTGATTTGGTTATAACCTAAGTATACCTTGGCCCTGGGGCTATTTTCATCAATGTTAGGCCTATATAAAGACCTTAAAACCCTCACTCTCTATTCCATACGAATTTCCTAAACCCTAGTTAAGAGGGAGAGAGGAAAAGAGAGAGAAAGTAAGAGAGAAGTTGGTGAATCATTTGAGATTCTTTCTTGTTGCTTTGCATCCTTAAGCCGTCACTACTGAATCGTTATTCTGGCGATTCGAAGTTCATTCTTGGGTAAGTTAATCAAACCGTAGTCTGTTTTAGAGCTTAGAATAGTCTATATGTTGATGTAGCTCATTTCTATTCATGCCTTAGGTTTCCTAGTCGCTGTTGACGAAGACTTATCGTCTGAATCAAATCGGTGCGCTTTTTCTAGTTTAAGGTGCGGACTATATTCGTATAGGTTATGGTTTTCAAGGCTTTCAATGTCAGATAATGGTTTAGTATTGTTGTGGGTGTAATTTCACATGTCAAATGCGATGTTTATATTGCGTTCCTGATATAATTGAGTTATATTGAGATTTGTGTATTCCTTGTGTATGTAGAAAGTATCGTATATGTATGAAATATGAACATGTGTTTGCCATGATTAATTGTTGTGTACTTGTGCTAGTTGTATGTGTGTCAACTCCTTGGCAAAAGGAATTGTCCAAATGTGTGTATCACCAACATACGTCATGTATGTTGGAATATGTAGTCTAAGTGTTTGTAGAAATGTCTGAATGATCTAATGTGTAACATATTATCCTATTTATGTGCATTGAGAAGAGATTCTCAACTCTCCTATTAGTGTGCATGATTTCCTACATGCAATTTACATTCTTTGTTGTTTAACTTCAAGTACTACTTATGTTGAAATCCATGTTAAGTTGATATTCTTCAAATGCTCACATACTGTATGATTTGAATTGTTGTTTCATTACTATTCTAAATTATTGATATGAATATCTGTTATAGTTGAATATGTTTGGGACTATGAAATAGTCCAGGAAATCAGTAACAACCCTTGAGTTCGTGGCCGAGATTATTTTCGCCACGTAGGACATGTTTGACGAACCGGAGTCATATTAGGGTTGTCGGTAGTGGTTTGGCCACACGGCATGTTTGTGCACTCTATGTCATTCAACTCAACGTGCGCTCATGCTAGTCGAGTTCGTCAAGTAACCCGATTGTCCCGATGTATGTTCACCATGTATGGACGCTATTGGTTGAATCTAGGGTACCAAACTTACCGATGAAATCCCACTAACCGTTGTACCTTGATCCACTAAGACTCATGAGCCGGGCATGGTGGTATGGGACACCGTGGTTGAGCTGTCGGCCTACGCTGGGGTGATGAGCCTCCCCGTAGTGACCAGTGAGCACACCAGACTCGTGAGCTGATTATGGTAGTATGGGACACTATATTCGTGCTTTCGGCCTACATTGATTGGTGACGAGCCCTTTGTAGTGACCTCGATCATACCTTGATACTGCATTGAGGCGACGAGCCTTAGAGTAGTAACTAAGGTATGATAGGCGTGCATTGATTGGTGACGAGCCCTTTGCAGTGACCTAGAACCATATGATCGTATGAGATTGCCTAGGACTGACGACCCTAGAATGGATCCCTGTTTGGAAATTGATATGAGGATGGTACTTTAGCTTCCCAATCCTGCTGTATGAAAAGGACTAATAACAACTTGGTAATCATGTTCATGCACCGCATTGCATGTGCGTAGGAGTTGTTGGCACTACAGGAGGTTGTCATGCGTAACGTAAGATGAAGACGCTGAGGGAGTACAGGCGACGGCATGCATCATTTATACATACATCCTTGCATTAACAAGAGTACTTTAGACGTGTTTAATTGTATTGCCTTATCATTACTGCTTGATTGATTTGATATCATGTTAACTTTTACTGTATAGTTCCACTGAGTTGATCACTCACTCCCACATTCTTGGACAGTGTTTCAACACTAACCAGACTCTGTCTTAGATGCAGATGATGACGCGACCCTTGAGGCAGAGCAGGAGTACGAGGATGATGAGGACGCGTTTTCTATTATGCAGTTCTCAGGCAAGTTCATGTGAGCCGTGTCCTGATCGACGGGGATTCTAGGTTTTCTATTGGAATAGATGAATTTCATTTTGATACTTGTATTTTGAAGATAAACACTTGTAATTATGACCTGGCAGAGCATACATATCACATGGACTTACACATGTACACATATATTTCTTTAAGTCTTCCGCTTGTGTTTTTCACTTATCCCTGGATTATGTTTGCAGTTTGGCTTAATCTATTCCATGTTTTATGCACTCATACAGACAGCATACATCCATCATTACATATGTTGTATAAGTGATGTTTTGGAACTCGGGAGCTGAATTATGCTCAACCCCCGAATTTCAGGGCGTTACAAATGGCTTCCCAACCAATTAGAGGATCCAATCACAAGACTGAGCAAAATCTAAACAATATATAACCTTAGTCTAAGATGGATTCACTGAGTGACTGTGTGTGGGATGTGATACTTATCAGTTCTAAATAATCATGTCATCATGCATCATGTGAACATCAACAGTAAACACAATAAGAGAGTATGCAAATAACAATCCCAAACACAGTCGTTTTATAGTGGTTCGGCTATATGCCTACTCTACTCCCAGCGGACACACTCAACCCTTGAGTGTACTGGATTTCACTAACAGAGTTTTCAAATCATGTTTACCTTAAACTAGTACAACGTACACAAGGCTGACTCTAGGACCTACAAAAGGTACCTAACATATCTCCACAAGACATAAGTTTATGCCCACACAATAGCAAGGGTTAACACACAACACCCAGGTTTTATGCCCTACAAAAGAGTAAAGGATCTATACAAGGAACCTAGGGTTTTAGGCCACACAGGCTAAGGACCCTAGAGTTTATGCCCTACATAAGAGCAAAGGTCAACACACAACACTTAAGTTTTATGCCCTACACAAGAGCAAAGGATTTACATAAGGAACCTAACTTTTAGGCCACACATCCCAAGGACCTAAGCTTATGCCCTACACAAGAGCAAGGGTCAACAAATAGCACCCACACGTACTCTCCCATCAGAGGCCTCCTATGAGGACTTGAAAGGGGTGAGAAGCACCTTTGACCCAAACCTACAAAAGGAATGATTAAAAGGGTCTCTAGACTCCAATGACTTACTGATAAGTAGGTGAGCCCTGTTCAACACGTTGATAAAGATCTTCTCCTTGTTGATGAAGATTCTTCAGCTCCCTTGATCTGCAACACTCAAAGATGTACCGATAAAGGTGACGGGTTAGGTCAAGGTTATCGCAGAATCTACTCTAATAAATATTACCTATTAAAGCAATGGAGAGATTCTAAGGTCTTAGGCATTTAAGGGATCCCAATTCAATGATTTGCTATTAAGGTGGTAACTGGATGATCCTTGAATGCGGAAGTTCATTCCCCAATCCACTCTATAGAATATCAATGATGAGGGTGGATTGAAGGATAAACTCCAATGAGAAAAAGGGCTTAGGGTAAATGATGTGTAGTTAGTCTCTCAGAGATCTCTCTCTTTTTCTTAATGCAGCAACCAAGAACAAGCTTTCCTTAAATAGTGTTGAGACTCAAATATTGCATAATTTTCCCCATTTATATCTTGGTTTTATGAACATGAATCAGCTTAATGTTCTCTATTTTACTCATGTATGTGTTGCAAGGTGAATTTAAGAGCTTGGATTGAAAAATGGTGCTCAAAAACATGGATTTGATGCTCAAGAATCACTTTGGCAAGGGATGGATCTTAGGAGACTAATTGAAGAATTCACATGCCAAAGATCCATAACCAAGTGAGGAATGAAAAGAATCAAAGATTTGAAGGGAAGAATCCTGAAATCATCATGAAAAAGTGTATTTCGAAGCTCTGAAGCCTATTTTGGGAAACTGCGTAGCGGGAAATCTGTTTTACACAAACTGTGTAGCGAGAACTCTATTTTGGGAAACTGCATAAATTTGAGGTGGTTTTTAGAGTTTTTCAACTTTGTACAAAAATTAGAGTTCCCTACTTATAAATAGGGCTTCCTAGGGCATTCCTAAGCATCATTAAAATCATTCAAAAGCAATATTTAGGGTTTTTAAAGCATTTTCAATTTTATAAGTTATTTTTTTTCCTTTTAGATCTTTTCTATTTGCATTTATTTCTTTCTTGTTACTTTCTTTCTCTATTTTAATTATATTTTTCTAAGTTCCTTTTAGCCCAAGCTAGAAGGGAAGCACATGGGTTAAATAATTCTTTAAGTTATGATGATTGATTGTTTTAATGATGAGAAGAATGGTATATGCATGTTATCTATTATTTAGGTTTTATTTTTGATCCTTTTGTGAGATCCATATGTTTCCATCATATGAGATCCATTTTGATGGATAAGCTTACCCTAGATTAATTAGATTTCGTAGATAGGAGAGGTTCTCAACCTGATATATTTCTTTGATTTTCATTATCTCATTGATATTGAATTCTTAAAATCACCATCGTTTGAGAATATATATTAATGGTGTAAATCCATGATTTTCTAATCTTTTAAATTATTTATTAAAATATTTAAATTATTTTATTTTTTGATTAGGCTGACCACGGTGCTCAGATCCTAGTTGTGTTATCCAAGTCATCATGATTTTGGAACATTAACCTATGTGTGGAACTTTGAAGCTTATGTGTTATTTTAATTCAGTTGAATTACATCCATTCAAAAATTTCAAAATCAAATCATCAGTTTAGTTTTTATTACTTAGTTGGTTTTACATTTGATTTTCTCCTTCTCACAATTCATCTCCCTGTGGGATTGACCATGTATTCACAGGATATTACTTACGAACCTCTACACTTGGAGGCAGGCAATCAAGTTTTTGGCGTCATTTCCGGGGAGAGACTAAGATAGATCAGATCTGTGCAAGATAGCTACGGTAAGTTCTCTTCTAAACCCTCCAAATTTTCTATAGATTTTTTTCTTTGAAAGTAAATTCAGTTGGGTCTTTCAAGCACTAACTATGATATAAGGTTGCCCTGCTTGGGATTTTATCACCCAAGTGCTATGGTTGTCCTACAGTTGTTGTTTGACCATAAAAATCATCCGATGAATCTATTTTCTAAATTAGTATAGTTTAATTTCTGCATTAGTTTTACTTTTGTTGATTTATTTTTTTTTTTTTTTTATGGATTGAACCCTCATGGTCGGCCTTGCCGCATGGGTTGTTGATTTATTTTTGTTTTGTGGACTGAACCCTCATGGTCGGCCCTACTGCCTGGGTTGTTGATTAATTTTTTCTTTGTGGATTGAACTCTCATAGTTGGCCCTATCGCCTAAGTTGTTGTTTTATTTTTACTTTGTGGACTGAACCCTTATGGTCGGCCCTTCCACCTGTGTTGTTGATTTATTTTACTTTGTGGACTGAACCCTCATGGTCGGCCCTGTCACCTGAGTTATTGGTTAAGTTTTTTATTTTTATTTTAAGTATCATACTTGCTATTTGAATTAGTGGTATTTGTTGTGTGGTGTGGATGGTTTATGTCCTGTTAGAGTAGGGATCAAAACAATCGACTCTCTTCCGAATGCGGACTAGTTCCTGGCCTTGATCATTCACTTAGAAGAGGCACTCAACATCACTTGGATTCCATGACAGACCTAGTTGATAATCTAAATCCAAATCTATCAGATCCAACTATAAATTAAAATAGAGAAAATCGACCTAATCCTCCTCTTGAGGATGAAAATGAAGTTCATCAGAATGTGTTAAACCAACTACGGACTTTACGTGAACATTTACACCCTTAGAGATCAACTTTACCGTCTTGCATAGTGTTCCCTGCTCACATAGGGAACATTGATTTTAAACTAGGTGTGATTCAATTAATTCCTAAATTTTATAGCTTGGATTCTGAAAGCCCTTACCTGTACCTCAAGGATTTTGAGGAAGTAATTGCAACGTTATAAGTAAATAATTTTAATAGGGATGTACTTAAGCTTAGGTTATTCTCATTTTCTCTAAAGGATCAGGGCAAAGCATGGCTCAACTCTCTAAGACCTAATAGCATCACTACATGGCAAGCCTTAGGTAGAGAGTTTTTGAAAAGTTCTTTCCTGAGCACAAAACAAATGCACTAAAAGAAGAAATCATGTCATTCTCCCAAATGGGGAATGAACTATTTTTTCAAGCTTGGGAGTGCTTTAAAGGCCTTTTAATTACTTGTCGACATCATGGTTATGAACTATGGCACGTGATTGATGCATTTCGAAAGGGGTTCACCATGGATACCCGTCAGTTCATAGCGATGATGTGTGATGGAATCTTTCTTAATAAAGATCATAATGAGGCTTAGGATTTTCTAGATATGTTAGCAGAGAATATGCAGACATGGGATGTCTTTGCTAAACCAGACCAAACTAGACCCATTCCTAGAGAGAAAGTGAGGATGTATGTCCTAAGAGAGGAAGACGACCTTAATACAAAATTTGCTGTATTAGCTAGAAAGGTTGAAGCCTTGGAAATTATGAAGGTTGATATGGTTAAAGCAAACACTTCCTTAGGTAATTTTTGTAGCATTTGTGGTGGTACAGACCATGGCACAAAGGACTGTCCAATAATCTCAGTTGTACAAAATATCACACATGAGCATGAGCAAGCAAATGTTATAAATAACTACCAAAGGTCAGTTATGTAACCAATGGGAAACACGTATAATCCAAATTGGCGTAACCATCCTCATCTTAGTTGGAGGAATGGACCACAAATTAATGCGCCCAATGCACCTCAAATGCCTCTAGAAAGCAACTTCTTTGGGGCACCTAACAATGCACCATATGTGCCCCCACCAAAGCGATCATCTGTGGAGGATGCATTGACCGCATTCATGAACTCTCAAGCTCAAATGAATCAGTCTTTAATCCAATCAAATCAGGAATTAAAGACGGTCGTGGCGAGGATTGAGACTCAACTAATTGCTAGGGAAAAAAGGTACCCTTCCTTCTCAACCTATGCCAAACCCTAGAAACATACATTTCATTGGAGACTCAAATCCAAGTGAGCTATATCATGAACAAGCTAAGGCCATCATTACCTTGAGAAGTAGAAAAGAGGTCGATAACAAGATAATGCAACAGGTAGAAATACCGGAGGATGAGCCACTGTATCAAGAGAATGATGAACCGACTATGGTTCAAGAGCCGCAACAACAAAAAGATAAAGTGACTAAGTCATATGAGCCTCCAGTTCCATTCCCATCTAGAATCCAACTGTGCCCATGAAATATGAAGAGGTGTTGGATGTGCTCCAAAAGGTTACTGTCAATATTCCTCTGCTTGATGCCATTAGATAAATTCCATCATATGCTAAACATCTCAAGGATTTGTGCACTATAAAGAGGAAATTAAATATGCACAAAAGGCCTTCCTTATTGAGAAAGTGAGCGCTATCATTTAACAAAGGGTCGTACCTAAATACAAAGACCCGAGAAGTCCCACTATTCCTTGTATTATTGGAAATTTCCAAATTGAGCATGCTTTGCTAGATTTGGGTGCAAGTGTCAACTTAGTACCTTATTTAGTTTACAAACAAATGGGGTTAGGCGAGCTTAAACCAACCACGATTACACTCCAACTCGCTGACCACTTCATTAAGGTACCAAGGGAATTTTAGAGGACATGCTAGTCCAAGTGGAGAAATTCTACTTCCCCGTAGATTTTATTGTACTAGACACTAAACCATGTGTAAATGTTAGCGCTCAAGTTCCCATCATTTTAGGCCACCCATTCCTAACAACTTCAAATGTAATTATAAATTGCAGGAATGGAATATGAACTTGTCTTTTGGTAACATGACTCTAGAGCTAAATATTTTCAATCTATATAAGTAGCCCATTGATAATAATAAAATCCATGAGCTGAATTTCATGGATTGCTTGATAGAAGAAGAGGAATTGGAACCTAGTCTGACTGAGGAATTGATTCAAGTCATTGGGGACTAGAAAAATTTTGATTTAGAAAAAGTGCTTGCTGAAATTTATGATGATAATGAAAGCACTACCACCCAGGACATTGGTATGTACCAATGGAGACCGTGCACTCAAATCCTATCTATCGAGGAATCATGACCTCTGTTATCACCAACCAATGTTTTAAAGCTTGATTTAAAATGACTACCAAATGAGCTTAAGTATGTATACTTAGGTGAAAATAAAACTTATCCTATGGTGATCTCTTCATTTTTAGACAAGGATCAAGAGATTAAATTGCTGAATGTTCTAAGGGACCACAAAGTAGCCTTTGGTTGGACCATTTCTGACATCAAGGGTATAAGCCCTTCCCTATGCATCCATCGGATCCACCTCGATGAGGACGCTAAACCAATTAGACAACCTTAAAGGCGTCTCAATCTAAAAATGATGGAAGTTGTAAAAAATGAGGTGATCAAATTATTGGATGTGGGAATCATCTACCCAATATCCGATAGTGTTTGGGTGAGTCCAACTCAAGTAGTCCTAAAGAAGTCTGGAATAACTATCTTGGAGAATTCTAATAATGAACTCATACCAACATGTGTCATCATAGGTTAGCGTGTTTGTGTTGACTATAAAAAATTAAACAAGGTCACAAAAAAGGACCATTTCCCTCTACCATTCATTGATCAAGTTTTAAAGAGGGTAGCAGGTCACTCCTTCTATAGTTTTCTTGATGGATATTCTAAATATAGCCAAATAAAAATAGCCCTCGAAGACCAAGAGACAACCGCGTTCACTTGTCCATTTGGCACGTTTTCTTTCATACGAATGCCATTTCGATTTGTAATGCCCCAACAACTTTCCAACGGTGTATGTTAAGTATTTTTTCAAATATGGTTGGGAAGTTTCTTGAGGTTTTCATGGATGACTTCTCTATATTTGGGAGTAGTTTTGAGAAATGCCTCAACAATTTATCTCTTGTCTTATCTAGGTGTGAAGAGAAGCACATTATCTTAAATTGGGAGAAATGTCATTTCATGGTTCAAAAAGGAATTATTTTGTGCCATGTTATCTCCAAAAATGGAATCGAGATATATCGCTCAAAACTCAACATTACTGCTAATCTACCTATCCCCCAAACTGTTAGAGATATTAGATCACTTCTAGGGCATCCTAGTTTTTATAGAAGATTCATCAAGGACTTTAGTGCTATTACTAGACCCTTGACTAATCTTCTTTAAAAGGATATCCCATTTAAGTGGACAGATGAGTGTGCAAGTGCCTTTAATAAAATTAAATCATCCCTTACCACTACACCTATCATACGTCCACTAGATTGGACATTTCCTTTTGAACTAATGTGCGATGCAAGTGATTATGCTATAGGGGATGTTTTCAGCCAAAAGAAAGATAAATAGCCCTACGTTATTCACTATGTAAGTAGAACTCTAAACTCGACCCAAGCTAACTACTTAACAAATGAAAAAGAGTTACTTGCAGTAGTTTTTGCTTTGGATAAGTTTAGGTCATACTTGCTTCGATCCAAAGTAGTCATTTTCACAGACCACTCAGTTTTGAAATATTTGTTATCTAAGAAGGATGCAAAACTGAGACTTTTGAGATGGATCCTCCTACTCCAAGAATTTGACTTAGAGATAAAAGAAAAGGAGTAGAAAACGTAGTGACTAGTCACCTTTTTAGATTAGTGTTAGATGATTCCATTGAGGAGATGCATATTCAGGACACTTTCCTTGATGAACAATTATTTATGATCTCCAAAATACCTTGGTATACAGATATAGTGAACTATCTTATAACAGGAAAAATGCCATATCATTAGAAGTCATAAGATAGGAAGCGTTTTGAAACTGAAGTTAGGAACTTCTTCTGGGATGACCCGTATTTATATAAATATGGGATTGATCAGATTTTTAGACATTGTGTTCCAGAGGATGAAGTTCAGAGTGTTATTTTCTTTTGTCACATGGAAGCATGTGGTGGCAATTTTTCTGCTAAGAAAACCATTGTAAAAATCCTGCAATGTGGTTTTTACTGGCCCACCATATTTAAAGATACCCATGCTTTTTTGTGTTGCTTGTGATAGATGTCAAAAGTTAGGAAGAGTGTCCTTGCGCAAATGATGCCTTTATCCTAATTTTACCATTGGAGATATTTGATTGTTAGGGTATTGATTTTATGGTCCCATTTCCATCTTCTTTTGGATTTCTTTATATATTTGTTGGTGTGGACTATGTCTCAAAGTGGATTGAGGTAGTACTAAGTAGGACCAATGACAACAAAGTGGTCATACGATTCCTCAAGAAAAATATTTTTTCTAGATTTGGAACTCCAAAGGCCATCATTAGTGATGATAGGTCTCACTTTTGCAATAGGACATTTAAGGCTTTGATGAAGAAATATGGCATTAAGCATAAAGTGAGCACCCCATACCACCCACAAATGAGTGGGCAAGATGATATTTCTAATAAAAAAATCAAACACATTTTAGAGAAAACTATAAGGACAGATAGGAAGGATTGGTCCCTCAGACTATTCAGCACTTTATGGGCTTATAGGACTGCTTATAAGACCCCGATTGGAATGTATCTATATAAATTGGTATATAGGAAGGCTTGCCACTTGCCTATGGAATTAGAACATAGAGCCTATTGGGCAATAAAGAAATTAAACTTTAACATGGTCCAAGCAAATGGACAAAAGAAATTAGAGTTGAATGAATTAAAGGAGCTGAGAAGAAACTCCTATGAAAATTCTAAAATCTACAAAGAGAGGACCAAATCTTTTGATGACAAAAACATCCCGAGGAAAAATTTTGAATCTGAACAAAAGGTCCTATTGTATAATTCCCGTCTCCGATTCTTTTCAGGAAAGTTAAGATCAAGATGGATATGCCCCTTCATTGTGAAGAATGTTTATACTCATGGTGCTGTTGAAATTGAGAATCCACGTAATGGCAATGTGTACAAGGTTAATGGTCAGAGATTGAAGCCTTATGTGGAACACTTTTATTTGGAAGAGGAGTCTGTCCCTCTTCATGAGCCAGAATATTCAGATTGATGCTCTTAGTCTGACGGAGCATTAATGTAGGATTTGTATCATATTTAATTTTTTTTAGTGTCACATAGTAAGTGAGTTTTTCATGGTAGGTACTATCCACCATTTTTTTTTATTATTCTTTGCATTACATTATCATTACATTGGGGACAATGTAGATTTTAGGTTGGGGGGTGTGGATACTCATCTATGTGAGGTCTTTTTTTTTAGGTTTATGGAGATCTTTTTAAACATTTTCAAAATAATATGTTTATATACAGGAATGTGAACATGATATTATGTGAATTCGGTTGATAGCAACTAGAAATCTGATAGCTGAAAATTATAGACTTGAGTTCAATTATCTAATCACTAGTTTAAAGTGAGTTGTAATTTGATGTACTGAATTCACAATACACCCTAGCTAACTAAGTGAGGAATATGATATGTGAACTAGAATAACAAATTTTGATTCAAACAAGGTTAAATGGTCTCGTACCATTGATATATGCTTAAAAGAGAGAATATTGAAGGAAAAAAGTGATGAAAAAAGAAAATTTTATTATCGATCATGAATGTAATGACCATAACAATTGTGTTAGTAATCTGGAGTAAAGATACTTAAGTATCCATTACTATTACCATTACAAGTATGATACATTAGGTTATGAAGCAAACCCTGTGGGAATCTTCATCTAAGGGTGGTCTATAATAACGAGGATATAATGATAAAAGAAGAAATGTCATGAAGAAAATGAGATAACTAGAGATTTCGTATTCTTGGAATGATTGAAAGGAGTTAGGATAGAGAACATGCACATTTCTCAAAGTTAGACTATTGTCACAGAGCACCTAAGTATATTGGATCATAATTATTCTAAATTTTGATTAGATCTTTAAACTTAAGGATGTAATGGATTAGGAAATTGAGATTCTAACTAACTTTAGACATAAGGTAAGTATTGTTTTGTTTTGGAATTCATATGATGAATGGAGGCATAATTGTATAAATTTCTGAGTGTTGAACTATTTTTCATGTTTTCAATGTTTGTGGGTAACATTTCTGGAAACCCTCACGAGACTATAACTCGTCCACTAGGGGAAACCTAGGAGTTTAAAGGCTTGTTACATATGCTAAATGTAATCGAGATTACTTGCAAAAGTGGTGTAGTTATAATTTTTTTTGTTTTAATTTTATTTCTAAGATTAGTTTTTATTCTTATTTTTATTTTTCTTGGCTTATTTTGCTCGAAACTAGCAAAATGCTGGTTGAGGGGTGTGTTGAGACTCAAATATTGCATAATTTTCCCCATTTATATCTTGGTTTTATGAACATGAATCAGCTTAATGTTATATTTTACTCATGTATGTGTTGCAAGGTGAATTTAAGAGCTTGGACTGAAAAAGGGTGCTAAAAAGCATGGATTTGATGCTCAAGAATCACCAAGGTAAGGGATGGATCTTAGGAGACCAAGATTGAAGAATTCACATGCCAAAGATCCAAGAAAACCAAGTGAGGAATGAAAAGAATCGAAGATTTGAAGGGAAGAATCATGAAATCGTCTTGAAAAAGTGTATTCTAAAGATGTGAAGTCTATTTTGGGAAACTGCGTAGCGAAAAATCTATTTTAAATAAACTATGCAGTAAGAAGTCTATTTTAGAAAACTTCATAAATTTGAGACGGTTTCTAGAGTTTTCCAACTTTGTACAAAAATGGAGTTCCACACTTATAAATAGGGCTTCCTATGGCATTCTTAAGCATCATTAAAAGCATTCAAGAGCAATATTTAGGATTTTTAATTTTATAAGTTATTTTTTGTTCCTTTTAGATCTTTTCTATTTGTATTTATATCTTTCTTGTTGCTTTATTTCTCTATTCTAATTATGTTTTTCTAAGTCCATTCTAGCCCAAGCTAGAAGGGAAGTACATGGGTTTAATAAGTCTTTAAGTTATGATGATTGAATTGTTTTAATGATGAGAAGAATGGTATATGCTTGTTATCTATTATTTAGGTTTTGTTTTTTATCCTCTTGTGAGATCCATATATTTCCATCATATAAGATCCACATTGATGGATAGGCTTACCCTAGATCAATCAGATTTCCAAGATAGGAGAGGTTCTCGACCTGTTATATTTCTTTGATTTTTATTATCTCATTGATATTTAATTCTTAAAATCACTGACGCTTGAGAATATATATTAATGGTGCAAATCCATGATTTTCTAATCTTTTATATCATTTATTAAAATATTTAAACTATTTTATTTTCCAATTAGGCTGACCATAGTGCTCAGATCCTAGTTGTGTTATCCAAGTCATCATGATTTTGGAACATTAACCTATGTGTTGAACTTTGAAGCTTGGGTGTTATTTTAATTCAATTAAATTACATACATTCAAAAATCCCATAATCAAATCATCAGTTTAGTTTTTATTACTTAGTTGGTTTTGTATTTGATTTTCTCCTTCTTGCAATTCATCTCCCTATGGGATCGACCCTGTATTCACAGGATATTACTTACGAACCTTTGCACTTGGAGGCAAGCAATCAAATAGACAAAAAGTTCCAACGGTAATAAAGATGTTAGATTCTGACTGAGTTCAAAAATTTCTTAGCAAGTAAAGCAATATCATCTTCAGTATCTTCAACATCAGAATTAACATAATTTTCTTTTGAAACTGATTTAGACAATTTAAGTGTAATGGACTTATCTTTAGGAGCTTTAAAATTTAACTCATATGTTTGGAGAGAACCAACTAACTCCTCAACCTTCATTTGATTAGTATCTCTTAATTCCTAAATAACAGTTACTTTAGAATTGAATCTCTCAGGAAGAGATCAAAATATTTTTGCACAGACCTTGCTTTCTGGGATTCCATCTCCTAGACCCCACATGTAATTTACTATATCATTTAATTTAGTATGGAAGTCCATGAAAGTTTCATTTTCTTCCATATGAATTTCCTTAAATCTTGTAGTGAGGATTTGAACTTTTGATTTCTTGACTATAGAAGTTCCTTCATATGTCATTTCAAGAATATCTTAAGCTTGTTTGGCTATATCACATGAAATAATTCTCTTGAATTCATCAGGTGATAGCGCACAAGTTATGGCATTTAAGGCCTTAACATTAGCACTGCTTTCACTTTTTCGAGGTGTAGTCCATAAATAGAATGCAGTTTTTTTTTTTTTTTAAAGATTTGGTTCTATCACTCCCTAATACTTTAGACATAAAAGGTTTCCATTTGGTTACAGTGGCTTGTCACACGCTTTCATCTAAGGATTTTAGAAAAATCCTCATTCTGGCATTCTAGTATGCATAGTTAGAGCCATCAAAAGGTGGTGGCCTAGTAATAGACAAGCTATCAAAATCTGACATAATGAAAGCTCTAAATCTTTAACTAAGGAAATTAATCCAAAAAAGAGAAAATTAGCTCTGATAGCACTTAAATAGGGCGAGCTTAACAGTCCTAAAGGAGGAGTGAATAGGACTATTCCAAATAAAAATTAACTTGCTAAAATAATAAATAAATCAGGAAAAATACTCTCACTAGTATTGAAAATTTGATTCAAACTTAGTTCGTAGGACAACCTTCACCAAAAACAAAGTTTTAGGAAGGACAACCTTATTTCACGAATGTTTGTAAGGATCTTGATCTCAAACCAAGCAAGTGATAATAAAGATATCTATTACAAACATTCACCACATTTGTATAAATAAAATTACAACCATTCTCCATATATGCAAAAAGTAAACATTCACCATAACACCAAGAATTATAGTGGTTCGGTGTATACGCCAACTGTTCTTAAACAGCCACACCTACTCTACTTCCAATAATCACAATCCACGTAATATTGGCTTTCACTAAAAATAAGGTTTTCAGAGGGTTACCATAAAACCTGATTCAGTTGTAATTTTAAATGGCTATCATAAACAAAAACCCCACACTGAGATTTTCTGGCTATCTCAGAAAAACCAACAAATGAGATTTTCTCGCTCTATCATAAAAAAATAAATACAGAAAGTAAAATGATACTTATCTTCACTGAAGAAGAAGCTGTAATCGTATATCACTTTTCTTAAATGATGAATGTTCAATGTTCGGTCCAATAGAAAAGGTTCATGGTTATATTTGATTTTAGTTAGTTTTAAACCCAAAGGCTACTTGCATTAATTCCATCAAATCTCATTAAGAGTAAACACTCTTTTTGATAAATTAGAATGACAGAGTTTTGAGATAAAGGAATTAATGAAAAAGTTATAAAATAAAATTATAAATACTGCTTGATAGCTTAACAATAAATAAGGCATCTCTCTCTCTCTTGGATTAGTGCTTTGATAGGCTTAAGTCATATTTTCGGATTGAGAAAGAACCTCTATTTATAGTTACAAAATCTGTTCCTTCAACTGGTCGAAGCACCGGATTCAGTTCCAATAAATTTTTAAATTCGAACGGGATAAGATCTAACAGATCTTCGACTGGTTGAAGAGCCTGTTCGACTAGTTGAGGGTGACCTACGACTGGTCAAGTAAAATGAATCCGATTAAAATATATTTGATGGACTTCGATTCGAGGAACCTTCAACTGTCGAGGACTCCACTCGACTAGTCGAAGATGCAACAGAAATTATGTTATAATTTAGCTGTTCCTTGGACTAGTTGAGGAGTTTCTTAGACCAGTCGAAGCAGAATTTGGACAAGTCAAAATTCAGTCAAGTATAAAAACTCAAATTAAATATGTTTTGAAAGCCCCTAAACCTAAGGTCTTTCTAGGGTTTAAAATACTTGTATGGACTGAACTTCATAGAAACTTAAAGTTCTCAAAGGAGCTTAATCTTATACTTAGAAGATTCATCAGTAGGAGTTGAACTTACACTTAGAGCTTAATCTTTTACTAGCATTTTTAGTAGAACTTGAACTTGAAGCTGAAGCTTGATCTTCTATTAGCATTTTTAGTAGAACTTAAACTTGAAAGTGAACTTTCCATCTTGATCCACGTGACTTGAACTTTAAATTGACTTCAACTAGAACATAAGCTAGACTTTAACTTGAACATGAGCTTATCTTTAACTTGAAGAACACTATTCTAAGTTATTTTTATAAGACCCGTATCCTAGTCTGTACCATTCTGTAGACTCCCACGATCCTTCCTATCAAATTCTGGCAACCCTCGACTTGTAATTAGAGTTTTCTAACGACCCTAAGTCGCATCCTATGATTTTGAGTCCGCTCAACTCAAAACTTGTACTATCGCGACCGCACCATCACCACGGTTCTAACGCCGCGTCTTGCGCACCGATGCGATACCCAGGCTAGGAGTTGTGGGCCCATGTATATTTTGAAGAAATGCCGCACGTTGTGAGTTCTGAGAGAATCTCTACAACCCATCACATCAATTAATCAAGTACTAGTCAAGTACATAACCCATCCAATCACTTTCTTACCAACAAAGATAGGCAACCCATACCCCATGCCACCTCACCCCCTATAAGTCAACTCTCTCTTACACACACTCATCCCTCTCTTACACTATCCATTCCTCTCGTCCCATCCTTCTTATACAACCCCACTCCTCTCTCATTTCACTCCATTCTCTACCATTTCCCAGGTAATCATGAATGCTAAGGAGAGAAAAGATCAAGGCTCACTTTCTTATGCCCCAAATCTCACCATCCAACCCTTTAATCATCATCATCTTCCATCAATATTGTGAGGCCCGTATCCTAGCCCGTACTGTTCCATAGGCTTCTGCGGTCTTTATAGTCGAATTTCGGCAACCCACGATCTGTTATCTACAGTTGCACGCAACCTTGAGTCATGTCTCGTATTCCAGAGTTAAATCAACCCAAGACTTGTACCCTAGCGACCACGCCGTCGCCGCAGTTCCTAGCCACGTCTCACATGCCGAGGTGATACTTAGGCCAGGAGATGTGGGCCCGCGTTCAGTTCGAGGAAAACACCGCGCGTTGTAAATCCCAAGAGAATCTATTACATCAAATGTCAAGTACACTCCCATCACTCACCATCACTCACACCCATCCCCAAGTACAACCACCCTCCCCAAAAGTTAACCTTTTCTTACAACAAAGTACCTACTTACATCACTCACCATCCCTCTCTCCCATCACTTCTCTCCCATCACCTCTCTCTCTCTCTCATTCTCTCTCTCACTCTCCTAAGCAATCCAATCCCCAACGTCCAAGCTTCTCAAGCTTCGATGAAGAAGCTAGGGTGGCCCACCTTCCTATCTCCTAATCCCACCCTTCAAGCCTCATCTCAACCGTTGGATCACATTCTTTAGAGCTATAGAACGTGTTGATAGAAGAATGAATAAGAGATCTTGAGGTGGGTGCTTTATAGGCTAGATTTTCATGTTTTGATGATGGGTCAAGTGAGGCCTACCGATTGATGGTATGGATCTCACTTTGGACCCTAGGTGTGGCCGATGGCCCACCTTGATTCTCATGATCATTCCATGATGGGGCCATTCTCCATGGACCCCATCATGATGTTTATTTTCTTTGCATGGATAGAGGTCATCTAGACCTTTCGTTTTGGTGGAGAAGGAATCTCCACCGTTGATCCTTGATTTGGTGGGCCCACGTGTATTGGGACCCACTTGATGTATGATTGAATGCAAGGGAGGGCCCATAGTGTCGGGGTCCCTCCATCACACGGGTGTGTCTATCTCTCTCTCTCTCTCTCTCTTTCTTTCTTTTATGGTTTGTGATGATGTGGTTGTGTGGCCCATCCGGATGGACCACACCATGAAGCATGTATTTGATCCAAGCCATTTGTAGGTGGGGCTCACTTTATATATATGTATGTTCCACACCACTTAGCCATGTGGTGGCCCACCTAAGCAGGGCCCATCTTAATGATTTATTTGCACGCCTAAAAAGAGTTCAGCGTCTGGACGTGAGCTTGGAAACACAAATATTAGCTTTGGTTAAAAGCTTTTGGGAAGGGTTGTTCATGCAGGCCCCACCTTGATGCAAGGATCAAATCCATTCCGTCCATCCTATTTCCCAACTCATTTTAGGCGTTGAGCCGAAAAATAAAGCTGATCTGTCTAATTGGTGGGCCATACCTTTGAAAATAGTGATTTTTACTATTTAAATTCACCTTAAATTTTTTTACACGCCGAAACACGTCGAATATTGGACTCGTTTGATCTGTCTTGAGTCGTAGAGTGCAATGGCTGGAGTGGATTCACCAGATGTGGGCCCCGCGTATGAAAACTATAAAAAAATAGATTTAAAAAAAATAAAAAAAATATATGCAGCAGACGCTGCTGCGTGTAAGCGGTGGACAGAGGACCCACGGTCCAGCCGTGGGCCCCACCATGATGTGTGTTATTTATTCACACCATTCATTGGGTGGGCCCCCTCCAAAAATCGGCCCTATCTAGAGCTCAGGTGGACCACATCATAGGAAATAATGGTGATTGAATGGTTGCCATTGAAACCCTTTTGGGTATCACAGAAGTTTTGGATCAGTTATGAAATTTGTTTTTCCTTTCATCTAGGTCAGCGTGACCTTATCAACAGATTGGACGGCATATAAACACTATGGTGGGCCCCACGTGGAACCACAATGATGTATGTGTTTATTCGCACCGTCCACAGTAGTGGATGGTGGAACCCATCATGATTTATGTGTTTTATCCACACCTGGACGGTGGGACCCACCATGATGCATGTGTTGCATCCAAACCGTCCAACCATTTGGCCAGCTTGTCTTACAGGCTTGAGACTAAAAATTAGACAAATCTAAGATTAAGTGGACCACATAGCAAAAAGTAGTGGGGAGTGAGTGTCTGTCATTGAAACCTTTTGTTTCATGTAAGTTTTGGATCATTAGGAAATTTCTTTCCTCTTAATCCAGGTCTGTGTGACCTTATGGCCAGATTAGATAGAAAATAAATGATACAGTGGGCCTTGAGAATTTTTAATGGTGGAAATCATTATCGCCACTTATATTTAGAATGCGGTCCAGATAACCTTTCAATATAATTTATTTTCTTTATGCTCTAAATTGATCTTAAGCATATAGGTGAATGGTGTGGTTGGTGAGGCTCATTGGTGTGGCCCATTTGATATTTACATGAGGCCCATGTGATTAGGCCCACCTTGATGTGTATGAGGCCCGTTGTTGAGGCCTACCTTAATATATACATGAGGCCCATGTGATTAGGCCCACCTTGATGTATTTGTGGCCTGTTGTTGAGGCCCACCTTGATATACATGAGGCCCATGTTGTGAGGCCCATTTGATGTATTGGAGGCCTATGGGTCGAGGCCCAATGGGATGTAAATAAGGCCCATTAAATGTGATTCCACCCTAGTTTATGTGTTGACCTTTATGGCGGGCTATACCTTGGGAGCAATGATGGTTTGACGTCCACATTGTAAGAATAATGTTAGTTAAATGTTAGCATTATAACTCTCCTTAGGGCCCATTGATAGGCCCATACTTGTTGGGTGTAGGCCACCTAGGCCCATCTTCGTTGTGAGGATAGTTCATCACTTTACTTTGTGTAACTCCATGATTCATGCCCATACACATCATATGTATGCTTGATATGAGTAGTGACTGATCATAGCATATGCCATTGGGTAGACTATTCATGGGACTCATTGATAGGAGTTACCCACATGAGTTATGTATTACATCTAAATTGTACATCGGAGGGCCCCACTGGCTATATTACTGTTGTAGTTGAGTCAGCAAGTTCCGTGGGGACCACCAGATATATGTGTTGTATACCCACACCATTCATCCAGTTTTGTGGGAACCACCGTGAGGTATGTGTTCATCCAGGCCATTCGTCCATGTACCCCACCGTGATATATGTGTTTCATCAACGCCATCCATCTACCTTCTATGGTGTGGGGCGTATTGAGAGGTATGTGTCTATTTCATACCATTCATTTGGACGGTGCTGATTGGAGCCGACCTTGATGTATGTGGCCTTCCATGATGCGTGTGCTATATTCACACCGTCTATCCATTTGGATGGACGTGTGGTCCACTTTGATTTATTTATTTAATATCCACATTGTTCAGATAGTGCTGGACAATGTTTGAACCGTTCTGATTTATATAGGCAATGGTTGGGTGGTGCTGATTTACTTGGGAAATGTGTGGATAGTGCTGATCACATTAGTGAACAATGTACCCCTATAATAGTGTACAGTGATACATATGATACACCTACAACTATTGAAATGAATTTTGGTGTAATCCAAGCCTACTTGAAGCCCATTGGTGCGGCCTATCCATGAGGCCCATCATGATGTATTATTGGTCCATGTGTGGGGCCCACCCTTTTGTATTTTGGCCCATGTGACAGGGCCCACTTGCCTTATATTTTAAGGCCCATGTGATAGGGCCCATCTACCTTGTATTTAAGGCCCATATGATGGGGCCCACCTGCTGAATCTGAGGCCCATGGGCAAGGCCCATTGTGATATATTCGTGGCCTAAGGCAAGACCCATTGTAATATGTATTAGGCCCATGATGTGTGGCCCACTTGATGTATTCGAGACCCAGGTACATGGCTCATTTGATGTATTTGAGGCCCATGTGCAGGGCCCACCTGTCGTGTAGATTAAACCAGTGAGATGTGACCCATTTGATGTATATGTGGCACATGAGTGAGGCCCATCATGATGTGTATTAAGTTCTTGAGTGAGGCCCATGGTGTTGTATAATTGGCCCTCGTGTGGGGCCATGGGTCCATTGTATGTTAGGCTCTATGAGGGCCATGCCATGAGGGTAATGTTTGTTAAATGTCCACATTGTCAAGGTCGATTGTCGATGCCGGTTATTGATACCGATTATGAGTATGTGACTGCATAACATCATGATACATGCCCATACGCATCATCTGCATGTTTGTTATGAGATGTGGTTGGCCATTGCATGTCATTGGACAGATTGTTATAAGACTCCCTGATAGTGGAGGTTATCTCACATTAGCGTACGGTATGCGCAGGATTGATGCATGACTAGATTGTGTGATTCATGCATCTTGCATTGTGTGCCTTAGCGACATCAGGGCTGTAGCCTCCACAGGCATATCATGGATGGCCAGACGGGACATCAAAAATTTGTTCTATCATCGGGCTGCCATAGATGGCCCTGGGTGAAAATCTCTAAACCCTCTTGGTACCAAAGAACACCCCAACGTTGAAATCGAGTGGATATATATGAGTGCATGAGGGCCATATACCAGTAGGTCGTATCTCTCACTGTGTCATGGTAGGTTGGGAGGGTGTGTGACCTTACCCGCCTGAGTGAGGGGGCAATATCTGGGTTGAGTTTGACCAGCTTGAGGAATGGGTCCGCTATCGACGAGCTGGGCCCGATATTAGCAGGCGGATAGTGAGGTCTCTTCCACTTACCCAGTTGTGCGCTCGGATAGGGGTGGCAAGCTAGCATAGAGTGTAATAGACCCCGATGATGATCCCAGAGATGAACAGTACTGATATGTGGACTTATTGAGCGGGAGTTGCATACTCATTCATTCATTCATTCACTATCCACTTGGGCTGGTGGTGCGCAAATATTTGTTACGTGTACCTCCGCAATGGCCAGGATTTCAGTTGGGCCGCGCGGCTAACTTGAGATCAGGAGTTTACCACATTAAGTCTAACTATCCAAATTTAGGTATGGGATTAGTTTAGATATAAATCCCTTGTGATGGACCCCATAGCTTGTGATACTACGTACTATCATCTCGACTTCACACTCTAGCATGGTCATTCGCACTACATATCGCATTACATCCGCAGCATATGGTATTTGGAGTTACTATATTTATGCATTTATACGAACTAGATACGACTGTCGGTATTCGTGGACTCATCAGGATTTGCATATTGCATTGCATCATCGACATCTGATATTTGGCTTGATATATCCGCATTCCGTAGATGATCTACATTGCTTCATCAGTATATGATATTATTTTTATTATATTTCTGCATCGTATAGCCTGGATAGGGCTGATGGTAATTATGGGTCTTTCAGTATGTTTTCGCATTACTCTGATATTGTATGATTTTTGAACTTACCAATATTTCTGATATTGTATGAATTATGAGCTTGTCAGTATTTCCGCTTACTCTGATTTCTCATATATTGCTTACTTAGCACTTACCTTGTGCACATACTTACACCACCCTATAAGCTTTCTATAAGCTTATGCATGATAGATGTGTGCAGGTGGCGTTAGTTTGCAGCGGCGTTGAGCATGGAGCATGTAGTTGACTTCTGGAGTTTTGATTTTTTACATATGTTTTTCCCTTTCAGCATTGTATTCAAATGTTTTTATTAGTGGATATGTGATTTTGATGTTGCCTTTGTGATTTGGGTAAACTTGTGGTTATACTTATTACGAGACAAATGTACATTGGAAAATCCTCCTTGTAGGATCCCAGGATCGAAATCTAGCGTATGCACGCTGGGAGCCGAGAATGGGGTACTACGGAGGCTGTTGGCATCGGATTCGGCGATTGGAAATTTTGTGAGCCCGATTTTCGGGTTTGGGGCATGACAAATATAGAGAGCCAAGGAGTTTGACATTCCATCGGACCAAGAAGATCCAATGGTGAGTGTTTTTATAGGCTTAAATTTATGTTTTATGATGGGCCAAGTGGGACCTACCGATTGATGGTATGGATCTCACTTTGGACCCTAGGTGTGGCCGATGGCCCACCATGATTCACATGATCATTCCATGATGGGGCCATTCTCCATGGACCTCATCATGATGTTTATTTCCTAATATGAAAAAGTCATTTAGACCTTACATTTTGGTGGAGAAGGGATCTCCACCGTTTATTTTAATTGGTGGGCTTACATATAATGGGACCCACTTGATGTATGTTGTAATGCATGGAAGGGAGGGCCCATGTGCCGGGGTCCCTCCATCTCACCATTCTATCTCTCTCTCTCTCTCTCTCTCTCTCTCTCTCTCTCTCCCTTGATTTAATGGCCCACTTATGATGTATGTATTTCATCCATATTGAGCACCAAGTGGACCCAACCGGGGCTCATGTTGTAGCCACCTTGCTGCCCCTTTAGAAGGTCTGATGATGGGAAAACACAAATATCAACTTGATTCATCAGGTGGGCCACGCTGACCTAGACCTTACCTTGATGCATGACGCATCCAACCCATCCATCCGTGGACTAGCCACACTGTCCAGGCCATCTAGGGCCTGGACTGGATTCTGGCATTTTTAAAAATAAATAATATATATATATATGTAGGATGGGCCCAACGTGGGACCCAACTAATGCGTGCATTCCATCCACGCCGTCCATCCATTTGGATGGAGACCACCGTGATGTATATGATGGTCCACACCGTCCAGATGGCTGGACGGTGGGCCACACTGTGATGTATGTGATTGTCCACACCGTCCAGATAACCGGACGGCAGGCCACGCCATGAGGTATATTTTATATCCTAACCGTCCATCTACTGGTGGGTTAGTATCCCACCAGTAATGCAGGTGTTGGATTGAAGTCCAGTAGCCCTGCGACCACCATGATGTATATATTTTATCTAAACCATCCATCCACATGAGGACCACATGACGTATGTATCATTAATCCACATCGTCCATTAGGTTGGGACGGTGGGGACCAATGAGCAATAGCATAGCTGCTGTATACATCAGCAAGCTGGGGGGGTTTGATCTGAGTTCGATCCAGACCATCCATCTGTGGCCCCACTAGCAGCAGTTAGCTGCTGGTCTTAACGTTAACAAGTTCTGTGGGGCCCGCTAATGTATGTGTTACATCCAAACCGTTCATCCAATTGGCAAGCTCATCTCAAGGCCTAAGACTAAAAATGAGGCAGATCTATCAGGGGGACCACACTGCAAAAAATAATGGAGAGTTGAACGCCTACCATTGAAATCCTTTAGGGATCACAGAAGTTCTGGATCAATATGATATTTGTTTTTCCTCTTGATTCATGTCTTGTGACTGTATGAATAGATTGGATGGAAAATAAACGTTATGGTGGGCCCTGGTAATTTTAAGGGTGGAAATCATTATCTCCATTGTTATTTGTGGTATGGTACAGATGATCTTTCGATGTGATTCATTTTTGGGTAATGCTCTAAAAAGATCCCTAAATAGATGAATGGTGTGGATGGTGCAGCCATTGATGCGGCCCACTTCATGTATATGAGGCCCATTGGTGCGGCCCATTAATGCAACACACTTGATGTATATGAGGCCCATTGGTGCGGCCCATTGATGCGGCCTACTTGATATATATGCGGCCCATTGATGTGGCCCACTTGATGTATATGAGGTCCATTGGTGCGGCCCACTTGATGTATATGTGGCCCATTTGTGCAGCTCGTTGATATAGCTTACTTGATGTATATGTGGCCCATTGATGCGGCCCACTTGATGTATATGAGGCCCATTGGTGTAACTCATGTGATGAATATGAGGCCCATTGTGATGTATTTGATGGCCCATGGGTTGAGGCCCAATGTGATGTATATAAGGACCATGAGTGAGGCCCAAAGAGATGTATGTGAGGCCTTTGTGTAGGGCCAAATGTGATGTATATGAGGTCATTACGATGTGTGATTCCACCATGATGTATGTAATGATGATTATGGTGGGCCATGCCTTGGGAGCAATGATGGTTTGACATTCACATTATCAGAGCAATGATGGTTGAATGTCCGCATTGTGACTCTCCCTAGGGCCATACTTGTTGGGTGTAGGCCATTTAGGCCCATCTTCGTTATGAAGATAGTTAATCACCATATAACATGCTTAATATAACTTCATGATTCATGCTCATATGCATTATATATATGCTTGATATGAGGAGTGACTGATCATAGCAATTGCCATTGGGCAGATTGTTTATGGGACTCACTGATAGGAGTTGCCCACATGAGCACGAGTACACATAGGATTGCTGCATGACTGGACAGTGTGATTCATGCATCTCGCATTTATGTGACATGATTACTGTACGCCCTAGCGACATTAGGATCATGGCCTCCGCAGGCACATCGTGGATGGCTGGATTGGATACCGAAAATATTGGCTCTAGCACTGTGGGGACATACGATGTCCTTAGGTGAAAGTCCTAGAACCTTTTTAGTACCAGGAGATGCTCCAATGTCTAGACCGAGTGGATACACGAGCCCACGAGTACCGAATACCAGTAGGATGCGTCTCCCACTATGTCATGGTCGGTTGGAAGGGGGTGTGGCCTTATCCGCCTAAGTGAGGGGGCTTTAAGTTAAGCTGAGTTTAAGCAGCTTGCAAATGAGTTCGATATCGATGAGCTGGGTAGGTATTGGTAGACTACTGGTCAGGCAGATAGTGTGGTCTCTTCCACTCGCTGGGCTATGCGGCTAGGGAGGCAGCAGTCAGTGTGGAGTGTACTATACCTTGGTGATATCCTAAAGGGGAACTGTACTAATATATGTACTTGATGAGGACTAGCATGCTCGCGTTGCATCTCGCGTATAACATTTGGCTACGTAGGCCTCACATCGTATGGCCTTGGTATGGCTGATAACATTCATGCCTTGCATCGCATAGCCTTAGTATGGCCCATAGCGTTCATGCCTCGTATTACATGGCCTTGGTATGGCCGATAGCATTCATGTCTTGCATCGCATAGCCTTGGTACGGCTGATAGTATTCATGGGCTTACCAGTATATTTTTGCATTACTCTGATATTGCATATTTGACACTTGCCTTACGCACACACTTACACCACCCTCTAAGCTTTTCATAAGCTTATGCATGACCGTTGCGTACAGGTGACATTGGATCGCAGCAGCGCTAAGGCAGGAGCATGTAGCTGAGTTTTTAGAGTTTCGATATGTATATTTGTATTTTCCTTTTCGCATTGTACTCAAAGTTTTTGATATAGTGGATATGTGGTGATGTTGTTTTGTGAGTTGGTTATGCTTGTGGTTATGCTCCATTACAAAAAAGAAATCATATTGAAAATCCTCTTTGTAGGATCCCAGGATCGGAATCTGGGATATGGGTGCCAGAAGCTGAGAATGGGGTACTATGAATCCTCTTTTTACTATGAATTCTGTGACAACAGTTGGTATCAGAGCCTCGTCTGAGACCAGCGCAGTCCCGACAACACCCGTGACTGCAGATCAGCTTCAGTAGATGCTACAGGTGATGACTACTATCCTTCAGGGGCAGGGCAGGCATCCTGCGGTTATGCTAGTTCAGGTAGAGCAGGAACCCGTGAGCGCCCTTCTCAGAGATTTCCGATAGTACAATCCTCGTGCTTCCGAGGTGAGCCAAACCCTACTGCAGCAAAGATATGGCACTCCAAAGTGGAGAAGATATTCGACACTATGAGATGTATGACCCAGCAGCGGTTCCTGTTATCTCTATTTCTTCTCCAGGGCGAGGCTTAACACTGGTGGGCATCAGTCACCCAAGCGGAACCGGTCGATTTCAAGTGGACATGGGAGGATTTTGTTAACCGGTTCGACCAAAAGTTCTTTCCCAAGTATGTTCGACAACAGCGCACATTAGAGTTTGAGACTCTAGTCTAGGTAGACATGTCCATGTCACAGTATGAGGCATGTGTCGTCGAGCTATCAAGGTTTGCGACATATCTTATTAATGATGAGAGGTGGAAGGCCTCTGTTTTAAGAACAGCTTGCGTCCTGCCCTCAGGAGCCGTGTGGTCGGACACATACTTGCAACGTTTGAGCAGATTGTGCAGAGGGCACAGGTTTACGAGGTAGATTGGGCTGATTTGCAGAGGATTCATGACCTAAGAGGAGACCGAAAGAGGAAGGCGCCCTCTGATAGCTCCCAACAGCAACAACATCATCTAAAGTAGCGACGCACGACCCACCCAGCATTCCAGGCACTAGTGATACCTCCCACACCACCTTCGGGACCGTTCCCAGGCACTTGCTTTAGATACGGTAGGACAGGACATCGTAGGCACGAGTGTCCCCATCCATAGCAGCAGCAACCGAAAGCACTGCCTCGGCCTCCGCAGTAGACCCTACAGCAGCAACAGCAGTTATAGCACTAGCCTTTGGGACCTCCCCCACAGTAGCAGAGGCAACAAATCAGGCCACCATAGTGACAGCAGCAGTAGAGGAGACCTTAGAGGGGACATGCACCTCCCCAGTAGGCTCAGGGCAGATTTTATGCCACCCAGCAAGACCTTCAGTCAGCAGGAGGGGTCGTCGAGGGTACCCTCCCTATTTTTGCATGCATAACACGTGTATTGATTGATTCTACTGCATCACATTCCTTTATGGATAAAGATTTTTACCGATCTACCAGTTTATCGTTAGAGTCTGCTCGTGAGGGTTTGTTGGTATCGATGCCCTTAGAAAAGATTGGTGTTGGGCTGATTTTGTTCATCTTGTCCCATTCTGGTTGGGGATATCTTTTTGCTTGCTGATCTGTTTGTGTTGCTGATGTCGAGTTTGATGTCATGCTGGGCATGGATTGGCTTACCGAGTACCATGCCATATTGGATTGCTCTGCGAGGATAGTCATGTTCTATATACCTGGCGTGCCACAATTCTAGTTTGTAGCCGAGCCTAGAGGAGAGCAGCTTTCCCTCATGTTGTCATGTGTCATTGAAGAGTCAGTTGCTTTGAGTATCGACCAGCTACCGGTTGTTTATGGTTTTTTCGATGTGTTCCAAGAGATTTCGGTTTACCACCTCGCAGGCACATGAAGTTTTAGATTGATCTTGTGCCCTGTACCATGCCTAGTTCGAAGGCCCCGTATCGCATATCATCGTTGGAGTTGTGGGAACTGCAGGAGCAGTTGGACGAGTTGCGTGAGTTATGCTTTATCCATTTGAGCAGTTTACTGTGGGGAGCTCCGGTACTCTTTGTGAAGAAGAAGGATGACTTGTTGAGGCTTTGCATGGACTACAACGAGCTCAACAAGGTCACGATCAAGAACAAGTATCCACTCCCGAGGACCGATGATTTATTTGATCAGCTACAAGGTGCATAGTTCTTTTCAAAGATTGATATGAATTCCGGTTATCATCAGATTCATATCCAAGAGGAGGATATCCCCACGACAACCTTTAGGATGCGCTATGGTCATTTTGAGTTCCAAGTCATGTCCTTCAGACTTATCAATGCGCCCGCGGAATTCATGTAGTTGATGAACAAAGTCTTTCATCTGTATCTTGATCAATTTGTTGTGGTGTTCATCGACAACATTTTGATATATTTGAGGACCCATGAGAAGCATGACGGCATCTGGAGATTACTTTACAAACCCTCCGTGCATACCAGCTTTACACGAAGCTGGAGAAGTGTGAGTTCTGGCAGGAGGAGGTGAAGTTCCTCGGTCATGTGGTGACGAGGCAGGGCATCACATGGACCCCTCGAAGATTAATGTCGTGTATCAATGGGGCCAGCCCACGAACGCATCTGAGATCCGTAGTTTTCTTGGTTTGGCGGGCTACTACCGACGTTTCATTAAGGGATTCTCCCGTATTACAGCCCGTTGACCAGGTTGCCCAGGATGGGCGCCAAGTTCATCTGGAGCGATGCTTGTGAGTAGGCATTTGTGGAGCTGAAAGACCGCCTCATGTCCGTTCCTATCCTCACTCTTACCTCTGTGAGTGATGGATTTGTTGTATTTACTGATGCTTCACGTGTTGGCTTGGGTGCTGTCTTGCTGCAGCACAGGAAACCATTGGCTTATGCGTTTCGCCACCTCAAGGTCCATGAGCTGAACTACCCCACGCATGATTTGAAGCTGGCAGCAGTTGTCTTCACACTGAAGGTGTGGAGGCACTATCTATATGGGGTTAGGTTCGAGCTCTTCTCCGACCATAAGAACTTGAAGTATTCATTCTCTCAGTTCGAGCTGAACAAGAGGTAGAGGCGTTGGATGCAGCTCCTGAAGGACTATGATTTTGATCTTCAGTACCACCTGGGCAAGGCAAACATGGTGGTGGATGACCTCAGGCGACAGCCACGAGGCCTGGTGGTACACATGATGATTCATAAGTGAAAGATGCTTGAGGATGTGTCAGCATTTGACTTTGAGATTGGCTTGCAGTCTTCTATAGTACAGTTGAGTCGGTGCAGAGTTATCGATTCAACCCTCTCTTGTCACAAGGGTGATCGAGGCTCAACAGCCAGATGAGTCGGTGCAGAGTTATCGGGCAGAGGCAACATCTGAGAGTCAGTCAAATTAGCAGATGGGTTCTGATGGTGGACTTCACTTTAAAGGCCGATTATGTGTCTCGGATATTCCTGAGTTGCGTAGAGATCTTATGATTGAGGCACATCGATCGTGGTTCTCTATCCACCCTGGGTCGACGAAGATGTATCGCAATATGAGGCATCAATATTTTTGGGCAGGGATGAAGTGCCAGATAGACAGTTTTGTAGCCGAGTGCAACACATGATAAAAAGACCAAGATATATGTCCTTGGGTGGGGGGGGGGGGGGTGAATAGGACTATGCCAAATTTAGACTATAACAGTGGAATAAAATAAAATGATAACCAAATAAAATAAATCAATTCACAATGCTTAAAATGAAAAGCGGCCTTAATAATCAAGTATTGAGAGATTGAAACAAATGCAGTTCTAAGGACAACCTTACACCATAAAAACCAAGGGTTTATGGCAGGACAACCTTATTTCTAGAACGTTCTTTGTATCAAAAACTCAAACTAAAGAGGAATAAATAAATAACAAAGAATTGAAAATTTGCAAGAATTTAAAACAACATTCCCCATTGTGCTTGAAATGTAAATATTACAACATTCACATCCACACATACATTCTACAACTTGAATGATAAAAGATAGAAAATTAAGTAAACATTCAAACTACAATACACAAGGAGTTATAGTGGTTCACCTGTGTGTTCACCAACTGTTAAACAACAGCCACACGGAATGCTACTCCACTCCTAATATCCTCACACAGGGGATATTAGCGTTCACTATCAAAATAGGCTTCACGGGTTCACCTAAAACCTTCACAATTGTGTCATTTTAACTTGGGCTTACACAATCCAAAAACCCACACTTTCTGAGTTTTCTGGCTCTCCTCAGATAACCAAACACAATGAGATTTTTCTAGCTTAATCTCAAAAGAAACCAAAAATATAATGTAAATTACAATAATGTAAAATACATGGATTTCTCTTTTGTAGCAGCCCGGAAGAACCAAGTCGGAGTAGAGGTTCGAATGTCAAAGTTCAATGTCCAATACTCACTTTATAATGGTTATAAGTTCTAATAGATTTTAAATTAAACCAAAATGGGCTAGCTTTAAATGATTTTGATTCAAGAAAAAGGAAAATAACACTTCCTCTTTTCAGATCAGATTGGAATACAAGAAACAAAATCAATTTAAAAAGCTAAAGAAAGAGAATATTAAATATGCACACTTAGCTTAAAATGGAGCATAGACTTATCTCTCAGAAGGCTGGATTACAATTACTTCAGATTTCACCGATATTAAGAGATTCGTGCTCTATTTATAGGCGAGCAAATCGCATCTTTGACTGGTCCAGAGATTGCTATAACTGGTCTTAGAACCAACGGATATTTGAAAATTTGAGCGCGATAAGATAAGGCAGTTTCACGACTGGTCGTAAGTAGTCTACGACTAATCGAAGGACACCTTCGATTGGTCTTAGGTTGATCACGACTAGTCGAAGCCAAGCAAAATACATCACTGTAGTTTGAGTCGTAGGTTCACGACTGGTCGAAGGAATATTCGACACTGTTCATACAACTAGTTGAACAGACCCCAGGACTGGTCGAAGCTTAACAAATAATTCTGAATATTTGCAACAAACTTACGACTGGTCCAGGAAAATCTTAGACAGGTCAAAGTAGTGCTAGGACTAGTCGAGAAAGATCCAGGACTAGTCTTAGAGTAGACCAGATTTCTAAATATAAAACATTTACATTATGTATCTGAAATGACCTACTCTAAAGGTCAACCTAAGGTCAAACATACCTTAATAGTGAAGTAAGGACATTGAACCCTTAAGATATGTAACCTTTAAAGAAAGTGAAGCTTGAAATCTTGATGTAGCTTTTCCTTAAAAGCTTCAATTACCCAATCTTGAATCTTGACTTGTAACTTGTAAATTTAATTGAACATTCTCGAGTCTTGACTTGTAAACATGTCTTGTCTTTCGAAGTCGATCTTGTGAGATAATGTCGTGGCTTGACATATCTTAATTTGAGCATTGTGCTTCACTAATGTAGTCAATATCCATACACTGAGACTCGCTTCATCCATACATGCTTCATCTATACTGTGTCTCGAACATTTACGTTTATGCAATTTCACAAAGTACAAGTAATGTTTTTGGCACTACAAATTTGACAACATAAAGGGGCTTTCAACCATAGCACTTACATATGTCAGCGTATCAAGGCCAATCATCAGAGACCCCCTGGTCCCTTGCAGCTGTTGAGCATCCCGTTATGGAAGTGGGAACACATATCCACCAATTTTATAGTGGGTTTATCGAGGACTCAGCATGGTCACGACGCCATTTGAGTTGTCGTCGATCATCTAACGAAGTCGATACATTTTCTTGTGATTCGTGCAATTTGGACTTTGGACCGGCTTGCGAGGTTATTCATCAAGGAGATTGTGAGACTACACGGTGTTCCAGTTTTGATCATTTCTGACCGAAACCTGAGGTTCACGTCTCAATTTTAGAGGATCTTTCAGATGGCGATGGGGTCTATTTTGTAGCTCAATACTGCGTATCATCCGCAGACCGATGGGCAGACCGAGAGGGTCAACCAGATCCTTGAGGATATGCTGAGAGCATGCGTGATTGATTTCTCAGATAGATGGGATGAGCACTTGCAATTGGCTGAGTTCACATACAACAATAGCTATCAGGCAACCATTGGCACGACTCCTTTTGAGGCATTATATGACAGACTGTACAGATCTCTGAGTTGCTGGACCAAGGTTGGAGAGTAGCGTCTCCTAGGTCCCGAGCTTGTGCAGCAGACATCAGAGGTCATGGACATCATCAACCAGAGGATGCGCATAGCTCAGAGCTGGCAGAAGAGTTTTACTGATTGTCGGCACCGTCCCTTGGAGTTTACCATTGGGGACCATGTGTATCTCAAGGTCTCACCCATGAAGGGTGTGGTTCGTTTTGGAGTGAAGGGCAAGCTTGTCTCGAGATTCATCAAACCGAGATCATTGGGCGCGTTGGCGCCATGGCTTATCGGCTTGCCTTGTCATCTCAGTTGTCTGGCATTCACAATGTTTTACATGTATCTATGTTGAGGAAGTGTGGGTCAGACTTCATTCATGTTATTGATTGGCAGCCGTTGGAGTTTGTGAGGATGCTTCTTATATTTAGCAGCCAGTTTGTATCCTTAATCGGAAGGAGCAGGTCCTCCGGACCAAGGTCATCCCCTTAGTAAAGGTTTAGTGGGTTCATCATAGTGTGGATGAGGCATCTTGGGAGCATGAGGCTGAGATTCTCAAGCATTATCCCCATCTCTTTGATGATTAATTGTATTTTGTATTGTCTCTGATTATATATGATGCCATGATTTCTCGTCTTTTATGAGTTTTCTTAGTTGCGATGATAGTGTAAATTTCAAGGATGAAATTTTTATTTGGAGGGGAGAGCTGTAAGACCCGTATCCTAGTCCATACCGTTCTGTAGACTCCCGCGATCCTCCCCATCGAATTTCGGCAATCCTCGACCTGTAATCAGCGTTTGTGCACGACGACCCTAAGTTACATCCTATGATTCTGAGTCGGCTCGACTTGAAACTTGTACCATCGTGACCGTACCGTCGCCGCGTCTTGCTCACCAATGTGATACCAAGGCCAGGAGTTATGGGCATGCGTATATTTCGAAGAAACACCGCGTGTTGCGAATTTCGAAAGAATCTCTACAAATCATCACATTAAACTATCAAGTACTAGTCAAGTACACAACCCATGCCTCTCCCATCCCTTTCTTACCAACAAAGACAAGCAACTCATACCCCATGCCACCTCACCCCCCATAAGTCAACTCTCTCTTACCCAAACTCATCCCTCTCTTACACTACCATTCCTCTCATCTCATCCTTCTTACACAACCCCACTCCTCTCTCATTTCACTCCATTCTCTACCATTTCCCAAGTAAGCATGAGAAAAGAATCCTAAGGAGAGAAAAGATCAAGGCCCACTTTCTTACCCCCCAAATCTCACCATTTAACCCTTCAATCCTCATCATCTTCCATCAAATAGAGAGCCAAGGATTTTGGCATTCCATTGGACTAAGAAGCTCCAACGGTGGGTGTTTTTATAGGCTTATATTTATGTTTTGATGATGGGCTAAGTGGGGCCTATCGATTGATGGTATGGATCTTACTTTGGACCGTAGGTGTGGCTGATGGCCCGCCATGATTCACATGATCATTTCATGATGGGGTCATTCTCCATGGACCCCATCATGATGTTTATTTCCTAATATGAAAAGGTCATCTTGACCTTAGATTTTGGTGGAGATGGGATCTCCGCCGTTGATTTTGATTGGTGGGCCCACATGTAATGGGACCCACTTGATGTATGTTGTAATGCATGGAAGGGAGGGCCCATAGTGTCGGGGTCCCTCCATCTCTCTCTCTCTCTCTCTCTCTCTCTCTCTCTCTCTCTCTCTCTTCCCTGATTTTTTTGCCTGCTTATGATGTATGTATTTCATCCATATCGAGCACCAAGTGGACCCAACCATGGCCCACATTATAGCCACCTTACTGCCCCTTTGAAAGGTCTTGATGATGGGGAAACACAAATATCAACTTGATTCATTAGGTGGGCCATGCTGATGTGGACCCCACCTTGATGCATGATGCATCCAACATGTCCATCCGTGGATCAACCACGTTGTTCATGCTATCTAGGGCCTGGACTGGACGCTGGTATGTTTTTCTTTTAATTATATATATATATATATATGTAGGATGGGCCCTACGTGGGACCCACCTGATGCGTGGATTCCATCCACACCGTCTGTCCATTTGGATGGAGAGCACTGTGATGTATATGATGGTCCACACTGTCCAGATGGCTGGACGGCGGGCTACACCGTGATGTATGTGATGGTCCATACCGTCCAGATGGCTAGATGGTGGGCCACGCCATGAGGTATGTTTTATAGCCTAACCATCCATCTACTGGTGGGTCAGTATCTCACCAGCAATGCAAGTGCTGGATTGACATCTAGCAGCCCTGCGACCACCATGACGTATATATTTTATCTAAACCATCCATCCACATGAGGACCACATGACGTATGTATCTTTAATCCGCACCGTCCATCAGGTTGGGACAGTGGGGGCCCATGAGCAGCAGCATAGTTGTTGTATACATCAGCAAGCTCAGTGGGTCTGATCTGAGTTTGATCCAAACCATCCATCTGTGGCCCCACCAGCAGTAGTTAAATACTGGTATTGACATTAGCAAGTTCTGTGGGGCCCACTGATGTATGTGTTACATCCAAACTGTCCATCCAATTGGCAAGCTCGTCTCAAGGCCTGAGACTAAAAATGAGGCAGATCTATTAAGTGGACCACACTAAAGAAAATAGTGGAGAGTTGAATGCCTACCATTGAAATCCTTTAGGGATCACAGAAGTTCTGGATCAATATGATATTTGTTTTTCCTCTTGATTCATGTCTTATGACTATATGAACAGATTGGATGGAAAATAAACGTTATGGTGGGCCCCGGTAATTTTAAGGGTGGAAATCATTATCTCCATTGTTATTTACTGTATGGTCCAAATGATCTTCTGATGTGATTCATTTTTGGGTAATTCTCTAAAAAGATCCCTAAATAGATGAATGGTGTAGATGGTGCGGCCCATTGATGCGGCCCACTTAATGTATATGAGGCCCATTAGTGCAACCCATTGAAGCTGCCCACTTGATGTATATGCGGCCCATTGATGTGGCTTACTTGATGTATATGAGACCCATTGATGCGGCCCACTTGATGTATATGAGGCCCATTTGTGCAGCACATTGATGTGGCCCACTTTATGTATATGAGGCCCATTAATGTGGCCCATTGATGCAGCCTACTTGATGTATATGCGGCCCATTGGTTCGGTCCACTTGATGTATACGAGGCCCATTGGTGCGGCCCACTTGATGTATATGAGGTCCATTTGTGCGGCCCATTAATGTGGTCTACTTGATGTATATGCGGCCCACTTGATGTATATGAGGCCCATTTGTGCTGCCCATTGATGCGGCCTACTTGATGTATATGCGGCCAATTGACGCGACCCACTTGATGTATATGAGGCCCATTGGTGCAGCCCATGTGATGTGGCCTAATTGATGAATATGAGGCCCATTGTGATGTATTTGATGGCCCATGGGTTGAGGCCCAATGTGTTGTTATAAGGACCATGAGTGAGGCCCAATGAGATGTATGTGAGGCCTTTGTGTGGGGTCGAATGTGATGTATATGAGGTCTATTGCAATGTGTGATTCCACCATGATGTATGTAATGATGATTATGGCGAGCCATGCCTTGGGAGTAATGATGGTTTGACGTCCACATTGTAAGAGCAACAATGGTTGAATGTCTGCATTGTAACTCTCCCTAAGGCCCATTGTTTGGCCCATACTTGTTGTGTGTAGGCCGTCTAGGCCCATCTTTGCTATAAAGATAGTTCATCATCATATAACATGCTTAGTATAACTCCATGATTCATGCCTATATGCATCATATGTATGCTTGATATGAGGAGTAACTGATCATAGCATATGCCATTGGGCAAATTGTTTATGGGACTCACTGATAGGAGTTGCCCATATGAGTCGCGGTACGCACAGGATTGCTGCATGACAGTGTGATTCATGCATCTCCCATATGTGTGGCATGATCACTCTACGCCCTAGCAACATCAGGGCCGTGGCCTCCACAGGCACATCATGGATGGCTAGATTGGATACTGAAAATATTGGCTCTAGCACTTTAGGGCACATAGGATATCCTTGGATGGAAGTCTCAGAACCTTTTTAGTACCAGGAGATGATTCAACGTTTAGATCAAGTGGATACATGAGTGCACGAGTGTCGAATACCAGTAGGACGTATTTCCCACTATGTCGTGGTTGGTTGAAAGTGGGTGTGGCCTTATTCGCCCCAGTGAGGGGGCTATAAACTAGGCTGAGTTTTACTAGATCGTAAATGGGTCTGCTATCGATGAGGCGGGTACATCTTGGCAGACTACTAGTCAGGCAGATAGTGTGGTCTCTTTCACTTGCTGGGCTGTGTGGCTAGGGAGGCGGTAGTCAGTGTGGAGTGTACTACACCTCGGTGATATCCTAGAGGGGAACTATTTTTATATATGTACTTGATGAGGACTAGCATGCTCGCGTTGCATCTCGCATATAACATTTGGCTACGTAGGCCTTACATCATATGGCCTTGGTATGACTGATAGCATTCATACCTTGCATCGCATAGCCTTAGTATGGCCCATAGTGTTCATGCCTCGCATTACATGGCCTTGGTATGGCCGATAACATTCATATCTTGCATCACATAGCCTTGGTACGGCTGATAGTATTCATGGGCTTACCAGCATATTTTCACATTACTCTGATGTTGCATACTTGGTACTTGCCTTGCACACACACTTACACCACCCTCTAAGCTTTTCATAAGCTTATGCATGACCGTTGCATGCCGGTGACATTGGATCGCAGCAGCGCAAAGGCAGGAGCATGTAGCTGAGTTTTTGGAGTTTCAATATCTATATTTGTATTTCCCTTTTCGCATTGTACTCAAAGTTTTTGATATATTGGATATGTGGTGATGTTGTTTTGTGAGTTGGTTATGCTTGTGGTTATGCTCCATTACAAAAAATATTCGTATTGAAAATCCTCCTTATAGGATCCCAGGATCAGAATCTGGCATATGGGTGCCAAAAGCCAATAATGGGGTACTACGGAGGCTGTCGATGCCGGATTCAGTGATCGGGATTCTGTGAACTTGGTTTTCGAGTTTGGTGCATGACAGTTTTGACAAGATGAAATTTAACAAACCGGTGTAACATATGCATTAAACATAATAACACTTACACATGGTCTAAATAAATGAAACTGAACTTTGGTCTAAATAAATGAAACTGAACTTTGGCATCGACGTCTAGGACATGTAAAGTACAAAGACTTATATAGATTAAGCAAAAGAGATCATCTGTGTGGTCTACCCAAATTGAAAAAAGATAGAAAATAGAGTATGTGTTGCTTGTCAAATAGGCAAACAAATTAGGAGTAGTCACAAAAAGGTGAACTCTTTAGCCACTGCAAGACCTCTTGAACTACTCTATATGGACTTAGTTGGACCAACTCGAATGAAGAGTAGAGGCATAAAGAAATACTTTTTAGTTTAGTAGATGACTACACTAGATATTCATGGGTGACCTTCTTAAGAGAAAAGTCGTATGCTTTTGACAAAGTAAAAAAGTTAATTAAATGCATTCAGACTGAAAGGAACTGTTTATGATCATAATAAGGACCGTGGTACTAAATTTGAAAATAACAATTTTGAAAATTCCTACTTAGTCAAAATTTTAAAATGGGGAGTGTTGATAAAGCTTTATTTATAAAAAAATGTAATGTAGATATTTTAATTGTTCATATATATGTAGATGATATTATCTATGGATCAACTTGTACTAACCTCTCCTCTAAGTTTGCAGATTTGATAAAATCAGAATTTGAAATGAGTATGGTTGGTGAGCTAAATTACTTTCTTGGACTCCAAGTCAAACAACTCAAAGATGGGATATTTATCTCTCTAACCAAATATGTTATGAACTTAGTGAAGAGATTTGGTTTTGAGAATGGTACAAATTTTAATACACCTATGTGTACAACACTTAGACTATCTAAAGATGAATAAGGTAAAAGTGTTGACTCTCGCCTTTACCGTAGCATGATTGGTAGTCTATTGTACTTAACTGCCATCAAACCTGATATTTCCTTCTGTGTAGGCCTCTGTGCTGGATATCCATCTGATCCTAAAGAATCTCATCTATCTGCTGTTAAAAAATAATTAGATATGTTACAAGTATTGCTAACTTAGGTCTATGGTATCTACATGATACGTCTTTACAAATAGCTGGATACACTGATGTTAACTGGGCAGGTAATGTTAATGATAGAAAATTTGTAAGTGGTGGACGTTTTTATATTGGAAACTGTCTTATATCTTGGATGAGCAAGAAGCAAAATTCAGTGTCTTTATCCACTACAAAAGCTAAATACATTGTTGCAAGGAATGCATGCACACAAGTAACTTATGTGGATGAAATGCATGTTACTTAACTATGGTATTGATCAAAATACTATGAATTTATATTATGATAATACCGGTACTATAAATATATCTAAAAATCCTATTCAACATTCTTGTACAAACACATTGACATATGATATCATTATATAGGAGAATTAGTTGAAGATAAGACTATCATGCTGGAATACATTCAAACAGAGAAGTAGCTTGTAGATATCCTGACTAAACCACTGGACATTATCAGATTCTCTAATTTAAGGCATAATATTGGTTTATGTATTGTTAAATAACTATTATGTCTTTAATTCTCTTTCTTTTATTTTCTTTTCGCATTTTGTTCATTTATGTATAGTATGCATGAAAAGAAAAATGGAAAAATCACTTTTTTTTTTGGGATTTTTGACCAGCCCATAGCTGACTAAAAAATTTGGCCAGCTGAGCACATCCTTGGGGTAGCCGAATCGTGCGTGGATTGAATCAAAAAGGGGAAAAAAACTCAAAATTGCTCATTTTTCATTCTTATTCTTCATTGTAAGTTGCTTTTATGCAATTTCATTCTAGATTTAAGTTCCTAGTTGTTTATTACTTGTGCATTTTTCATTTTCCTTGAATTTATAATCTTCTTTTTGGTGGGTTTGTTTCAAAAATTTGATCTTCTCCAACCCATCTCCCTTTTAGTAATTTCTTGCTTATTTTCTTCTGTGAAACCAAGATATAAACGTTCTGTTTGTAAATCTCATGCTGGTTCCTCATCCTAACCCGCTCCTCGGGTTATGCGGACCATATGCACACCGGAGGATGATCCAAAAAATGTTCAAGATTTTTGATCTCAGAGTATTATCATTGAGTGATCACTTAATCTTCATCATATTGCTTAATATAGTCTTTACGAGTTCCTCTCTGAGGTAGGATGGGATAAAATTTTGAAATGCGACGGGGCAGAGGCATGTTTGCATCCATCAATGAGGTTTCCACAGATAATTTAACTTTCAATATTCAATTTTTTAAAGAACCCATCACAATAACACCTTCCATCATCTCATTCGTAATGGACATTGAAATGGTGGATGACGGGGTACCAATCTCTACACTTTCTAATGATATTATCAATTTAGAAAGAGCTTCTCGTACCCGTGAGTTATGTGGATTCAAAACAGAATGGCGGTCCGGTAATGCACTCCCCACCTATAATTTATTTTCCAAATACCACACTTTTCACCACATTTTTACTTTGAATGTTTATGCCAGGCTAGGGAATAAGACTGATCTTACTCCCTTCATGATGAGAGTTATTCATGTTGCCGCCTCTGGTGTTCAAATAAGTCTTCCCTCTTTAATATGTTTCATGATAATTCAATATCGGTTGCATCCTCCTCATGGTTTTATTCCATTTGCATTTCTTATGACTTCCCTTGCTTTATGTTATCATGTTCAAATTCCTACGATTGAAGCACCGGAATCCAAACTTCATTTAATAATGCAAATATGAAAATGATGTGATTAACTCTGCGTCCTGAGAAACAAGGTGATCATGAAGAAGCTCAAGAAGGCGATATCAATATGGATAACATTTTTGCAGATCTGAAAGAGTCTGGTGATACCAATGATTCTGATTTCCAGGCCTCTCAATTCTCTGATAGGTTGGATATCCTAGAGAATAAGGTGGATGCCTTGCAAGTAGCCCATGATGCATTGTCTCAAACTCAAAAACAACATATGATGTATATTAAAAAGTACTTTCAACGATTTTGGTTGGACTTTAAAAATTAATGATCCCAATATGTCTACTCTGTCCTCTTCTGAATCTGAATGACATCTTATTTTAATTTGGTCTATAATAACTTTTAATATTTTGGGATTATCTACACACTTTTCTTATTTCTGAAATATTTGTAAACTAGTGTTTCTGAACTCTCTTTATTATATATGTCCTTATTTCTGATATTCCTAAACTATCTTAAAATTTTTGTTTTACTTCTTTCCTTGTTAAATTGTGACAAAAAGGGGGAGAAATGAATATATATATATATATATATATATATATATATATATATATATATATATATATATATATATATATATATATATATATATATATATATAATGTCCTTATTGCAACAAACAAGTGTCCTTTAATAGTAAATTAGTCTTTTCCTTGTTAAATTGTGACAAAAAGGGGAGAAATGAATATACATACATATATATATATATATATATATATATATATATATATATATATATATATATATATATATATATATATATATATATATATATATATTGTAAGTGCTATGTTATATGTCTAGCACTTTGTATTGTCAAATTTTGTGGAATTCTTCGAGTATGTCCTACATCAACTTCAAGTTCTTCATCAAGCTCAAAGGTCAAGTTAAAGTTCATATTTAAGTTCAAAGACCAAGTTCAAGTACATGATCAAGTTCAAGACCAAGTTTGAGTAGTACTTCAAGTTCAAGATCAAGTTTAAGTACACTTCATGGTCAAGAAAATGTTCAAGTTTCAAGTATACATGATCAAGCTTCAAGTACTTCAAGAAGAAGATCTACCGGATCTACCAAAGTGAAAAGTTCAGTGTTCAACATTTAAGGAATAAATAACCCTAAAAAGACCTTAGGATTAGGTCATTCATATTGCATATTTAAAATAGGTCACTGTGCTTTCTATAGCCTTTGCTTCGACTAGTCCTAGTCAATGTTTGACTAGCCCAGGCACTGGCTCGACCAGTCCAGGCTTTTTCTCGACTAGTCCAAGTTTAAATTAAAACTTTTAAATTTTTCTGGTTGGTCCTCGACTAGTTGAGTACCCTGCTTAACCAGTTGTGGAGACTGGCTTGACCAGTTGAGCAAGGCTCAACTCGAACTCCAACAACTATTTTAAGCCTCACTCGACCAGTCGAGTACCATACTCAACCAGTTGAGCAGGCCACTCAACTAGTTGAGGGTCAGTTTTATCCGATCGCGTCAGAAATTTTGAAATTTGGTTACTCTCATGACCAGTCGAGGCTGACCTTAGACCAGTCGAGGGAACCATTTTTCAGCCTATAAATAGAGGACTTTTGTCAGCTTTTTTCATTCATTCCAAGCCAATTCAAGCCACCACTTTAAGAGATAAGTCCCCGTAATTGTTAAGCTATTATACGGTAATTGAAGATTCTTTTTATAGCTTTTTAATTTCTAATTTCTTCATCTCTTGTTACTTCATTCTCATTTGATAAAAGGGAATTCTGTTCTACCCTTTTTAAGATCCAAGAAATTAAATCAAAGTAGCCTAAGGTTGAATTAATTTAAAAATCATTTAGACCTAGTACCCTTCCATTTGAGTGATTAAACATTGGACATCTTCATCATCAAGAAGCGGTTCTTGTAGGCTACATTCAAAGAGAATCTACAGATAAGTATTTTCAATTACAGCTTTTGATTTTTGAGATTGCCAGAAAATCTCTATTGTGGTTTTGACTGAGATAGCCAAAAAATCTCAGCGTGGGGCTTGTACTTGTGGTAGCCCATTGAAAATACAATTGAAAAGGTTTTAAGGTGAACCTTGAAAAATCTTCTTTCATAGTGAAAGTCAATATCATTTAGGTTATGATTATTGGGAGTGTAATAGGTATCACTGTTTTAGAACAGTTGGCGTACATACCTAACCACTATAATTCTTGGAGTTTGGATGGTGATGATGTATGTGGTTTGTATGTGTTGAATGCTTGTATTTATTTCATGTATTTGTGGTGAATGTTGTAATAGGTAGATTTGTTACTATTGCTCCTTACAATGGTTTGAGTTTTTGATCCTTAATGCATTCAAAAAATCAGGTTGTCCTATCCTTGGTTTTTAGTGTAAGGTTGTCCTTTGAATAACGTTTGTATCAACCTCTCAATATTATTGCATTTGTGGTTGCTATTTGTTTCAGCTATCTGCATTTATTTTCCACATTTATTTTTTTATTTAGCATAGTCCTATTCACCCCCCCCCCCCCCCTCTAGGACTGAGAGCCCGCCCTTTTCAAGTGGTATCAGAGCTAAGTGGCTCATTCTATTGGATCTGAGCTTATCGATCTAGAGCTTTTAGGATGTCAAATTTTGATAGCCTATCTATTACGAGGCCACCACCATTTGATGGCTCCAACTATGCTTATTGAAAATACAGGATAAGAATATTTTTGAAATCCATTGATGAAAGCATGTGACAAGCCACGGTGACTAGATGGAAACCACCAATGTCTGAGGTTCTAGGCAGTGATGGAACCAAGTCCATGAAGGAAACACCATTTTACACGTGGACTACTCTTCAGAAAAATGAGAGCAGTGCGAATGCCAAGGCTTTAAATGCAATCACTTGTGCACTATCACCTGATGCATTCAAAAGAATCATTTCTTGTGATATTGCTAAACAAGCCTGGGACATTCTTGAAATGACACACGAGGGTACATCTATTGTAAAAAAGTTTAAAGTTCAAATCCTCACCACTAGGTTTGAGGAAATTCGTATAGAAGAAAAAGAGTCTTTCATGGACTTCTATACATAACTAAATGACATAGTCAACTCTATGTGGGGTCATAGAGATGGTATCCTAGAAAGCAAAGTCTGTACAAAAATACTTCGATCACTTCCTGAGAGATTTAATTCCAAGGTGACTACCATTCAAAAACTTAGAGACACATATCACATGAAGGTTGAGGAACTTGTTGGTTCACTTTAAACATACAAGTTAAATTTCAAAGCTCCAAAGGGTAAGTCTATAGCTCTTAAATCATCCAAATCTACTTCTCATGATAGTAATGTTAATTCTGATTGTGAAAACTCAGAGGATGATATGGCTTTACTTGTGAAAAAATTTTATAAGATTTTTAAATGTAAGAAAAGAGTTGATTTTCAAAAACCCTCTGAGAAGAAAAAGGGTAAATCTAAAAACTAGAAATCTCTAAAAGATAGTCAGTGCTTCAACTGCCATAAAATGGGCATTTGGCAAATAAGTGTCCAAAGAGGGATAAGCTAAAGCAAAAAGGCATGTTAGCCACATGGGATGAATCATCCAACTCTAAAGCTTCTTTTGAGTTGGATGAATCAGAACCTGAAACTTTAAATGAAGTCAAGGCTTTACTGACTTTAACCAGAGTCACTTCTTTTGATAGTTGTAATACATTTGAATCTCAAAGGAGTGACCCTGAGAATGATAATGAAGATGATCTTTAGGATGCCTATAATGCCCTATACAGGGAGAGTTGTCAGATTGTTGTCAAGCTTAAACTTCAAAAAGAAAATTTTTTGAAATTAAAGAGGATTTTGAAAATTCAGTATTAGAAAAATCTCATATTTTTGATTATTTTGAAAAAACTAAATGTGATTTGAATTTCAAAACATCTGAACTGTAAAAATTAAGAACAAAAACTGAGAAACCAAAACGTGAAGTTTCTTCCCTATTGAGTTCAAAGGATACATGGAGGTATTCCCATGGAGACCCTAAACTTGAAAAATTATTAACTGCATCTAGAACATGTGAAGACAGATCGGGTTTGGGCTATGACAAATACATGCCTCTGAAAAACAAAAGTGTATCTCCTACATTTGTTAAAGGAGAATCCTCTAACTCAAAAGGAAAGGACTTGAAATTTAATTACCAAAAAAACTCTAGAAATGTAATGACTTTTCAAGCGCCTAAAGTTAATACTAATAATGTCAGCTTTAGAAAACAATCCTATAATCCTTTAGTTGAAAAAATTGTGGATTTACTCAAGGAGCTTCTCAAATCTAACTCTAATGTGAGAGTTAATAGTAATTACAAGTGAAGAAAAACCAACAGTGCACCAAAACCCAAAACTAAATGAAATGGGTTCCTAAGGTTGCTTGTCTGCTTGTACACACCGCCTTCAAGGCTTCGAGTCAATCAAAGTGGTACCTAGATAGTGGTTGCTCAAGACACATGATAGGTGACAGAGATTTATTCACCAATTACAAAGAAATGACTGATGGCTCCATCACTTTTGCTAATGGAAGCAACTGTAAGATAATTGTCCAAGGTACGATTCATATTTCTAACATTCCTCCTTTTGAAAATGTTTTATTTGTAAAAGATCTTAAGCACAATCTTTTGAGTATATCTCAAATCTGCGATAACAAGCACAATGTTAAATTTACAAATCAAGGATTGCTTGATCTCAAATGAGAAAGGCTGTGTGATATTAAATGGTTGTAGAACATCTGAGAATTGCTATATTGTGAATGAATCTTGCTCATCTAAATTATCTTGTTACATGGTCCAAAACGATGATAATGAATTATGGCACAAATGCCTTGGACATGTGAACTACCAAAATTTATATAGATTGAGCAAAGCCGATCTTATTAGGGGTCTACTCAAATTGAAGAAAATGGATAAAATATGTGGTGCATGTCAGATTGGAAAACAAACAAGGAGTAGTCACAAGAAAGTGAACTCCTCTGCCACATCCAAACCTCTTAAACTTCTCCACATGGATCTTGTTGGACTAACCAGAACAGAGAGTAGAGGTGGTAAGAAGTATTTCTTGGTTATTGTAGATGACTTTACCAGATTTACTTGGGTTACATTTATGAGAGAAAATTTTGAAACTCTCGATGAAGTCAAAAGAATACTCAAGCGTATTCAAACTGAAAAAGAAATGAATGTTGTTAAGATCTAAAGTGATCATGGATCGAAATTCGAGAATAGAAATTTTAAGAAGTTCTGTAGCGATTATGGTATATCGCACGAGTTTTCTGTTCCTAAGACGCCTCAACAAAATGGGGTTGTTGAAAAGAGGAATAGAGTGCTACAAGAGATGGCCAATGTAATGTTAAATAGCATGAAGTTACCTAAAAATTTATGGGCTGAAGCTGTTAATACTGCATGTTATATTATAAACCGTGTTTACATTCAAAAATTAAAAGATAAAATGGCTTATGAATTGTGGTTTAATAAGAAACCCACAGTTAAATACTTTCAAAATTTTGGAAGTAAGTGCTATATTTTACGAGACCAGGAAAATTTAGGGAAGTTTGACACTAAGAGTGATGAAGGGATATTCCTAGGTTATGCTTTGAATAGTCGAGCATACTAAGTTCTTAAGAAGAGGACTAGTGTTATTCAGGAGTCTATAAATGTTTTGATTGATGATCACCTGAATACTCAAACATTTAGCTTAGAAGATGATGAAGTCACTGTATTTGATAAACCTGACTCTTCATCTTGTCAAATCAACATTGAACTACGATCAGTCAAAGATCATCCTACTGATCAAATTCTAGGCAACCCTCTCACTAGTGTATGTATTCAAAAATAATTGGAAACCATATGTAATTATGTGTGTTTTACTTCCTCAATTGAACCAGCCAATGTAAAAGAGGCAATCACTGATGAAAATTGGATAGTTGTCATGCAAGATGAACTGAATTAATTTGTCAGGAATGATGTGTGGATTTGGTTCCAAGACCAACTGATAAACATATAATTGGGACCAAGTGGATTTTTAAAAATAAATCTGATGAGTTAGGGAATATAATAAGAAACAAGGCTAGATTGGTTGTACAAGGGTACAATTAGATAGAAGGAGTCGATTATAATGAAACCTTTGTTTGCTCCAGTAACTCGTCTTGAATCCATCAGATTATTCATATTCATTACATGTTTGAAAAAGTTTAAAATCTATCAAATGGATGTTAAAAGTGCATTTCTAAATGGTGATTTACATGAAGAGGTTTATGTTGAACAACCTAAGGGTTTTGAGGACCCCTAAACACACTAATCATGTGTATCACCTTAAAAAGGCACTTTATAGTTTGAAAAAAGCTCCTAGGGCATGGTATTTGTTGAGGGTCAAATACTGGGTTTTATAAACATGATAATGCTTAATATTATATTTTAATCATGTTTGTGTTGCAAGGTGAATTTAGGAGCTTAAATTGGAAAAAGTGCTAAAGACGCGAAATTAATGCTCAAAAGTCACCAAGGCATGGGATGGATCTTAGGAGGCCAAGATTAAAGAATTTATATGCCAAAGATCCAAGGAAACCATGTGATGAAGGAAGAGAATCGAAGATTTGAAGTGAAGAAAAGAAAAGCTTGAAAATTGTCCTGAAAATAGATTTCAGGGCCAGAAAAGTCTAGTTTTGGAAACTGCCAGAATGACCTTCGAGATATTGAAGGCCTGTAGATAATATTGAAGGACATATCGAAGACCCTTTAATATTATCGAGAAATTCAGATTTTTAGGCCAAACTCGCTAGACAGTTCTGGACCGATCTTCGATATATCAAAGACTACTTGATAATATCAAATGACATATCGAGGACATATCGAAGACACTTAAATAATATTGAAACTGCGTAAATTTAAGGCGGTTTCTAGATTTTTCCAAGTCAGTGCGAAAGGAGGTGCTTCAAAACTATAAATAGGAGTCCTTAGGGCATTCCTAAGCATGATCTAGGGTTTGAGGAGTGGAGCAAAAGCATGGAGAATCCATCGTCAAGAGTTTTTCTTCCCTTTTCCTTAGTTATTTTTATGCTTTTATTAAGAGATTCTAGTTCAATCATATCTGTGGTTGGCTAATCCTCTTAGCTAGGGCTAAGAGGTGAAGCTTGTAGCGTGTTGGGATGCTTCTATTGCCTTGATTCATGTTTATATTGAACTCTCTTTAATTCTAGTTTGATTACAAGGGATACTTTTAGTTTTTAATGGTTGGTTGTGACTCAAATTACAATAGACATTTGATAGCTTTAAGTATGTTCTTTTCATGTTTTGAGATTGTGAATTTAGAAAATCTTATTGTTCACTATCATCCCTTGGGCATGGTTGGATGATGGAATCCTCCCTAACTTTTATAATTCTCTCAGATTGATTATGGGATTGGTAAATCCTGTTGTGAGCCATTGTCTCCTAGGCATGGTTTTGTGATCAAATGACTTCCAGTTCTCACACCTCTCTTCCATTGAGAACTAGGTTAAAGGAAGTTTAGATTTGGTTTTACTGAGATATCTTCCAATTGGATAAGATGGGGTTCTGATTCCAGTTGTGTCCTTAAATCAAGCATAGATCTCCCTGATCCTTACAAGTGGATCCTTGGAAACCCTAGTTTCCCACCTTTGAATTTCTTAAGTTTTTCATTAAATCTCTCACAATTACTCTCTCAAATATTCTAGATTTAGGTTTTCATCTTTTTCTAGTTCTAGTTCTAGTTACTTTCAGAAACCACATGAGATTAGTCCCTATGGATTTGACCTCAGTCTCACCAAGATTATTACTACATCATGACCATACACTTAGGGTTGTGAACAGTATGAGAAATTGACTAAGTTCTTAGTAAGTCATAATTTTGTTATGGGTAGTGTTGATAAAACTTTTTTTATTAAAAAATACAATGAACACATACTAATAGTATAGATCTACGTTGATGATGTTATCTATGGTTCTACTTGTTCTAACATGTCCATTGATTTTACAGAGTTAATGAAATCCAAGTTCGAAATGAGTATGGAGGGAGAATTGAACTACTTTCTTGGTTTACAAGTTAAACAATTAGAAGACAGTATCTTCATTTCTCAAATCACGTATGCTTTAAATCTGGTTAAGAAATTTGGATTTGAGAGTGGTAAAAAATTCGATACTCCTATGAGTACGACTCTTAAGCTTTCTAAGGATTCAACAGGTAAAAGTGTAGATCCATGGTTATATCATAGTATGATTGGTAATTTCTTATACTTAACTATGAGCCGACCTGATATAACATTCAGTGTAGGTATCTGTGTTAATATCAATCAAATCCTAAGGAATCTCATCTTATTGTTGTCAAGCGCATTATTAGATATCTCACAAGTATGGCTAATCTAGGCCTCTAGTATCCGCATGATACAAATGCTTAATTAGTTGGTTATACGAATGTTGACTGGGCTAGGAACATAGATGATAAAAAATCTACTAGTGGTGGATGTTTTTATGTTGGGAATTGTTTAGTTTCCTAGCACAACAAGAAACAGAGTTCTGTATCTATCCACAGCTGAGGCTGAATATATTGTAGCTGGAAATGCTTGTACCCAACTTATGTGGATGAAAAGAATGCTCAATGATTACAGTATTGCACAAGATACAGTGATATTATATTGTGATAACTCTAGCGCAATTAACATTTCTAAAAATCTCATCTAACATTCCCATACCAAACATATTGACATTCGGTATCACTACATTCAGGAAGTAGTAGAAGAGAAAATCATTTCATTGGAATATGTTCAAATGGAAAATCAGCTTGCGGGCATATTTACTAAGCCAGTTGACAGGAGTAGGCTTTCAAAGCTGAAAATGGATATTGGTATGTATAATTCGAATTGAATTTATCATGTTGGCATGCTTTAGTTATTTATTTATTTATTTTATTATATTTTTATGCAAATAATTTTGAATAAAATTGAATTAAAAAATTGATTTTTGGAGGTTGCATGACTGATCGAGCACCTACTTTACCACTCATGGCTCGACGGGTCGAGCATGTACTCGACCGGTTGAGTCACGTGGTTGGAGGTCCTTTATGAGTGGGTAAAACACTTTTTTCACCATTTTTCTCATCTTCCTCACTCGTCCATTCTTTGACCCATCGAACTCATCTTTGATTAGTGCTTGGTAAGTGCTCCATTTTCGATTTCCTTTCATATTTGGGCTCCTTGAGTCTTACATTGCTTGATTCTTGAATTTATTTGATTTTTCCTCATGGTTTCTAAGGCTTTCTTGTTAAAAATCTGTTGGGTTTGAAACCCTTACTTCCTTTGTTGTATTTCTTTCTTTTATTCTTGAAATTAAAGGAAGATCTAAGAAGAAAGCTACTGGAGCTTCTTCTTCTCGAACCACACCGATTCGGGTGAGAACCCTTCGTCCTCCCGAAGAGGATCCCGAATATGTGCAGGATTTTTGCACTCGCAAGGTTTTAGTTGAGCAGTCAGGCATTTCAAATCACCTTGCTCAATTTCAGATTTTTCCCCTCCTTACCACTGTAGGATGGGAGAACATATTGAATTGGGGCGGACCAGCATACCGCTCCATTATGCAAGGAATATACACTTGCATTAGCTACATATCCCTTGATGAATTGACCTTCACAATTGTCTTTACAGAAGGTTCTTTCAAAGTTGATTGTTACGTAATTTCAAGTTTACTTGATGTTAATGTAAATGACGATGGCATTCCAATTCCGACCCTAGTCGAAAGGATGATTGAGTCGGAAAAATGGTCACTAACCCACAAATTTTGTAACATGGACTCAGAATGGAGTGTAGGAATGTGCTTTGGGTAAACCAAATGTTGCCCAAATATAGGATATTACATCGCATTTTTATTTCAAATGTCTATCCCTGATCCGGCAACAAAGCTGAGTTGACATAATTTATGGTTTGTATTATTCACTCCGCTATGTCGGGTATTCTTGTGTGTCTTCCCTCTTTGATCTGTTACATTATTATTTAATTTCATCTTCACCTAGGCCACAGTTATATTCAATTTGCTTACTTGATGACCACCCTGGCCTTACATTGCAATGTGGTCATGCCGCCTGGTGAAGCCCCTATGTGATTCTTCCGTTCAAGAATTCAAACATAAATAAGATGAACTTGAAGCTCAATCCTGGTCAAAGGGATGGGGAAGGTAAGGAATTTGAAGAAGAAGATGTGCTACCAACCGAGACCATGATGGAAGATATTTTTGATGAGTTAGAATCAGATGATTTTGAGGCTGATCCTGATTATCAGCCACCTGAGTATGATGAGCATCTTCGCTCTTTGGAGGTGAAGGTAGATGCATTGAAAATATCCCAGGATAATCAAATAAAATATATGCGTAAGTATTTTCGACGCATAACTAAGGGATTGCATCAGTTTGATTCATCCATTCCATCTCCTTCATCATTTGGATTTGATTAGGGTTTATGATATCTTTAGACATGTATTAATGTTTCCCTTTAACATTAACTTTCTGGACTTGTTATAACTTACTGATGTTGATACTTTGCTGAATCATGCTCTTAACTTTACCTCTTTATCTACTACTCTCTGTTATTTATCATAATCACTGTTATATTTGCTTTCAATTACTTATCTTCCTTTGTCAAGTTGTGACAAAAAAGGGGGAGAATTTTGTAGTTCTGTGATTGTGTATGGTGTGTAGAGAAGCATTTTTTTTGGAAATATGTATGTACAATTACTCTACAAATCACCAAGCTTAGATTGAGGGGGGAGTAGGAAGGGTAGATTGAAGGGGAGTATTTTTGTTGCAAGAGTATCATGTTATGAAGTGGTGTTATGTAATCTTCTAAGTTGTTTTGTCACAAATTTGACAAAGGGGAAGATTATACGTGCTATGTTGTATATCTAGCACCCTATATTGTCAAATTTTATATTGACAAACCACTTAGGTATGATGGACTTCTTCAAGTGATGGAAAGTTCACCTTCAAGTCCTACATTAACTTCAAGTGCTTCACCAAGCTCAAAGGTCAAGTTAAAGTTCATATTCAAGTTCAAAGACCAAGCTCAAGTACATGATCAAGTTCAAGACCAAGTTTGAGTGGTATTGCAAGTTCAAGATTAAGTTCAAGTACACATCATGGTCAAGAAAATGCTCAAGTTTCAAGTATACAAGATCAAGCTTCAAGTACTTCAAGAAGAAGATCTACCGGATCTACCAAAGCGACAACTTCAATGTTCAACATTTGAGGTATAAATGACCCTAGAAAGACCTTAGGATTAGGTCATTCATATTGCATATTTAAAATAGGTTATTGTGCTTTCTATAGGCTTTGCTTCGACTAGTCCTAGTCAATATTTCACTAGTCCAGGCACTGACTCGACCAGTCCAGGCTTTTTCTTGACCAGTTCAGGTTTAAATTCAAACATTCGGATTTTTCTGGTGGGTCCTCGATCGGTCGTGAATACTAGTTTGACCAGTCGAGCAGGGATCGACTCGAACTCCAGCAACTATTTTAAGCCCTAATCGACCAGTTGAGCAAGCCACTCGACCAGTGGAGGGTCAGTTTTATTCGATCGCGCTAGAAATTTTGAAATTTGGTTGCTCCTAGAACCAGTTGAGGATGACCTTAGACCAGTCGAGGTAACCGTTTTTCAACCTATAAATAGAGGATTTTTCTTAGCTTTTTTCATTCATTCCAAGCCAATTTAAGCCACCACTCTAAGAGATAAGTCCCCGTGATTGTTAAGCTATTATACGGTAATTTAAGATTCTTTTTATAGCTTTTTGATTTCTAATTTCTTGATCTCTAGCTACTTCATTCTGATTTGATAAAAGGGAATTCTGTTCTACCCTTTTTGAGATCTAAGAAATTAAATCAAAGTAGCCCAAGGTTGATTTAATTTAAAAATCATTTAGACCTAGAACCCTTCCATTTGAGTGATTGAACATTGGACTTTTTCATCATCAAGAGGTGGTTCTTCTAGGCTACATTCAAAGAGAATTTACATATAAGTATTTTCAATTATAGTTTTTAGTTTTTGAGATTGCTAGAAAATCTTTATTGTGGTTTTGACTGAGATAACCAAAAAATCTCAGTGTGGGGTTTGTAATTGTAGTAGCCCATTGAAAATGAAATTGTAAAGGTTTTAAGGTGAACCTTGGAAAACCTTCTTTAATAGTGAAAGCCAATATCATGTGGGTTGTGATTATTGGGAGTGGAGTAGGTGTGGCTATTTTAGAACAGTTGGTGTACACACCGAACCACTATAATTCTTGGAGTTTGGATGGTGATGATGTATGTGATTTGTATGTGGTGAATGGTTATATTTATTTCTTGTATTTGTGGTGAATGTTGTAATAGCTAGACTTGTTTCTATTGCTCCTTACATTGGTTTGAGTTTTTGATCCTTACTGCATTCAAGAAATCAGGTTGTCCTACTATGAACCTTGGTTTTTGGTGTAAGGTTGTCCTTTGAACAATGTTCGTATCAACCTCTCAATACTATTGCATTTGAGGTTGCTATTTGTTTCAGCTATCTACATTTATTTTTTATTTGGCATAGTCCTATTCACCCCCACCCCCCTCTCAGGACTGAGAGCTTGCCCTTTTCATATATATATATATATGTGTGTGTGTGTGTGTGTGAGCATTGCAGTATGATATGATATATTATGTTTGGAATTGGAATTGGATATTTTTTTGTTGTGCAAATGTTTGGAAAGTGCTCATGGGGAGCTACAGGTTGTTGTTCTAAGGGGGAGCTTCAAGTGAATGTACTACAGGTGGTGTACAGATGTTCTTTTATACCAAAGCTTCATAATTGTATGATGAATCCATGAGATGTTGTATGATTATATGATGAGTTATATATGGTTGTGTTTTGTCAAGAAATTGACAAAGGGGGATAAGTGCTTATATTTAAAGCACACTTTGTGTTATCAAATTTCGTAGTTCCGGATGGATCACAAGCACACTTCAGAATTCTTCGGCAACTCATGAAGATCTCTTAAAGATAGGCTCAACATCTCAAGGTCAGATCAACATCTCAAACCTTAACGACTTTGTATGGTTCAAGATTAAAGCACTTTATATATGTCAACCATCTGGTGGTATAAACCTTAGAATGACTGTTAGTCCCAAACTCAGGAACCAGACTCACAAAATTTTTGGTTGCTAAATCCATTGCTGACAGCCTCCGTAGTACCCCATTCTTAGCTCCTTGCTCCCATGCGCCAAGCTTCGATCCTGGGATCCTAAAAGGAGGATTTTTAGGGTGATTTTTTTATTATTAAAGGAGCATAACCATAAGTGTACCCAAGTCACAAAACATCATCACCATATATCCACTAATATAATCTTTGAATACAATGCTGAAAGGAAAATACATGATATAACAAAACTCCAAAAGATCGAGCATATGCTTGTGCCTTAATGCTGCTACAGTCTAACATAACCTACACATAACGAACGTACATAAGCTTATTAAGAATCTTAGAGAGTGCATGCATGTGTGCGCAATGCATGTGCTAAGCATACAAATATCAGAGTAAGCAGAAAGATGAAGGCCAAACTAGCAAGTCTATAAATACCATCAGCCTTATCCAAGTTATGTGATGCAAAGACATACTGGGCCAAATGTCATATGCTGAGGATGCGACATAGTATGTAAATCTTGACAAGTACATAAATACCATCAGCCATATCCAGACTATGTGATGCAAAAAGAATTACAAAGCTGGTGTGTCTAGTTGGGATGATAGTACGTGGTATCGCAAGTTGTGGGGTTCATCACAAGGGACTTCTATCCAAACCAGTCTTATACCTGATTTGGATAGCTAGACTCAATGTGGTAAACTCCTGATCTCAGGTTGGTCGCGTACCTAATCGAAATCATGGCCATTACGAAGGTACACATAATGATTTAGTTGCGCACCATCAGCCCGAGTGGATAGTGAATGAATAAATGAATAAGTCAAATGTTGAATACGCAATTCCTACTCAGTAAGTCCACATTTCAATATAATTATCATCACTAGAATCATTATCGGGTTCTAGTACACTTTATACTAGCTGTCGCCCCATCGCGCGTATGACCAAGTGAGTGGAAGAGACCTCACTATCCGCTTGTCAGTGGTATGTCAATGCCCCCCTGGCTCATCAATAGCGGACCCATTTATGAGTTAGTCAAACTCAACCTAGCTTACAACCCCCTACCCTCGGGCAGATAAGGTCACACTCCTTTCCAACCAACTACAACACAGTGGGAGACACAACCTACTGGTATTTGGCACTCGGGCACTTATGTTATCCACTCGGTCTCGACATTGAAACATCTTGTTGGCCCATAGGGTTTAGGGACTTTCACCTAAGGACATCCTTAGAGCCCTAATGCTAAAATAAATATTTTCGGTGTCTAGTCTGGCCATCCACGATATGCCTGTGGAGGCCACAACCTTGATGTCTCTAGGGTGTAATGCAAATGCATCATACAATGTGTGAATGCATGAGTCCATCATCTAAGTCATGCAACCATGTCATGCAAGTCATACATACATGCAGGATGACCCCATCTCTTATGGGCTTCCTGAAAGTGTCACAAGCTTGTAAAGTCGTCAATGCGGCCTTGCCATGCATAAGCTAGCCAAAAATCATGAATTAGCCATCATCCAAGTCATGCACATAGATACGAATGAGATATGATAACATACGATCATAACACTATGCATGAGGTGTGTAATACCATATCAAGCATAAATCAGGGCTAAATCAATATAAAGTAATGTTAACTCAAATGTAAAAGCAATGTTACATCTAACATAAAATAGTGTCGCATCAATATAAAGAAAGTGCCATGTCAACATAAAGGAAGTGTTATAGCAATCATGAACATAAACATCGCGTAAATCACTAAGGTAATACTACATAAATTATTAAGTATTGTACCAACACACATGTAAAATACCACACCACTTGAAAATTCATCATTCATAACGGGTAGAACCTACTCGGAAACCAAGTTTATTGAGGCCCATAGGGCTATACTTAAGTGGTCTTTCAAGCTAATGGGCCCACTCAGCAAGCTCGCACCTAAGCAACCAAAATATATAACTACTAGCATCCAAACGGGATAGCAAATTATAAGATCCACAAAAAATTATAGTGGGCCTGAAATAGTCATCAAAGTGAGCCCTACAACTATCCCTAAGCAAGGCCCAAGAGGGCAGCTCGCAACCAACCAAATACAAGCCTATAATGGGCTCAATACATGCAATGTGTAGAACCTAAACGGTGGTTTAATGGGGGAAACAAGAGATAAACCACAAGGTATGCCCATGGTAAGGCCACTACATATAAATACTGGCGGGCCTAATGGGCAGCCACAATATGAACAACAAGGCAACCCATGGTGTGAGCATCATTTATTCACTAAAGAAGATCCACAGTTAAGTTGGATTGTAAATAAAATCACTATGGGCTCCACAAATCTAGCATATATATGACTAGGTGGGATCCACTCAAATCTACCCCTAATGGACCCTGCATGCTCCTATATAGGTGGCCTATAGTCGAAAGGCCCACTCATAGCGAGCCATGTGGGCACATAAAGAGTCCAAGATGGGTGCCAGTCATAGCCTCTGATTACAAGCCAAACATGCTCATAACAGCCTATAAAGGTGCAATATGTGGAGTTCACCGACAATCATGATGGGTCCCCTAAGTATCTCAGCCTAAAGGCATATGTTACGATCAATCATCACCCCACAACATGCATACAAATGATGCGTGTGGGCATGATGTCATTATACTAAGCATGTTTTTAGTGTGTCCTATCAGGATAAGTACACTAGCATGTTATCAAACATATTAGGCAATAATTGGCCTTATTCGACACATCATATACAGAGAGTGGGAACTGAATGACATGCCCCACTAGAAATATAATAGTCTATGTGGTGTGGCCCACGTTAGACTAACATCAGTTCCTCATGTAGACTGCAAGTCATGAATAAAAAAATTATATATAATAAGGCAGGGTCCACTGGGAGTGACCCAGATGGACACTCACATGTACAACATGTGTGTCACTAGGCTACCAATCCATTTGGGCACATAGCCCACTAATGATGTCCCAAAATAATCAAATTATCAATGACATAACTATAATTACTTTAGTAGAATGATCTATACTGTCTGATCATTGCTAACATAAATCAATGGTTACAGATCATTGGTTAGTCATTAGGATGTGATCCTATGCTCATAGCCCATCTAAGTCTTGGGATTTCATAAGTTCAGGCAAAGTATATGCTTAAACGGATTTAATAAAACCATAGCTTCAACATTCACACACCAACTAATTTAAGGAGTTGAATCCAAGATGCCAAACATTACCAAAGACCTAAGGGATCTCGATTCCAGAGATTACCATGTCTAAGGGATCCTAAAACTAAGGATTCCCAAGTCTAAGGGATCCCAAAACTAAGAAATCCCAAGTGCAAGAGGTTTTTACCCTTACATTACCCTATGGTGCGGCACACCTAAGATCTGGATCAACCTAAGTTTTAGGCCCATAGCCTAACATGATCTGACAAGACAGATAAACAGAGTGTTGGGGCATAAAAAATGATTAAGAAGAGAAAGGCATGAAAGGGGAGAGCGAGTTGTGTGGGTCCTGAGTTGCACAGGTCTTGAGTTGCATAGGTCTGCACAACTTGCCCAAGTTGCGCTGGGACGCACGAGTTTCATCATGGAAAAAGGAACTAGTGATGCGAGGTGGGGTCCATGGCACAGGAATCGAGCGCTCACATGTGCGAATGCCTATAAATACCCCCTTACCCCTCTTTTGAAATTTCTGATAGATGATCAAGCTATTTTGAATATTTCTAAGTGAACCCAGTAGGGGAAACCCGCACAACTTGTCTCCCTTGGAGATTTGATAAAGAAGCACTGGAATGCTGTCAAAAAATTTATATTTTGATTACATTTGACTTTATGTATTCTTTTCTTTATTAAAAGATCCTATCTTGGAATCATAGGATTAAGAGGATGTAATGAACTCAAAATACATGAAATTGATAAATATTCTTTGTGTTCTATCTTTGTCGATGTTAAATAATAAACTCTCCCGAGTCAAATGCATTTCGTTTCTGGTCGAAATAAAATGGCGACTCTGCTGGGGATTTTTCTTATTTAATGTAGATTTAAGGATGACTTAGGGGATTTTATCATTGTTTGGTGTCTTATAAGATGCCAAAATGGCGACTCTTAGTGGAAACATCCTCCCTTTCATCTCCAAAATAGAATCCATTTATAGATAAGCACCAACTGAAATTGTATGTGATCTCTGACATGAGCGTACACATTCAAATTATAGTAGAAGAATGGGTGACCATTATCCTCTGGAATGAATGGGTAAAGCTACGATGGTCACATTACGTTCTGAAAAGAGGGAAAGAGCCCTTACAGACAGAACGCAGAGGTAATAAGGAAAGAGATACACAAAGAAGTTCATGACAGTATCAGAGAAAAAGGGAAAGATAAGGTGGAAGGGGTGGCCTACGATGTGGTTAGTCATTTAAAAGGCATACCAGCTCGGCTAAGCGTATATGATGCATTGTGATTATCTGAAGATTCTAAAAACAGTCTAATACAGGCCCTATCTGATAATAACCTGAGGAAAGCATTGCTTACAGAGATGGAACACGACGAACAAAACAATTGTATGTCTGTCGTTTCTTTCTCTGATGAAGACTTAATATGTGGTGAAGATCATAATAGACCATTAATGGTTGAAGGCCATGTTGGTAGTAAACAAATAAAATGGATAATGCTAGATAATGGGTCTGTAGTGAATTTACTGCCATTGATGATGCTAAGTGAGTTCGAATATCGCCACTCTCATCTGTGCCCCAGTGGGATGATGATACAAGGGTTCAACCAAGATGGACAAAGAGCGCTCGGCAAAATCACGTTGACATTGGAAATCGGGGAACTGATAACGGATGTTGTTTGTCATGTTATCGATGTAGTAACAACATATAATCTCCTTTTAGGAAAACCTTGGATGCATCAATATGGCATCGTGACGTCCACCCTTTACCAATGCTTCAAGTATTATAAAGACGGGATTCAGTGTAAGGTGATGGCTGATGCAAAACCATATACGGAGGCAGAATCTTTCTTTGTTGATGCCGGTTATTATGATGAATTCGCCACAGGAAATAATGAGAGAAGCAATAATAATGAAATGATGAAAGATAACACTATCACAACACAAAATAGAATTGCAAAGATAGTGATGTCAGAGAAAGAGAAGGTGAAACAAAAATTCTATTTTTTACCAAAATATCTGAGACGGCCAGGACAACCTCCTTTGACAGTATGATCACCCGAGCAATTAGAAATGTTGTAGGCAAATTATACAATGCCTCTACCGCAAGTTGAAAGGAAGTAACCATTCTTAGTAATGCCTAAAAGGTTCCATGTTTAGGCCAATAAGAAGAACCCTGAACCTATCGACTTCTACATAGCGTCAGAGGGGGAGATAGAAACAAAGAGAGATAATAAGATGAAATCTGTAAAGTTAACACCCGAAGATTTGAAAAGGTACAGCTCCACTAGCAAAAGAATAATAAAGAATATGGGCTTTAATTGCGAAGAGCCAGTCGATTTGAACAGTGGAAAAGGTATTTTAATCCCAGTTGGGGTTGATGAGAAGAAACAGGAAAGATTTTGCGAGTTGGGAGGAGAGTCCTCAGTAAACACAATCACCATAGGGGTGACAGAAGAAGAGGAAATTGGAATGATTAAACATCCCGAAGTGGCTCCTAAGCAAAAAGAAGATGGGGGGCAATTGATGATTGATAGCTTACGAGAAATAAACATAGGGACAAAAGAAGAACCCCAGAACAAATTCATAAGTGCTGGACTTTCTGAGAAGGAGGCCAATCGATATGTGAGACTTTTAAAAGAGAATAAAGATGTATTTGCCTGGACATATGCTAAAATGCCAGGGCTAGAACCATTAGTGGTAGTGCATCGGTTAAATATTTCTAAAGACAAGAGGCCGATTAAGCAAGCGCAATGGAGATTCCATTCGGAGTTATTTCCTCTGATTGAAGAAGAAGTGGGAAAACTCATCAACGTTAGGTTCATCAGGGAAGTCAAGTATCCCAAGTGGATATCGAATATTGTCCAGTGAAAAGGAAGAGTGGACAAGTCAGAGTATGTATCAACTTCATGAACTTGAATGAAGCATGTCCCAAGGATGACTTCCCACTACCGATTACAGAGCTGCTAATTGATAGTACAACAAAATATGCTATCATGTCCTTTGTGGATGGTTACGCGGGATATAATTAAATAAGAATGGCTCCTGAAGATGAGGAGGCTACAACGTTTAGAACCTCGTTGGGAATTTATTGTTACAAAGTTATGCCGTTTGGTCTAAAAAATGTTGGTGCAACATATCAGAGAGTGATGCAAAACATATTCTAAGATATGATGCACAAACATGTTGAACATTATGTAGATGACTTGGTGGTTCGATCAAACGACCATGAAGAACATTGTGAACATCTAATTTCAGTATTCCACCATCTCAGAAAGAAGCAACTGAAGATGAATCCGTCTAAATGTGCATTCGGCATTTCGTCAGGGAAGTTTCTTGGCTTTGTCGTTAGACATCGAGGAATTGAAATCGACCCAGGAAAGATCAGAGCGATACAGGAAATGCCACCCCTAAAAACACTGAAGGAATTAAAAATTTCACAAGGAAAGTTGGCATACATTCGTTGTTTCATTTCAAACCTTGCAGGAAGGTGTCAACCATTTTTTCATCTAATGAAGAAAGGAGCAAAATTTGCATGGGACTAGTCATGTCAAAATGTATTCGATTCAATCAAAGAGTTGTTGAAACATCCCCTAGTATTGGCAGGGCCTGTGAAAGTTAAACCCCTTATTCTTTATATTTCTGCATCAGAAAATTCATTAGGGGCTTTGCTAGCACAAACGAACGAGCAAGGGAATGAAATCTCGCTATATTAACTAAGCAGAACTTTAGTGAGAGCTGAATGCAATTAAGACATTATTGTCTCTCCCACGATATAATTCTGATTTCATGAGTGGATCCATTGAAATTCTTGATGACAAGGCCGATGCTATCAGAGAGATTGGCCAAGTGGATGCTTTTACTGTTAGAATATGCGATCACATATGAACCAACAAGTGCAATAAAAGGACAAGTAATGGCAGATTTCTTGACAGCCCATCTCATGTCGGATAGCGAAATGATATGAACAAGTAATGATGACAGAATTATGCAGCCTATGGCAGATGTATTTTAATGGTGCTTCCATGACTTTAGGAACCGGTGCTGGGGTAATATTTATTAGTCCACAAGGTGATCTATTGCCATATTCTTTCACATTAGGCGCAATATGCACCAATAATGAGGTTGAGTATCAGGCCCTCATTATAGGGATGGAAATTGCCCAAGAAATGAAGATAAGGGTATTGCAAATTTTTGGTGATTCTAAGTTGGTAATAAACCAGCTCACGACAGAATTTGAAGTAAGGAAGCAAGAACTCCTTCCATATCATCGCCGCACACAACGTCTTTTAGGGCAATTTCAAGATGTTGAAGTCAAACACATACACAAGTCAAAAAATGCAAGGGCATATGCTTTGGTTAGTCTGGCTACAACCTTAGCTTGTTCTAATTGGAGTCCTCTACAAGTAACAATTGAAGAAAGAAGGTTCTTACCGCATATTGACAATGTCAAGATTACTGAGGTACTTCCCGTATCATGTTTAGAGATCACGATTGATGATTGGCGTCAACGTTTTGTGGATTATCTCAAATATGATATCCTACTGGAGGATCCCATAAAAAATATGCAAATAAGGCAAATAGCAATGAAATTCATTATGTGTAATGGGGAAATTTATAAGAAATCTTAAATTAGGTACTGTTGCAATGTTTAGATATAAAGGAGGCGAGTCAAATATTGGGTGAAGCACATTTAGGAGAATGTGGAGCTCATCAGGTTGGTAGAAATTTGTTTCATCGAATACGTCGAATGGAGTATTACTGGCCTACAATGTTCAAGGATGCAATTGATTATGCATGACGATGTCATGAATGCCAAATACATGGTGATATAATACATGACCTCCTGAAGATTTGCATCAATCAGTGGCTTCTTGGCCCTTTGCAGCTTGGCGACTTGATGTTATCAGTCCCATAAATCCATCGTCATCCAGAGGGAAACGGTATATCTTGGCAGCGGCGGATTACTTTTCCAAGTGGACTGAAGCTATTGCATTGAGAAGTTTTAAAGAGAAGGACATCGTGAATTTCATACGACATGCAATAATATACCGTTACGGTATTCTGAAAAAGAATATCACTGATAATGGGACGCCATTTAAGAATAAGAGAATGGAAAAATTATGGCGGAAATATGATATTCGGCATTCGTTCTCGACACCCTATTATCCACCAGTTAATGGATTAGTCGAAGCTTTTAACAAAACAATTGTAAAAATATTGAAGAAAACTATTGCAGGGAACAAACATGATTGGGACGAGAAGTTGTAAGAAGCTTTGTGGGCTTATCGAACTACCCACCGTACTGCCATGAAAGCCACACCATACTCTCTAGTCTATGGGGTTGAAGCTATTATCTCTATAGAGATGCAAGTTGCCTCACTCAGAGTGGCAGTACATCAGTCAATGACAGATGATGAGAACGCTAAGATTAGGTTGGCTGAATTAGATCTGATGGATGAAAAGTGGTTAACAGCTGAGCAGCGATTACAGTTGTATCAAGCAAGAATCTCCGCCGCTTTTGATAAAAGGGTTAAGCATCGTTCTTTTAAAAAGGGTGATATGGTATTAATGCTAAAAAGACCGATAATGGTCACTTACAAAATAGGAGGCAAATTTGACCCTAAATGGGATGGCCCGTATATAATATATGAAGTATATTCTAATGGGGCATATCAGGTAGTGGATCAAGACGGACGTGATATAAGTATACCAGTGAACACCCGTTTCTTAAAGATATACCGTCCATGAATACGTGTATAGTTTTGATTCAGAAGACTTACAACTTGACTCTATAATTCTTCTCAATCAAAAGGGGGCAGGAAAGAGTGCAATAAAGATGGATCTCTATATTCCTTTTTAGTGTTGTATTCTCTTTCTCTGAATATTAATGAAATGCAGACTCTCGAGGTGTATTAAAAGCATCAGCCATACCACATCAGCCATACCGTCAGGTGAAAAGCACCAAATATATATATGTTGCCACTCACCAAAATGCCAATAATAACACCGATGATTATCGCCAATGATTATCACGAGAATAGGTCACTGGATGGAAAAGCTAAATGCAAAGATCACAACAGGCTATAGTAGCAATGACGATCTGTCATGCATGATAGCAAAGAAGCGTTTCTATAAAATTGAACTATTACTACTATGCGACCAAATCAAGACCAAGCATCGATGATAAGTGCCAAAAGTCGATGGATATCGCCATAATTTCCAGATTAGCAGTAATCGCTCGTACAAGGCTATCTTATCAAAATTGCTATCTTCACCAAGCTGATATTATCTTAAATATAATATGAATATTGGCAGAATATTATTAGCAATGTTGAAATATCAATTATTGATTTATATGTCTAACCACATATAAATTCGATGACAGCGATGGCAGCTTATTATTTAAGGCAGCTTGGACAAGCCTTATATGGCCAACCATACATAAGACTTATCATCGTCGACAACATATGTATACCATTCAGGCAGCAGTGGAGTCTTTGGCCTTAAAAAGCCCATAAATAGCTTCATATGCACCCATGCAGGCAATTGACGAAGCAGCTATGTAAGAACAATGTCCTTTGTACAGTTTCAGGTAGCATCATGAGGATGGTCAGAGAGCGCCCTATGAATGGGTCTGACCTTGTAGGCGAAGGAAAAGTGAGTTTCCGAAGCAGGATGACTCTCCAGATCCCTGGTTTGATTTCAGTAGTAACGCATGGGGGCAAGTCTCTGAAGTAAGAGACCCTCTACTGATGGACTGGCAACCTTGGATTTGGTACCCCAACAGTAGCCTTGTGCACCCTGTGAACTCTAAAGAGTTACTGTGGCCAACCCTGTGTGTAAATCCTATCGAGTCCACAACCTTGGTAGCTTCACTGGGCCTCTCTGATGGATCACGGTTTGTGGACTCCTCGGCCGCGATAAGCCTCGTGAACTCTAGAGAGTTACAGTGGCCATTCACGTAAGACCAACTCCAACTACTTGTGAGTTTAAACTGTGGTTGCTTCAACTACTTATGAGCCTAAACTGTGTGTAACTAATTGGAATTGAAACTTAGTCTTGCCCATTCTGAATATCATTTAGGCAATGTTGTTCTAACCATTATTATAACTTATCATTCAAGCTCCACATATCTATCAAGTATGCTTATGAGAATTGCTCAAGTTCAAAATGATGCAATGATAAGATAAATATATACCACACGAAGATTTGACATTAAGATAGGTAAGTTTCATATCAGTTAAAAAAAGAAAAGAAGAGAGTCATATTTTCTATTCAAAATGTACTCCTACTAAACTTAACCAAATGTATTTACTGTTGTTATATTCTGAAGAGGATAAGCTTTCAATGATGATATGCTTGTTCTTTCGAACAGAATGACGACGTCTGTCTGTCTCTTGTCTTCTTGACGTCTCAGGAATAATGTCTTTCACAACTTGCAAAGGAGGAGGAGGGTGAAATTGCACAAAATTATCATCTTCTTCTGAAAAATTTGGAGATTCATGGGTACTTTGTAGAGATACTCCAAAAGCTATCCAACCTTCAAGAGTATCGGCTAATGGTGTTTCATAAGAAGTGTGCTCCGAGGAAATCATTGCACAGAATTGACCAGAACAGGGGGAATGGTTAGTCTCCCTGTAATAGTTGATGCCTTGGTTTTCTTGATAACTCCTTAGTCGAGGTAGAGGAATGAATATGGCATGGTCAGCTGAATGATATCTGCACACCAAATAGTATTGGTGGACCCACCAACGCATCCAGGGATAGGAAGAGTGAATTGGGTATTCTTGACCTGAGAATATAAAGCAAGATCCAGTGTTAACACTCAAGAGTTGCCTCCACATCAAAGCCCAGTTATACGGTCTGATGCCACAGTTCCTCATAGATCTGGTAACAATATCACAAGTCACCAGCACAATTTGGTCAAACCTGAACTAATGGGCAAATCTGCTTGGATAATAGGGTTCACGCCAAAACATGTTGCCTTCTCTTAAGGGAAGAGTACCAGATCTGATGGAAACAATGAATGAGTGCTCACCATGAGAGATGGAGTCATTATCAACAACTTTTATGCCTTCTGGATGAATAGTGAAAAGAAAATGATGAAAGTCAACTGGATCACCGTCTTCTATTTTATGAGTAACCCAACCACTTGATTTTTCAACCATTTTCCTCTGTTCGTAGTGTTGAAGAGGGAGCCGATGAGGATCTGAATATGCTTTTGGTGGGTCATTAAATGTGAGACCTGACCCGAGTTCGCATGTGTGCATGTGTGTGTGTGAGTATGCATCTCGTGTATTTTGGTCCCGCGGTCCTACTGATCAAATTTCGGCGACCCGCGACTTTCGGATAGTGATTGCGGTCACCCTTGAGTTTGGTCACGTAGACCCGACTCGGATTGACCCAAGACCTATGCCATTGCGACCGCATCGTCGCCGTGGTTCTAGCGCCGCATCTCATGCATAAATCCGGCGTGTCCATCGAAAGTTATGGGCCGCACATTATTTGGACCGTTGATTGCATTTTTGGTGGGACCCACCTGATTGCACATTTCCCCATGTGCACTATTCCCCATGTAAGCCACCTTTAGCCTAGCAATGATGGCTTCTTTTCTCAAGAAAACCATGATGAGATTAGCTTCTCTAGGCAATGATGAGCCACCCTATCCCATGAGCAATGATTATTTCTCTTTTCAAAAATTCATCTTTTTCTAAGAAAGCAATCATTTCAACCTTAGAAACTCTCTCATCTCCCTCTCTCTTTCTTCATTTCTCTCTTCTCCTCTTTGCAAATGTCCTCCATTGCTGAATTTTTCCAGCCCTCTATCCTCTTCTTCTCCCCTAGATCTAACCATCAAAGATCCATCATCACCATTGAACCTCCTTCCTTGAAGCTTAAGGAGCATGGTGGTTGAAGAATCTTGAAGATCTAACAAGTGGGTGAGCATGTAGGATAGATTGCATGATTCTTATTGTCATAGATCTTTTGTTGCTTCATATGGAGAGTGTAGGACTCACTACATCAATGGTGAAGGTCCACCACTCCTTGGATAAGGTCTTTTTAGCCATCACTTGCATGCATGTGATCTTGATGGGGCCATTCTCCATGGACCCCATCTTGATGAGATTTCCTTTATTCCTCTCTTCTCCACTTTCTATGGTTTGGATGTAATGATTATGTGGCCCACCTGATGTGCATTGCAACCAGAATTTTTAAATTTTGGGACATCCAGGCCCAAGTTGTTGGACACCCAGGCCCAACTGTGTTGCCTAGTTTTGCTGCTTGATTTGGAAAGCCTTTGGGCCTGATTTTATGGATTTTCTTGGGGAGGTGCTGGGCCTAGGAGTTGTGTGACACATCAGGGTGGACCCCACCTTATGGAATCTATGATTTATTTCCCATTTATTAAATTTTTGGGCTGATCTAGACAGCAACATGTTGCTGTCCAGATTGCTGGAATTTTTTTTATGCTGTAATGTATGTGTTGTAGGCCTTATTTGTGGTCCCATTTTTCCTAATTTCTTAGACTTCTCTTTGAGGTATGGACCCCACCTAAAAGTATGCTAAACCTCAGCTTCAAATGTCCCTATTTGATCACCCAAAAGGGTGGGCCAAGGAGGGTGGACGGTCCAGATTTTTCTGGACTGTCCAGCTACACTGTTTGCTGGAAACTCATAAATATCAGCCTGATTTTGAAATGCTGGGCCACCTTTGTGGACCCCACCTTAATGTATACTTGTATAGGAAGGTTGGCCTTGTATTTTTCCAAACTTACATAGACCTGGGCCCACTCAAATGGGGTGCTAAAGTCAGGGACAGCAGCATTGCTGCAGCAGGAAAATAAAAATCTGGACCTTGCTGTCCATAAATTACATGAGTTAAATAAAATATTTTTACTATCCCAAAAATCCTAAATTTTTGTAGGGAGGTGTCCCACCCATAGTAGGACCTATCCACAAAATTTCAGGGCCAAGGAATCCTATTTGGGCATCCAAAAGGGTGGGCCAACATACTGGACTGCCAGAAATTTCTGCTGTGCAGTCCAGCAGCATAGTCCCATAAAAATAATATTAAAAAAATAATTTCTAAGAAGGTAGGCCATATTTCTGGATGCCAACTTGTTTTAGGCTTGATGAGGGACCTTGGGTCCAAATTTCAGGAATTTTGGAGCCCAGAACCCACCCATTGGATGGCCCAAATTCAGGACAGTTATATTCCAGCAATATTTCACCCTGGATAGATTGTATTCTTTAAATTAATTTAAATACTTCTGAGTATCCTAAAATTATGAAAATTTACAGAGAGGTGGTCCACCCATGGTGAGACTCACCTACAAATTTTTGGGGCCAATGGAGCCCTGTGTACACCGTGACAAGTGCTGGAATGGCTCACCACGTCCAGGTGTCCCGATTCACCAGATTTTCTTGATGGTCTGTTTTATTTAAATTAATTAAAATACTTCTGATGGTCCAAAAATCATAAAATTTTGAGGATTTGTGGTCCACCTATGGGAGGACCATCTTGTAAATTTTCATGGCCATCGGGCCCCTGTACTGATCATGGTGTGGCCTGCAAACTTGGGTCAGTTTTGGGCCAGATACTCAGGCCCGTAGGACTACCCATCACGGGACGCCCCTACCTTGGGCTGTTGCTGGGCCTGTATTCCAGCGGCATGGCCCACTTCCAATGTGTGTTGTGCATTCCCCTCTCATCTGGTGGGACCCACTGATATGTGTGGGTCACCATGGGCCAGTAACCCATCTGAATTACATAAATTTCTGGATTTCCAGCAGGCCCAGGAAGTGGGTGGGCTGGAATTCCAACAAGGGGCCCAAATTTGCTCCATAGTTGATTGTTTTGGAGCTGTTGTGGCCCACCAGATTTAAGGGAATGTTGCACACACTCCTTGCCTTATTTCCTTAGATATTTTTGGGCATAATTAGTGGCTCTTAAGGCTCACCTTTGTGGTGATGTTGTGGGTTAGCGTTAACCAGATTTTTGGTAGTTTATAGGCCCAATGGGCTGGAAACCTATTTCTTGAGCCCAAGATCGTGTAGGGCCTGACCTTATTGCTTCACGGACCCAATGATCCGTCTACAGGCTGACCGTGTGTATTTATTAGCCGTGATGCCCTCATAAAATGCTTAATTATGGGCTGACTTGTGGGGCCCATATAAATGTATATTGTGGAGGGCCTTGTTAAGTCTTTGGGTTGATGTGGCAAGGCCCACACTGTCAGTATAGGCCTTGCCTATGTGTATTCTTGGGTTTATGGGCTGCCCTCAAGCCCACCATAATGTATGAATTGGATGACTTTTGTTTTGGGCCATTTCTTTAGGGCCCATTATGTGATATAGTATATGCATGTTTGTGTTAGCAAGTAGGCCTTGTGGACTCAGTTCTTTTGGATAGGCCCATTGATCTTGAGCCTATACTCTCCTATCTATTGTGAGGGGCTTAGGGGCAATGATACACAAGAAGTCGGGCCCTTGGCTGCCCATTAAACTAACCCTGTACTTAGGCCAAAAGTGAGGCCCAACTCACTTGTGTTAAATGTGAAACTTGCCCATGTAAATGAATTACTGGGCTGCCCATGAAGCCCACCACAATATGTGGAATTATGACCTTTGTGGTTGGGCCCAAACCTTACTTGAGGGCCCACTATATGGCTTATGAGTTGGGCTTGGTGTATGGCCTACTAGTCCACACATTGCTTAGGCCTTAGATCTTTCATTATATGGATAGTGGTGAGCTACCTCTTGGAAACCAGTTGAGGTTGGATGTCCTCCTGGGTGATCCTAAGGTAAGCTCATAGGTTTCTCTATGGGTGGTTAAAGGCCCACCATAGACCTTAAGCTATTTATTTAAGGCTCAATGTGCATGTATGTAGAACCGACCTTAATGCACGTTTGGTCGCCGTCCAAGCCTTGGATCGCCCGATTGTGGAAGCACTCTCGCCTTGGGTTGCTGCTTGACTCACAATCCAGTAGCAAGCCCACTTGATCTTTTCATGTTATATACACACTCTCCATCCGGTGGGGTTTCCGGTGAGTATAGTTGGCCTTCATGAGATTATTTCCACATACTCAACTAATTTCTCGACCTTAAAGGCCCAGGAAGTCAAATGAGCCAAAAGTTTATCAAAGGGCCTTCGATGTACAATTTTATGGTTACAACTTTATTTGGTGGGGCTCACCATATTGAGAACTTGTGTACGTGTTACATGCTTATGCTCTCTTATAATCCTTGGGCTTAATCAGTGCATGCTTTTGGGTCACTTTTAGTGATCTTATGAGGACCACCATCTTAAGATCAGAATTTTGGGACATCTAGTGAGCCCAGATTGGGACATCCCAACTTGGCCCAACCATACATTGGGCCGACTTCCACCATTTTGATGGACTTGTGGGTTGAGGTAAGGATAGTATTGGGCCCTCGATTGCCTACTTAAATTGCTAATTATTGGGCTGATATAGTGGGGCCCATTTCATCCAAACTTAAACCTTTTTTGGGTCGTATATTGTATACGCGGGCTGCCCACCAAGTCCAACTTAATGCATGGATTCTATGGCCATTGGGAATGGGCCTTGGCCCATAATTCCCCTCTTAGAGCCATGTTGTTAAAAGTGGTATTATATCTTTTTATGGCCTATTATGAGGAATATATGTATGTGGTTACTTTTATTTTTATCTTAAATGTAGGCCTTGGGCCTTTTATCCATATAGTTCATGGTAGATATGCCTTTTTGGGGAATGGTGGTTAAATGTCCCCATTATGGACCCCTCTAGGTCCGGTTGTATTTAAAAGTGATTGGATACTTATCTTAGACAGTTGCTAAGCTCATTTCTATATTACTTAGACCCGTAGTTGTATGCTTAGTCTTATGGGCTACCCCAGGTAAATGGGCCCCCACTAGAGGTGGGATTCCTTATGGATATTGTCTAAGTACCTAGTCTTGGTTCCTTCTTGGATAGGAGGAATGTAATTTACTTTGTATATCGCCGCACGATGCGCCTAGACCCATCTTCATGACCCATGTGCATCATTGTATGCTTGGATGACACTGTGTGTGTGGTTATGATTGTGCCATTGGGCATTGCATGCTGTCTTCCCGAGGGACGTAATATTCCCTCTTGAGCATGTTGGATGCTTGGAATTGATGCATAGTTGATTGTGTGATTCATGTATCTGGCATTGCATAATATATGAGCATTATCACCCTTGCTTCATCAGGGTTGTAGCCTCCACAGATACATCGTGGATGGCCATGTTTGGACACCGGAAATGTTACTTGAGCATACTGGGTGCATAGGATGCCCATGGGTGAAATTCCCAAAACTTCCATGGTACCAAGGATCTGCTCCAACGCCGTGACCGGGTGGAATATATGAGCGCACGAGGGCCTTAGACCATTAGGCCGCGACTCCCACTGTCGTGTAGTCGGTTGGATAGGGGTGTGGCCTTACTCGCCTGATGTAAGAGGGCATTGCTAGGCCGAGTCCGACCGGCTCGTGAATGGGTCCGCTACCGTCAGGCCTTCCTGGTGATTGGTTGTCCAAAGGCGGGTAGTGAGGTCTCTTATGCTCGTTTGATGTGTGGGGTCTGTAGAGCGGCAGTCATCCAACAGTGTAATGGACCCCGTGATTTCCTTATGATTGGAAATATACTTAACATACGGTTTGGTTATGAGCACTGGCATTACTTGCATCGCATTTGTATTGGTTATGTAAGCCCCTTCATGCATTGCCTTGGTATGGCGTCCAGTACTCATTGCATCATATTTATGGTAAGCCTTGGTAAGGCTAGTGATATTCTCATTGAGCATGTCTCCTTCCTGTATCTCCTATTATTCTTCTGTGCACTATTATCACACACTTACACCACCCTCTAAGCTTCTATAAGCTTATGCACGATTGATGCGTGCGGGAGACTCTAGGTAGGCGCCAAAGTAGCAGAGTTTGGATTAGAGCTGAGCTTGAGGATCCAGTATTGCATCCTTCCTTTCTTTCTTCTATTATCTTATGTATGTCCTTTTGGACCTCATGTAAACTTGTAAAAGTTCAAATTCTTAGTGGATTTTGTGATAAGTGCCTTTTTTATTCTCAGATTTACTTGTTGTGATCTTGGGTATGCTCGTATTGGAAATGGTTATATTGTTATGGAAATCCTCCTTGTAGGATCCCAGGATCGAAACCTGCTTCAGGAGCCGAGAATGGGGTACTACGGAGGCTGTTGCGGCCAGAACCGGCCATCTGGTTCCTTGTGAATCCGGTTACCGAGTCTGGGGCGTGACAGGAGTTGGTATCAGAGCATAGCAAGTAATTTTGGAATAACTAGGGATAACATCACATATTTGCTGCAATCTTAGGACAAGTAGTGTCCCGAGTGCATTTTCCTCATTCCGTTTGAGCCTTCAAGGATTCTAATTCCCAGTTTCCATTACCTTTGTTCTTTCTGTAGACCATGTCGTCTAGTCGAGGTGCCCATGATTGTGACGCCCGTGGCCGTGGTGCCCATGGACATGGTTCTCTTTCTGCTCCGGCGGTCCGAGTGACTTTTTCTCCACCACCTGAGATTCCTGTTTCCCCTCTGGAGCCCATCGTACTTATTCCTCAGGCTCCCGCCGTACTTGTGCCTCCGCTAGAGGCTAGTGCTACCCCCGCTTATTTGACGATTCCTGTAGGAGCTGAGCATCTCCAGCAGTTGATGCAGGTCATCACTGATGTTCTTCAGACTCGTCAACCCGTTCCTGAGATGCCCGGTCAGGCGGAACAGGAGCGTGTGAGTCCCCTTTTGCGAGATTCGACTCTGCAGCGAGCTCCGTTAGTGATATTTCTACTTCAGGGCGAGGCCAAGTGGACTAGTTCGCAGAGGGATCGTGATCAGAGGAGAGGCCGGAAGAGGCAGGCCCCCTCCGGTAGCTCTCGGCAGCGTCGACAGCAGCAGAGGTGCGTAGCCTATCGAGCCGCCAGAGCATCAGCATCGCATGCAGCAGCTTCTTCTTCTAGGGCATTTACTGGCATTTGCTATGGATATGGGCAGACAGGGCATCAGAGGCGCGAGTGCCCTCTTCCCTTGCAGCAGCGACAGTGGCTCCCGCCACCGAGACCCCGACAGCAGCCGAGACTGCAGTGTAGACCTCCACAACAGCAGAGACCGCAGATGCAGAGGGGACAGACACCTCCCCAGCCACCTCAAACTTGATTTTGCGCGGCTTCGCAGGACCCTTAGTTATTAGGGGAGTCGTTATGGGTATTTTTCTTGTCTCCGTATGTATGTCATGTGTTTTGGTGCATCGTACCCCTTTTGTATCCAAGGGCTTTTGTTCGATCAGATTGCTATTAGAGTCTGCCGTAGAGGATTCTCGGTATCATTTTTTGGAAAGATCGCTGTGTTAGGCCGATGATATTATCGTGTTCCATTTTGGTTAGTGAGATGTTCTTGCCCGCTAAATAGTTTTGTATTGTCGATGTTGAGCTTGTTGGCTTGTTTTGTTGTCAAGCCAGTATTTTTTTTCCTAGCCACTAGTTTTGTGGCCGAGTGTGATGCTTGCCAGCGTGTTAAGGCCGATCATCTGAGACCCCTAGTCCCTTGCAGTTGTTGAGTGTTTCAGAATGAAAATGGGAGCACATATCGATGGATTTCATCGCAGGTTTACCGAGGACTCAGCACGGGCACGATACCATCTAAGTTATCGTTGATCGTCTGACGAAGTCGGCTCATTTCATTCTAGTGCGTGCTTCTTGGTCTATGGATCGGCTTGCAAGGTGTTTATTGAGGAGACAGTGAGACTGCATGGCTCCTTTTGAGGCATGTTATGGTAGACCGTGCAGATCTCCTAGTTGTTGGGCTGAGATTAAGGAGCGTTATCCCTATTTGTTTGATGATTGATTGCTTGTATTTCTTGCATTTCCTTCTTTTGATTGACGATTGATCTATATGAGGATGCTTATGCATTTTGTTGTCTCAGTTTTGTCAATTTCGAGGACGAAATTTCTTTGTTGGTGGGGAGGATTGTGAGACCTGACCCGAGTTCGCATGTGTGCATGTGTGTGTGTGAGTATGCATCTCGTGTATTTTGGTCCCGCGGTCCTACTGATCAAATTTCGGCGACCCGCGACTTTCGGATAGTGATTGCGGTCACCCTTGAGTTTGGTCACGTAGACCCGACTCGGATTGACCCAAGACCTATGCCATTGCGACCGCATCGTCGCCGTGGTTCTAGCGCCTCATCTCATGCATAAATCCGGCGTGTCCATCGAAAGTTATGGGCCGCACATTATTTGGACCGTTGATTGCATTTTTGGTGGGACCCACCTGATTGCACATTTCCCCATGTGCACTATTCCCCATGTAAGCCACCTTTAGCCTAGCAATGATGGCTTCTTTTCTCAAGAAAACCATGATGAGATTAGCTTCTCTAGGCAATGATGAGCCACCCTATCCCATGAGCAATGATTATTTCTCTTTTCAAAAATTCATCTTTTTCTAAGAAAGCAATCATTTCAACCTTAGAAACTCTCTCATCTCCCTCTCTCTTTCTTCATTTCTCTCTTCTCCTCTTTGCAAATGTCCTCCATTGCTGAATTTTTCCAGCCCTCTATCCTCTTCTTCTCCCCTAGATCTAACCATCAAAGATCCATCATCACCATTGAACCTCCTTCCTTGAAGCTTAAGGAGCATGATGGTTGAAGAATCTTGAAGATCTAACAAGTGGGTGAGCATGTAGGATAGATTGCATGATTCTTATTGTCATAGATCTTTTGTTGCTTCATATGGAGAGTGTAGGACTCACTACATCAATGGTGAAGGTCCACCACTCCTTGGATAAGGTCTTTTTAGCCATCACTTGCATGCATGTGATCTTGATGGGGCCATTCTCCATGGACCCCATCTTGATGAGATTTCCTTTATTCCTCTCTTCTCCACTTTCTATGGTTTGGATGTAATGATTATGTGGCCCACCTGATGTACCATGCAACCAGAATTTTTAAATTTTGGGACATCCAGGCCCAAGTTGTTGGACACCCAGGCCCAACTGTGTTGCCTAGTTTTGCTGCTTGATTTGGAAAGCCTTTGGGCCTGATTTTATGGATTTTCTTGGGGAGGTGCTGGGCCTAGGAGTTGTGTGACACATCAGGGTGGACCCCACCTTATGGAATCTATGATTTATTTCCCATTTATTAAATTTTTGGGCTGATCTAGACAGCAACATGTTGCTGTCCAGATTGCTGGAATTTTTTTTATGCTGTAATGTATGTGTTGTAGGCCTTGTTTGTGGTCCCATTTTTCCTGATTTCTTAGACTTCTCTTTGAGGTATGGACCCCACCTAAAAGTATGCTAAACCTCAGCTTCAAATGTCCCTATTTGATCACCCAAAAGGGTGGGCCAAGGAGGGTGGACGGTCCAGATTTTTCTGGACTGTCCAGCTACACTGTTTGCTGGAAACTCATAAATATCAGCCTGATTTTGAAATGCTGGGCCACCTTTGTGGACCCCACCTTAATGTATACTTGTATAGGAAGGTTGGCCTTGTATTTTTCCAAACTTACATAGACCTGGGCCCACTCAAATGGGGTGCTAAAGTCAGGGACAGCAGCATTGCTGCAGCAGGAAAATAAAAATCTGGACCTTGCTGTCCATAAATTGCATGAGTTAAATAAAATATTTTTACTATCCCAAAAATCCTAAATTTTTGTAGGGAGGTGTCCCACCCATAGTAGGACCTATCCACAAAATTTCAGGGCCAAGGAATCCTATTTGGGCATCCAAAAGGGTGGGCCAACATACTGGACTGCCAGAAATTTCTGCTGTGCAGTCCAGCAGCATAGTCCCATAAAAATAATATTAAAAAAATAATTTCTAAGAAGGTAGGCCATATTTCTGGATGCCAACTTGTTTTAGGCTTGATGAGGGACCTTGGGTCCAAATTTCAGGAATTTTGGAGCCCAGAACCCACCCATTGGATGGCCCAAATTCAGGACAGTTATATTCCAGCAATATTTCACCCTGGATAGATTGTATTCTTTAAATTAATTTAAATACTTCTGAGTATCCTAAAATTATGAAAATTTACAGAGAGGTGGTCCACCCATGGTGAGACTCACCTACAAATTTTTGGGGCCAATGGAGTCCTGTGTACACCGTGACAAGTGCTGGAATGGCTCACCACGTCCAGGTGTCCCGATTCACCAGATTTTCTTGATGTTCTGTTTTATTTAAATTAATTAAAATACTTCTGATGGTCCAAAAATCATAAAATTTTGAGGATTTGTGGTCCACCTATGGGAGGACCATCTTGTAAATTTTCATGGCCATCGGGCCCCTGTACTGATCATGGTGTGGCCTGCAAACTTGGGTCAGTTTTGGGCCAGATACTCAGGCCCGTAGGACTACCCATCACGGGACGCCCCTACCTTGGGCTGTTGCTGGGCCTGTATTCCAGCGGCATGGCCCACTTCCAATGTGTGTTGTGCATTCCCCTCTCATCTGGTGGGACCCACTGATATGTGTGGGTCACCATGGGCCAGTAACCCATCTGAATTACATAAATTTCTGGATTTCCAGCAGGCCCAGGAAGTGGGTGGGCTGGAATTCCAACAAGGGGCCCAAATTTGCTCCATAGTTGATTGTTTTGGAGCTGTTGTGGCCCACCAGATTTAAGGGAATGTTGCACACACTCCTTGCCTTATTTCCTTAGATATTTTTGGGCATAATTAGTGGCTCTTAAGGCTCACCTTTGTGGTGATGTTGTGGGTTAGCGTTAACCAGATTTTTGGTAGTTTATAGGCCCAATGGGCTGGAAACCTATTTCTTGAGCCCAAGATCGTGTAGGGCCTGACCTTATTGCTTCACGGACCCAATGATCCGTCTACAGGCTGACCATGTGTATTTATTAGCCGTGATGCCCTCATAAAATGCTTAATTATGGGCTGACTTGTGGGGCCCATATAAATGTATATTGTGGAGGGCCTTGTTAAGTCTTTGGGTTGATGTGGCAAGGCCCACACTGTCAGTATAGGCCTTGCCTATGTGTATTCTTGGGTTTATGGGCTGCCCTCAAGCCCACCATAATGTATGAATTGGATGACTTTTGTTTTGGGCCATTTCTTTAGGGCCCATTATGTGATATAGTATATGCATGTTTGTGTTAGCAAGTAGGCCTTGTGGACTCAGTTCTTTTGGATAGGCCCATTGATCTTGAGCCTATACTCTCCTATCTATTGTGAGGGGCTTAGGGGCAATGATACACAAGAAGTCGGGCCCTTGGCTGCCCATTAAACTAACCCTGTACTTAGGCCAAAAGTGAGGCCCAACTCACTTGTGTTAAATGTGAAACTTGCCCATGTAAATGAATTACTGGGCTGCCCATGAAGCCCACCACAATATGTGGAATTATGACCTTTGTGGTTGGGCCCAAACCTTACTTGAGGGCCCACTATATGGCTTATGAGTTGGGCTTGGTGTATGGCCTACTAGTCCACACATTGCTTAGGCCTTAGATCTTTCATTATATGGATAGTGGTGAGCTACCTCTTGGAAACCAGTTGAGGTTGGATGTCCTCCTGGGTGATCCTAAGGTAAGCTCATAGGTTTCTCTATGGGTGGTTAAAGGCCCACCATAGACCTTAAGCTATTTATTTAAGGCTCAATGTGCATGTATGTAGAACCGACCTTAATGCATGTTTGGTCTAGGCCGTCCAAGCCTTGGATCGCCCGATTGTGGAAGCACTCTCTGCCTTGGGTTGCTGTTGGACTCACAATCCAGTAGCAGGCCCACTTGATCTTTTCATGTTATATACACACTCTCCATCTGGTGGGGTTTCCCGGTGAGTATAGTTGGCCTTCATGAGATTATTTCCACATACTCAACTAATTTCTGGACCTTAGCAGGCCCAGGAAGTCAAATGAGCCAAAAGTTTATCAAAGGGCCTTCGATGTACAATTTTATGGTTACAACTTTATTTGGCTGTGGGGCTCACCATATTGAGAACTTGTGTACGTGTTACATGCTTATGCTCTCTTATAATCCTTGGGCTTAATCAGTGCATTCTTTTGGGTCACTTTTAGTGATCTTATGAGGACCACCATCTTAAGATCAGAATTTTGGGACATCTAGTGAGCCCAGATTGGGCAGGGACATCCCAGCTTGGCCCAACCATACATTGGGCCGACTTCCACCATTTTGATGGACTTGTGGGCTGAGGTAAGGATAGTATTGGGCCCTCGGTTGCCTACTTAAATTGCTAATTATTGGGCTGATATAGTGGGGCCCATTTCATCCAAACTTAAACCTTTTTTTGGGTCGTATATTGTATACGCGGGCTGCCCACCAAGTCCAACTTAATGCATGGATTCTATGGCCATTGGGAATTGGGCCTTGGGCCTTAATTCCCCTCTTAGAGCCATGTTGTTAAAAGTGGTATTATATCTTTTTATGGCCTATTATGAGGAATATATGTATGTGGTTACTTTTATTTTTATCTTAAATGTAGGCCTTGGGCCTTTTATCCATATAGTTCATGGTAGATATGCCTTTTTGGGGAATGGTGGTTAAATGTCCCCATTATGGACCCCTCTAGGTCTGGTTGTATTTAAAAGTGATTGGATACTTATCTTAGACAGTTGCTAGGCTCATTTTCTGTATTACTTAGACCCGTAGTTGTCTTATGGGCTACCCCTTGTAAATGGGCCCCCACTAGAGGTGGGATTCCTTATGGATATTGTCTAAGTACCTAGTCTTGGTTCCTTCTTGGATAGGAGGAATGTAATTTACTTTGTATATCGCCGCACGATGCGCCTAGACCCATCTTCATGACCCATGTGCATCATTGTATGCTTGGATGACACTGTGTGTGTGGTTATGATTGTGCCATTGGGCATTGCATGCTGTCTTCCCGAGGGACGTAATATTCCCTCTTGAGCATGTTGGATGCTTGGAATTGATGCATAGTTGATTGTGTGATTCATGCATCTGGCATTGCATAATATGAGCATTATCACCCTTGCTTCATCAGGGTTGTAGCCTCCACAGATACATCGTGGATGGCCATGTTTGGACACCGGAAATGTTACTTGAGCATACTGGGTGCATAGGATGCCCATGGGTGAAATTCCCAAAACTTCCATGGTACCAAGGATCTGCTCCAACGCCGTGACCGGGTGGAATATATGAGCGCACGAGGGCCTTAGACCATTAGGCCGCGACTCCCACTGTCGTGTAGTCGGTTGGATAGGGGTGTGGCCTTACTCGCCTGATGTAAGAGGGCATTGCTAGGCTGAGTCTGACCAGCTCGTGAATGGGTCCGCTACCGTCAGGCCTTGCTGGTGATTGGTTGTCCACAGGCGGGTAGTGAGGTCTCTTATGCTCGTTTGACTGTGCGGGTCTGTAGTCATCCAGCAGTGTAATGGACCCCGGTGATTTCCTTATGATTGGAAATATACTTGACATACGGTTTGGTTATTAGCACTGGCATTACTTGCATCGCATTTGTATTGGTTATGTAAGCCCCTTCATGCATTGCCTTGGTATGGCGTCCAGTACTCATTGAATCATATTTATGGTAAGCCTTGGTAAGGCTAGTGATATTCTCATTGAGCATGTCTCCTTCCTGTATCTCCTATTATTCTTCTGTGCACTATTATCACACACTTACACCACCCTCTAAGCTTCTATAAGCTTATGCACGATTGATGCGTGCAGGAGACTCTAGGTAGGCGCCAAAGTGGCAGAGTTTGGATTAGAGCTGAGCTTGAGGATCCAGTATTGCATCCTTCCTTTCTTTCTTCTATTATCTTATGTATGTCCTTTTGGACCTCATGTAAACTTGTAAAAGTTCAAATTCTTAGTGAATTTTGTGATAAGTGCCTTTTTTATTCTCAGATTTACTTGTTGTGATCTTGGGTATGCTCGTATTGGAAATGGTTATATTGTTATGGAAATCCTCCTTGTAGGATCCCAGGATCGGAACCTGCTTCAGGAGCCGAGAATGGGGTACTACGGAGGCTGTTGCGGCCAGAACCGGCCATCTGGTTCCTTGTGAATCCGGTTACCGAGTCTGGGGCGTGACATTAAAAGTCCATGGGAAGTATACTCCTAACTAACCTACAAAGAAATGCCAAGGAGCATATGTCGGGAAAGGTTGGAGTGATGAATCTATGGGCCCGGAAATTATATCACCAAAGCATGATATAAGGAACATAGAACTGAAGGAGCTAATGAATGCTTTTGACCTTCATCCATAGCGCCAACAACTATGAAAAGGGATGGTCTGATGACTTATTTTGAACCAGGGAATATCACCAAGCTTAACCAATAAGCTACGAAGCAGCTAATTCACAAGAGTGACTGTATTCGGTAGGGCTTGTAATATTCTCACGAATGGTTTTAAGATTCTAATTGTTATAGCTTGCAAAGTTGTCAAGGTAAAATAATGAGGTTATTTTAGAAGAAAGATGAATATTTAAAGAGAAAAAGAATTAAGAGAAGAGAAGTGTACCATAGTTGGTGAGAGAAATGAGCCAACTATTCAAGAGGAGTGATGCGTTCAGGATGAGAAAAATTAACCAATTCACTAAAAAGTTCCAGAGTAGTTTTCGAAATCTTAGATTTACTGTTTTTTACAGAAGCACGAGATAATTCTTCATTTGAAAGATTATAAATATCAAGGATATCACTCTTGATAAGAAGACCTGCTATACAACAAAGATCCCATAAGGTGATACTCATCTCAACCAGAGGAAGATGGAATGAGTTAGTTATGGGAGAACGAAAGTTAAGAAAGCCTCTGAAGATAGCTATGTTTCCATAAAAATGCTTTGATGTGGCTACGATGGCATCACAAAGATTAATTCGTTCCAAGATGACCGCATGTTTTCGAGCAATAGCATGGGCCTAGGCATTATAAAAATCTTAAGGAAACAGGAGACCCTCTACTATGAAATCTGAAAAGGCCTAGCTATATGTCCTAGAGGGGGGGTGAATAGGACAATGCCAAATAAAACTTATAATAGCGGAATTAAAAAGAATATGATAGCCAAAGAAAATCACAATGCAGGAAAGTAAAATAACCTCAAAATTTAGATCTTGAGAGGTTGATACAAATGTTGTTCTAAGGACAACCTTACACCAAAAACCAGAGTTTATGGTAGGACAACCTTATTTCTAGAAAGATCTTTGTATCAAATCTCAAACCAAAGAGGAATACAGAAATAAATACAAACTGAATTGAAATAAATTGTAATCACAAATGTATTGTTTTAGGGACAGCCATACACCATAAAAATGGCAGGGTAACCTTGCTGGAACAACTTTTAAAGGAAATTGAATATCAAGCTGATAAAGGAATAGCAGAAAATAAATTCTAAACTATTACAAAATTCTCACAATGCATGAATTAAATTATTACAACATTCACCACCATACATACATCCCACAAAAGAATAATTAAAGATCAGAAGTATAAATCATTCAACCACAACACAAGGGATTATAGTGGTTCGCCTGTGTGTTCACCAACTGTTAAACTACAGCCATACAGAATGCTACTCCACTCCTAATATCCTCACACAGGGGATATTAGCGTTCACTAACAAAATAGGTTTTCCCAGGTTCACCCAAAACCTTTACAATTGTGTCTTTGTCTATGGGCTTACACAATTAAAAAACCCCACTTCTGAGTTTTCCTGGCTCTCCTCAGATAACCAATACAACAAGATTTTTCTGGCAAATCTTGAAAGAAACCAAAATAGAAAGGAATTTACAATTAAATGTAAAATACCTGATTATCTCCTTCGTTGTAGCAGCCTGGTAAACTAAGTCGAGTAGATGATTGAATGTCCAAGTTCAATGTCCAGTACTCAATTACAATGGTTCTAATTCTAATAGATTTTAAATTAAACCAAATAGGGCTTGCCTTAATTGATTTTGATTCCAAAGAAAGGGAATAATAATTCCTCTTATCAAATTAGATTGGAATAGCAGAAACAAAATCAATTAAATAAAGCTAAGGAAAGAGAATATTAAATAAGCACACTTGGCTTAGATGGAGCACAGAATTATCTCTCAAAAGTTCGACGAAGATTGACTTGAATGGATTAATTAATTCGATGATTTCTTCTGAGATTCGTGCACTATTTATAGGTGAGCAGATCGCGTCTTCGACTGGTCTAGGGAGCTCTTCGACTAGTCGAAGCAATAACAGATATTTGAAAATCAGGCGCAATAAGCTTTGATCGTTCTACGACTGGTCAAAGGTCTCCTTCGACTGGTCGTAGGTCACCTTCAACTGGTCGAAGGTCTCCTTCGACTGGTCGAAGAACCTGAAAAACGTCGCTGGATTTTGAGTCGAAGATTTTCGACTGGTTGAAGATGCAGTCGACACTGTTCCTTCGACTGGTCGAACAGATTCCTGGACTAGTCAAAGCCTAACAGAAAATATCCAATTTTTGTAACAAACTCACGACTGATCGAGGAATTTCTTAGACTGGTCGAAGCAACTCTAGGACTAGTCGAAGAAGGCCTAGGACTAGTCGAAGAACAGACCAAACTTATGTAAAATAAACATTCGATTTATGTATCCAAAGTGACCTACTTCTAAGGTCAACCTAAGGTCAGTCAAACCTCAACCATGAAGTAAGGACATTGAAACATTAGGAACTAGTGACCTTGAAGTATGAGCCTTGAAGTCTTGATGTAGTTGAAATCTTGATGTAGCTCAATCTTGAAAGTGTCTTGAGTTCTTTACAAACTGCCTTATACTCTTCTTGAAGTCTTGCAGCTTGAGTCTTGTCTTGTGAGCAGTTCTTGCATTTAAGATTGATCCTTGTACTTGTGAGCTTTGCTTGTTGTGAGCTTAGCTTGTTTATGAATGTTGATCCTTGAGAGAGCTTCACTTATACAAGTTATATATAACAGTGATTTTGACACCACAAATTTGATAACAGATAGGGATATAAACTATAGCACTTACAATCTCCCCCTTTGTTAAATTAGTGACAAAACACATAACTAAGATAAACATAAAGTAAAACAACTGGTTAAAGAGTTATGAACTAGGTCATATCAACTGGCTTACCTGCAAATCAATATTCAATATTCAACATTCAACATTCAACCAGTTTCATTCAACTAGTTCAAACATACTCCCCCTGAGTAACATAACCAATGCTACTCCTCTCACAATCACATCGTTAAGAACAAACCATTCTCCCCCTGTTTGTCACAATATGACAAAGGAAACAACAATAAAGGAGAACTAAATAAAGGGATATATGAGAGTAAACATGAGGAGTTATGAGAGTATAGAAAAACAGTGATAGAGATACTCAGCATAGCTTCACATAGAATAAATATCCAGCATAAAACAAAGATAGTATCCAACTCAAAATCAGTCAACCAAGTGCTAAGTTATAAAGTTATTACAGACCAGAAGTCTCATATAAACTAGTCAGAACCAGAACCAGATGATGGAGCAGGAATAGATGGATCAAGTTGGTGCATGCCTTTGTTCAATCGCCTAAGATATTTGCGCATGAACTTGAATTGTAAATCATGAGCAACAGACATGTTTTCCATCTTTACATTTATATACTCAAACTTTATCCTCTAATGCACTCAGATGAGCATCAACATTAGATGGTTCAAAATCTAGATCATTTGTTGAGTCAGAATCCAGTTCCTCAAAAATGTCATCCATATTAATGTCATCACAAGCTTCTTCATGACCACCACCACCACCACCTTGTTCAGGAAGTAGATCCAGCTTCATCTTATTGATATTAGTATTGTTGAAGATCAGATGATGGATTGGTGCCTCATCAACCGGCATATCGACTAACATATGTGTAGCCAATACAGTCATTAAATAGACAAAAGGAATGTCACTATGACCAGGATGGAGTCTAAACTGAAGAATGAAATGACAGATTAAGGATGGTAAATAAATCTGAGTACCATTGGAAATAGCATGGATAACACGAACCATAAACGAAGTCAAGTCAGTTTTATTACCCGAATGAGGATACAGATTAGACACAAAGATTTTGTGGAGAATTCTATACATGGGTAACAAATACCTTACAGGAAGCACATTCCCTTTTTGTGTCCATTGAACATCTATGTTGCACAAATCTCTAGTGAGCATGCATTTTTCAGACATTAAGGGTTTATCAGTTAAGTTATGGATAGAAATACCCTCATCATTCACGGGAATGTCCATAAGGGCTGAAATTAAATGACGATCAATGTTAAAAGGCCCTTCTCTAGTAGATATTTTAAAAGTTAAATTATCCTGTGAGAAAGTACTAATACATATAAACATGGATTGGGCAATGGACTGGTATGCAGGCCCACCCCAATGTAATAAGTTAACCCAACCTACAGCTTCAAGCATAGGAAGGATGTCAAAAGGTGCAATATGATTAACATCAACAGGATGTTCAACAATAACATTACGTAATCTAATGTCCCTAACATATGATGGATCATCATTGGGAACAAGAAGATGACGCTTAGAGATAATGGACGATCTGGAGGAAGAAGGAGGACCACGGGAAGTAGTTTTTCTACCTCTAGAAGCCATTTGCAACAAGGATATCAAGGAAATAAGAAGTTGCAAAGGATTGAGAACTGGGTTTACACAAAACAGATTTTTCAAAATCTAAACCCCAAATCTCAATGAAATCCAAAATACAAAGCTTAAAGCTTGAAAAGTAAACAATCTAGACACAAATCTGCAAGAAAAACGTGATTGGAACACTAACCTTGAAGAACATGAACAATGGGTTCGACGAGTCGAAGCACGGCTCCTTAGAGAAGAAAAACAAAATGAGGAAGAAAGCAAAAATCCCCAAATTTTAAGAGATTCCCGAGTTCTACGACTGGTCGTGGATATCTACGACCGGTCGAAGGTCGACTGGTCGAGTATACTCACGACTGGTTGAAGAATGACCAAAAATTCATATTTCTTACAAATTATACAAAAATTAGAATTCAATCTAGCAAATATATACACTATAATACAAGTAGGCATAAATAATCATTTTAAAATGCACATGCCAAGATCAAATTTCATCTTTTTGAACCTGCTTTTATCGAGAGGTTTTGTGAAAATGTCAGCTCGTTGATCTTCGGTAGGAATATATTCTAGAGATATAACTTTTTCTTCTACTAATTCCCTTATATAATGAAATCTAATGTCAATGTGCTTAGTACGAGAATGCTGAATAGGATTTTTTGAAATATTTATCGCATTGGAATTATCACAATGTAATAACATAGAATCCTGTTTAATTCCATAATCACTTAGCATTCGTTGCATCCAAACAAGCTGTGTACATGCATTACCAGCTGCGATATACTCAGCTTCAGCTGTTGAAAGTGATATAGAATTTTGTTTCTTACTAAACCAGGAAACTAGACAATTTCCAATGTAAAAACAACCACCACTGGTTGATTTTCTATCATCTAGATTACCAGCCCAGTCAGCATCCGAGTACCCAACTAATTGGACACTGGTCTCATGAGGATACCAGAGACCGAGATTTACAGTACTCGCGACATATCTAATAATTCGCTTGATAGCAATCAAGTGAGATTCTTTTGGATCAGATTGATATCTTGCGCAAATACCAACACTTAGAGAAATATCAGGTCTACTAGCAGTTAAATATAACAAACTACCAATCATACTCCGATAAAGTTTTGAGTCAACATTTTTACCATTAGAGTCTTTTGATAGTTTCAGAGTAGTACTCATAGGAGTATCGAAATTCTTGCCATTCTCAAATCCAAATCTCTTGATTAGATTCAAAGCATACTTAGATTGAGAAATAAATATTCCTTCAGCTTGTCGCTTTACTTGCAATCCAAGGAAATAAGTCAATTCCCCAACCATGGTCATTTCGAACTGTGATTTCATCAAATCTAAAAACTCAGTAGTCAAGTCAGTACAAGTTGATCCATAAATGATATCATCAACATAAATCTGCACCATTAAGATATGATCATTATGTTTTTTAACAAACAGAGTTTTATCAACAGATCCCATTTGAAAATTATGACTTAAAAGAAATTTCGTTAGTTTCTCATACCATGCCCTAGGTGCTTGTTTTAATCTATAAAGTGCCTTTTTAAGGCGATATACATAATCAGTATTTTTGGAATCTTCAAAACCCATTGGCTGTTCAACATAGACTTCTTCATGTAAATCGCCATTTAGAAAAGCACTTTCCACATCCAACTGATAGATCTTTATCTTTCTAAAACATGCAATGGATATAAATAGTCTAATAGATTCAAGACGTGCTACTGGTGCAAAAGTTTCATCGAAATCAATCCCTTCAATTTGAGTATGACCTTGTACCACTAGTCTAGCCTTGTTTCTAATTATATTTCCACACTTGTCAGACTTATTTTTGAAAATCCATTTTGTTCCAACGATGTGTTTATCTTTAGGTCTTGGTACGAGATACCAAACATCATTTCTTACGAATTGGTTGAGTTCTTTTTGCATCTCAATAATCCAGTTCTCATCAGCAAGAGCTTCTTTTACATTAGATGGTTCTATTTGGGATGTAAAACATACATAATTACATATATCCTCAAGTTGTTTACGGGTGCGAACACCAGTGAGAGGGTTTCCAAGAATTTATGTGGTTGGATGATCTTTAATAGTCCTTAACTCAGAATCAGTCTGATTCGATGAAGTATCAGGTTTATTAATGATTAATACTTCATCATTATCTGAATTAGAAATTGGCGTGTTTAAGTGATCATCAATGACAACATTAATGGATTCTTGAATCACACTAGTCCTTTTGTTCAGAACCCTATAAGCTCGACTGTTTAAGGAATATCCTAGAAAAATACCTTCATCACTCTTAATATCGAATTTTCCCAAATTTTCACAATCACGTAAAATATAGCACTTGCTGCCAAAAACTCGAAAGTATTTAACAGTAGGCTTTTTATTGAACCACAATTCGTAAACCGTTTTATTATTATTTTTGCTAGTGTAGACTCGGTTAATAATATAGCAAGCTGTGTTGACTGCTTCAGCCCAAAGATTTTTAGAGAGCTTCATGCTATTCAACATGACATTAGCCATTTCTTGAAGCACCCTATTCTTTCTTTCTACAATTCCATTTTGTTGTGGAGTTTTGGGAGCAGAGATTTCATGTAATATTCCTTGGTCGGTACAGAACTTCTCAAAATTGCTATTCTCAAATTCAGATTCATGATCACTACGAATTTTACTGATTTGAGAAGATTTTTCAGTTTGAATCCTTTTAAAAACTTTTCTTACTTCTTTAAGGGTTTCAGATTTATCCCTTAAGAAGACTACCCAAGTGAATCTGGTAAAGTCATCAACTATTACCAGGATATACTTTTTCCCACCACAACTTTCTGTTCTGGTAGGTCCTATCAGATTCATGTGGAGAAGTTTGAGTGGTCTTGATGTGGTATTTGAATTCACCTTTTTGTGTGAGTTCTTTGTTTGTTTGCCTATCTGGCACTCACCGCATATTTTATCTAATTTCTGAAGTTTGGGTAAGCCTCTTATAAGTTCTCGTTTGCTCAATCTATATAAATTTCGATAATGTACATGTCCAAGACGTTTGTGCCATAAATCAATCTCGTCTGTATGGACCATGTAACATGTTTGATTAGATGAGCTGGATTCGCTAATAATATAGCAATTTTCAGATGTTCTACGTCCAGTTAAAATTACAGAACCCTTATTGTTTAGTATCTCACAGCTTTGATTAGAAAACCGAACATTATGGTTATTATCACATATTTGAGATATACTAAGCAAGTTATGTTTTAAGCCTTCAACATATAAAACATTTTTAAACATAGGAAGATTAAAAAGTTGAACCGTACCTTGGCCTATAATCTTGCAGTTGCTACCATCACCAAATGTGACTGAACCATCAGTCATATCTTTTAGATCCGTGAATAAAGCTTTGTCACCTGTTATATACCTGGAGCATCCACTGTCTAGGTACCACTTTGAATGATTTGTTGCTTTGAAAGCAGTGTGAGCAACCAAACAGGTAACTTTAGGAACCCATTTCATAACTGTTTTGGGTTTAGGAACATAGTTGGTCTTCTTTTGTGTATATTTGTAGGAATGACCTATAGAGTTAGATTTTAAGAGCTCCTTGAGTAAATCAATTATCTTTTCAGCTAGTGGATTTCGTTTCTGATTAAAGTTGACATGGCTGCTTCTAGGTTTTTGAAAAGTTTTTGAATTTCTAGAAAAATCTTGATAAGTACTTTTCCTTTTTGAGTTTGAGGACTCTCCTTTAACAAACATAGGAGGAGTATACTTTTGTTTAGGAGGTAGATTTTTATCATAGCCCAACCCGGATAGATCGCCACATTTTCTTGATCTGGATAAAAGTTTCTCTAACTTTGGATCACCTTGGGCATATTTCCATGTGTCCTTTAGACTCAGAAGAGAAGATACTTCAATTTTAAGTTTCTCAATTTCAGATTTTAAATCAATAATTAGGGAGTTTTTGAATTCCAAATTGCATTTTGATTTTTCAAAATAATCTAAAATTTGTGATTTTTCTAAGACAAGTAATTCAAAACATTTTTTGAGTTTAGAAAACTTTTCTTTTTGAAATTTAAGTTTGACAGCAATTTTACAACTTTCCTTATATAGGGCATTGTAAGCGTCTTGAAGATCATTTTCATTTTCACATTCACTACTCATATTTTCTTCACTTGTTGAGTCATTATTTAAAAATGTGAATTTGGCTAGAGTCATTAGAGCTTTAACCTCATTGCCCGACTCAGTTTCAGAATCTTCTGATTCAGAAGAACCTTCAGAATCAGATGATTCATCCCATGTAGCCAACATACCCTTCTTCTTCGGTTTGTCCATTTTAGGACATCTATTTGCTAAGTGCTCATATTCTTGACAGTTGTAACATTGACTATCTTTCAAAGATTTTTGAGATTTGGGTCTAAACTTCTTTTTAACATTTGATTTTTGAAAATCAACCCTTTTCTTGCTTTTGAAAATCTTGTAAAATTTCTTAGCTAAAAAAGCCATATCATCTTCTGAATCAGAATTTTCTTCTGAATTACATTTAGAAGATTTTAGTGCGATAGATTTACCTTTAGGAGCTTTAAAGTTTAACTCGTAGGTTTGTAGAGAACCAACTAGTTCTTCTACCCTCATATTAACCGTATCACGAAGTTCCTGGATCGTGGTTACTTTAGAATTGAACCGTTCAGGAAGTGAGCGTAATATTTTTGCACACACTTTACTTTTTGGGATTTTATTGCCAAGACCCCACATTGAGTTTACAATGTCATTCAATCTAGTGTAAAAGTCCATAAACATTTCATTTTCCTCCATATGAATTTCTTCAAATCTGGTTGTGAGGAGTTGGACTTTAGATTTTTTGACAATTGTAGTACCCTCGTGTGTCATTTCTAATATATCCCAAGCTTGGTTTGCAGTATCACAAGAAATGATTCTTTTGAACTCATCCGGTCATAGTGCAGAAGTAATTGCATTTAGTGCTTTAGCATTTGCACTACTCTTACTTTTCTGAAGAGTGGTCCATTGGTAATATGGTGTGACTTTCATAGATTTTGAACCATCAACCCTAGTAACTTCCATGATAGGAGGTTTCTATTCAGTTGTTGTGGCTTGCCACACATTTTCATCCATTGATTTGAGGAAGATCCTCATTCTGGCTTTCCAATAGGCATAGCTGGAGCCATCAAAGGGTGGAGGCCTAGTGACTGAAAGGCTATCAAAATTTGACATCTTAAATAGCTTAAATCGTTAGCTCAGGAATTAAATCCAAGAATAAAAAAGAGCTATTAGGCTTTGATACCACTTGAAAAGGCCTAGCTATATGTCCTAGAGGGGGGGTGAATAGGACAATGCCAAATAAAACTTATAACAGCGGAATTAAAAAGAATATGATACCCAAAGTAAATCACAATGCAGGAAAGTAAAATAACCTCAAAATTCAGATCTTGAGAGGTTAATACAAATGTTGTTCTAAGGACAACCTTACACCAAAAACCAGAGTTTATGGTAGGACAACCTTATTTCTAGAAAGATCTTTGTATCAAATCTCAAACCAAAGAGGAATACAGAAATAAATACAAACTGAATTGAAATAAATTGTAATCACAAATGTATTGTTCTAGGGACAGCCATACACCATAAAAATGGCAGGGCAACCTTGCTGGAACAACTTTTAAAGGAAATTAAATATCAAGCTGATAAAGGAATAGTAGAAAATAAATTTTAAACTATTACAAAATTCTCACAATGCTTGAATTAAATGATTACAACATTCACCACCATACATACATCCCACAAACGAATAATTAAAGATCAGAAGTATAAATCATTCAACCACAACACAAGGGATTATAGTGGTTCGCCTGTGTGTTCACCAACTGTTAAACAACAGCCACACAGAATGCTACTCCACTCCTAATATCCTCACACAGGGGATATTAGCGTTCACTAACAAAATAGGTTTTCCCAGGTTCACCCAAAACCTTTACAATTGTGTCTTTGTCTGTGGGCTTACACAATTAAAAAACCCCACTTCTGAGTTTTCCTGGCTCTCCTCAGATAACCAATACAACAAGATTTTTCTGGCAAATCTTGAAAGAAACCAAAACAGAAAGGAATTACAATTAAATGTAAAATACCTGATTATCTCCTTCATTGTAGCAGCCCGATAGAACCAAATCAGAGTAAATGATTGAATGTCCAAGTTCAATGTCCAGTACTCAATTACAATGGTTCTAATTCTAATAGATTTTAAATTAAACCAAATAGGGCTTGCCTTAATTGATTTTGATTCCAAAGAAAGGGAATAACAATTCCTCTTATCAAATTAGATTGGAATAGCAGAAACAAAATCAATTAAATAAAGCTAAGGAAAGAGAATATTAAATAAGCACAGTTAGCTTAGATGGAGCACAGAATTATCTCTTAGAAGTTCGACGAAGATTGGCTCGAATGGATTAATTAATTCGATGATTTCCTCTGAGATTCGTGCACTATTTATAGGTGAGCAGATTGCGTCTTCGACTGGTTTAGGGAGCTCTTCGACTAGTCGAAGCAATAACAGATATTTGAAAAATCAGGCGCGATAAGCTTTGACCGTTCTACGACTGGTCGAAGGTCTCCTTCGACTGGTCGAAGAACCTGAAAAACATCGCTGGATTTTAAGTCAAAGATTTTCGACTAGTCGAAGATGCAGTCGACACTGTTCCTTCGACTGGTCAAACAGATTCCTGGACTAGTCGAAGCTTAACAGAAAATATCCGATTTTTGTAACAAACTCACGACTGATCGAGGAATTTCTTAGACTGGTCGAAGCAACTCTAGGACTAGTCGAAGAACAGACCAAACTTATGTAAAATAAACATTTGGTTTATGTATCCAAAGTGACCTACTTCTAAGGTCAACCTAAGGTCAGTCAAACCTCAACCATGAAGTAAGGACATTGAAACATTAGGAACTAGTGACCTTGAAGTATGAGCCTTGAAGTCTTGATGTAGTTGAAATCTTGATGTAGCTCAATCTTGAAAGTGTCTTGAGTTCTTTACAAATTTCCTTGTACTCTTCTTGAAGTCTTACAGCTTGAGTCTTGTCTTGTGAGCAGTTCTTGCATTTAAGATTGATCCTTGTACTTGTGAGCTTTGCTTGTTGTGAGCTTAGCTTGTTTATGAATGTTGATCCTTGAGAGAGCTTCACTTATACAAGTTATATATAACAGTGATTTTGGCACCACAAATTTGACAACAGACAGGGATATAAACTATAACACTTACAAAATCATCTATCTTCTAGGGGGCATGATTGATAAAGAAGTGTTGATGAGCAGTCTCGAAGAAATGAGTTGGCAAAGGCTGATGAGAATCGTGGTAAGGTTGTAGGAATCACATTTTATACATCATGCCATCTTTCTGATGTGAATTCTTTCCTTCTATCCAGTCTTCTAGGATTCGGGGTTCTCTCATGATCCAATTATCTATGAAGACAAGGTGACTTTGGTAGGTGGAGGTTCGCTATGAGGGATCAACCAATGCCATTGAAGATTCATGGGATAAGAGATAATTTTAGCCGGGTAGGGTTGGTGGAATTCCAGTAGTTTTTCATTAATCTTCACGCGTGTCCAAATATGACGAGGGAATTGTTCACACGCGGAAGACACTAAAGGATTCCCTTTTCTCGAGGGTGAAGCCTTTGAAGGATTTCATGGTGATAAGGAAAAAAAAGAGTTAAAGAAATTTCAACAGAGTTTCAGGATAGAGATTTATCGCACCAAGGGTGAATGAGTTGTGCGGTTGAGTTACATGTGACAATAGCACAGATAGTTTGCCCGCAAGATGGGTTTGGTTGGAGGATTGAATTTTGAAGTGAGGAACAGTTGAATAAATCATCATTTATAGGCTCAAGGCATCGCTAGAGAGTTGCATAGGCGAGAAAGTTGTGAGGAGCCGCGCAAATTAGATTCTCCATAAGAAAATTTGATCCTTCAAATTAATTCAGAAAAATCAAATTTCAAATCAAGGGGGCATCTATTGGGCATCAAAAATGATTAAGGAGAGAAAGGCATGAAAGGGGAGAGCAAGTTGCGTGGATCCTGAGTTGCGCGGGTCCGCGCAACTCGCCCGAGTTAGCTTGGGTGCGCTGGTTTCGTCAAGGAAAAAGGAACTAGTGATGCGAGGTGGGGTCCATGACACATGAATTGAGGGCTCACACGTGTGAATGCCTATAAATACCCCCTCACCCCCTCATTTGATGAATTGGATGTTCAGGATATCAATCCCTCTGATAGGTATTGAGGGCAGAGAGAAGGGAAGAGGGAGGGCTGCGCAACTCATAGCGAGTTGCGCGGGTTCGGGCAACTCACCAGCCATGCAACTCTTGTATGAGTTGCGCGGGTTATCTTTGAGGGCAGCCATTATATTGAAAGTTTTGATAGATGATCAAGCTATTTAGGATATTTCTAAGGGATCCCAATAGGGGAAACCCACATAACTCGTCTCCCTTGGAGATTTGATAAAAATGCGTTGGAATGCTATCAAAATTTACATTTTGATTACATTTGACTTTATGTATTCTTTTCTTTGTTAAAAGATCCTATACTGGAATCAGATAATTAAGAGGATGAAATGAACTCAAAATAAATGAAATTGATAAATATTCTCTTTGTTCTATCTCTATCAATGTTAAATAAGAAACTCTCCCAAATCAAATGCATTTCATTTCTGGTCGAAACACGGAGTGGATGAGATACATACATCATGTAGGGTCCCATGTGTAGGGGTAACCCAAGGAGATTTCAGCTCTCATGTCACTAGGTAAAATCGCCTAGTAACACCTTTCCTTTTCGTTGTTTCTCTATTTTTTTTGATACACTATCAGTGCAGGCCCCACATGGATCTTCTACTCATCCATCTTGAGCAGGTCAAATGGGCTCTGATTTGAGTTGATTTGGATGAATAGGGACTTGACAATTGGGCCTTAGAAGATTTTAACAACAATGGTTCGTTTCCCTCATCACGGCCCACTTGAGACCTGAATCTGTCTCGTCTTTCGGCCCATGGCCTAAAATGATCTTGAGAAGTCGGTGGATGGTGTGGATTCAATATAAACATCAGAACAGGGTCCCACTTGTGACACCCAAAACTGGCAAGCATTCTGCATTCATATATTTTTTTATATTATTATTATATTTATTGTATGTCTTGCAAACACTATTAAGGTAGGCCTCGAGTGGATAATCTAATCCGTTCACCATCTTAGCCAGCTCGAGTGAAGTCCAATAGACTCTAGTTTGAACTATTTGGATGATCAAGGTCTCCAAAGTGGGTCCTAGAGTTTTTCAATAGATGGCCATTAAGCCCCTTAGTAAGGCCCACTCGATATTTAGATTTGCCTTAAATTTTATCACATGGCCTAAAATTATATGGAGAATATGGTGGACAGTGTAGATTAAACACATACGTCATGGTGGGGTCCATGTGTGGGGGCAGCCCAATAAGGCTTCCACCCTCACAATCACTAGGCAATAACGCCCAATGACATCCCTTTTTTTGTTTCTGTTTCTTTCTTCCTTTATTTTATTTTTATTTTCCTACTATGTGGGGTTCACTAGAGAATAATCCATTCCGTCCATTATATCGGTAAGCTCTCTATGGACCAAAGGAGTCCAATGATAGATACGTCCATCACCTACAAACACAATAGTCGGCCTTAGAAAGTTCCAATAGTGAAACTTTTTCCCTCAGTGCGGTCCACTAGGAACTCAAATCTATATCATTTTTCGTTTCGTAGCCTAAAATGACATGAAGAAGGTGGTGAACGGCATAGATTAAATAAATACATCAAGGTGGGGTCCATGGTTGGGACGCCCCCACCCTACGTCCGCATGGTTGACGTGAGGGGGTGCTCCCACTCCCACCATCGGTTGTGGTGTGGTCCACCTAATGGTTGGATCAGCTAGATTTTTGGGCTCCATGGCTAAAATGAGCCAGCAGATGGATGGATGGTGTGGATCTAAGAAATATATCAATATGGGTCCCATGAGTGAAAACTCACTCTAAACCTCCCATACAAAGTAAGAAATGACAGTGGGTAACCCAACCCCTTAGTATTTGTGGTATGGCCACCTAAGATTCAGATTAGCTTCATTTTTTAGCTTAATGCCTAAAATGAGAAGAGAAATCGGATAGACAGTGTGGATGATATATATACACATCATGATTAGGCCCACAAGAGAAGCCCATATGGTGGCTTTGGAAGGTAAATGGTGATAGATGCATGTCTTTGCACATTGTTGTGTCCAGCGACGACGATGCCACTACCCCTCTCTGCCCCTTGTCTTTTAAGGGTGAGGTAGGGCCCACCTAGGAAATCCGCTCCATCCATTTGAATGTCCAACTCATGGTGGGGCCACGAAGCTTTGGATCACATCCATTTTTAGTGTATTTTCATCATCCGGTGTGCTTACATAATCAATTGGTTTAAATAGAAATTAAACATCACAGTAGGCCATACAAGGTGGTCCACACTATGATAGCGTGTGGGACATGCTCTCCAATAGTGTGGCCCACTTATGGGTCCTAAAACACCGTGAGAATAAGAAAATAAAGGGAAGGGAAGGAAAATAGATCCGGCCATCGGGGTCACCCCCTACCACTATGGGGTCCACCACATACTCAATACATGATCAAGGTGGGTCCCACCCTTATGGGCCCACCAAAATAGAGAAATCATAAAGAGTGGGAGGGTTTTGACCCTCTCATGCACTCACTTAGAAGGATGGACGGTTGGATCAGCTTGAATTGGTGATCGGACATTCCACCATGCTCCTCTCCACCCCTAACCTCCTCTAATAACTCTTTTCTTTATTATCTTACTCTTACTCTTGCTCTCTTGATCTTTTCTAATACTCTCACAAGCTCTCTTTCTTTCCCTTAATCTCTCCTTAATCTTTCTTTCTTTTCTCTCTTAATTTCTCCCTATTTTTTCCAATATTTTCTCTCTCTTAATCCCTCTCTACACTTACAAAAAAATGGTAGAAATAAGAGGAAGTTAGGGAGTTTTTATAATAGAGATTTTAGGATAGGGAGGGAATAAGGGGAAAATGGAGGGGTAAATTGGGTAGGGTTATGGGTTACATGAGAATAAAATGGGTTTCTTTGACTAATGGAGAGAGAATGACATAAGTGATGGATGGTTTGATTGATGGATGGGTTGATAGATTGATGGATTGATTGATTTGACAACATGGGAATTTGTGCAAGTGGGGCTTTCGTACATTGTGCGGCCCACCTCAGACTGTGCCAAAATTGTAACTTCTAGTCTAGGGGTCAAAATTGATCATGACTCGTGGCGTTGGAATCATAATGCCTGCACGGTCGCTAGAGTACAAGTCTCGAGTTATTGTGATACAAAAATAGGGTCATGATCAAAACTCATAGATTTAGTCCGCCAGAAACATACCGATATCGAAAACAAAATATATAGAAGGTTAATTAGGGTACGGGTATTACAATGACCCTAGGTTAGGTGTTGATAAATTATGGTCGTATTAATAATGTATATGATGTAAAACACTCTAAAGTTCGGCCAGCCCGACTTCAGGTTCTGCCAGCTTAACTAAATTTGGCCAGCCTAACATAATTTGAGCAAGTTTTCAGTTATGATCAAATTTTCTGTGGTAAGCTCGGCTAGCCCGACTCTGGGTTTGGCTAGCCAACTTGACCATTCGACCAGCCAGAGTTTAATTTGGTTAACTTTCCAGTAATACAATTTTTAAGTTCCAAGCAAATTAGGCTAGCCGAACCATGTATTCAGCCAGCTAAATTTTAGCTTGGGCTAGTCGAAAATTTGATTTTTCTTATCCCATGGAATTTGAAAACTGTTAGATCATAATCTTTGAAATTTAGCCAGCCGAACCAAAAATCAGGCTGACTGTTCACAACCTCATGTGTAGGGTCGCGATGCAGTAATAATTTCGGTGAGACAGAGGTTGAATCCATAGGGCCTATTGAGGGGTCAAATATTGCATATCAGGTCCCAACTATTACTTATTTTTATGAACATGATAATGCTTAATGTTCTATTTTAATTATGTTTATGTTGCAAGGTGAATTTAAGAGATTGGATTGAAAAGGATGCTAAAAGCATGTAATTAATGTTCAAGAATCACCAAAGCTAAGAATGGATCTAATGAAACTAAGAATGAAGAATGCACATAGTGAAGATCCAAGAAAATCAAGTCAAGAATGAAGAAAATCAGAATTTTGAAGTGAAATTGCATAATCCTTGACCAATCTTGGCCTCTACTCGACCAGTCCTGGCTACCCACGATTAGTCCTGGACACCGCTCGACCAGTCGAAGCTGAACCGGTTGAAGGTGTCTCGACTCGAACTCCAGCATGTAAAACTTCTAAATCTTCGTGTTACTCAGCCAGTTGAAGGAGACCCTCAACTGGTCGAGGACGTCCCACTACCAGTCGAGGGTTACACAAAACTTATGTGGACTATGTAAATTTGAGACAGTTTCTAGAAATTTTCACACGGTGTGAAAGTCTAAGGCCTAAAACTATAAATAGGGGTCCCTAAGGTATCCTTAAGAATCATCTAGGGTTTGAGGAGTGGAGCACAAGTGTGGAGAAGCCGTCGCCAAGAGTTTTTCTTCCCTTTCCTTAGTTATTTTTATGCTTTTCTTAAGAGATTCTAGTTCAATCATGTCTGTAGTTGGCTAAACCTCTTAGCTAGGGCTAATAGGTGAAGCTTGTAGCGTGATGGGATGTTTCTATTACTTTGATTCATGTTTATATTAAAATTTCTTTGATTTTAGTTTGATTATAAGGAATACTTTCAGTTTTTAATGGTTTGTTGTGACTTAAATTACAATAGATCTGTGATAGCTTTGAGTATATTCTTTTCATGTATTGAGATTGTGAAATTAGGAAATCCCGTTGTTCACCGTCGTCCCATGGGCATGGTTGGATGATGGAAACCTACTTAATCTTCTCAGTTCTCTTATGATTGGTTGTGGGATTAGTAAATCCTGTTGTTTGCCTTGTCTCCTAGGTATGGTTTTGTGATGGAATTACTTCTGGTTCTCACACCTCTCATCCATTGAGAACTAGGTCAAAGGAAGTTCAGATTTCATTTTACTGAGGTATCTTTTAATTAGATAGGATGGGACTCCAATTCCAATCGTGTGACTTGAATCAAGCATATATCTCCCCGATCTCTACAAGTGGATCCTTAGAAACCCTACTTTCCCACCTTTAAATTTCTTAATTTTTAATTAAATTTCTTATAATTACTCTCAAATATTTCAAATTTAGGTTTTCATCTTTTTTCTAGTTCTTCTTCTAGTTGATGTCAGAAAACACATGAGATTAGTCCCTGTGGATTTGACCTTGGTCTTACCGAGATTATTACTACATCGCGACCCTACACTTGGGGTTGTGAACAAGTTTTTGGTGCCATTGCAGGGCACCAACGGTTGCATTTTTCTGAGATTAGCTAGTTTTAGAATTAGGTTAAGATTAGGGTTTTTCTATTTTCTATTTTTAAATTAGGGTTTGTTTTCTATTTTTTAGAAACTTTCTAATTCTACGATTTCTTTTATTTTTAGAAACTAACTTACTTTCTATTTTTAGGTTTAGAACTTTCCTAATCAGTTTTAGAAACTAATTTACTTTCTATTTTTATTTTTAGCTTTCTAATTTTAGAATTTCTGTTTTTAGAAAATGACTTTTATTACTTTATTTTGTAGGATTTTAATTAGGAACTTCTAATTTGGTAACTTCTTTCCAACTCTCTCTCTCTTTCTATTTCTAGACTTCTATTTCCTTTCTCTCTTTTAGGTTTTGGTTAGAATCTGAAATTGAGGACTGAGAGTGTTTCATGCCCAAGTTGGTCTGTGATAACACTTGACGTCTTTTGAGTGAAGGAGGATTAGTTGAGGGGTTATCTATCCATCACATGATTAGATACCACTCTAGTTCCTCAGAGTTAATTGAAGTAATGACTGTAAATCAACCGGTCAATCAACCGGGAAGACAACCTCAACCTCGAGTTGAGGAAGTCTAGGATGAGAATGAGATGCATTAATGTAACGCCCTGAAATTTGGGGGTCGAGCATAACTCAGCTCCCGAGTTCCAAAACATCACTTATGCAACATATTCAATGATGGATGTATGTTGTCTATATTAGTGCATAAAACATGGAATAGATTAAGCTAAATAGCAAATATAATTCAGGGATAAGTGAAGAAAGCAAGCGGAAGACTTATAAAAATATATGTATACATGTGCAAATCCCTGAAGTACATATACATACCAGGTCGAAATGTAAGTGTTATTATCAAAATTACAAGTATCAAGTTACATCATTTAATTCCCAAAAGTAATCCTAAAATCCCGCGCATTAGAACAAGGCTCACTAGAACCCGTCTGAAAAATGCATATAGGAGAAAGCAGCCTCATCATCATCCATCTCCCACTCTGCCTCAGAAGTCGCATCAACATCTGCAACATCAGAACCTAAGACAGAGTCTGGTGGGTGTTTAACACCGCCCCAGAACGTGGGAGTGAGTGCTCAACTCAGTGGAACAATAAGGCACTGGTTAACATGTTATCAGTTCAATCAAGCAGTAATGATAAAGCAGAACAATTAAACAAGTCCTAAGTACTCTTGTTAATGCAAGGATGCATGCAGAATGATGCGTGCCCTCACGCGTACACCCTCAACGTCTTCATCTTATGTTACGCATGACACCACCTCAAAGTGCACCACATCTACAAAGCACATGCAAATGCAGTGCATGAACATGATTACCAAGTTGTTATTAGTCCTTTTCATACAGCAGGATTGGGAAACTAAAGTACCTTCCTCATATCACCATCCAAACAGTGATCCATTCTAGGGTCGTCAATCCTAGACATCTCATACGATCATATGATTGTAGGTCGTTGCAAAGGGCTTGTCACCAATCAATGCACGCCTATCACACCTTCGTTACTACAACAAGGCTCGTCACCTCAACGCGGTATCCAGGCATGCTCGAGGTCACTACAAAGGGCTCGTCACCAATCAATGTAAGCCGACAGCACGAATATAGTGTCCTATACCTCCATAATCGGCTCACGAGTTCAGTTGCTCACTGGTCACTACGAGGAGGCTCGTCACCCCAGCGTAGGCCGACAGCTCGACCACGGTGTCCCATACCACCATGTCCGGCTCATGAGTCTTTACGGTTCAAGGTACCAAGGTTAATAGGATTTCATTGGTAAGTCTGGTACCCTAGATTCAAGCAGTAGCGTCCATACATGGTGAACATACATCGGATAATCGGGTTACTTGACGAACTCGACTAGCATGAGCGCACGTTGGGTTGAGCGACATAGAGTGCGCAAACACTCCGCATGGCCAAACCACTGCCGACAACTCTAATACGACTCGGGTTCGTCTAATCACGTCCTTTGTGGCGAAAGCGATCTCAGCCATAACCTTAAGGTAGATTACCGATTTCCTGGACTATTCATAGTCCCAAACACATTACGCTACAATAGATATTCGCATTAAATGTAGAACAGTAATAGAACAACAACTCAAATCATGTAGAACGCAAGCATTTGAAGAGTATCAACTTAACAAAAATGAAAGCATAAGAAATGCTTGAAATTAAATAACAAGGAAAGTAACTAACATGAAGGAAATCATACACATCAATAGGAGTGTTGAGAATCATTTCTCAACGCCCGCAAATAGTGTAATAAGTTACACTTTAGATCATTCAGGCATTTCTACAAACACTTAGAATACATGACACAACATACATGACGTATGTTGAAATACACACATTTGGACAAATCCCTTTACCAAGGAGTTGTCGCACATACATCTAGCATAAGTACACGACAAATAATCATGGCAATCACATGTTCATATTTTATACGCATACGGTACTTTATACATACACATAGAATACACAAATCTCAAAATAACACATGCATATCAGGAACACAACATAAACATAACATTTGGCATGTGAAATCTCATCCATAGCAAGAATAAACCATTAACTGGCATTGAAAGCCTTGAAAACCATAACCTATACACTTAAAGTCCGCACCTTAAGCCAGAAAAGAACACCGAACTGATTTCAGACGAGTTATCTTCGTCAACGGCGACAAGATAACCTAAAGCAAGAATAGGAATGAGATACAACAACACCAAGACTATTCTAAGCTCTAACACAGATTAGGGTTAGGTTAACTTACCCAAAGATGAACTCAGAATCGTCAGAATAACGATTCAAAGTGAAGGTTCAAGGATGTAGAAGAACCGGAAAGAATCTAAGATGATTCACCAACTTCTCTCTCACTATCTCTCTCTTTTCCACTCTCTCTCCAAGCTAGGGTTAGAGAAAATTCGTATGGAAAAGAGAGCTAGGGTTTAAGGACTATAAATAGGCCAAAAATTGATGAAAATAACCCCAGGGCCAAGGTATACTTAGGGTATAACCAAAACCTGACTCTCGCGATCCAACGAAGCACTTCTGGTGGGCCAAATATCACGAAAGGTCGGACTTAAGCTCATTGACCATGGATCTAGGTCAAGCTGAGTTTTCGTACCGACCGGCTCTTCAGATCAGCCGTGGCGGACCACACACAATTCAACGGTCACTGAATCTCGATCAGGTCCACAAGCACAAGGACATGCCTGGGCCACCTTCCCTGATCAGAGGGTGAAATTGGGTCATAATCCAACGGTCAGATTGCTTAAAATCGTCGCGCAAGCGACACGACTTAGATTTCATAAAAGCTTAATAAATTTCCAACCGTTCTCACACTCTTCACTCCGAACTCAATCAAATCGACCCAGAACATCACATGGACTTGATTTTCGAGGTGATGGTCAAGTCCAACGAAGTGACTGCAACAGCCTAAGATCATCGCAATCGGACTTTCGACGCGCAGTCCAGGTCAGATCCAGAACTTCAAAAAATTCTCCAGAACAACTGGATTTAGCGATGGATCCCAGATTTCAGAGTAACATAGCGCTAACTAATCTACAGGTTTTGAGTCATGCAGATCGAATTTAAAGTGATTGATACTAATTTCACAAGCAATCGAGTATAGCGCTAATCACCCCAAAAACAACTACTTAGGGAAAGATAAGCACAAAATTTTTCGAGTCATTACAATTAAGCACCCTCGCCTCGTACTTTGCGAGATTATTTATAAGCGGTGGGGGTGAGCACGCCCTCATGCATAGTTTTTCCAGAAAATATGGGACACATGGATATTAAACTAGGGGTGATCCAACTGCTTCTAAAATTCCATAGACTTGAATCTAAAAGTCCATATCTACACTTGAAAGAATTTGATGAGATCATAGCCACTCTATATTTTCCTAACGTGTCTGAGGACACGGTCAGACTGAAACTCTTTTCCTTTTCTTTGAAAGAGAAGACTAACACGTGGTTGTATTCACTACGTCCCCAATCTATTGGCACATGGAATGACATGATAAGGGAGTTCATAAAGAAATTTTTTCCACATCATAAAATGAACACCCTTAGAAAGTCAATCATGGACTTTGCCCAAAAGGAAGATGAAACATTCTTGCAATGTTGGGAGTGGTTCAAGGATCTTTTCAGTTCATGCCCACAACACGATTTTGAAATGTGGTGCCTTACACACTTTTTCTATGATGGAATGACATCTTCCATGCGCCAATTGGTCGAAATAATGTTCAATGGGGAATTCATGAATAAAAATGTCGATGATGTACATGACTACTTAGATAGACTTGCTGAAAACACATAATCATGGGACACTTACCCAAAATCAAGCACCACTTCTAGGCCCACTCAATCAATGGAGATGGGTGGATTATACCTTCTGAAAGAGGATGATGATATCAATGCTAAAATGTCTAATCTCATAAAGAAATTTGAGGCCATGGAACTAAAGAAGGATAAGGTTAAGGAAACTATTTGTGGTATTTCTACTTGCAACGTTTACACAACTAAAAATTGTCCAACAATACTTGCCTCTCAAGAGGTGTTGAATGAGTAATCTAATGTCGTGAATAATTACCAACAACCTTTCAATGGACCTACCTCTAATACAGACAATCTTGGTTGGAGAAATCATCCAAACTTCAGTTGGAGGAATGGACAAAATGCTACCCCTCAAGGTTTCTTCAATCAAATTCCAAATCAAGGGAAACCTTAAGAGGATCCGATTCTAAAACATATTCAAGACCAAGAGCTACTTAATCAAAATTTGACATAAGCAATCCACGATATCAGATTAGCGATTGGAACGCTTGCATCAACTGTTTAAAGGATAGAGTCACACTTAACAATTTGGGGAAAAGGGATACTTCCTGCTCAATCTCTCCCCAATCCAAAACCGCAATATGAGAAAAGTGATCCCAGCTCTTCAAATTAGATGGAGCAAGCTAAATCTATCACCACTCTTGGGAATGGGAAGACCATTGAGAAAACCCTTCCGGTTAGGGATGAAAAGCCTAAGGACTCGAAAAAGGACAACGATTATAGACCTACCACTGCCCCACAAGAATTAGAACCACAACTTCGAGACAAACCGATTGCACCATTCCCCCAACGGTTGGTTGCACTAAAATCTCTCTCTAACTCTCAGGACATTTTAAAGGTGTTGAAACAAGTGAAGGTTAACATCCCTCTACTGGACGCGGTTAAACAAATACTTTCATGTGCCAAATTTCTGAAAGACTTATGTACAACCAAAAGACACAAAATATTCAAAAGAAAATCTTTTTAACTGAAAAAGTGAGTGTCATACTAAAGCAAGATGTGTCACAAAAATACAAAGATCTCGGTAGCCCAACTGTTGCTTGTGTAACTGAGAATTACCACATTGAGCACACACTTCTTAATTTAGGAGTGATTGTAAATTTGATTCCTTACTCAATCTACAAATAGCTAGGTTTGGGTGAATTAAAACCCACCCTAACCACATTACAACTTACAGATCGCTTAGTTCATGTACCGAGAGAGGTAATTGAGGATGTGTTGGTTCAGGTTGACAAGTCTACTACCAAGTAGATTTTATCATCCTGGATACGTAACCCATTAGTAACACGAGCACTCAAATTCCTGTCATTCTTGGTTGCCTATTCCTTGCTACTTCAAATGCAATCATTAATTGTAGGAATGGAATCATGAGTATGTCTTTTAGAAATATGACATTGGAGTTAAAAATCTTTTTCATTATAGGCAGACAGTTAGAGGATGATGACAATTTTCATGACATTAACATGATCGACTCTTTCGTGAAAGATAGAACACTTTTTACCTTATCCTCTGACCCTCTAGAGACGTGCTTAGCCCACTCCCATGATTTAGATGATGATATGATTAGGGAGATGGGGACCATGCTTGATACTGTGCCGGTACTTAAAGTTAACCGGTAGAGGCCAAAATTCGAAGAATTGCCCCAAACCAATATAATGCCTCTACTGTCTAACCTTAAGGCACCGAAGCTTGACGTAAAATCTTTGCCCTCTTATTTGAAATATGTTTATTTAGGTCAATATGATACATACCTGATGGTGATTTCTTCTAACCTTGAGTAAAAATAGGAGAGTATGCTCATCTCTACTCTCATTGAGCAAAAGGGATCCCTTGGATGGTCAATTGCTGACCTGAAGGGAATTGACCCTTCGATTTGTACTCACTGCATTTATCTTGAAGATAATGCAAAGACCTCTCGACAATCACAACGTAGACTAAATCCAAACATGAAGGAAGTGGTTAAGGCCGAGGTTCTTAAAGTATTGGATGTAGTATCATATACCCAATATCCAATAGTCAATGGGTGAGTCCAACTCAGGTTGTTCTTAAGAAGTCTGGAATCACCATCGTAGCCAATGCCAACAATGAACTCGTGCCAACTAGAGTTACTACTAGTTGGAGAATGTGCATTGACTACAGGAAATTGAATACCGTCACAAGGAAGGACCACTTCGCTTTGCCCTTCATTGATCAAATCTTAAAAATTCTAGTTGGTCACTCTTACTATTGTTTTCTCAATGGTTATTCGGGCTACAACCGGATAGAGATAGTCCCTGAGGATTAGGAAAAGACTACGTTCACATGTCCTTTTGGTGCCTTTGCTTACCGAAGGATGTCATTCAGACTGTGTAATGCCCTTGCCACCTTAAAGCGATGCATGATGAGTATTTTTTTTGACATGGTGGGGCAATATCTAGAGGTCTTCATGGATGACTTCTTTATCTTTGGTCCATCTTCCAGTGATTGCTTAAAGAATCTTAAGTGTGTGCTGAAAAGATGTGAAGAAAAGAATTTAGTACTCAATTGGGAGAAGTGTCATTTTGTGGTTCGTAAGGGAATTGTCCCTAGATATATCATCTCGTCCAAAGGAATCAATGTTGATAAGGCTAAGATTGATCTTATCTCTAACCTACCTCTACCTAAGAACCTACGAGACGTGCGATCCTTCCTAGGACATGCCGAGTTTTACAGAAGATTTATAAAGGACTTTAATCATCTCTCTCATTCTCTATGTAATTTACTTCAAAAGGATACACCATTCGAGTGGACTGAGCAATGCCATGAAGGTTTTACTAAGCTCAAGAGCATGTTAACCACTGCACTTATCATACAGCCACCTGATTGGAGCCTTCCTTTTGAACTTATGTGTGATATGTTTGACTATGCTCTTGGGGCGGTCCTAGGCCAGAGAAAAGACAAGAAGCCCTATGTTATACACTATGTAAGTAAAACTCTAAATCATGCCCAAGTAAATTACTAGACTACAAAAAAGGAACTCTTAGCCGTAGTGTTCACTTTGGATAAATTTAGGTCCTACTTGATCAGATCCAAGATCGTTATTTACACAGATCATGCGGCACTCAAGTATCTTCTTTCTAAGAATGATGTTAAGCCCCACCTGATAAGATGGATACTCATACTTCAAGAATTTAATTTGAAAATAAAAGTTAAAAAGGGAGTAGAAAATGTAGTGGTTGACCATCTTTCTCGCCTTGTTCTCTCTAACCCTTGAGACGACACATATAAATGACATGTTCCCTGACGAACAATTATTCAAAGTCTCTCATTTACCTTGGTTTGCTGATATTGTTAATTATCTTGCCACAAGTTTCACGATGACACATTGGACTGTGCAAGATAAGAAAAAAATTCTTCGCCAAGGTTCGTAGGTTCTTCTAGGGATGATCCGTATTTGTTTAAATATTGCCCAGACCAAATCTTAAGGAGATGTGTTCCAAATAATGAACACCAAAGTGTCATCTCTTTTGGACACACTTAGGCCTGTGGTGGTCACTTTTCTGCTAAAAAGACCATGACTAAGATTTTGCAGTATGGCTTTTACTGGCCCACTATGTTCAAGGACACTTATGAGTTTTGCAAAGCTTATGAACATTGTCAGAAGTTGGGAGCATTGTCCCATCGAAATATGATGCCTCTGAACCCCATTCTGATCATTAAAGCATTTGATTGCTGAGGTATTGATTTCATGGGACCATTCCCCAAATCTTTTGAAAATTTATATATTTTGTTCGCCGTAGACTGTCACTAAATGGGTTGAAGCGATTCCGTGGCGGAACAATAACCATCAAATAGTTATTAAATTCTTAAAAGAGAACATGATTTCCCGGTTCAGAATGCTTCAAGCCATCATTAGTGATATTGGCTCACATTTTTTGTAATAGGCCATTCGTGAACTTAATAATGAAATGTGGCATCTCTCACAAAGTGAGGACTCCATATCACCCACAAACAAGTAGGTAAGCTAAGATTTCTAATAGAAAAATTAAACACATCTTGAAAAAGGTGGTTAACCCTAACCATAAGGATTGGTCAATCCGATTGACCGATGCCTTATGGGCTTACCGTACTGTATTTAAGATCCCTATTGGAATGTCTCCCTTTAGACTTGTCTATGGAAAGGCTTTCCACTTGCCTATGGAGTTGAAACATAGAGCCTACTAGGCAATTAAAAAATTGAATTTCAATCTGGACAACGCTAGCTTGCTACAAAAACTTTAGTTGAATAAACTTGAAGAAATCCAGAATGATGCATATGAGAACTGAAGAATTTACAAGGATAGGATGAAGGTGTTTCATGACCAACACATTCTTCGAAAATCATTCACACCATGTCAGAAAGTCCGCTTGTATAATTCTTGGTTATATCTCTTCCTGGGTAAACTTTGATCTCATTAGACAGGCCCTTTCATTACTACCAATGTTTATCCTCATGGGGCTATCGAGATTCAAAATCCAAACAATGGCAATGAATTTAAAGTAAATGGACATCGATTAAAGCCATTTGTTGAGAAATTTGATTCAGAGGACATGTCCATACCTCTGGATGATCCTGTTTATCAGGATTGATCTCCTAGTTTAACGGAGGTGTAGTTAGGTTTATTGTTTTCTGTCGTTCTAGGATAGTCGGCTTTATACTGTTTAGGATAGTTTTCTTTTCAGTTGTTAAACTCTTATTTTAACCCACCTTCATGCTGAGATACTTTGGAAAAAGCTGCAAAATCTCTTCATCAGGTACTATCTTTCCATCACTTCTCTTTTAATTATGTTGTCTCTTTTGCAAATTATGCTTATTTCTTTTACATTGAAGACACTGTAGACTTTAGGTTAGGGATGTGAGATTAGGTAAACTAATTAATATTTTCTGTTTTGGGCAAAATTTACAAATTTTTTAAAAAATCTTCAATGTTTATCTGTTTGGAAAGCGATAAGTTGTGTATTTAAGACTGTTTTGAGTATGATGATAAGATAGAAATTGAGTTTTGAATTGTTGTAGTTGGAGAAACTAACCTATCACTTATGGTTCTTACATTCAATTGATTAAGAGGAAGTTTGACTATTATGTTAATCAAATTATTTTCTGTGAATAGTACTATAATTTTTTATTGTTAGTATGATGATCATTAAAAGATATTGAGAACCGGGTCTAGAGAATTTTAGCCACCTTAAAAGAAGAAAGAACCCGTTAAAAAATAAGAGATCGATAAAGAGGTCATAAAGAATGAAGAATGACAACATCTTTCATGGGAATGAAAAATGTCTTTGAAAATGATGTAATGTCTAAAGAAGAGGAATAAGTGCAAATGACCGTCAATATAAAATAAAAAACTAGAAAAATAAGGAAAAGGGGATAAGTTCGGAATAAGTACTTGAGTTTTCAACCAATCTTGAAGTGGAGAGCATGGCTGACATTATGAAAAGATAGTATTTTCACTAGGCACGTTGAAAAACCTGATATACGAACTATGCTTAGACCTAAAGGATAAAGAACTTATTTGATCGATTGCTTATGTGGTTCAACTCTAGTGTTTTCAAAATTTCAATTTCTCATCTTGAGTTTACTCATTCATACTTGATTACACAAAAGATCATTTTTTGAAAAAGGTTTGAACATTGCGCATTAAGGTTCATTTTTCTCATACTTTGCTCGGGACTAGCAAAATGCTAGTTGGGAATTGTGTGGAGGGTTAAATATTGCATATTAAACACCAATTATTACTTGGTTTTATGAACATGATAATGCTTAATATTCTATTTTAATCATGTTTGTGTTGCAAGGTGAATTTAAGAGCTTAGATTGAAAAGGATGCTAAAAGCATGGAATTAACGTTCAAAAATCACCAAAGCCAAGAATAGATCTAATGAAACTAGGAATGAAGAATGCACACACTGAAGATCCAAGAAAACCAAGTCAAGAATGAAGAAAATCGGAGTTTTAAAGTGAAATTGCGCAATCCTCAACCAACCCTGACCTTTGCTTGACCAGTCCTGGTTACACACGACCAGTCATGGACACTGCTTGACCAGTTGAAGCTCCACTGATTGAAGGTGTCTCGACTTGAACTCCAGCGTGTAAAACTTTTAAATCTTTATGTTGCTCGACCAGTCGAAGGAGACCCTCAACCGGTTGAGGACGCCCCACGACCAGTCGAGGGTTACGCAAAACTTACGCGGACTGTGTAAATTTGAGACGGTTTCTAAAAATTTCCACTCGGTAGGAAAGTCAAAGGCCTACAACTATAAATAGGGGTCCCTAGGGCATCCCTAAGCATCATCTAAGGTTTGGGGAGTGGAGACAAGTGTAGAGAAGCTGTCGCCAAGAGTTTTTATTCCCTTTCTTTAGCTGTTTTTATGCTTTTCTTAAGAGATTTTAGTTCAATCATGTCTATGGTTGGCTAAACCTCTTAACTAGGGCTAAGAGGTGAAGCTTGTAGCATGATGGGATATTTCTATTGCTTTGATTCATGTTTATATTAAAATCTCTTTGATTTTAGTTTGATTATAAGGAATACTTTCAATTTTTAGTAGTTTGTTGTGACTCAAATTACGATAGATCTGCGATAGCTTCGAGTATGTTCTTTTCATGTATTAAGATTGTGAAATTAGGAAATCCTGTTGTTCACCATCATCCCATAGGCATGGTTGGGTGATGGAATCCTACCTAATCTTCTCAGTTCTATTGTGATTGGTTGTAGGATTGGTAAATCGTGTTGTTTGCCTTGTCTCCTTGGCATGGTTTTATGATGGAAACACTTCTGAAGAGGCCAAGCTATATGTCCTAGAGGGGGGGTGAATAGGACAATGCCAAATAAAACTAATAACAACGGAAATAAAAAGAAAATGATAGCCAAAGTAAATCACAATGCAGTAAATTAAAATAACCTCAAAATTCAGATCTTGAGAGGTTGATACAAACGTTGTTCTAAGGACAACCTTACACCAAAAACAGAGTTTATGGTAGGACAACCTTATTTCTAGAAAGATCTTTGTATCAAGTCTCAAACTGAAGAGGAATACAATAATAAATATAAACTGAATTGAAATAACTTGTAATTAAAAATGTATTATTCTAGGGACAGCCATACACCATAAAAATGGCAGGGCAACCTTGCTAGAACAACTTTCAAATGAAATTGAAAATCAAGCTTATAAAGGAATAGCAGAAAATAAATTCTAAGCTATTACAACATTCTCACAAAGCTTAAATTAAATAATTACAACATTCACCACCATATATACATCCCACAACAATTAATTAAAGATTAGAAATATAAATCATTCAACCACAACACAAGGGTTTATAGTGGTTTGCCTGTGTGTTCACCAACTGTTAAACAACAGCCACACAAAATGCTACTCCACTCCTAATATCCTCACACAGGGGATATTAGCGTTCACTAACAAATAGGTTTTCCCAGGTTCACCCAAAACCTTTACAATTGTGTCTTTGTATGTGGGCTTACACAATTAAAAAACCCCACTTCTGAGTTTTCCTGGCTCTCCTCAGAAAACCAATACAACAAAATGTTTCTGGCAAATCTTGAAAGAAACCAAAATAGAAAGGAATTTACAATTAAATGTAAAATACCTGAATATCTCCTTCGTTGTAGCAGCCCGGTAGAACCAAAGTAGATGATTGAATGCCCAAGTTCAATGTCCAGTACTCGATTACAATGGTTCTAATTCTAATAGATTTTAAATTAAACCAAATAGGGCTTGCCTTAATTGATTTTGATTCCAAAGAAAGGGAATAATAATTCCTCTTTATCAAATCAGATTGGAATAGCAGAAACAAAATCAATTAAAATAAAGCTAAGGAAAGAGAATATTAAATAGGCACACTTAGCTTAGATGGAGCACAGAATTATCTCTCAGAAGTTCGACGAAGATTGGCTTGAACGAATTAATTAAATCGATAATTTCTTCTGAGATTCGTGCACTATTTATAGGTGAGAAGATCGGGTCTTCGACTGGTCTAGAGTGCTCTTCGACTAGTCGAAGCAACAACAGATATTTGAAAAATCCGGCGGGATATGCTCTGACCGTTTTACGACTGGTCGAAGCTTTCCTACGACTGGTCGTAGGTGCTGTAAAACTTCACTGGAATTCGAGTCGAAGATGTTCGACTGGTTGTAGATGCAGTCGACACTGTTCCTACGACTGGTCGAACAGATTCCTAGACTAGTCGAAGCCTAACAGATTTTATCGAAGCCTAACAGATTTTATCCGGAATTTGTAACAAACTTACGACTGATCGAGGATTTTCTTAGACTGGTCGAAGCAACTCTAGGACTAGTCGAAGAAGGCCTAGGACTAGTCGATGAACAGACCAATCACATGTAAAATAAACATTCGGTTTATGTATCCGAAATGACCTACTTCTAAGGTCAACCTATGGTCAATCAAACCTCAATCATGAAGTAAAGGACATTGAAACATTCGGAACAAGTGACCTTAAAGAATGAGTCTTGAAGTCTTGATGTAGATCAATCTTGAAATCTTGATGTAGCTCAATCTTGAAAGAGTCTTGAGTTCTTTACAAACTGCCTTGAACTCTTCTTGAAGTACAGCTTGAGTCTTGTCTTGTGAGCTTTGCTTGTTGTGAGCTTAGCTTGTTCATGAATGTTGATCCTTGAGAGAGCTTCACTTATACAAGTTATTTATAGCATAACAGTGATTTTGGCACCACAAATTTAACAACAGACAGGGATATAAACTATAGCACTTACAATCTCCCCCTTTGTCAAATTAGTGACAAAACACATAACCAAGATAAACAAAAGTAAAACAACTGGTTAATACATGCAAATCAATATTCAATATTCAACATTCAACCAGTTTCAACATTCAACCAGATTTCAACATTCAACCAGATTAAACATATACTCAAGAAACATATACTCAAGATCAAACATAAGCTGCCCTTAACTCCCCCTGAGTAATATAGCCAATGCTACTCCTCTCATAATCACATTAAGAACAAACCATTCTCCCCCTTTTTGTCACAATATGACAAAGGAGAACTAAATAAAGGAAAGCATGAGAGTAAACATGAGGAGGTAAGCATAAAACATGAGTATAGCAAAAGAGTGATAGCATCACATAGAATAAATATCCAGCATAAAATATAAATAGAATCCAACTCTAAATCAGCCAAGTGCAAAGTTATAAAGTTATTACAGACCAGAAGTCTCATAAAAACTACTCAGAACTAGAACTTGAAGACAGAACAGGAATAGAGGGATCAAGTTGGTGCATGCCTTTGTTCAAGCGCCTGAGATATTTGCGCATGTACTTGAATTGCAAATCATGAGCAACAGACATGTTTTCTAACTTAACATTTATATTCTCAACTTTACCCTCTAATGCACTCAGACGTGCATCAACATCAAATGGTACAAAATCTGGATCATTTGCTGAGTCAGAATCCAGTTCCTCAAAAATGTCATCCATATTAACGTCAACACCAGCTTCTTCAGGACCACCACCACCACCACCACCTTGTTCAGGAAGCAGATCCAACTTCATCTTATTAATATTTGTATTGTTGAAGATCAGATGATGGATTGGTGCTTCATCAACAGGCATATCGACTAACATATGAGTAGCCAATACAGTCATAAAATAGGCAAAAGGAATGTCACTATGACCAGGATGGAGTTGAAACTGAAGAATGAAATGACAGATTAAGGATGGCAAACAAATCTGAGTACCAGTGGAAATAGCATGGATACACAAACCATAAACGAAGTCAAGTCAGATTTATTACCCGAACGAGGATACAGATTAGACATAAAGATTCTGTAGAGAATTCTATATTTGGGTAACAAATACCTTGAGGGGAGCGCACTCCCTTTTTGAGTCCATTGAACATCCATGTTGCACAAGTCTCTAGTGAGCATGCATTTTTCAGCCATTGAGGGTTTATCAGTTAAGTTATGAATTGGAATACCCTCATCATTCACAGGAATGTCCATAAGGGCTGAAATTAAATGACGATCAACATCAAAAGGCCCTTCTCTAGTAGAAATTTGAAAAGTTAAATTATCCTGTGAAAATGCACTAATACAAGTAAACATGGATTGGGCAATGGACCGGTATGCAGGCCCACCCCAATGCAATAAATTAACCCAACCTATAGCTTCAAGCAGAGGAAGGATGTCAAAAGGTGCAATATGATTGACATCAACAGGATGTTCAACAATAACATTACGTGATCTAATATCCCTAACATATGATGGATCATCATTGGGAACAAGAAGATGACGTTTAGAGATAGCGGTCGATCTGGAGGAAGAAGAAGGACCACGTGAAGTAGTTTTTCTACCTCTAGAAGCCATTTGCAACAAGGATTTCAAGAAAATAGGAAGTTACAAAGGATTGAGAAGTGGGTTTGCTCAAAACAGATTTTTCAAAATCTAAACCCCAAATCTCAATAATTTTCAAAATAGAAAGCTTCAAGAGAGAAAAGGAAACAATCTAGACACAAATCTGTAAGAAAAATGGGATTTGGAACACTAACCTTGAAGAACTTGAAGGATGGGTTCGACAAGTCGAAGTTCGGCTCCAAGGAGAAGAAAGAAGAAATGAGGAAGAAAGTGAAAAATCTCCAATTTGAAGTGAAACCCGTGTTCCACGACTGGTCATGGGTATCTACGACCGGTCGTAGGACGACTGGTCGTGTATACTCACGACTGGTCGAATAAACCCCAAAAATTCAAATTTCTTGCAAAATTAAAAAAAATGGAATTTAATCTAGCAAATATATACACTATAATACAAGAAGGCATAAATTATCAATTTAAAATGCACATGTCAAGATCAAATTTCATCTTTTTGAACCTGCTTTTATCGAGAGGTTTTGTGAAAATGTCAGCTCGTTGATCTTCAGTAGGAATATATTCTAGAGATATAACTTTTTCTTCTACTAATTCCCTTATATAATGAAATCTAATGTCAATGTGCTTAGTACGAGAATGCTGAATAGGATTTTTTGAAATATTTATCGCACTGGAATTATCACAATATAATAACATAGAATCCTATTTAATTCCATAATCACTTAGCATTCGTTGCATCCAAACAAGCTGTGTACATGCATTACCAGCTGCGATATACTCAGCTTTAGCTATTGAAAGTGATATAGAATTTTGTTTCTTACTAAACCAGGAAACTAGATAATTTCCAATAAAAAAACAACCACCACTGGTTGATTTTCTATCATCTAGATTACCAGCCCAGTCAGCATCCGAGTACCCAGCTAATTGGACATTGTTTTCCTGAGGATACCAGAGACCAAGATTTACAGTACTTGCGACATATCTAATAATTCGCTTGACAGCAATCAAGTGAGATTCTTTTGGATCAGATTGATATCTTGCGTAAATACCTACACTTAGAGAAATATCAGGTCTACTAGCAGTTAAATATAACAAACTACCAATCATACTTCGATAAAGTTTTGAGTCAACATTTTTACCATTAAAGTCTTTTGATAGTTTCAGGGTAGTACTCATAGGAGTATCGAAATACTTGCCATTCTCAAATCCAAATCTCTTGATTAGATGCAAGGCATACTTAGATTGAGAAATGAATATTCCTTCAAGTTGTTGCTTTACTTGCAATCCAAGGAAATAAGTCAATTCCCCAACCATGGTCATTTCGAATTGTGATTTCATCAAATCTGCAAACTCAGTAGTCAAGTCAGTACAAGTTGATCCATAAATGATATCATTAACATAAATCTGTACCATTAAGATATGATCATTATGTTTTTTAACAAACAGAGTTTTATCGACAGATCCCATTTGAAAATTATGACTTAAAAGAAATTTTGTTAGTTTCTCATACCATGCCCTAGGTGCTTGTTTTAATCCATAAAGTGCCTTTTTAAGTCGATATACATGATCAGTATTTTTAGAATCTTCAAATCCCATTGGCTGTTCAACATAGACTTCTTCATGTAAATCGCCATTTAGAAAAACACTTTTCACATCCATCTGATAGATCTTTATCTTTCTAAAACATGCAATGGATATAAATAATCTGATAGATTCAAGATGTGCTACTGGTGCAAAGGTTTCATCAAAATCAATTCCTTCAATTTGAGTATAACCTTGTACCACCAGTCTAGCCTTGTTTCTAATTATATTTATACATTCGTCAGACTTATTTTTGAAAATCCATTTTGTTCCAATGATGTGTTTATCTTTAGGTCTTGGTACGAGATACCAAACATCATTTTTTATGAATTGGTTGAGTTCATCTTGCATCGCAACAATCCAGTTCTCATCAGCCAGAGCTTCTTTTACGTTAGATGGTTCAATTTGGGATGTAAAACATACATAATTACATATATCCTCAAGTTGTCTATGGGTGCGAACACCGGTGAGAGGGTTTCCAAGAATTTGAGTGGTTGGATGATCTTTAATAGTCCTCAACTCAGAATCAGTCTGATTCGATGAAGTATCGGGTTTATCAATGATTAGTACTTCATCATTATCTGAATTAGAAATCGGTGTGTTTAAGTGATTATCAATGACAACATTAATGGATTCTTGAATCACACCAGTCCTTTTGGTCAGAACTCTATAAGCTCGACTGTTTAAAGAATATCCTAGAAAAATACCTTCATCACTCTTCGTATTGAATTTTCCCAAATTTTCACGATCACGTAAAATATAGCACTTGCTGCCAAAAACTCGAAAGTATTTAACAGTAGGCTTTTTATTGAACCACAATTCGTAAGCCGTTTTATTTTTATCTTTGCTAGTGTAGACTCGGTTAATAATATAGCAAGCTGTGTTGACTGCTTCAGCCCAAAGATTTTTAGAGAGCTTCATGCTATTCAACATGACATTAGCCATTTCTTGAAGCACCCTATTCTTTCTTTCAACAATTCTATTTTATTGTGGAGTTTTGGGAGCAGAGAATTCATGTAAAATTCCTTGGTCGGTACAGAACTTCTCAAAATTGCTATTCTCAAATTTAGATCCATGATCACTACGAATTTTACTGATTTGAGAAGATTTTTTAGTTTGAATCCTTTTGAGAACTTTTCTTACTTCTTCAAGGGTTTCAGATTTGTCCCTTAAGAAAACTACTCACGTATATCTGGTAAAGTCATCAACTATTACCAGGATATACTTTTTCCCACCATGACTTTCTGTTCTAGTAGGTCCTATCAGATCCATGTGGAGAAGTTCGAGTGGTCCTGATGTGGTATTTGAATTCACTTTTTTGTGAAAGTTCTTTGTTTGTTTGCCTATCTAGCACTCACCACATATTTTATCTAATTTCTGAAGTTTGGGTAAACCTCTTACAAGTTCTCGTTTGCTCAATCGATATAAATTTCGATAATGTACATGTCTGAGATGTTTGTGCCATAAATCAGTCTCGTCTATATGGACCATGTAACATGTTTGATTAGATGAGCTGGATTCACTAATAATATAGCAATTTTCAGACGTTCTACGTCCAGTTAATATTACAGAACCCTTATTGTTTATTATCTCACAGCTTTGATTAGAAAACCGAACATTATGGTTATTATCACATATTTGTGATATACTAAGCAAGTTGTGCTTTAGGCCTTCAACGTATAAAACATTTTTAAACACCGGAAGATTAAAAAGTTGAACCGTACCTTGGCCTATAATCTTGCAGTTGCTACCATCACCAAATGTGACTGAACTATCAGTCATATCTTTCAGATCGGTGAATAAAGCTTTGTCACCTGTCATATGCCTGGAGCATCCACTGTCTAGGTACCACTTTGAATGACTTGTTACTTTGAAAGCAGTGTGAGCAACCAAGTAGGTGACTTTAGGAACCATTTCATAACTGATTTGGGTTTAGAAACATAGTTGGTCTTCTTTTGTGTACATTTGTAGGAATGACCTATAGAGTTAGATTTTAAGAGCTCCTTGAGTAAATCAACTATCTTTTCAGCTAGTGGATTTCGTTTCTGATTAAAGTTGACATGGCTGTTTCTAGGTTTTTGAAAAGTTTTTGAATTTTTAGAAAAATCTTGATAAGTATTTTTCCCTTTTGAGTTTGAGGACTCTCCTTTAATAAACATAGGAGGAGTATACATTTGTTTAGGAGATAAATTTTTATCATAGCCCAACCCGGTTCGATCGCCACATTTTCTAGATCCGGATAACAGTTTTTCTAACTTTAGATCACCTTGGGCATATTTCCATGTGTCCTTTAGACTCAGAAGAGAAGATACTTCAATTTTAAGTTTGTCAATTTCAGATTTTAAATCAACAATTAGTGAGTTTTTGAATTCCAAATCGCATTTTGATTTTTCAAAACAATCTGAAATTTGTGATTTTTCTAAGGCAAGTGATTCAAAACAATTTTTGAGTTTAGAAAACTTTTCTTTTTGAAGTTTAAGTTTGACAGTAATTTTACAACTTTCCTTATATAAGGCATTGTAAGCGTCTTGAAGATCATCTTCATTTTCACATTCACTATTCAGATTTTCTTCACTTGTAGAGTCATTATCTGAAAATGTGAATTTGGCTAGAGTCATAAGAGCTTTGACCTCATTACCCGACTCAGTTTCAGAATCTTCTGATTCAGAAGTACCTTCAGAATCAGATGATTCATCCCATGTAGCCAACATACCCTTCTTCTTGGGTTTTTCCCTTTTAGGACATCTATTTGCTAAGTGCCCATAATCTTGACAGTTGTAACATTGACTATCTTTCAAAGATTTTTGAAATTTGGGTCTAAACTTCTTTTTATCATTTGATTTTTGAAAATCAACCCTTTTCTTGCTTTTGAAAATCTTGTAAAATTTTTTAGCTAAAAGAGCCAGATCATCTTCTGAATCAGAATTTTCTTCTGAATTACATTTAGAAGATTTTAGTGCGATAGATTTACCTTTAGGAGCTTTAAAGTTTAACTCGTAGGTTTGTAGAGAACCAACTAGTTCTTCTACCCTCATATTATCCATATCACGAAGTTCCTGGATCGCGGTTACTTTAGAATTGAACCGTTCAGGAAGTAAGCGTAGTATTTTTGCACACACTTTACTTTCTGGGATTTTATCGCCAAGACCCCACATTGAGTTTACAATGTCATTCAATCTAGTGTAAAAGTTCATAAACATTTCATTTTCCTCCATATGAATTTCTTCAAATCTGGTTGTGAGGAGTTGGACTTTAGATTTTTTGACAATTGTAGTACCCTCGTGTGTCATTTCTAATATATCCCAAGCTTGCTTTGCAGTATCACAAGAAATGATTCTTTTGAACTCATCCGGTCATAGTGCGCAAGTAATTGCATTTAGTGCTTTAGCATTTGCACTACTCTCACTTTTCTGAAGGGTGGTCCATTGGTAATATGGTGTGACTTTTATTGATTTTGAACCATCAACCCCAGTAACTTCCATGATAGGAGGATTCCATTCTGTCACTGTGGCTTGCCACACATTTTCATCCATTGATTTGAGGAAGATCCTCATTCTGGCTTTCCAATAAGCATAGTTAGAGGCATCAAAGGGTGGAGGCCTTGTGACTGAAAGGCTATCAAAATTTGACATCTTAAATAGCTTAAATCATTAGCTCAGGAATTAAATCCAAGAATTAAAAAAGAGCTATTAGGCTCTGATACCACTTGAAGAGGCTAAGCTATATGTCCTAGAGGGGGGGTGAATAGGACAATGCCAAATAAAACTAATAACAGTGGAAATAAATAGAAAATGATAACCAAAGTAAATCACAATGCAGTAAATTAAAATAACCTCAAAATTCAGATCTTGAGAGGTTGATACATACGTTGTTCTAAGGATAACCTTACACCAAAAACAGAGTTTATGGTAGGACAACCTTATTTCTAGAAAGATCTTTGTATCAAGTCTTAAACCGAAGAGGAATACAATAATAAATATAAACTGAATTGAAATAACTTGTAATTAAAAATGTATTGTTCTAGGGACAACCATACACCATAAAAATGGCAGGGCAACATTGCTGGAACAACTTTCAAATGAAATTGAAAATCAAGCTTATAAAGGAATAGCAGAAAATAAATTCTAAGCTATTACAACATTCTCACAAAGCTTGAATTAAATAATTACAACATTCACCACCATACATACATCCCACAAAAATTAATTAAAGATTAGAAATATAAATCATTTAACCACAACACAAGGGTTTATAGTGGTTCGCCTGTGTGTTCACCAACTGTTAAACAACAGCCACACAAAATGCTACTCCACTCCTAATATCCTCACACAGGGGATATTAGCGTTCACTAAAAATAGGTTTTCCCAGGTTCACCCAAAACCTTTACAATTGTGTCTTTGTATGTGGGCTTACACAATTAAAAAACCCCACTTCTGAGTTTTCCTGGCTCTCCTCAGAAAACCAATACAACAAGATTTTTCTGGCAAATCTTGAAAGAAACCAAAATAGAAAGGAATTTACAATTAAATGTAAAATACCTGAATATCTCCTTCGTTGTAGCAGCCCGGTAGAACCAAAGTAGATGATTGAATGTCCAAGTTCAATGTCCAGTACTCGATTACAATGGTTCTAATTCTAATAGATTTTAAATTAAACCAAATAGGGCTTGCCTTAATTGATTTTGATTCCAAAGAAAGGGAATAATAATTCCTCTTTATCAAATCAGATTGGAATAGCAGAAACAAAATCAATTAAAATAAAGCTAAGGAAAGAGAATATTAAATAAGCACACTTAGCTTAGATGGAGCACAGAATTATCTCTTAGAAGTTCGACGAAGATTGGCTTGAATGAATTAATTAAATCGATAATTTCTTCTGAGATTCGTGCACTATTTATAGGTGAGAAGATCGGGTCTTCGACTGGTCTAGAGTGCTCTTCGACTAGTCGAAGCTACAACAGATATTTGAAAAATCCGGTGGGATATGCTCTGACCGTTCTACGACTGGTCGAAGCTTTCCTACGGCTGGTCGTAGGTCACCTACGACTGGTCGTAGGTCTCCTTCGACTGGTCGTAGGTCTTGTAAAACTTTGCTGGAATTCGAGTCGAAGATTTTCGACTGGTCGTAGATGCAGTTGACACTGTTCCTACGACTGGTCGAACAGATTCCTGGACTAGTCGAAGCCTAACAGATTTTATCCGGAATTTGTAACAAACTTACGACTGATCGAGGATTTTCTTAGACTGGTCGAAGCAACTCTAGGACTAGTCGAAGAAGGCCTAGGACTAGTCGAAGAACAGACCAATCACATGTAAAATAAACATTCGGTTTATGTATCCGAAATGACCTACTTCTAAGGTCAACCTATGGTTAATCAAACCTCAATCATGAAGTAAAGGACATTGAAACATTCGGAACAAGTGACCTTAAAGAATGAGTCTTGAAGTCTTGATGTAGATCAATCTTAAAATCTTGATGTAGCTCAATCTTGAAAGAGTCTTGAGTTCTTTACAAACTGCCTTGAACTCTTCTTGAAGTACAGCTTGAGTCTTGTCTTGTGAGCTTTACTTGTTGTGAGCTTAGCTTGTTCATGAATGTTGATCCTTGAGAGAGCTTCACTTATGCAAGTTATATATAACATAACAGTGATTTTGGCACCATAAAATTGACAACAGACAGGGATATAAACTATAGCACTTACAACTTCTAGTTCTCACACCTCTCATCCATTGAGAATTAGGTCAAAGGAAGTTTAAATTTGATTTTACGGAGATATCTTCCAATTGGATAGGATGGGACTCCAATTCGAATCGTGTGACCTGAATCAAGCATAGATCTCCCTGATCTTTACAAGTGGATCCTTGGAAACCCTAGTTTCCCACCATTGAATTTCTTAAGTTTTTCATTAAATTTCTCACAATTACTCTTAAATATTTTAGATTTAGGTTTTCATCTTCTTCTAGTTCTTCTTCTAGTTGCTGTCAGAAAAAACACAAGATTAGTCCCTATGGATTTGACCTAGGTCTTACCAAGATTATTACTATATCGCGACCCTACACTTGGGGTTGTGAACAAGGACTAATCTCATGAGTACTCTAAAAGCAACTATAAGTAGAAATAGAAGAAGATGTGAATCTAAATTGCAAAATAAAGAGAGTAATTGTGAGATATCTAACGAAAAACTTAAGAAATTCAAAGGTGGGAACTATGGGTTTCCAACGATCCACTTATAGCAATCAGGGAGATCTATGCTTGATTCAAGGACACAACTGGAATCAAAGTCCCATCTTATCTAGTTGGAAGATGTTTCAAATAAGAAACAAATGCATTTTGTTAGGGAAATTTCATTCACTTAATAATTAACAAAAGAAGACAAAGAAGACAATCATATTATTTATTTATTCCAAGTTCTTTTACATCCCTTTCTCTTTTGATTCCAAAATAGACTTGTGATAATAGTAAAAAAATAAAAAAATGATATGAGCTAAGGAAATAATTACTGGAAATATCATGTATTGCAGACTGTTGCCTAGGTTGGTTGTGCACGAAAATCCTTATGCATCAGGGGAATTCACTATGCCCTAAGATATATTGTGCACCAGGGGAATCCACTGTGCGCTAGCCCTATTGTGCGCCTAGACACATTGTGTGCTCAGACCCATTATGTGCTTAGGCCCACTGTGTGCTCAGGCCCACTGTGCGCCCAGGCCCATTGTGCGCTCAGGCCTATTGTGCGCTGATGCCCGTTGTGTGCTCAGACTTGTTGTGCGCTGATGTTTGTTGCCCACTAAGACCTGTTGCGTGCTGATGCCCGTTGTGCACTGATGGTGTTTGTGCACCAATGGTGTTATGCGCTACACAACACCTATTCCACACAATAAGAGCGGAGCTCTACCTCTCTCTCTTCGGATTCTTCTTCTGCTTCTTGATTGGCTACTTCTGACCCCTTACTAACGGGTTGGAGGTATTTATAGCCTTCTCACACATGCGAACATGCCACGTAGTCATTGTGTGTTCCCCTTTGTGCGGACCTCCTCTGTGCAGACCTCCTTTGTGCGGACTCCTCTGTGTGGACTAATTTATGAGGAATCCTTTGTGCAGACCTCCTTTGTGCGGATTCCTTTGTGTGGATTCCTTTATGTGAATGCTAGTGTATAGTTGTCTGTATTACAAGGACTATTTCCACACAATGATTTCCGCACAACACTTAATTCCGCAAAATGATTTGCGCACAACATTTCGCCCACAACAATCCTTCTGCTCCTTTTCTCTCTTTTTTTGTGCCTCAATAGATGCCCCCTTGATCCTGCATTTTTGTTTTCACACCTACAAAATAAATATGTAGGATCAACAATACTTCTTTTCAATTACTATTTTTTGCCCTCCTTTATTGTGCGCTTATTGATCTGTGCACAACGAATTCCGCACAACATTTACCGCACAATGGTTATGACACAATGACCCAGTCCCCACCTATAAATACAGGAATTATCTTCACTTTTGCCACTTTTCTCCTTTGCTCCATACTATTTCTGCGTCAAGTTGATACCTTTGTGTGCTCACATCATTATGCCGCACAACAACTGCTCCGCACAACACCCTTTTGTGCACAACATCTTGTTCTGCACAACAAGGATAGGTACCGCACAACGCCCTTGCGCACAACACTATGCACGCAACAGTTCTTGTACAACACTTTGCGTGCAATAGTTTACGCACAATACTTTGCGCGTAATAGTTTATGCACAACACTTTGTACTTTGAACATTCTTCTTGTACTTCAAATTTATTTATCCTCTCTCCCCAGCAATATTTTATACTTCTCTTTTTAGCTTAATAAACCTTTCTTTCTGACTTTAATTTTTTTATCGACTCCTGTATAGATTTCTAATGGCAAGCTCAAAAAGACCTCTTACTTCCCCAAGTACTGCTGGACCATCTGACCCACAATCTGTCGAGACCCATAATCAGAAAAGACTCCGTTCTAGCAAGAACTACAGTTCCTTCTTCAAAGATCTGGTTCCCATCATCATTAACTTTGCCGATCATATCCAACATTTATCTAAACATATCCGCATGGCCATATTGATCAAGGAGATAGAGGGACCCCCCACTTCAAGGCAAGAGTCTGATTGGGAGGATTGGTTGAAATGCACAACCAAATTTCGCACAGACGATGTCCGTCCTTCCACTGCAGAGGCTTCTCCTACCCCAAGCGTTTAAAAGCAAACAAGAGAAAAAAATAAAGACGAAGCTTTCCAGGAAAAGATTCGAGAACATAATCGAAGACGTTTTTAGAATGCTTAGGATTCAGTCAAGTTAAATACCAAGGCGATTAAATTTCGAAACCCATATAAAGATGAGACCATTGCTCTCCATTTGTAATTTCAACGTCACCGGTCTATTCTTCAGAGTGAACCGACAGACCACATGACACATAACAGGCTCTTATATGTGTCCAATTGGGTGATCAAAGAGTCGCAAATTCTCAAAGGCTACCTCATAGACAAAGGCTTAACACAAAAGACCAGGCAAGTAAGATATATGAGCTTTCTCACACCATGTCACGACCCTCATTCTTTGTTTTACACCCATTTCTTTAAAACAATTCAACAACGTTTTCGTCATCGTGGCTCCTTGTGAGGCAAAGAAGAATTTAGAACACGAGGTCTCTAGACTAGTCATCCATATTACAGTGCTTGGGCCAAAGTGATTTTGAAGAAGTAGGAAGAAGTCCTTATTTCAGCAAAGATTTATCATGCCATAGAGCCACTTCATAATTCTTTCAAAAAGACATGATGATCTATAAAGGCTTTTTGAAATACTGGTCTTTTACTACAAACTCTTTTCATCTTCTAGTATGGGAAGTGAGTATCACCTTATGGTATCTATATAGGATGGCCGGTCTGCCCATCTCTGGATCCTTCCTTAATGAATATGTTCCTTCGAACGAAGAGTTTGCCTATGTCACATCTAATAGAGTGCCCAAAATTACAGCATCAATCATCAAGCTTTTTCAGGAAACATCTTACTTTGCGAATGTCCATAAGATTTCTCCCCTTCAATGGCTAGCCCATTTTTTCTGATACTTAGTATAAGTATTTTAACATTTTCCTTTCCTTTCAAACAATACTTATAAATATGAATTTCTCACTGGTCTTTTCCTCTCTCATTTTTTTAAGGTTCCTTAGTAGTTATTGTGCTGAGCTAGAAGCTAATCGTAAAAAAAAAAGGGCCCAGCTAACTTCATCGCCGAAACTGAATTAGCCGCTTTCCTGGCTTATTGGTTGAGCGTAGTTGTGCTTCCCAGTTTAAAAAAGTTCAGACTCTATTCAACCAACTTTATTTGTGGTGGTGGGTGCAATGACAGAAGGCAGAAAAAGATATTCCCTGGCCCCTCCTATCTTATGTTCGTTATACAGAGCTTTCGGTCATGCCGTGGCGCACTGCTCAAGCCCGGCACTAGGAGTTTCATCTGCTTTTACTCCATGACATTACTTCTCCAGATGGCTTATCATTTATTTCCCTTGGACATACAATGACCCAGAAAAAGCTTACGTCCATCCTGATCATCTGCCCTTGTGGCATTTTTTGAAGAGAAAAATGATAAAGAAGGAATATGAATGGATAGTTGATAAGATTGACAACATGGAATCTATCGACTTCTTCCCTTTTTACTTAGACTACCAGGCTGAAGACAGAGATGTGGAAGATAACAATGACTTGAAACCCATCGAAAGGACTTCCTTTCTCTGTATTCGATCTTGTATCTTCCATTGCGAGAAGGACTAGAGTTCTAATGAGAACCGTACTATCTAAGTTGATTTGGCAGACAGTTTGGATATGATCAAGCCATGCCCCAAGTAAGTGATGAGGTCACCCGAATAATGAGGAGTTATGGAGTCAGTCCTTATAATTGGGCTTTAATATAGAAACAACTCCTATCAAGAAATTTTGGTTCTCGATTCGTTCTCCCAGGGTACAATCATAGAGTAACAGCTTCATATACCTGGATGCAATGGTGGAGTCATCATTACTATTTAGTACGCAATTGTTTTTCAATGGATTGTCGTATCTGGGTTCCTCCCCCACGCTTGAGGAATTACCGACCAAACCAAGGGATTGGATATTTTTACGAGAAAGATCAGGCCGCCGTTCCGGGATAGCTTTGTCGTAAAATTTCTGTGGAAGAGCCCATCAAAGAAATAAAGCCTCCAAACACTTTGGAAGGTTGGATTGCTTTTAGTTCCCCTCTGGATCTGATAAATTAGAGAGAAAGATCGGCTACTCCTCACAATAAATTTGAAACTGCGAGGGGAATTCTACCTTCTCCTACTCCCAAAGGAGAAAATCAACCTGCAAATCCTGCTCCCGTCATTCCTCTAGTTAAGGAACTTGTCTCCTCTTCAACTTCTCAGCCTGTCAAACGTGCCACTACCACAGTTATCCCTATTATGGATCTTATAGAAGCCACAACCAATCGTGCTACAGCCATAACTTCTCTAGTCGCGTGTCGAATTACTATTGCTACATCTCCTATGACCAGCTCTCGTACTAAGTCATTGTCTCTTGAAGTTTTGGCACAACAAATTGCTTCTCCCTCTCAAGGTACACGTCTTCTCCCTCTAAAGACTACCTATAAAGGAAAACAAACCATATCGGAAGAAGACAGCTCATCAGAATATTCAGCGAATACTACAAACGAAGACACATCTTCACCCACAAGCCTAACTGATGAAGGAGATGCTTTGTTAAACGTAGATATTGATGCTGAGGTAGATGTTGGAGAAGATGGCAATGTTGGAGTTAGGTCCTCTCTTCCTAATGCTCCAATCACTCAACCTGATACTTCTCATCCCATTCCGGAAACCTCCCTAGGTAATGAAGAGAAACTCGATTACGGAGAATATGGTTGTTCTCCTGGTAGGAACATCTTTCTTTCTTTTGATGCTTTGTATTCTCCTTGTATCATGGAAGTTGCTGATGTGGTTGCTCGCGGAACATCAACTTCAAGGGATGTAGAGGTTCAACCATCTGAAATTCAGGTAATAATGGGGAATGTACTTCTTCTTCCTAGTATAGAAGCAACCTTGCCACTATTCCCCCAAACATCTGATGCTCCCGTTCAGACTAGCAAGTCCCCTACTGTACATCCTTCTCCTATTCAGCCGGTAACTCGAAGTTTAGAATTTCTTTCTGATCCGACTGACATCTCTACTCTAAGTACTCTTAACTCAAGCACTGTAGGAGCTCAAGAACTTTCTTTTAATGCTGTTATGACTACAGAAGTCCCCAGCTCTACACACCCATAACCCATTCTATTCCAGTTGCCTCTGCTGTTATTCCTACTCCAAGTATATATTTTCTTTTCTTATTTTATGTCAGCATTGAATATACATGTGTTTTCTTTTGAACTTATATTCCCTACTTATCTTTTAATTTCAGTCGTGCCAACTCCCAGTGGATCTGAAGGATCTAACTCAGTGACTGCGGCTTTTAATAAGCTCTCTTTGGAAAAGGTGCCACCTCTTATGTTGGGGCTCTTCAAGAACGCAATTTCCATTATCATTGGTGCTTTTAAAGATCAGACCCAATGGCCCTTTTTGGATAGTGCTGTAGCAGTTCTCACTCATTCAGCTCGCCTGACACATGTTGATGTTCAGTCTCTTTACACTTCCTCATCATAATTTTATGATTCCACGAAGAACTTGGAAGCAGTGCGGAGTATGGTCATTGCTCCCGAAATTCTAAGTTGTCAGAAGGAATTGACACTTCTTAAGGAGAAACTCTCTCTTGCAAATGATGTTCTTGCCGATCGCAACACTGTTAATCAATCTCTCCATGAGAAATTGAAGGTTTTCGATAGAAATAAGGCAATCATTGGTGATCAAATTGCTCTTCTTAAGAAAGAGATTCTATTACTCAGGAGTAAGTGGGAAGCAAAAGAGTCAACTATTTGTCAGATCAAAGTAGAGCTTGAAATGAACACTCAAGTAATTGATACCATACAAGCTGAACGAACAAGGAATGGGGAAGCTGCTACTTCTTTGGAATCCGAACTGATTGGCGTTCCTGATCAAGCCAGCATGATCCTTGAAGTTGAGTGCACAACTGCTGTAGCACAATCTCAATTAAAAGAAGAGTTGTAATATTACATAGAGATATTAAACATAACTGAAGATCTATAGGCATTGTATGTAAATATTCCTTTTATGCTATGATGTATAAACAACTTGCAAAAAAAAATTATTAAAGATATTTCAAGATATTTTGCTCTTTTATAAACTTCTTCATAATGAATCATTTTAAGTACATTCATCTATGCAATAGTTTCAACATGATATTTTAATGATGAATTGCTAACAAAATCTTCACATATTATGATTGTTAGTATGGAATTCCCTTATATGATTTTTTTAATGGGCGGTGTTAGGTTTCAGTTTAGTTAGATGACCACACACAGTTTAAGCTCTTGAGTAGTGGAGCAACACAGTTTAGACTCTTGAGTAGTGGAGTAGGGTCGCACGTGATACTCTCTATAACTCTCATGAGTTCACTAAACTTCTCACAGCCAGGTGAGTTCACAAATCGCTATCCATCAGAGGGACCCAGTGAAGCTACCGGGGCTGTGAACTCGGTTGGATTTACTCACAGGTTTGACCGCAATAACTCTCTAGAGTTCATGGGGCTCACAAGGAGACCTTTGGAGTACCAAATCTAGGCCGCCAGTCCATCAATGAGTAGGTTTAGGCCCTTCCTCATGATTTAATACTGAAATCAAGCCAGAGATCTGGGGGGTCTTACGCACGGTTGGCCTATCTATGGACATGGCCAAAGAGCTCACACTGTAGCCTGTGTTTTCTTCGCCTGCAAGGTCGGACCCATTCACGGGAGGGCATTTTCCTCTGTTCCCCATGATGCTATTGGAAAGCTATATAGGCAGCATTAGTCTCACGCGTGACTGGCCATTGAGAACTTTTTGGCCTTTTAGGGCTTTTAGTTGCTAGCTCCGTCCGCTGCCCGCATGGGTATGCATATGATGGAGTTCACGGGCTTTTAAGGGCCACTGGCTTCTCACTACTGCCTGAATGGTGAAAGTGATAGGCCTTACGCGTAGCTGGCCATTTTTAGGGCTTAGCTAGGCTGCCTTAAAAGATAATAATGAGCGGTCATCGTTGTCGCGAGGATGATAGACATTTCTGACTGAGATTGATATGTCACCACTTCTTCTAATATCTTCAATGATATTCATATGTGTTGTTCATAATATATCAGCTTGGTGACGAAACCAATTTCACAAAATTTTGTAGAGCTCACTTGGTGACGATAACGATGGTCACTTTCTTTTTTTTAACACTTGTTGGTACATAGTCTTGATGTGCTCGCAAATTTCTTCTTTATTTATTCATCTGATAGTACATAGCCGTGGTCTTGTTTATTCTTACCCCCTTTTGATATAGAATCATTATTCTGATAATATTCTGGATTAAAAGCAGTAGTATCTTCAGGGACGATATCTTTTTATAAAGCCAGCATTGACCGCTATACTAATACATTGTCCATCTTGATCCACAACTCTATATGCTCCATTAGAGTATACTTCTTTTATTATGTATGGCCCATCCCATTTGGGCTTGAATTTTCCCTTGTTCTGTGGGTAACCACTATAGGTCTTTTCAACATCAGCACCATCTCCCCTTTTTTGAAAGAGCGATACTTGACTCATTTATCAAAGGTGACTGATATCCTTGCCTGATAGATTGCAACCGCTGTTGGGCTGCCAGACATTTTTCATCAAGCAAATCCAGTTCTTTCAGCCTTATTTTTACATTTTTATCATCTGTAATGGACTAATGTACTACCACTCTGAGTGACGTTACTTGTATTTCAATTGGGATCATTGCTTCTACACCATAGACCAGTAAATACGGTGTTGCCCTTATTATTGTCCGATGAGTAATTCTGTATGCCCACAATGCTTCTTGTAACCTTTCATCCCAATCACGTTTGTTTCCTGTCACTGTTTTCTTCAGTATTTTGACTATCATTTTATTAAACACCTCTGCTAATCCATTGGCCGGTGGATAGTAACGTGTTGAAAATGAATGACGAATGTTGAATTTCTGACATAACTTCTCCATGCCTTTGTTTTTGAAAGGAGTGTTATTATTTTTAACAATTTTCTTCGAAATACCATGGTAGTATATTATTGCATGTCAGATGAAGTTAATCACATCTTTCTCTTTAACATTGTGTAATGCAACTACTTCTGTCCACTTGGAGAAATAATCTGTCACTGCCAAGATATACAGCTTTCTTTTAGACGAAGGCGGATTTATAGGACTAATGACGTCAAGTCCCCAGGCAGAGAAGGCCAAGAGGCGACTGACTGATGCAGGTCTTCTGGAGGAATGTGTATAACATCTCCATGAATCTGACATTCATGACACCGCTTTACATAATTTATCGCATCTTTGAACATGGTAGGCCAATAATACCCCATTCAATGTATTCAATGGAATAAATTTTGGCGAGCTTGATGTGCCCCACATTCTCTAGAGTGTGCCTCTCGCAACATTTGGCCCGCTTCTTGTTCATCTAAGCAACGTAACAGCATTCCATTGTAAGATTTTTAATACAGCACTTCGCTACATGTGATGAATCTGCTCGACCTTTGCTTAATTTGTTGTTTCTGCACTGGATCTTATAGCAAGATATCATATTTAAGATAATCTATGAAAGGCTGACACCAATCATCTGTCATTACCTCTAAACACGATATAGGAAGTGTCTCAACAATTTCCTGATGACCTCTAAAGATGGTAAAAATCTCTTTTCTTCTATAGTTACTTGGAGAGGGCTTCGATTTGGGCAGGACAGAGCCGCTGCTTAGTTGGCCAAAGCATCTGTTCTTGCATTTTCAGACCGTGGTATGTGCTTGATTTCGACATGACAAAACTGTTCTAGCAACTGCTGTGCTTTTTGGCAGTATGGAAAAATCTCTTGCTTTCTTATCTCGAATTCAGTCATTAATTGATTTATGATCAATTTAAAATCACCGAAGATATGTAGCATTTTTATCTTCATTTCTCGAGCCATTTCCATTTCGATGATGTGGGCTCTGTATTCGGCCTCATTGTTTATGCATGTAGTTCCCAATGTGAAGGAGTAAGGTAACAAGTCACCTTGAGGAGTAATGAATATCACTCCTATCCCTGCACCTGACGCTCGAGAAGCATCATCAAAATACATCTGCCATGGGCTTTGCGACTCGGTCAACATAACTTGTTCATCGGGAAACTCATTATGGATGGTCTCACATTCTGCTATAGGATGTGCTGTGAGGAAGTCCGCCACCCTTGCCCTTTTATCGTTTTTGCCAGCTCATACATAATAGTATATTCCGAAAGTAACAACATCCATTTGGCCAATCTCCCAGATAAAGTCGGTCTTGTATTCAAAAATTTTATCGGATCTGCTCTTGATATCAAAGTTATGTCATGAGTGAGACAATAATGTCTTAATTTCTATACCACGAATATTAGCGTCAGACATTCTTTCTCTATTGGAGAGTAATTGCATTCCGTGCCCATCAGAGTTCTTCTTAAATAATAAAAAGCGGTTTCTTTCCCAGATTCATTTACCTGTGCCAACAAAGCTCCTAAAGAATTCTCAGCTATAAATATATATATAAAATAAGTGGCTTCCCTTTTTATTGGAGTTATCAATACCGGCGGTTGTTTTAACAATTCCTTTATCGCATTAAACGTGTTCTGACAGGCTTGGTCCCATACAAATTCTGTGCCTTCTTTCATCAAATGGGAAAATGACTGACATCTCCCTGCCAGATTTGAAATGAAACGGTGAATGTACGCTAGCTTTCCTTGCAAACTTTTTAATTATTTTAATGTCTTTGGTGGCGGCATATTTTGAATGGCTCTAACTTTCCCTGGATTGATCTCAATGCCCCTATGTTGGATAACAAAACTGAGAAATTTACTTGAAGACACCCCAAATGTGCATTTAGCCGAATTCATCTTAAGCTGTTTCTTTCTGAGTCGACGGAAAATCGATGTCAAATGTTCGAGATGCTCCTGATGATCTCTCGACCTGACTACCAAGTCATCGACATAAAACTCAACATGTTTGTGCATCATGTCTTGGAAAATATTCTGCATTGCCCTCTGATATATTGCCCCGGCATTTTGAGACAAAATGGCATAACTTTATAACAATAAATCCCCAGTGAAGTTCTAAATGCTGTTGCTTCTTCATCTTCTAGTGCCATCCTAATTTGGTTATAACCTGCACAACCGTCCATGACGGACATAATAGCATACTGAGTCGTACTATCAATCAACAATTCAGTTATCAGGAGAGGAAAATCATCTTTCGGATAGGCTTTGTTCAGATCTCGAGAGTCAACACATACCCTAACTTGTCCATTTTTCTTTTTCAATGGGACAATGTTCAATATCCATTTGGGATACTTGACCTCCCTGATAAACTCGACTTTATTAGCTTGTTCACTTCTTCTTCTATGAGGGAAACTAGGTTCGGATGAAATCGCCTTTGCGCTTCTTTAACTGATTTTTTCTCCTTAGAAATATTTAATTGGTGCATCTCTATGGAGGGTTCCAAACCTAACATCTCTGCATATGTCCAGGCAAAGATGTCTCTATTTTCTTTAAGAAGCTGGACGTATCTCTCTGCCTCTTGTTCGGACAGACTGGCGCTAAGGAATGTGTTCCTTAGTTCCTCCTCTATGCCCAAGTTTACTTCTTACAAACTGTCTATCATTGGCTGCCCCCCGTCTTCTATTTGTTTTGAAGCCATGTCAGGATGCTCGATTATTTTAGGATATTCTTCCGATAAATGCTTAGTAGTAACCATGTTCACCGATGATAGCCCCCAATCCTTAAAATTTTCCTCACTTTTCTTGACCAACCCCAATAGGAATTTGAATTCCTCTCTCATAATTCAAGCAGGTGGGTTCTTCGTAATCAAAACCCATGTTTCTCATAATTTTCTTACTTGCCGGGCTATATTTTTTAAGATCTTTCGGTGTCAACCTACCATGTTACACATTATTCTTAGCCTCTTCCCCTATTTTTGCTTCACCGAGGCATAAAATTCTATTGGTTCTGGGTATTTTGCACTAGCCCTGACCTGAAATCTTCTTGGAGCGGCCGAAAATGGCTTATTTCTTACAACATACGGCGATGGCACTATGTAATTGGACTGTAAAATTTTCAATTGTTCCGGTGATAACAGGGTTAGTGGCAGTTGCCCTGGTTGTCTCAAATGTTTCGGCACGAAATAGAATTTCTTCTTTGCATCTGGAACCCTGGCTAATTTTGCCTTTTCTGTTTCTTCTTTCATCACCTTTACCTGAATGTCTTTTAGGACTTTCCTTTCATCATTCTCCCTTTCTTCTTTAGTGAACCCCTTATAATAACTAACATCTGTAAAGAAGGACTCAGCTTCTGTATAGGGCTTCGCATCGACCATTACTTTATACTATATCCCACCTTTACAGTATTTAAAGCATTGATGTAGAGTAGAGGGTACAATGTTGTACTGATGTATCCATGCCTTCCTAGGAGAAGATTATATGTCGTCACCGCATTTATAATGTGGTATACGATATCAATAGTCAGCTCTCCTATCTCCAATGTCACTGTAATTTTACCGAGTGCACGTTGCCTGTCTTGATTGAAGCCTTGTATCATCATTCCACTCGGGCGTAGATCAGAATGACGATAGCCCAGTTTATTCAACATTGAGAGTGGTAAGAGGTTCACCGCAGACCCGTTATCTATCACAATCCATTTAACCTTCTTTCCATGGATATAGCCTCCTATCATTAGCGGCCTGTTATGCACTGCATCACAGATCAGATCATTATCGGAGAAGGAGACGATTGGCAGGAAATCTTCTTATTTTTTGTACTCTTCATGTTCCATCTCTGCCAGCAATGTTTCTCTGACATCGTGATCAGACAATGCTTGAACCAAGCTCTGCCAAAATTCCTATGACAACTTAAGCGCGTCATATACGCTTAATCGAGCTGGTATACCATTCAAATGATTTCCCACATCGTAGGTCACTTTTGTTGTCTCATCCCTCTCTTTTTTCTTATCATCATTATTCTGTCTTTCAACAACTCTTCTTATAACTCCTGTTTTCTTCTTAGTAGGGCTTGTTATCTTCTTTCCCAATCGTAGCGTAATTACTGCTACCTTCCTTATGTTCTTATTGTCCTCATTCTCCTTCATTTCTCGGGCCTTTTCCCAAATCGTGAGCATATTTACTATTGTCATTGTACCCCTTTCCTTTTTCCTTTTCCAATTACTATTTCACCCCCGTCTATCATTCGTTGTATTATGCACTTCAACGTATAACAATTCTTCGTCAGGTGTCCCACCAGGCGATGATAGCGGCAAAAATCTCTCTCTCTTTAGTTTTTGTGACATCTTCTCGGTGTTTAGGTTCTGGTAATTCTATCATACCTACTTTTAGCGATTGGTTCATCATAAGAACAATATCTTCCCTATCGAATACAAACCCTTCATGAGAATTGAGCATTTTAGGCCTTTTTCCACTGTATCTGTTTCTTGGCTGATTTGATTCCTCTCTCCGTTCTGGTCTTTTATCTCTCAAGTCTCTTGCATCTTTGCTCCTCTTTTCATGCAATCGTATTCACGGCTATCCTGCTGGGTGCCCTCCTGGCTGTCTCATAGTGAAACGCTGGCATCTTCCAAGTCATCAACTTTAAAGCATGCGCCTTAATGGCTAGGTCATGGAAAGTTCTGATATCGGTGCTTGTGAGTCCAAATGCGATCCCCGTTTCCATGGAGTTCAAACACATCTTAACCTATTCCTTTTCTTCCAGTAGTTGCCTACACGAGGCTCCCAATGTCTTCCATCTGTTTATAAATTTTTTTACTTGTTCCCCATCTCTCTGCCGCACGGAAGATAATTCCGTAATACTAACATCATGCTCTGAAGAGAAGAAGTTTGACATAAAGGCATCCTGCATTTGTTCCCAAGTATGTATCGACCCCGGGTCCAGACTAAAATACCATCGGAATGCTTTGTTTGTCAAGGATGATCCGAACAATCGCAAGCAATACTATGGTATTGTAGAAAAATTCCCCATGCTAGTAATGAAGTGCATTAAGTGTTCCTCTGGCGATCCTTCCCCGTTAAACTTCTAAAAATCTAGGTGTTTAAAGTTGACTGGGAATGAGATGTCTTCTACCTCTCTTGGATACGGCGTTCGGTATCTGAAACAACAGTATTTTCATGCTCTCTCGCTATTCTGACAACTTCTTCGATGACTTATCTCACCTCGTCTTGTGTCATGGTACTCACTGCTGGGACAGATTCTCGTGATCTTGCCTCCTGTGGTTGAAAACCTTCAGGTTGGTTTTCTTGTCCATTCATTATGGCCATCATTGGGGGAGCCGATATCTAAGCTACATGGTGTGTGAGAGTCACTAAGGCTTCTCTAAAGCTTTTGCACTCTTCCATTTGTGCCCTTTGTGCTTCTACCATTTCATTCATATGATCCTCCATAGTCGACATACTTTCTGGATTTGTTCCGGCCATATGTACTGCGGCTTCTCCACTCTTCGATGAAGCTATAGTTGGAGTAGAGCGGGAATATATTGACGTAATAGGACTTACGAGGAGAGGGAAGGATGGAGTTTCATTTGACTTTTCTACGCTTGCATTGCCATTGATCGATTGGGGCGATACAGATATTGGTGAACTTGCTAGTAATGTCTTACCTTTCTGTTCTTTCGTCCATTTGATTCTTGGGACAACCAAAGCCGGGAAGTCGCACGACGTTAACTGTGGATTTGTTCACTCGGAATATATCGTAGGAGGGGCAAGTTCATGATTCTTTCTAGCGATATTACGTGTTATCGTCCCTCTAACTCTCCTCAGTGGTGAACTTGTTCTTACTGCAGTTACATTTTGCGTCCTTGTCCTCCTATGAGTGATGACAATCCATTCGTCTCTTTCTCTCTGTGCTATCGGCAAAGTAGTTACAACTGTAATAGTTGCCCATGATTCTGTTTGTTTACTTGTTACCGCTTTATCTTTGCGACATCTAGTTTGTTTATTAGCATACTCTACAACAAACCCTGTCGTAGTGAAGTAGAAAATTGTGTTTCCTTAAATGATTGCCATTAATTGGTTAGTTGCAATATTCTTCCTCTCCTATCGTTCACATTCACAAAATGATAATAAAAATAAAAATAAAAAAATAGTATTTATATCTAGTCGTATTCTATTTTGGAGACAAAAGGTAGGATGTTCCCATTGAGAGTCGTCATTTTGGCGCCTTGAAGACGCCAAATAGTTGTGATTATCTCTCATGCAGTTCTTAAGTTAATATTCAAGTGAATATGAGAAAGTCCCCAGCAAAGTCGCCATTTTGTTTCGAACAAGAAACAAATGCATTTTATATGGAAAATTTCATTCACTTAACAATTAATAAAAGAAGACAAAGAAGACAATCACATTATTTATTTATTCCAAATTCTTTTACATCCCTTTCTCCTTTGATTCCAAAACAGACATGTGATAATAATAACAAAAATAAAAAATGATATGAGCTAAGGAAATAGTTGCTGGAAACATCTTGTATTGCAGACTGTTGCCCAGGTTGGCTGTGCACAAAAATCCTTATGCGTCAGGGGAATTCACTATGCACTAAGATATATTGTGTACCAGGGGAATCCACTGTGCGCCAGCCCTATTGTGCGCCCGGACACATTGTGCGCTCAGACCCATTGTGCGCTCAGGCCCATTGTGCACTCAGGCCTATTGTGTGCTGATGCCCGTTGTGCGCTCAGACTCGTTGTGCGCTGATGCTTGTTGGGGGCGCGAATATATTGACGTAATAGGACTTACGAGGAGAGGGGAGGATGGAGTTTCATTTACTTTTCTATGCTTGCATTGCCATTGATCGATTGGGGCGATACAGATATTGGTGAACTTACTAGTAATGCCTTACCTTTCTGTTCTTTCGTCCATTTGATTCTTAGGATAACCAAAGCCGGGAAGTCGCACGACATTAACTGTGGATCTGTTCGCTCCGAATATATCGTAGGAGGGGCAAGTTCAGGATTCTTTCTAGCGATATTACGTGTTATCGTCCCTCTAACTCTCCTCAGTGGTGAACTTGTTCTTACTACAGTTACATTTTGGGTCCTTGTCCTCCTATGAGTGATGACGATCCATTCGTCTCTTTCTCCCTGTGCTATCGGCGAAGCAATTACAACTGTAACAGCTGCCCGTGATTCTGTTTGTTTACTTGTTACCGCTTTATCTTTGCGACATCCAGTTTGTTTATCAGCATACTCCACAACAAACCCTGTCGTTGTGAAGTAGAAAATTGTGTTTCCTTAAATGATTGCCATTGATTGGTTGGTTGCAATATTCTTCCTCTCCTATCGTTCACATTCACAAAATGATAATAAAAAATAAAAATAAAAAAATAGTATTTATATCAAGTCGTATTCTATTTTGGAGACAAAAGGTAGGATGTTCCCATTGAGAGTCGTCATTTTGGCGCCTTGAAGACGCCAAACAGTTGTGATTATCTCTCATGCAGTTCTTAAGTTAATATTCAAGTGAATATGAGAAAGTCCCCAGCAGAGTCGCCATTTTGTTTCGAACAAGAAACAAATACATTTTATTTGGAAAATTTCATTCACTTAATAATTAATAAAAGAAGATAAAGAAGACAATCACATTATTTATTTATTACATCCCTTTCTCCTTTGATTCCAAAACAGACATGTGATAATAATAAAAAAAAATGATATGAGCTAAGAAAATAGTTACTGGAAACATCTTCTATTGCAGACTGTTGCCCAGGTTGGCTGTGCACAAAAATCCTTATGCGTCAGGGGAATTCACTATGCACTAAGATATATTGTGTACCAGGGGAATCCACTGTGCGCCAGCCCTACTGTGTGCCCGGACACATTGTGCGCTTAGACCCATTGTGCGCTCAGGCCCATTGTGCGCTCAGGCCTATTGTGCGTTGATGCCCATTGTGCGCTCAGACTCATTGCGCGCTGATGCTTGTTAGGCAATGAGACCTGTTGCGCGCTGATGCCCGTTGCGCGCTGATGGTGTTTGTGCGCCAATGGTGTTGTACACCGCACAACAACTATTCCACACAATAAGAGCAAAGCTCTACCTCTCTCTCTTCGGATTCTTCTTCTGCTTCTTGATTGGCTACTTCTGACCCTTACTGACGGGTCGGAGGTATTTATAGCCTTCTCACATGTGCGAACATGCAACATAGTCATTGTGCGGTCCCCTTTGTACGAACCTCCTCTGTGCGGACCTCCTTTATGTGGACTCCTTTGTGCGGACCTCCTTCGTGTGGACTCCTTTGTACGGATTCCTTTGTGTGGACCTCCTTTGTGCAGAATCCTTTGTGTGGATTCCTTTGTACGGATACTAGTGTGCAGTTATCTGTATTGCAAGGTCTATTTTCGCACAATGATTTGTGCACAGCAATGCCTTTGCTACCTTTTCTCTCTTTTTTGTGCCTCAATAGAAGATATCTCAGTAAAACCAAATCTAAACTTCCCTTGACCTAATTCTCAATGGATGAGAATTGTAGGAACTGGAAGTGATTCCATCACAAAACCATGCCTAAAAGACAATGGCTCATAATAGGATATATCAATCTCATAACCAAACATAAGAGAATTATGAAGATTAGAAGGGATTCCATCATCCAACCATGCCCAGGGGATGATGGTGAACAATAGGATTTCCTAATTTCACAATTCAATACATGAAAAGAGATACTCAAAGCTTTCATAGATCTACCATAATTTGAGTCACAATAAACCATTAAAAAGTGAAAGTATTTCTTAAATATCAAACTATAATCAAAGAGAGTTCAACACAAACATGAATCAAAGTAATAAAAAATCATCCCATCACGCTACAAGCTTCACCTCTTACCCCTAACTATGAGGTTTAGCCAACCAAGTCATGATTGGAACTAAAACCGTAGAAGAAAGCATGAAAGGTTAAGGAAGGCAGAAGAAAATGGCTTGGGGATGGCTCTCCACCCTTGTGCGTCACTCCAACAAATCCTAGAATGATTAGATAGCCCAAGGATGCCTTGGAACTCTGATTTATAGTTGTACAACACCTCCTTTCGCATCTCTTTGGAAAAATCCAGAAACTACCTCAAATTTATGCACTACGCGTAACTCTGTGTAACTTCGTGTGATTCATTCAATGACATCGAACAGGCTTCGATGTCATCGAAGGTGTCTTTTACATGTACTTTTTTCATGCTTTTGTAGCTTCATCCGAACTCTGCAACCTTCTTTATCATCAAACCAACCTTCGATGTCATTGAAGAGGCCTTCGATGTCATCGAGCATTGTTCGAGGAATCGATAATGTGTCCAAAATAGTCCAAAGAGTTTATTCAAGTTCTTCGAAAAATTCAAAGTCATCAAAGAGGCCTTCGATGTCATCAAGCAGGTCTTCGATATCATCGAGGAAGCCTTCAAGTAATTGAACCTGGTGCCCAATATGTCCATCAAGTTTTGTCAGAAATCTAAAGAAAATTCGATGTCATTGAAGCAGCCTTCGATGTCATCGAGCAAAGCTTCGAGTCATCGAACAAGTTCTCGAGTCATCAAAAAACATCTTCAATTTATCCAGTGACCAACTCAATTTTCCTTCATAAATTCGATGTCATCAACCTGTGTTCAATGTCATCGAACGATGCTCGATGACACAGTCAATGTGTATTCTGTACTTATTCTTTGGGCTTCGTTCCTTGACTACTTAGTTTCCTTAAATCTTGGGACCTTAAAATCTTCAATCTTTGTCTTCTAAGATCCATTGTTTGCCTTGGTGATCTTTGAGCATCAAATCCCTGATTTTAACACCTTTTCCAATATAAGCTCTTAAATCCACCTTGCAACACAAACATGTGTAAAATAGGACATTAAGCAGTATCTTGTTCATAAGACCAAGATATACATGGGGTCCAATATGCAATAGTTGACCCTCAACACAATTCCCAACCAGCATTTTGCTAGTCCCAAGCAAAGTATCCAAAAAATAAATCTCAATGGTTAATGTCAAAAATCTTTTTCATGAAAAAATCTTTTGTGCACTCAAGGATGATTAGGTAAAAATAAGGTATGAAATTGAGATTTTGAAAACCTAGAACCAAATCACATAAGCAACCAATCAAATAAGTTCTTTGTCCATTAAATCGAAGCATAATTTATATAACAAGTTTTTCAATTTACTTAGTGAAGGTCAATTCACTTCTCGTACGAATACTATCAATTCATCATGCTAGCTATGCTCATCACTTCAAGATCAGTTTGAAAGTCAAGTACTGATTCCGAACTTATCCCCTTTCCCTTCTTTTTACTAGTTTTTGATTTTATATCGATGGTTAATTTTTATTCATTCTTTTTATTTTTGCATTCGTTTCCAGCTTTTTCATTCTTTTCATTCTTTTTCATGACCTCTTTGTCAGTCTCCTGTTTTTTCTAACTGGTTCTTTTCTTCTTTTAAGGTGGATAAAATTCTCCAAACTCGATTCTCACCATCTATCAATGATTAACATACTAACAATAAAAAATTCTAGTACATCTTATAGAGGTCAATTTGAGTGTCTTTGATTTAGATTAACACGATATTCAAACTACCTCTTAATCAATTGAATGCAAGCACTTAGGTGATAAGTTACTTAGATGATTAGACTCCAGCAATTCAAAATTCATTCTTTATCTTATTGTTCACAACCCCAAGTGTAGGGTCACGATGCAGTAAAAATCTCGGTGAGACCGAGGTAGAATCCACAGGGACTAATCTTGTGAGTATTCTGAAAGTAACTAGAAGTAGAACTAGAAGAAGATGAAAACCTAAATTTGAAAGTGTAGAGAGAGTAATTGTGAATTATTTAAGTAAAACTTAAGAAATTCAAAGGTGGGAACTAGGGTTTCCAAGGATCCATTATAGCAATCAGGGAGATTTGTGCTTGATTCAAGGACACAACTAGAATCAGAGTCCCATCTTATCCAATTGGAAGATATCTCAATAAAACCAAATCTGAACTTCCTTTGACCTAATTCTCAATGGATGAGAGTTGTGAGAACTGAAAGAAATTCCATCACAAAACCATGCCCAAAGACAATGGATCACGATAGGATATACCAATCTCATAACCAAACATAAGAGAATTATGAAGATTAGAAGGGATTCCGTCACCCAACCATGCCCAAGGGACGATGTTGAACAACAGGATTTCCTAATTTCACAACCTCAATATATGAAAAGAACATACTCAAAGCTATCGCAGATCTATTGTAATTTGAGTCACAACAAACCATTAAAACTTGAAAGTATTCCTTAAGAATCAAACTAGAATCAAAGAGAGTTCAACATAAACATGAATCAAAGCAATAGAAAACATCCCATCATGCTACAAGCTTCACCTCTTAGCCATAGCTAAGATGTTTAGCCAGCCAAAGTCATTATTGGAACTAAAACCCTAGAAGAAAGCATGAAAAACTAAGGAAGAAAGAAGAAAAATGTTGGTGATGGCTCTCCGCCCTTGTACTTCACTCCTCCAAACCCTAGAATGAATTGAGATATTAGATAGATGCCCAGGGATGCCCTGGGGACTCCTATTTATAGTTGTGTAACACCTCCTTTCGCACCTCTTTGGAAAAATCCAGAAACTGTCTCAAATTTACGCACTCCTACATAACTCTACGTAACTTCACACGATTCATTCAATGACATCGAACAGACTTTGATGTCATCGAAAGTGTCTTTTATATGTGCTTTTTTCATGCTTTTGTAGCTTCATCCGGACTCTGCGACCTTCTATGTCATCGAACCTACCGTCGATATCATCGAACATTATTCGAGTAATCGATAATGTATCCAAAACAGTCTAGAGAATTATTTCAAATTCTTCAATAAAATTGATGTCATTGAAGAGACCTTTATTGTCATCGAGCAGATCATCGATGTTATCGAGGAGTCCTTCAAGTAATCGAAAATGGTGCCCAATATGTCTAACGAGTTTTGCTGAAATTCCATAAAAAAATCGATGTCATCAAGTAGATCTTCGATGTCATCGAGAAGAGCTTCGAGTCATCGAACAAGTTCGTGAGTCATCGAAAACGTCTTCAAATTGTCCAACGACCAACTCGAGTTTCCTTCATAAATTCGATGTCATTGACTTGTGTTCGATGTCATCGAATGTGTCCTCGATATCACCGAACGACGCTCGATAACACAGCCAATGTATATTCTGCACATGTTCTTTCGGCTTCGTTCCTTATCTACTTAGTTTCCTTGAATCTTGAGACCTTGAAATCTTCAATCTGTCTCCTAAGATCCATTCTTTGCCTTGGTGATCCTTGAGCATCAAATCCATGCTTTTAACACCTTTTCCAATCCAAGCTCTTAAATCCACCTTGTAACACAAACATGAGTAAGATAGGACATTAAGCAGTATCATGTTCATAAGACCAAGATATACATGGGGTCCAATATGAAATATTTGACCCTCAACACAATTCCCAACCAGCATTTTGCTAGTCTCGAGCAAAGTATCTGAAAAAAAAATCTCAATGCTTATTGTCAGAAATCTTTTTCAGGAAATAATCTTTTGTGCACTCAAGGATGAATGGGTAAAAATAAGGTATGAAATTGAGATTTTGAAAACCTAGAACCAAATCACATAAGCAACCAATTAAATAAGTTCTTTGTCCATTAAATCGAAGCATAATTTATATATCAAGTTTTTCAATATGCTCAGTGAAGGTCAATTTACTTCTCATACGAATACTATCAATTCATTATGCTAGCTATGCTCATCACTTCAAGATTAGTTTAAAAGTCAAGTATTGATTCTGAACTTATCCCCTTTTCCTTCTTTTTTCCAGTTTTTGATTTTATATCGATGGTCAATTTTTATTCATTCTTTTTATTTTTGCATTCTTTTCCAGTCTTTTCATGACCTCTTTGTCAATCTCCTCTTTTCTTAACTGGTTCTTTTTTTCTTTTAAGATGGATAAAATTCTCTAGACTCGATTCTCACTATCTATCAATGATTAACATACTAATAATCAAAAATTCTAGTACATCTTATAGAAGGCAATTTGAGTGTCTTGTGGTGTAGATTAACATGATATTCAAACTACCTCTTAGGCAATTGAACGCAAGCACTTAGGTGATAAGTTACTTAGCTGATTAGACTCCAACAATTAAAGATTCAATCTCTATCTTATCATACTCAAAGCATTGAAATCTACCCCACAAGACACTCAAATAAATTGAAGATTCAATCTCTATCTTAGGTGATAAGTTGCTCCCAAATAAATTTCAACTTGAAACATTGAAATTTTTCCAAAATTTTGCTCCAAACTAAGAAAACACTGATTAGGTTACCTAATCCCTCATCCCCAACCGAAAAATCTACATTGTCCTCAATGTAAAAGAATTAAGCATGTGATGCAAAGCATAATTTGAACAGAAGAGGGAAGTGATGGAAAGGTTATACTTGAAGAAGGAATTCTATAACTATTTCTTTCAATGATCTTAGTATAAAGATGGGTTAGCACAAAAGACTCAACAGACAATAAACAAACTATATTAAATAGCGGAAGCAAACTACCCTAGTCCTATAAATGCGATAAACCTACCTATACCTCCATTAGACTAGGACATCAATCCTGGTGCATAGGATTAGTCAGAAGTATGGACATGTCCTCTAAATTAAATTTCTCAACAAATGGCATTAATCGATGTCCATTTACTTTGAATTCATTGCCATTGTCTAGATTCTTTATCTTGACCGCCTCATGAGGATAAACATTATTAATAATGAATGGGCCAGTCCAATGAGATCGAAGCTTACCAGGAAAGAGATGTAACCGAGAATTGTATAAGAGGACCTTCTAATCTGGTGTGAATGATTTCTAAAGAATGTATTGGTCATGAAACACCTTCATCCTGTCCTTGTAAATTTTCAAGTTCTCGTACACATCATTCCGAATTTCTTTAAGTTCATTCAACTGAAGTTTATGTAGCGATTCAGCGTTGTCCATATTGAAATTCAGATTTTTAATAGCCCAGTAGGCCTTATGTTCCAACTCCACGGGCAAGTGGCAAGCCTTCCCGCAGACAAGTTTAAAGGGCGATATTCCAATAGGTTTTTGAATGTAGTACAATAAGCCCATAAGGCATCAATCAATCGGATTGACCAATCCTTATGGTCAGGGTTAACCACCTTTTCCAAGATGTGTTTAATTTTTCAATTGGAAATCTCAGCTTGCCCACTTGTTTGTGGGTGGTATAGAGTGCTCACTTTGTGGGAGATGGCATATTTCTTCATTAAGTTCACAAATAGCCTATTAGAAAAGTGTGAACCTCCATCAATAATGATGGCTCGAGGCGTTCCAAACCAAGAAAGGATGTTCTCTTTTAAGAATTTAATGACCTTTTGATGATCATTGTTCCAACATTGAATCGCTTCGACCCATTTAGTAACATAGTTTACGGAAAGCAAAATATATAAATTTTTAAAAGATTAGGGGAATGGTCCTATGAAATCAATGCCCCAACAATCAAATGCTTTAATGATCAGAATGGGGTTCAAAGGCATCATGTTTCGACGAGACAATGCTTCCAATTTTGACAATGTTCACAAGCTTTACAAAACTCATGAGTGTCCTTGAACATAGTTGGCCAGTAAAAGCTGCACTGCAGAATTTTGGTCGTGGTCTTTTTGGCAGAAAAGTGACCGCCACAGGCCTGAGAATGACAGAAGGAGCTAATATTTTGGTGTTCATGGTCTGGCACACATCTCCCTAAGATTTGGTCTAGGCAATATTTAAATAGATATAGATCATTCCAAAAGAATTTACATACCTTAGTGAAGAATTTTTTCTTATCTTGCGCAGAGCAAGGTGTTGGTGTTAAGCTTGTAGTAAGATAATTAGCAATATCTGCAAACTAAGGTGAATATGAGCCTTGGAACAATTGTTCGTCAGGAAGATGTCATTTATATGTGTCGTCTCAAGGAAATCAAAGAGATCAAGGTAGAAAAGATGGTCGACCACTGCGTTCTCTACTCCCTTTTTATCTTTTATTTCCAAATCAAATTCTTGGAGTAAGAGGATTCATCTAATCACGTAGGGCTTAACATCATTCTTAGAAAAAAGATACTTGAGCATCGCATGATCTATGTAAATGACGATCTTGGATCCTATCAAGTAGAACCTAAATTTGTCCAAAACGAACACTACAACTAAGAGTTTGTTTTTCGTATTAGAGTAGTTCACTTGGGAAGGATTTAGAGTTCTATATGCGTTATGAATAACGCATCGCACATAAGTTCAAAAAGAAGGCTCCAGTCGGGTGGCTACATGATAGGTGCAGTGTTTAACATGCCCTTGAGCTTAGTAAAAGCTTCCTGGCATTACTCAGTATACTCGTATGGTGCATCCTTTTGAAGTAGATTACATAATGGAGGAGAGAGGTGACTAAAGTCCTTTATGAATCTCCTGTAAAAACCAACATGTCCTAAGAAGGATCACACATCTCGTATGTTCCTGGGTGGATTTAATTTAGATATAAGATCAATCTTAGCCTTATCTACCTCAATTCCCCTGGACGAAATGATATGTCTAAGGACAATTCCCTTACGAACCATGAAATGTCACTTCTTCCAATTTCGTACCAAATTCTTTTACTCAGATCTCTTCGGCACATTTTTCAAAAATTTCAAGCATTCGCTGAAGGATGGACCAAAAACTGAGAAATCTTCCATGAAGACCTCTTAATATTGTCCCACCATATCAGAAAAAATACTCAACATACATTGCTAAAAGGTAGTGGGGGTATTACACAGTCCAAATGGCATCCTTCGGTAAGCAAAGGTGCCAATAAGACATGTGAGCTAGTCTTTTCTTGGTCTTCATGGGCTATCTCGATTTGATTATATCCCGAATATCTATCAAGAAAACAATAATAGGACTGACCAGCTAGCCTTTTCAAAATTTGATTAATGAAGGGCAAAGGGAAGTGGTCCTTCCTCATGATGGTATTCAAATTCCTATAGTCAATGCACATTCTCCAACTAGTTGTGACTCTAGTTGGCATGAGTTTATTGTTAGCATTAGCTACGATGGTGATTTAAGACTTCTTTGGAACCACCTGAGTTGCACTCATTCATTGACTATCATATATAGGTTATATGATACCAATATCTAATAACTTAAGAACCTTGGCCTTAACCACTTCCTTCATGTTTGGATTTAATCTACATTATGGTTGCCAGGAGGTCTTCGCATTATCCTCTAGATAAATACGGTGAGTATATATTGAAGGGTCAATTCCCTTGAGGTCCACAATCGACCATCCAAGGGCTCCCTTATGCTCAATGAGAGTAGAGATGAGCATGCTCTCTTGTTCTTTCTCAAGGTGGGAAGAAATCACCACCGGGTATGTCTTATCTTGACTAAAATAGACATATTTCAAATCAAAGGGCAAAGATTTTAGGTCAAGCTTCGGTGCCATAAGATTAGACAGTAGAGGTACTACATCTGTTTGGGGTAATTCTTTAAATTGTGGCCTCCATCGGTTAACTTCAAGTACCAGCATGGTATCCAGCATGGTCCCCATCTCCCTAATCATATCATCATCCAAATCATGGAAGTGGGCCACACACGTCTCTTGTAACATCTAAGAAAAATCCATACAAAGACCCGAGTATCACCTAAGGCAGAAATCACTAAGGATCGAATTCTATAGAAATTAGGCAAAAATTAATTAAGTACTAAACTAAATAAATCAGAGAATTAACTTGAATCACTTTCTATACAAACTACAAGACTCAAAACTATTAGAATCACTAACCTAACATTACCTAGAAACCTAGGATCAATCTCAAAACCCAGTTGCTCTAGGGAGCACATTGAAACTCCGTATCGGGCCTGGACCGCGCGTCGAAAGTCTGATGACTGTGAAACTATAAGATTATGACCATCTTACTAGGCTTGATAACCATTACGGGAATCGAGTCCAAATAGTATCCAAAAATGCACAACTTGAGCCTGGAGCGAAGTGTGTGAGAAACGCGAATATCTTCAGAAAATGAACTCAAACTTAAGTGAATTGGGCCATTCGCTTGCAGGCCAAATTTAAGGTTTCAGACCACCAGATTCTGACCTAACTACACCCTTGGATCAGAAAAATTTCCCTACACCCATTGGTATACTTGTGGCCCTGATCGAGTGCTGATGACCGTTGAACTGAAATGGGTCCTCCACGATCGATCGACTAATCCGATTAGACCAAAGTCTTAACCTGGCGCAAATCCATTGTCAAGGAACTTTCTTCAGACCGTACATGAGCAATGGATCTCCAGATGAGCTCCGTTGGCCCTAAACAGACACTCTTTGGCTATAACCTAAGTATACCATGGCCCTAGGGCCATTGACATTAGTTCTGGGCCTATATAAGGACCTTAAACCACCCCTCTCTCATTCCATACGATTTTCTCTAACCCTAGGAGAGAGAAGAGAGAAAAGAGGTGGAAAGAGTGAGGAGAAGAGAGTGAGATAAGGAGATCGTCGCTGGGATCTTTTCCCATGACTTCACACGCCGAATCGCCACCCCATTATCGCTACACCATCGATTATGACTCTATTTTTGGGTAAGAAATCTTAACCTCAATATGTTTTAAGAATCCAAATAGAGAAATCAGTGAAATAGCTAACCTATTTCAATGTTTAAGTAGCCATTGTGTCGTAGACAAAGACGTGGTGTACGAACCGAGTTCGTAATGAGTGCATCGACGAAAGGTGCGGACTATAAATGTTTAGGTTATGGTTTTCAAGGCTTTCAATGTTATCAATGATTTATGCTTGACTTGATTGTTGCCATATGATATTAATTACGACGTTTTGTTTGATAAACTATGCATGTGTGAAATATGTGAATATAAAATGCATGTTATATGTTTGTTGAAATGTTTGAATGAAAGTGAAATTATGATTTATGCTAGCTACGCCTATTAACCTAGAATACATGATTGTTGTATGTATGACAACTTTCTTGTGAAAGGATTTACCATGATATATGTTATAACTAATTTAGTTCATATATGTGGTAATGTGTAGTCTAAGTGTTTGATAAAATGTTTGAATGAGAAATTGTCTGATAAACTTTATTTATTAAGGGCGTTGGGATAGGATTCTTAACTACCTTATCTAAATGTATAATTTCCTTTATGTAGTCTTAATTTCAACTACGTGATTTATGTGTAACATGCATATGTATAATAACATGTTCAATGTGTTTGATAAAATGTCTGAATGAGATATTGTTTGATGAATTGTATTTAATAAAGGTGTTGAGATAGAATTCTCAATTACCTAATCTATATGTATAATTTCCTTCATGTAACCTTAATTTCAACTATGCAATTTATGGATGAATTACAATGTTCGGTGACATGTTCAATATGTTTGATAAAATGTTCAAATGAGTGTTGTACTTGGATTTTTTTGTTAAATGCTTACATGATTATCACATGTATCCACATGTTGTATTTGAGTATGATTGGGATTATAAGGTAGTCCAGGCAATCGGTAATGGTTCTTGATTGAGTGGTCGAACTAGTCTCGTCACATTGGATATGTTTGATGAATCTAAGTCGTATGACCATTGTCGACAGTGGTTAGGCTATGTGGAGTGCTTATGTGCTCCATGTCGATTAATTCAGCGTGCACTCATACCAATCGAACTTGTCAAATAACCCGATTGGCCTATTGTGTGTTTACCATGTATGGACACTACTGCTTGAATCTAAGGTACCACTTACCAATGTAAAGCCCATTCGAGAAGGGTACCATGATCCGCTAAGACTCATGAGCCGGGCATGGTGGTATGGGACACCGTGGTCGAGCTATCGGCCTACGCTGGGGTGATGAGCCCCCCATAGTGACTAATGAGCAACCCAAACTCGTGAGCCAAATATGGTGGTATGGGACACTGTATTCGAGCTGTTGGCCTACACCGGCGCAGCCTGACTGCGGTCCCAACGTGGGTTGGAGTGAACCGTCTGATCCGGACCCCCTTCAAAAATAGCACTCCAGTTAGTAGGGCATTGGTGGAGTGACCTCGAGTATAATCAATCGAACTTGCCTATCTACTGCTTTTTAAATCAGGAGTGATGTTGCACTATAACTTACCTATTGTATGTGATTAACTAGAATTCATGACCTTAGATGGATCATCGTTTGGGCAAATGATATAAAGGGAGGTACCTTAGCTTCCCGAATCTGTTGTATGAATAAGCCTAACTAAGTACTTGGCTAACACTATCATGCACCGCACTGCATGTGCTTTGGCGAGGAAGTGCATAGTGGGAATTGTCATGCGCGACCGTGAGATGGTGTCACTGAGGGAGTGCAGGCAAGGGCATGCATCATTTTTTGCATATCATCCCTGCATTAATAAAGAGTAGCTAGGATTGTTTGATGTACTGCTTTATCACTACTGCTTGACTGAATTGATAACATGTTAACCTTTGCTTTATAGTTCCACTGAATTAGCTACTTATTCCCACCTAGGACGATGCTTTAAAACACTAACTAGATTCTGTTGTAGATGCAGGTGGTGATGATGTCTACGCTACTGACTGGGATTTCATGGATGAGGAGGAAGAATTCTCTTACATTCAGCAATCAAGTGGGTCTATGTAGACCATGTACTGATTAATTGGGATTACAGGGACTATAAGGATTAGTTGGACATTTATATTTTTTTATTTTGTAAATTTTGTAACAACACATGTATACATTTAGCCTGGTAACATACTCATACTCTGAGGATTGAGAAACACTTCTATACATTATATACCTATCTCAGTCTTCCACTTGCTTAACTTAATTATCTCTAGACTATGATATGTTGTTTTAGTATAATTTCACTCACGTTTAATGCACTAATGTGGACAACATTTAACCATCACTATCTATGTTGCATAAGTGATACGTTGAAACTCGGGAGTTGAGCTTCTGCTCGACCCCTGATTTTCGGGGCGTTACATCTCTAGAGGGTCAGAGGACAAGGTTATCTGAGTTTTATCCTCTATGAAAGAATCAATCAAATTAACATCGTAGGCATCATCATCATCATCCTCTACCTGTTTTCCTCTATTGAAATAGATATTCAACTCCAATGTCATATTTCCAAAAGACAAACTCATGACTCCATTTCTGCAATTAATGATTGCATTTGATGTGGTAAGGAATGGGTGACCAAGAATGACAGGAATTTGAGTGCTCATGTTCACGATGGGTTGAGTATCCAGGATGATAAAATCTACTGGGTAGTATAATTTTTCAACCTGGACCAACACATCCTCAATTATCCCTCTTGGTACACGAACTGAGTGATCGGCAAGTTGTAATGTAGTCCGGGTGGGTTTTAATTCACCTAGGCCCAGTTGTTCATAGACCAAGTATAGGATCAGATTTACACTCACTCCTGAATTAAGAAGTGCATGCTTAATGCGGTAATTCCCAATTACATAAGCAATGATTGGGCTACCGAGATCTTTGTATTTCTATGGCACATCTTGCCTTAGGATGGCACTCACTTTTTTTGCTAGAAAAATTTTCTTTTTGATATTTTGCCATCTCTTAGTCGTACACAAGTCTTTCAGAAATTTGGCATATGAAGGTATTTGTTTAACCACATCCAATAAAGAAATATTGACTTTCACTTGTTTCAACACATCTAAAATGTCATGAGAGTTAGAGAGAGGTTTTGGTGCAATCAACTGTTGGTAGAATGGTGCAATCGGCTTGCTTTGGAGTTTTGGTTCTAACTCGTATGGAGTGTTGCTAGGTCTATTAGTTTCATCTACTTCCAGGTCTTTAGAATTTTCAGCCCTTACTAGAATATATTTGTCAATTACTTCCCACTCTTAAGAGTGGTGATAGACTTAGCTTGCTCCATTTGATTTGAAGAGCTTGTATCACTTATTTCGTATTACAATTTAAGATTGGGGAAAGGTTGGGCTGGAAGAATCCCTTTTCCCTAATTAATTTTTTTGTCTCATGCCCTTGTATGGCCCTTGAAAGGTCTTAAAGAGTTTGCAATATACTTTGAGTGATAAGCTCTTGGTTTTGAATGTCTCTAGATTGGATCCTCTTGAGGTTTCCCTTGATTTAAGAATGGTTAGGGATTCCTTGAGGAGTAGCAGTTTATCCAATCCTCCAACTAAAGTTTGGATGATTTCTCCAACTAGGATTGTATGTGTTAGAGATGGGTCGATTGAAATGTCGTTAGTAGTTGTTCACAGCATTCGATTGCTCATTCAGTGCCTCTTGAAAAGCAGGTATCGTTGGGTAATTTTCAGTTGTATGTATATTGCAAGCATAGATACCGCAAACAACTTCCTTAGCCTTATCCTTCTTAAGTTTCATGGCCTTGACCTTCCTTGCAAGACTGGCCACTTTATCATTTATATCTTCATCCACTTTCAGCAAATATATCCCACCTCTCTCCCTTGCTTGAGTAGATTTAACTGTGGTGCTAGATTTTGGGGAGATGTCCCATGATTGTGTAGTTTCAGCGAGTTTGTTAAAGTAATCCTCACACCTCATTGACATTTTTGTTTATGAACTCTCGATTGCACATTGTCTCAATGAATTGGCGCATAGAAGATGTCAGTCCATTGTGGAAGAAAGTTGTTATGTGTCACGTTTCAAAACTATGTTGTGGGCATGAACTAATGAGATCCTTGAACCGCTCCCAACATTGGAAGAATGTTTCATCTTCCTTTTGGGCAAAGTTCATGATCCACTTCCTAATGGTGTTCGTCTTATGGTATGGAAAGAATTTTTTTTATGAACTCTATCATGTCATTCCAAGTGCCAATAGATTGTGGACGTAGTGAGTTTAACCACGTCTTAGCTTTTTCTTTTAAGGAAAAAGGAAGGAGTTTCAACCTGACCGTGTCCTTAGACACGTTAGAAAAGTATAAAGTGGTTATAACCTCGTCAAATTCTTGCAAGTGCAAGTATGGTCTTTCAAATTTAAGTCCAAGGAACTTTGGAAGGAGTTGGATCACTACAGGCTTGATATCCATGTTTCCTGTGTTTCTTGAAAAAACCATGCATGAGGGCATGCTTACCCCTGCCGATTGTAAGTAATCTCATAAAGTACAAGGCAGGGGTGCATGATGCACCCCATTCTCATCTTGGACTTCTGCAACTCAAGGTTGTGGTTAATTCACCAGTTGATTTATAGGTTGATTTGCAGCCATAACCTCAATTAACTCTGAGGATCTCGAGTGGTGTCTAATCTTGTGATAGATAACCCGTCAACTAATCCTCATTCACTCAAAAGATACCAAGTGTTGTCACGGACCCACTCGGGCATGAAACACTCTCAACCCTCAATTTCATATTCTAAACTAAACCTAAAAGAAAGAGGGGAAATAGAAATCTAGAATTAGAAAGAAGGTACCAAATTAGAAGGTTCTATGTTAGGATCTTGCAAAAGAAAAAAATGAAAGTGATTTAGTTTCTAAATATATATATATAAAAAAGTTCCTAAAAATAAAAAATAGATAGTTTTTAAAAAGATAAAAAGTTAGTTTCTAAAATCAAATTAGGAAAGTTTCTATCGTAGAATTATAAAGTAATTTTTAAAAATAGAAAAGGAAAGTTTTTAAACCAAAAAATAGAAAGCTAAGTTAGTTTCTAAAATAATTTAGAAAAAACCTTAATCTTAAACTAATTCCAAAACTAGTTAATCTCAAAAAAACGTAACCGTTAAACCCCGACAACGGAGCCAAAAACTTATTCACAACCCCAAGTGTAGGGTCGTGATGTAGTAATAATCTTGGTGAGACCAAGGTCAAATCCACAAGGACTAATCTCATGAGTATTTTAAAAGCAACTAAAAGTAGACCTAGAAGAAGATGAAAACCTAAATCTGGAAGTGTAAAGAGAGTAATTGTGAATTATTTAACTAAAACTTAAGAAATCCAAAGGTGGGAACTAGGGTTTCCAAGGATCCACTTATAGCAATTAGGGAAATCTCTGCTTGATTCAAGGACATAAAGGAAATCAGATTCCCATCTTATCCAATTGGAAGATATCTCAGTAAAACCAAATTTGAACTTCCTTTGACCTAATTCTTGATGGATGAGAGTTGTGAGAACTAGAAGTGATTCCATCACAAAACCATGCCCAGGAGACAATGGCTCACAATAGGATATACCAATCTTATAACCAAATATAAGAGAATGATGAAGATTAGAAGGGATTCTGTCACCCAACCATGCCCAAGGGATGATGGTGAACAACATGATTTCCTAAGTTCACAATCTCAATACATGAAAAGAACATACTCAAAGCTATTACAGATCTATTGTAATTCGAGTCACAATAAACCATTAAAAACTGAAAGTATTGCTTAAAAATTAAACTAGAATAAAAGAGAGTTCAACGTAAACATGAATCAAAGTAATAGAAAACATTCCATCACGTTACAAGCTTCACCTCTTAGCCCTATCGGTTTAGCTAACCATAGTCATGATTGGAAGTAAAACCCTAGAAGAAAGCATGAAAAACTAAGGAAGAAAGAAGAAAAATGCTTGGTGATGGCTTTATGCCCTTTTGCTTCGCTCCTTCAAACCCTAAAATGACTCAAAATATTAGATAGATGCCCAGGGATGCCTTAGGGACTCCTATTTAAAGTTTCGAAACACCTCCTTCGTTACCTCTTTGGAAAAATCTGGAAACTGCCTCAAATTTTTGCACTCTTGCATGACTCTACGTAACTTCACGCAATTCATTCAATGACATCAAACAAGCTTCGATGTTATCAAAGGTGTCTTTTATACGTTCTTTTTTCTATGCTTTGGTAGCTTCGTCTGAACTCTGCGACCTTCTATGTCATCGAACCTACCTTCAATGTCATTGAAGTGGCCTTCAATGTCATCAAACATTGTTCGAGGAATCGATAATGTGTCCAAAATAGTCCAAAGAGTTATTCCAATTTCTTCAATAAATTCGATGTCATCGAAGAGACCTTCGATGTCATCGAGCAGATCTTTGATGTCATCAAGGAGTGCTTTGAGTAATAAAAAATGGTACCCAAAATATCCAACGAATTTTGCTGAAATTTCAAAGAAACTTCGATGTCATCGAGCAGGTCTTCGATGTCATCAAGCAAAGCTTCGAGTCATCGAACAAGTTCTTAAGTCATCGAAAAACGTCTTCAATTTGTCTAGCGACCAACTCAATTTTCCTTCATAAATTCGATGTCATTGACTTGTATTCGATGTGATCAAATGTGTCCTTGATGTCATCGAACGGTGCTCGATGACATAGTTAATGTGTATTTTGCATTTGTTCTTTCGGCTTTGTCCCTTCTCTACTTGGTTTCCTTAAATCTTGGGACCATGAAATCTTCAATCTTTGTCTCCTAAGATCCATTCTTTGCCTTGGTGATCTTTGAGCATCAAATCCATGCTTTTAACATCTTTTTCAATCCAAGCACTTAAATCCACCTTGCAACATAGACATGAGTAAAATAGGACATTAAGCAATATCATGTTCATAAAACCAAGAAATAAATGGGGTCTAATATGCAATATTTGACCCTCAACATGTATTATACCCAAAGCACTCTTAAGTCCACCATTAATTGCTTCCCAAACAGATTTCAACTTAAAACATTTAATTTTTTCAAAAATTTTGCTCAAAATTGAGAAAATACTGATTAGTTTACTAATCCCCCATCCCCAACCAAAAATTTATATTGTCCTTAATGTAAAAGATTTAAGCATGTAATGCAAAAGAGGCAATGAAAAGAAGAGGGAAGTGATGGAAAGGTAATACTTGAAGAAGGAATTTTGAGGCTTTTCCAATGATCTCAGTATGAAGATGGGTTAGCATAAAGCAAAACTCAACAGAGTATAAACAAACTATCCTAAACAGCAGAAGCAAACTACCATAGTCCTAAGAAAGTGATAAACCTACCCATACCTCCATCAGAGTAGGAGGTTAATCCTAGTAAGCAGGATCACTCATAGGTATGGATATGTCCTCTAAATCAAATTTTTCAACAAATGGCTTCAATCGATGTGCATTCACTTTGAATTCATTACCATTGTTTGGATTCTTTAGCTCGATAGCCCCATGAGGATAAACATTAGTAATAGTGAAGGGGGCGGTCCAACGAGATTGGAGTTTGCCTAGAAAGAGATGTAACCAAGAATTGTACAAGAGGACTTTTTAACCTGGTGTGAATGATTTCTGAAGAATGTGTTGGTCATGAAACACCTACATCTTATCCTTATAAATTCTTGAGTTTTCGTACGCATCATTCTGGATTTCTTCAAGTTCATAAACTAAAGTTTACGTAACGAGCCCGCGTTGTCCAAGTTGAAGTTCAGATTTTTAATAGCCCAGTAGGCCCTATGTTCCAACTCCACAGGCAAGTGGTAGGCCTCCCCATAGACAAGTCTAAAGGTAGACATTCCAATAGGGGACTTAAATGCAGTATAATAAGCCCATAAGGCATCGATCAAGCGGATCGACCAATCCTTTCGATCAGGGTTAACCGTTTTTTCCAAGATGTGTTGAATTTTCCTATTGAAAATCTCAACTTGCCCACTTATTTGTAGGTAGTATGGAGTGCTCACTTTGTGGGAGATGCCATATTTCCTCATTAAGTTTGTAAATGGCCTATTATAGAAATGTGAACCTCCATCACTAATTATGGCTCGAGGCATTCCGAACCAGGAAAGGATGTTTTCTTTTAAGAATTTAATGACCATTTGATGATCATTATTCCAGCACGAGATCGCTTCGACCAATTTAGTGACATAGTCTATGACGAGCAAAATATATAATTTTCTAAAAGATTGGGGGAATAGTCCCATGAAATCAATGCCCTAACAATCAAATGCTTCAATGATCAAAATGGGGTTCAAGGGCATCATATTTCAATGGGACAATTGTAACACCTCGTACTTTTTAGTACTCGGGTGTTACCATGCAACCAAATTTGGTATAAATGCAAACTTAGCTTAAGTAAACATTCACATGCATTTTAGCCTAAATCCGGCCGTTAAAAGCAGTCCCAATCCATACATCAAGCTATCTATCCATCGATTTCCAAGATGGATCATCATACCACTAAAGAGACCTATTTCTTAGTATCTTACCTTCATTAGTGGACAAATCTAGCCGACCATTGCAGGTCTACAACCCTGAATCATGAAACCCACCATTCAGCAAGTTTATAATGTCTCATAGGACAATCCATCATTCGAAAACATAGATCGGATTATCGGGCTTCATATCCAACTCCCAGATCACACCTAAAGAATTCTTTAAGATCCCAAGGGTTATTGATAATTAAATGTTAGTCAAACCAATTGTTGGATTGTTTTAATACTCAGTAAACTGAGATTTGGTAATTAGAGATTCACGCGGTGTGGCTCACTTTAATGCAAAGTAACCCTAATATTAGGGTATGTAGCCAAATGACACATAACAAGTAGCCCCACATCTTACATATAGGTTTAATAAAAAGATAAATGAATAACAACGTATAGGTAATAATAATAATAATAATAATAATAATAATAGTTAAATATTTAGTAATATAAAATCATGAGATAGATAGTCCTAATAACCTACAGAGTGGGACTATAGCATGACAATAGTCCTAATAACCTATATAGAGTGGGACCATAGCATGACAATATATATATATATATATATATATATATTGTAATAATAATATTCAACATTCTAAATGCATATTACGCCATCTATTCCCTAACTCAACAATTGATTCCCAGCTAAGTGGTTCCTAGGACCATTTTAACTGCTGATATTCAAATTGAGAATTATCCAACCATTAGATAAGCGAAAATCCACCATTAAAACTAGAAATTTAAGAGTATGGCCTACTTAAAATTTAGATCAGCTCCATTCTTGGGCTCATGGCCTTATATAGGTCAAAGAATCGAATGGCTAGAGTGGATTTTACAACGCTTTACAGTGGGTTGCACTTTAGTCAATGTGTGTGCACAAATCACATGCACCCTCTGTACACTGAGCTGGGAGACTAGGTCAAACCCTTCCTTCTTTCGAATTCTCCCGCCAATGAACGGATAGCTTCCGTTAATGCAAATCGGGGTCCATCATCTGTGATCACTTAATTGATCTGGACCGTTCATCATGCCTATGAGGAAAATCTGACAAACCCTGAGTCCTTCCACACATTGGCATGCTTGTGCACATGTACGATCCATAACACAATCAGTTGTGCATGCATGGATTCTGAAACCAACCTCTCCACTTTCCTTAACAGGTTATCGATCCGAGTGGCAAGGATTTTCATGACCTTAGCCCTCCATTTGGTTGAATCTCGGCCCTCCTTTCAGCTACATAAATGGGTCATCCTTTCCCTGCCCATCAAAAGGTGAGAGGAATCTTGCCATTCTAAGGTAGGACGATCCCGAGCATCTCCGTGAGAAAATACCTTCGCACGAGATTTTGGCTGCGGCCACAGATGTCAGAAGTGCGCCACTCGTGCGGGGAATGTGGTGATGAATGGTGGGCCCCACAGTGATCAGTGGACCCATCTAGTCCATCCAGAAGCACAAGATCATTAGATAAGGTCGTCGATTAAAAATCACCATGGGCAGATTTGTCATCTTCTCTGTTTAAGCAAGAAACCCATTAGTGTTGGATGAGCCTCATTTGCTGATCTAAAACATCCATCAGGTGGATCATCATGCCAGCAATCCATCTGTATGGTCGCTTTACAGCCATGCACTAAGGACTCCACATTATCGGTATTCTTGAGGTGTTTTAACTCGAGCAAAAGAAAGAATTTCTCTTAATCAAAGGAATAACATTCAAGACTTTTAGGGCAACCATTAAGACCTATAAAGAGCCTTTTTAGGGCAGCCCTTGTCCATAGAAGGAAAGCCAAAGAGAGGGTCGTGAGCACCGTTTCTACCTTACCGCACCAGCTCGAGTTGGGTCGACTCATTCCAGGAGTTGTTGGAAGCAACACAGGGAGAGAGTAAGAAAGGAAAGAGAGAAAGAGAAGTCGAGAGAGAAGATAGAGAGAGAAGAGAGAAACGAGGAAGCGAGAGAGAGGACGTTGTCCTCCTTGCAGATGCTGTTGATATTACTGTTGCCGCACCAACTCAACTTGGGTTAAGTCTTATGTCAGGTCCAGTTGCTGCTGGAAGCAGTAGAGAAAGAGAACACGAGCAAGGAAGGAAGGAAGCAGGAAGAGAAATGTGAGAGATGAGTGGTGCTGCACTCTTGTTCGTGAGCTGAGGGGTGTCACATCCAACCGCTAGAGCGAGACCAGCTCATCGCTGATTCCAGCATGACTCAAGCACTGGTCTACTCTAGTTCCGGCTGGAGATTCCAACTTGGAACAAAGGGGAGAGGTGAGTAAAGAGAAGCAGAAGAAGAAGGAGGAGAAGAAGAAGGAAAGAGAGGAAGAGAAAATAAGAGGGAGAGGGATTGTTGTTGTCAAGCTGAGTGGGCTTGACTCGGTTGGGTTCGGGATACATTTTGAGCATGTATGGTCCCATCTAGACATTATCTGGACTAGTCTTCTGGCTAGAAATTCCACTGGTGGGAGCAAGTAAGAAGATGGAGGTCGACTCCTAGGTTACTGCCGAGTCAGGCTTGGGCATGGTCCAGGCCTAGCTGGACATTCCAGCATAGAATAGAAGAGGGGAGAAAGATAAGGAGGAGAAGAATGAGAGAGAGAGGGAGGGAGATTGGATCGTAGGTTGCTACCGAGTCAACTCAACTGAATCACCGAGTCCGGCCCGGTTGGCTTAGGCTTGGATTTAGCCTGCTCTAGCCTTGTAGCTACATAGTGATATAAATCCAAGCTAAAATGAAACCCTATATCTAAGTTATCCAAACCCTAGGTTATGATCTTAACCATAGGAAGTGTATAAAACTCGTATCTGACCATACAATTTTACAATTCATGGCAGGATTTGATTCAAGGGTACACGTGCTTCCTAACAACATTAGTTGGCGATCCGACTTATAAGGTGAGGACTTCTTCCCCTTAAGCTTTCCATTTCCAAATTAGTTTAAGTGATAGTTCATATTTTAATTATAGTTGATAATTGATATTTCTATTACTTACGCTACTTATTAAATTTGATCTCTAACTTATATGCTCAACATTTATCTTGTATAAACATATGTATATTGCACTTGTATACTTTCTCATGCTTGTGGGTTACTTGTGGATTGCCTATGGAACTTAAACTGGTAACTCTATCAGTGGGAAACCCCACGTGTATATGTACACCCATCATCAGGATGTAACTTGACTGATTGTGGCTATAATGGGCCTCGACCTAGTATTCATTTTACCCAAGTTTGTGTGGACTTACCATCTTGCGGATCCTTGTGCCCTCTGTGGCTTTGGTATGATATCTTCCATTTGCGCCTTTGATGTGATATCTTTCCTTTGTAACTTTGATGTGATATCTTCCCTTTGCGTATTTGATGTGATATCTGCCCTTTGCGCATTTGATGTGTTACCCTTTGTGGCTTTGATGTGATATCTGCCCTTTGTGCATTTGATAGATTATGTATCTATGCGATGGTAAGATCCACTTGTGGCTCTATGATTGGCCACTAGTCATGGAGGTTACCATTAAACATCCGAATGTTAGAGGCTCATGAGCCGAGGATGGTGGGAATGGGACACTATGCCTGAGCTGTTGGCCTACACTGGGTGACGAGCCCCCCCATAGTGACCTTTGAGCTTTCTTAAATTGGCTGGTTATAATCAGAATAATAATGGATGGGTTAATCATGCATTCATAGCATTCTGGCGATGACGGATGGCTAATTTTGGATGCTTTAGATAGCACGTATCCTTAGGCTTAGTGGGGTATTGTTTCGCTAGTTCCCAGACCATCGACTATCGACCTACGTATGTGATGTACGATGGCTTGGTCATTATGTTGTACGTGATGTTCGTATGTGATGTACGATGGCTTGGTCATTATGTTGTACGTGATGTACGCCCGTGATGTGCTGCGCTGATGGCCAGTCATATTCATGGGTGACGAGCCCAAGTCTGATTGGATGAGCATCCCTAGGTCGATGTGCATTAAAGCATCCATGCATTTAAACAAGACTACATCATGTATTATTTTGAATGCTTTATTCTTTAAGACTATGCTTGACTAATGCGGTAGTGTGTAATCTTAAGGGGAACTCACACTGAGCTGGCCACTCATTCGTCAAATATATAAACGTACAGGTAGTATAGGTGGCTTAAATGATATGTATGTTCAGACTTGATGAGGAGTATGGTACAAGTTCCAGGGATGTGTGGTTGTATCTGCCAAGAGAAGCTGTATGATTTTGCAGCTCAAATTTATATGCATTTTATTATTTCTCATGTGTAAATTATGAAATTTTTGTATATGTTAATATAGAGACATTGGTTTGTATAAGTCATTATGGGCAGCCGCTCATACATTCACAATACTGATAAAATTTTTCTTTATGTTTGATTTGTCAATCTTTCGCTAAACTGCTAACTCTGAAAGAAAAGAAAAAATGTCTAAATTTAACTATCTTTAAGGTTAACACTCGGGTTTTTGGAGAACGAGTCATATACTCGGGTTCTGAAAACTCGGTGCATTACAACAATGCTCCCAATTTCTGACAATGCTCACAAGCTTTGCAAAACTCATGAGTGTCCTTGAACATAATGAACCAGTAAAAGCTGTATTGCAGAATTTTGTACATAGTCTTTTTTACAGAAAAGTGACCACCATAGGCCTGAGAATGACAGAAGGAGATGACACTTTGGTGTTCATTGTTTGGCATGCATCTCCTTAAAATTTTGTCTGGGAAATATTTAAACAGATATGGATCATCCCAGAAAAAATTACGTACCTAGGTGAATAATTTTTTCTTATCTTGCACAATCCAATGTGTTGGCGTGAAACCTATAGCAAGATAATTAGCAATATTAGCAAACCAAGGTGAGTGGAAGACTTTGAATAATTGTTCACCAGGAAACATGTCATTCATATATGTTGTCTCAAGGGAATCAGAGAGATCGAGGTAGGAAAGATGGTCAGCCATTATGTTGTCTACTCCCTTTTTATCTTTTATTTCCAAATCAAATTCTAGGAGTAGGAGGATCCATCTTATTAGGCGGGTCTTAACATCATTCTTAGAAAGAAGATACTTGAGTGCCACATGATCTGTGTAAATGATGATCTTGGATCCGATTAAGTAGGACCTAAATTTGTCCAAAGTGAACATTACGGTTAAGAGTTCCTTTTTCGTAATAGAGTAGTTCACTTTGGCAGGATATAGAGTTCTACTTGCGTAATGAATAACATAGGGCTTCTTTTCTTTTCTTTGGCCTAAAACCACCCTAAGAGCATAATCAGACGCCTCGTGCATAAGTTCAAAAGGGCTGATCCAATATGGTGCTGCATGATAGGTGCGGTGGTTAGCATGCCCTTGAGCATAGAAAAAGCTTCCTGGCATTGTTCAGTCCACTCATATGGTGCATCCTTTTGAAGTAGATTGCATAAAGGACGAGAGAGGTGACTAAAGTCCTTTATGATTCTCCTGTAAAATTACATCCTATGTAGAAACGCACATCTCGTATGTTCTTGGGTGGAGGTAAGTTAGAGATAAGATCAATCTTAGCCTTATCTGCCTCAATTCCCTTGGACAAGATGATATGTCCAAGGACAATTCCCTTACGAACCATGAAGTGACACTTCTCCCAATTCAGTACCAAATTCTTTTCCTCACATCACATCAGCACATTTTTTAAAATTTCCAAACATTCACTGAAGGATGGAACAAAAATTAAGAAATCGTCCATGAAGACTTCTAAACATTGCCCCACTATATCAGAAAAAATACTCAACATGCATCACTGAAAGGTGGCGGGGGCATTACATAGTCCAAATGACATCCTTTGGTAAGCAAAGGTGCCAAAAGGACATGTGAATGCGGTCTTTTCTTACTCTTCAATGGCTATCTCGATCTGGTTGTAGCCCAAATATCCTTAAAGGAAATAGTTATAGGCATGACCAGTTAGCCTTTTCAAAATTTGATCGATGAAGGCAAAGGAAAGTGGTCCATCCTTGTGACGGTATTCAACAATGCACATTCTCCAACCAGTAGTAACTCTAGTTGGCATGAGTTCATTGTTAGCATTAACTATGATGGTGATTGCGGACTTCTTAGGAACCACCTGAGTTGGACTTACCCATTGATTATCGGATATAGGGTATATGATACCCACATCCAATAGCTTAAGAACCTCAGCCTTAACCTCTTCCTTCATGTTTGGATTTAATCTTGAAAAGGTAGAGTTAAGAGTCCTAGAAAAGGGAAGGGGGTGAATAGGACTATGTCAAATTTAAAAAATTAAATGCGAAATTAAACAAATATAAATAAAGATAGCACTTAACAATCCCACAAAGCAGAAATGAATAATAACCTCAAATGTACAAGTATTGAGAGGTTGATACAAATGTTGTTCTAAGGACAACCATAAACCAAAAACCAATGGTTTTGGTAGGACAACTTGATTTCTAGAACGGTCTGTGTATCAAAATCCCAAACCAATACATAGGAATAAAGAATAAAAATAGCAAAGAAAATAAACTAAGCTATTACAACATTCCCATACTTGCATGAAAGAGATTACAACATACTCTACAAATGCATAAAAAGAAATTACAACATTCACACAATGCCACAATCAACCCTCCACCACAAGACCAGAAATTATAATGGTTCACTTGTGTATACAACAACTATTTAGAAAAACAACCACACAACTACTCCACTCCCAATATCCTCACACAGTTGATACTGGCATTCACTATTAAATAGGTGTTTTCAAGGTTCACCTAAAACCCTCAGAATTGTGTCTTTCAAGTGGGCCTACACAATTCAAAAACCCCACACTCTGAGTTTTCTGGATCACCTCAGCCAAACCAAAAAAGCAAAAGAGATTTTTCTGACACAACCTCAAAAACCAAAAAGGAATTTAAAAGAATTGTAAAATACTTATCTGGATATTCTCCTTTGAAGATGCCCGGTAGAACCAATTTGAAGTAGATGTTCAATGTCCATACTCACTTATGAAAAGGTTCTAAGTTCTAAATGATTTTTAGATTAAATCACTTTGGGCTAGCTTGATTTGATCTTGATTCCAAGAAAGGGGAAAACTTAAATCTCACCTTCAAATAAGATTGGAATATAGAATCTTAAAATCAAATGCAAAAAGCTAAATTAAAGAGAATATTAAATGAGCATTAAATAGCTTAAGAATATCATAAACTTATCTCTCAGAGTGGTGTCTTGATTTTTCTTGAATGTGTTATCAAACTCTGAAAATCATGCTCTATTTATAAGTACAAAAATTGTTCACTCGATTGGCCTAGAGGTCAGCTCGACTGGTCGAAGGACCAACAAACTTTTAAAATTTCGGGCGTGATAAGATAAGTCCATTCTATGACTGGTCGAGTGGCTGGCACAACCGATCTGGTGGCTGGCATGACCGGTCTAGCCCTGCTCTCGATTAGTCATGTGGAACCAAAAATGGTTGCTGGACTTTGAGTCGAGCCTGCTTGACTAGTTGAGCATTGTTCACTCGACTGGTCGAGCAGTCTTCAGGACTGGTCGAGGCTATAACAAAAAATCTAAAAATTAGTAACAAACCTTGGACAGGTTGAGAAAATTATTGGACTGGTTGAATCAATACTAAGACTAATTGAACATAGGCTAAGACTAGTCAAGAAATAGTCTAAAAAATTATATAGTGACCCAATTTAACTATGCAATCAATATGACCTAGCCTATGGTCAATCTAGGGTCAATCATACCTTATAAGTGATATTTGAACATTGAATCATCATTCGCTTTGGTTGATAGTTGATCTTGAAGCACATGAAGCTTGATATCTTGATGTACTTTGAAGCTTGAACTTGAAGTATTTGTGACTTATATTTCACCTTGAGCTTTGAGATCCAAAGTAAAGCACTTTGTCTTAACATAGGTTGAACCTTGATAGCTTGATCTATCACTTGATGTTGAACTGGAACTTGTGTAAGAATCTCTTGTTCTTATACATGTGTTGCTTGAATCTTGAATTGGAATATCTTGAACTTGTACAAGAATTGCATGATCTTGAATATGAAGATGAGCCACACAAGATACAGATTCTAAGAGGTTTTGGCACAACAAAATTTGACAATCAAGGAGCTAGATAACATAGCACTTACAATCTCCCCCTTTGTTAAATTTATGACAAAACACACTACATTAAAATAAGATAAGCATAATACGCACAATAAAGAATCATGCACCAGTTACAACTTGGTTAAATCAATACTCATCGAATAAATTCTCATTAATACATCTCATCAATACTCCCCCTTAATACCATACTGCACATTCATCAATCCAAATTCTCCCCCCTTTTGTCACAATATGACAAAGGAAAGAACTGATAAATGATAATAGAAGTAAATAAATAAGTAATACAAGAGTAATGAGAAATAAGAGAAGATATGAAAAAGATAACCAATTAAACAAGTCCATAAAAATTAACAAGCATGTCCAAGCACATAAAACAAGAGAAAGTTAAGTATTTTAAAAGTTATTACATATCAGATAGTCAAAAATTAATCCGAACTAGAAGGAGGAGCAAGTATGGAAGGATCAATTTGATGCAATCCCTTGTTAATGCGCATAAGATATTTGCGCATATATTTAAATTGCATTTCATGGGACACATTCATACTTTCAACCTTCTCCTCAAGCGAGTGCAAACGCACATCAAAATCAAATGGCTGATAATCAGGATCAGTAGCAGAATCGGATTTAATTTCATCAAAAAGGTCATCCATATTAATATCATCTGGAGGCAAATCACCCTCCTCTTCATTTGCTTCAGCAGCTCCACTAGCACCCACATCAACTTGGCCTGAGGCCAACTTCAAATTCATCTTGTTAATGTTAGAGTTGTTGAAGGGTAGATTGTGAATGGGAACTTCTCCAACAAGCATAACCACTAAACTATAAGTGAATAAAACAGTCATAAGATAAGCAAAGGGTATGTCACTATGACCTAGGTGGAGACAACTGAATCATGAGATAACAAATCAGAGAAAGAAGACATACAGAGACTCCAATAATGATGGAATGAAGAATACGAACCATGAATGTAGTAAGCTCGCTTTTGTTATTAGAACAAGGGTAAACATTTGAAATGAAGATCCGATGGAGAACCCTATATCTGGATAACATAAACTTGGAAGGAAGCCCATTCTCAGTACTCCATTCTGCATTCATATTACATAAAACATGAGTGAGCATTCTCTTCTCAGATTCAGAAGGTTTTACAACAAGACAACTAATGGGAATACCTTCATCATTGACAGGTATATCCATTAACTCAGAAATAAGATGACAGTCCACATCAATTGGACCTTCTCTGGTCATAATTGTAAATGTCAGATTCTCAGAAGAGAAGTCACTAATGCAAGCATACGTAGCCTACATAATGGAGCGGTATGCCGGTCCACCCTAATGTAATATGTTATCCCATCCTACAGACTGAAGGAGAGAAACAATGCCAAATGGTGCCAAATGATCAGGATTAACAGTTCGTTCTACTATCGCATTGCACAAGCGAATATCCTACACATACTTGGGATCATCCTCAGGTGACCGAAGATGGCGCACCGTGATAGGAGCCAAACGAGAAGAAGAGGGACCACGAGATCCTTTCTTCTTAATTCTACCCTCCATTGCAATATAGAAATCAAGAAATAAAGAGATTACAAAAGAGACAAGATGGGTTTTTAGTAAATCAAATTTTTTGATAGAAAACCCCCAAAACAATCATAAGCATGAAATTAACCATACAAATAAAGAAAAGGAAGTACAAAGGACTTAAATCTAGAAGAAAAATGAAAATAATGCACTAACCAAGGAGGAATCGAAGATGGGTTCGACCGGTTGAGGAAGGTCTCATTGGAGAAGAAGACCCAAATGAAAAAGTGATTTTTTCCCAAATAAAAGGTTAAACTCGTATTTCACGACGGGTCGAGTACATACTCGACCAGTCGTGCCACGACTAGTCGAGTATGTACTCGACTGGTCGTGCACCACACAAAATTTGTAATTTTTCATAAAATTTAAATTTTAAACATTTTAACATAATAAATATATACATTATGATACAGAAAGACACAAATCATCAGTTCATATTACACATACCAAGATCAAATTTCAATTTTCCAAACCTGCTTTTGTCGAACGGTTTTGTGAATATGTCTATAAGTTGTGTCTCGGTCGGAATATATTCCAATGAAATTGTCTTGTCTTCCATTAGTTCACGAATATAGTGATATCTAATGTTAATATGCTTGGTTCGTGAATGCTAGATTAGATTTTTAGAGATATTAATTGCGCTTGAATTATCACAATATAAAACCATTGATTCTTGCACAATTCTGCAATCGCTTAGCATTCTTTTCATCCACAGAAGCTGAGTGTATGCATTACCATCAGTAATATATTCAGCCTTAGCTGTGGAGAGCGATACAGAACTTTATTTCTTACTTAGCCAAGAAACCAAACAGTTTCCTACATAGACACAACCACCACTGGTCAATTTGCGATTATCAATGTTCCCAGCCCAATTATCATCCCTGTAACCAGCTAATTGCACACTAGTATCATGTGGATACCAGAGACTAATATTAGCTGAACTAGCGACATATTGCAAAATGTGCTTAACAGCTATCAGATGTGACTCTTTAGGGTCCAACTGATATCTAGCACAAATTTCAATGCTGAATGCAATATCAGGTCGGCTCGCAGTTAAACAAAGTAAACTACCTATCATACTACAATACAACTTTGGATCCACACTCTTACCTGTTGAATCCTTAGAGAGTTTTAGAGTAGTACTCATTGGAGTATCAAAAATTTTCCTACTCTCAAATCTAAACTTTTTAACTAAGTTCAGAACATATTTGGTTTAAGAGATAAAGAGACCATCAGGTAGCTATTTGACTTGCAACCCTAGGAAATAGTTTAGTTCTCCAACCATGCTCATTTCAAGTTTAGACTTCATAAGATTTGCAAACTCAATTATCATGTTAGCAAAGGTAGATCCATAGATAATGTCATCAACATAGATTTGAACTATTAGAATGTGATCATTATGTTTCTTTACAAATAATGTCTTATCAACACTTCCCATTATAAAGTTATGACTTAGTGGAAACTTGGTTAACTTTTCATACCATGCCTTGGGAGCTTATTTCAAACCATAGAGTGCCTTTTTCAGGCAATAGACATAATTAGCATGTTTAAGGTCTTCAAAACCCTTAGGTTGTTTAACATACACTTCTCCATGCAAATTGCCGTTTAAGAATGCACTCTTTACATCCATTTGATATATTTAAAATTTTTTAAAGCACGCAATGGATATAAATAGTCTGATTGATTCAAGATGAGCTACTGGGGCAAAGGTCTCATCATAATTGATGCCTTCAATTTGAGTGTACCCTTATACAACCAGCCTAGCCTTGTTTCTTATAATATTGCCAAGTTCATCAGACTTATTTATAAAAATCCATTTTATTCCAATAATGTGTTTATCTTTTGGTCTTGGAACTAAATACTAAACATCATTTCTAACAAACTGATTGAGCTCTTCTTGCATTGTTATAGTCTAGTTTTCGTCAGTAAGAGCTTCTTTTACGTTAGCCAGTTCTATCTAAGATGTAAAGCACATGTAGTTACACATATTTTCAAGTTGTTTACGAGTTCGCACATCAGTGAGAGAGTTTACAAGGATTTAATTAGATGGGTGGTCTTTAACTGACCTCAATTCAATATTATTTTGACTTGATGAAGAGTCTAATTTATCAATGAAAAGAACTTCATCCTTTTCTGAACTTGAAACAGGTGTATTTAAGTGATTGTTTATAACCACATTAATGAACTCTTGAATTACACTAGCCCTCCTGTTAAGAACCTGATATGCTCAATTATTCAGAGCATACCCTAAAAATATGCCTTCATCACTTTTGGTGTTAAATTTACCCAGATTTTCTTAGTCACGTAAAATGTAGCACTTGCTACCGAAAACTCAAAAGTATTTGACAGTAGGCTTCTTATCAAACCATATTTCATAAGCCATTTTAGTGTTTAATTTTCTAGTGTAAACACAGTTGATTATATAGCAAGCAGTATTTACGGCTTCAGCCTAAAGATTTTTAGGAAGCTTCATACTATTTAGCATTACATTTGCCATTTCTTAAAGCACACTATTTTTCATTTCCACTACCCCATTTTGTTGAGGTGTTTTGGGTGCAGAAAATTCATGTGATATTCCCTGATCACTACAAAATTTCTCAAAAGCCCTATTTTTAAATTCCGAACCATGATCACTATGGATCTTATAGACTTGTGATTCTTTTTCCGTTTGGATACATTTAAGTACCCTTTTAACTTCATCGAGAGTTTCTGATTTCTTTCTTAAGAAGACTGCCCAAGTGTGTCTGGTAAAATTATCTATATTCACCAGAATATACTTCTTGCCACCTCGACTCTCCGTTCTAGTTAGTCCAATGAGATCCATGTGACGGAGTTCGAGTGGTTTAGATGTGGCTTTAGAGTTCACCTTTTTATGAGCACTCCTAGTTTGTTTACCAATCCGACACTCGCCACATATTTTATCCACTTTCTATAATTTGGGTAGACCTCTTATCAGTTCTCTTTTGCTCAATCTATACAAGTTGCGGTAGTGTACATGTCATAGGCGCTTATGCCATAATTTGGTTTCATAAGTATGGACCATGTAACATGATAGATTAGATGACCTTGAATCACTAACAATGTAGCAGTTCTTAGAAGTTCTGCGACCAGTTAATATTACAAAAATATTTTTATTTAAAATTTCACACCCTTGGTTGGTGAATTTTACACTATGATTATTATCACATATTTGAGAGATGCTTAATAGATTGTGTTTTAAACTTTCTACATATAAAATATTCTCAAATAGAGGGAGGTTAAAGAGTTGAACCATACCTTGGCTAATAATTTTGCAGTTGTTACCATCACCGAATGTGACTGAACCATCAGTCATGTCTTTAAGACTGGTGAACAGACCTTTGTCACCTATCATATGTTTGGAGCAACCACTATCTAGGTACCACTATGAATGGCTCGAAGCTTTGAAGGCAGTGTGGGCAACCAAACAAGTAACTTTAGGGATCCATTTCATTACAGTTTTGGGTTTAAGAGTATAGTTGGTCTTCTTATATTTGTAGTTGTTATAAGACCAACCCACTAAGTTAGATTTTAAGAGCTCCTTAAGTAAATCAACAATTTTCTCAGCTAAAGGATTACGATTTTGATTTTTATAGTTGAGATAGTTGCTTTTAGGTTTTAAGTTTTGAAAAGTCTTAGCATTTTTAGAATAATTTTAAGTCAGACTTTTCCCTTTTGAATTAAAAGACTCCCCTTTTACAAATTTGGGTGGAGTATTCTTATTCTTAGGAGGAATACTTTTATCATAGCCCAATCTAGATTAATCGTGACATTTTTTGGATCCGGATAAAAGTTCTAATTTAAGATCACCTTGGGCATACCTCCATGTGTCTTTCAAACTAAAAAGCGAAGAGACTTCTAGTTTTAGCTTTTCATTTTCAGATTTTAAGTTTTCAACTTGGGAGGTTTTGAAATCTAAGTCGCACTTAGTTTTTTTAAAGCAATCTGAAATGTGTGATTTTTCTAAGACTAGATTATCAAAATTTTCTTTTAGTTTTGAAAACTTTTCTTTCTAAAGTTGTCTTTACAGCAATTTTACAACTTTCCTTGTATAAGGCATCATAAGCATCTTGAAGATCTTCTTCATTTTCATGGTCACTATTCAGATTTTCTTCACTAGTTGAATCATCATTATCTGAAAGAGTCATTAGGGCTTTAACATCATTACCCGACTCAGTTTTAAAATCTTCTAACTCAGAAGAGGCTTCAGAGCAGTAAGAATCATCCCATGTAGCCAACATATCTTTCTATTTAGCTTTGTCCTTTTTAAGACATTTGTTCGCTAGATGCCCATATTCAAAGCAGTTGTAGCATTGGTTGTCTTTTAAAGATTTCCAATTTTTAGATCTTGATCTTTTCTTTTCAGTAGGTTTTTGAACATCAACCCTCTTTTCACTTTTAAAAATCTTGTAAAACTTTTTAGCTAAAAGGGCCATATCATCTTTAGAAGTTTCCAAATCAGAATTATTACTATTTTCTTAAGAAATTTTAGAAGACTTAAGGGCGATGGATTTACCTTTAGGAGCTTTAAAGTTTAACTTGTAAGTTTATACAGAATCAACTAGTTCCTCTACCCTCATATTATCCGTATCATGAAGTTCCTAGATCGCAGTCACTTTTGAATTGAACCGTTCATGCAATGATTGCAATATCTTTGCATAGACTTTATTTTCTAGGATTCTATCACCAAGACCCCACATAGAGTTGACAATGTCATTCAATCTTGTATAGAAGTCCATGAAAGTTTCACTTTCTTCCATACATATTTTCTCAAATTTGGTTGTGAGGATATGGACTTTAGATTTCTTGATAATTGTTGTTCCCTCGTGTGTCATTTCTAAAATATCCCAGGCTTACTTTACAGTATCATAGGATATAACTCTTTTGAATTCATCTAGTGATAGTGCGCAAGTAATTGTATTTAAAGCCTTTGCATTGGCGAGCGGTCCAAGAAAATTAAGGTGTGACTTTTACAGTTTTAGATCCATCAGTACCAGTCACTTCATTGGTAGGAGGAGTCCAATTGGTCACTGTGGCTTTCCACACGCTACATGTTATGACCAACATATGTCATGTATGTTGTAGTGTGTAGTTTAAGTGTTTGTAAAAATGTCTGAATGAGTAAATATTTGGTAAATTGTATTTTATATAGGTATTGAGATAAGATTCTCAACTACCTTAGCTATATGTATAAATCCATTCATGTAACTTAGATTATTTGATGTGATTTACGTATGAAATGTATAGGTGTGAAAGCATGTTTATTTGTACTTCAATGTAATGACCTAAAAAATTTTGTGCCAAGACCCGAGTACTACCTCTATTCTTTCCTTAGTAGTTAATTGGGGTATTTAGCGCTAAACTCGATTGCTTGTGAAATTTGCATCAATCACTTTAAATTTGATCTGCATGACTCAAAATCTGTAGAATAGTGAGCGCTAGGTTACTCTAAACTCTGGGATTCATCGCTAAATCCAGTTGCTCTTGGGAATTTTTGGAAGCTTTGGATCAGACTTGGACCGCGCATCGTAAGTCCGATAGCGATGATCTTAGGTTGTTTTGGTCACCATGTTGGACTTGGCCATCACCTCAAAAATCAAGTCCAGATGATGTTCTGGGTCGATTTGATTGAGTTCGGAGTGAAGAGTGTGAGAACGGTGAGAAATTAAATAAGACTTTATGAAATCTGAGTCGTGTCGCTTGCACGACGATTTTAAGCAATCTGACCATTGGATTCTGACCCAATTCCACCCTCTGATCAGGAAAGATGGCCCAAGCATGTCCTTGTGCTTGTAGACCTGATCGAGATTCGGTGACCGTTGAATTGAGTGTGGTCCGCCACGGCTGATCTGAAGATCCGATCGGTACGAAAACTCAGCCTGATCAAGATCCATGGTCAGTGAGCTTAAGTCCGACCTTTCATGGAAAAAAGCCCACCGGAGTGTTCCGTTGGATCGAGAGAAGCCTGTTTTGGTTGTAACCTAAGTATACCTTGGCCCTGGGGTTATTTTCATCAATGTTAGGCCTTTATATAGACCTTAAAACCCTAACTCTCTTTTCCATACGAATTTCCTAACCCTAGCTAAGAAAGAGAGAGGAAAAGAGAGAGAAAGTGAGAGAGAAGTTGGTGAATCATCTTAGATTCTTTTTTGTTCTTCTTCATCCTTAAACCATCGCTTTAGAATCGTTATTTCGGCGATTCTAATTTCCTTCTTTGGGTAAGTTAACCTAACCCTAATATGTTTTAGAGCTTAGAATAGTTTATGTGTTGTTGTAGCTCATTTTTTATTCTTGCCTTAGGTTGTCTTGTCGCCGTTGACGAAGACATATCGTGTGAATCAGTTCGGTGCTCTATTTCTGGATTAAGGTGCGGACTTTAATTGTATAGGTTATGGTTTTTAAGGCTTTCAATGTTAGCTAATGGTTTATTCTTGTTATGGATGGAATTTCACATGTCAAATGCTATGTTTATCTTGCGTTCCTGATATGTATGTGTTATATTGCGATTTATGTATTCTATGTATATGTAGGAAGTACCGTATACGTATAAAATATGAACCTGTGTTTGCCATGATTAATTGTCATATACTGATACTGATTGTATGTGTGTCGACTCCTTGGTAAAAGGAATTGTCCAAATGTGTGTATTTCAACATACGTCATGTATGTGAACTATGTATTCTAAGTGTTTGTAGAAATGCCTGAATGATCTATAGTGTAATATATTATGCTATTTGCGGGCGTTGAGAAGTGATTCTCAACTCTCCTATTGGTGTGTATATTTTCTTATATGCAAGTCATATTCCTTGCTAGTTAAGTTCAAGCATTACTTTGTGTAAATCCATGTTGAGTTGATATTCTTCAAATATTTACATACTACATGATTTGAGTTGTTGTTCCATTACTATTCTAAATTGTTGATATGAATATCTGTTGTAGTGGAATGTGTTTGGGACTATGAATTAGTCCAGGAGATCGGTAATCGGCCTTGAGTTCGTGGCTGAGGTTGCTTTCGCCACGTAGGACGTGATTAGACGAACCCGAGTCGTATTAGAGTTGTCGGCAGTGGTTTAGCCACGCGGAGTATTTGCGCACTCTATGTCGTTCAACCCAACGTGCGCTCGTGCTAGTCGAGTTCGTCAAGTAACCCGATTGTTCGATGTATGTTCACCATGTATGGACGCTATTGTTTGAATCTAGGGTACCAAACTTACCAGTGCAAATCCTGTAAACTGTTGTACCTTGATCCACTAAGACTCGTGAGCTGGACATGGTGGTATGGGACACCGTGGTAGAGTTGTCGGCCTACGCTGGGGTGACGAGCCTCCCCATAGTGACCAGTGAATAACCAAACTCGTGAGCCGATTATGGTGGTATGGGACACTATATTCATGCTGTCGACCTACATTGATTGGTGAAGAGCCCTTTGTAGTGACCTCGAGCATACCTGGATACCGCATTGAGGTGACAAGCCTTAGTGTAGTAACGAAGGTATGATAAGCATGCATTGATTAGTGACGAGCCCTTTGCAACGACCTAAAACCATATGATCGTATGAGATGATCTAGGACTGACGACCCTAGAATGGATCACTGTTTGGACATTGATATGAGGAAGGTACCTTAGCTTCCCAATCCTGCCATATGAAAAGGACTAATAACAACTTGGTAATCATGTTCATCCACCGCATTTGCATGTGCTTTGAAGACGTGGCGCACTTTGAAGCGATGTCATGCGTAACGTAAGATGAAGACGCTGAGGATGTACACGTGAGGGCACGCATCATTCTACATACATCCTTGCATTAACAAGAGTACTTAGGACATGTTTGATTGTTCTGCTTTACCATTACTGCTTGATTGAATTGATAACATGTTAACCTTTGCTTTATTGTTCCACTGAGTTGATCACTCATCCCCTCATTCTAGGGTGGTGTTTAAACACCCACCAGACTCTGTCTTAGTTGCAGATGTTGATGAGACCTCTGAGGTAGAGCAGGAGATCGAGGATGATGAGGCTGCTTTCTCTTTCATGCAGTTTTCAGGCGGGTTCTAGTGAGCCTTGTTCTGATGCGTGGGATTCTGGGATTTCTTTTGGGATTAAATGATGTAACTCGATACTTGTAATTTTGATAGTAACACTTGTAATACAACCTGGTATGTTTATGTATTTCAGAAATTTGCACATGTACACATATGATTCTTTAAGTTTTCTGCTTGCGTTCTTCACTTATCCCTGAATTATATTTGCAGTTTGGCTTAATCTATTCCATGTTTTATGCACTCATACAGACAACATACATCTATTATTCAATATGTTGCATAAGTGATGTTTTGAAACTCGGGAGCTGAGTTATGCTCGACCCCCGAATTTCAGGGCGTTACATTCATAAAAAAAAATGCTCAAGTGGTTCGCTTGTTTGAATTAATTGTTTATTGCTGATATGCCTATCACATATGCTTTCCTGTTATGTTTAAGTATGTTTGAGACTGCTACATAGTCCAGGTGATCGGTAAAGATTTCTGAGTTAGTGGCCAAGGTCGTTCCACCACATCAGATGTGTTCGAGGAATCTGAGTCATACACAGATTTACCGACAGTGGTTAGGCCACATGGAGTGCTTACGCACTCTATGTCGACCAAGTCAACGTATGCTCGTACAACCGAACTTGTCAAGTAACCCGATTGACCCATTATATATTCACCATATATGGACGCTACTGCTTGAATCTAAGGTACCGGCTTACCAGTGAAGATCCCGTTTAACCTTGGTACCTCAATCCGATAAGACTCATGAGTCGGACATGGTGGTCTATGGGACATCGTGGTCGAGCTGTCGGCCTATGCTGGGGTGACGAGCCTCCCCATAGTAACCAGTGAGCAACCCAAACTCATGAGCCGAATATAATAGTGTATGGGACATTGTATTTGAGCTGTCGGCCTACGATCAGGTGATGAGCCTGTATTGACCACGAGTATACACTAAGACTATGCTAAGGTGACAAGCCTTTCCGTAGTGACCTCGAATATAAACCAGGCTTGCGCTGAGGTGACGAGCCGCTCCGTGTGACCTAAAAAACTGTCTATCGTATGTGACTACTAGGATTGACGACCCTAGATGGATCAATGTTTGGGTATATGATATAAAGGGAGGTGCCTTAGCTTCTCAATCCTACTGTACGAATATGTCTAATTAAGAACTTGGCTAATCACGCACATGCACCGCATTGCATGTGCCTTTGGCGTTGGAGTTGAGCACAGTGGGAGTGTTACATGCCACGATCATGAGATGATGTCGCAGAGGGAGTGCAGGCGAGGGCATACATCATTATCATATATCATCCTTGCATTAACAAGAGTATTTAAGACATGAGTGTTGTACTGCTTTATCATTACTGCTTGACTGAATTGATAACATGTTAACTTTTGCTTTATAGCTCCACTGAGTTGATCACTCACTCCCACATTCTAGGATGGTACTTTAAACACCAACTAGACCCTGTTGTAGATGCAGATGATGGCGATGCTTTCGAGGTAGAGCCGGACTTTTACGATGATGAGGAGGAGTTCTCCAATATGCATCTATCAGGCGGGTTTATGTAGACCGTGTTTTGATCGACGGGGTAACAGCGATGCTATCTAGATGCCATTACACTTGTCATTTTACATTTTGGAGCACCCATGTATATTTATTTTGTCCATTTTGGGAGTATACATGTATATATTTAACCTGGTAACATGTTCACACTTTGGAGACTTACAACAATTTATACATTTTATATAATTATCACAGTCTTCCGCTTGCGTAATTTAACTGTCTCTGAAGTATGATATGCTATTTGGTATAATCCCACTCATGTTTAAGTCACTAATACAAATAACATTTAATCATCATTTTCTATGTTGCATAAGTGTGTGTTGGAACTCGGGAGTTGGGCACCTCCTCAACCCCCAATTTTCAGGGCATTACAGCGTCGAAGCTTGACCTAAAACCTTTGCCCTCTGATTTGAAATATGTTTATTTAGGTCAAGATGAGATATACCCGGTGGTGATTTATTCCCACCTTGAGCAAGAACAAGAGAGTATGCTCATTTCTACTCTTATTGACCATAAGGGAGCCTTTGGATGGTCGAATGCAGACCTCAAGGGAATTGACCCTTCGATTTGTACTCATCGCATTTATCTAGAGGATAATGCGAAGACCTCCCGATAACCACAATGTAGATTAAATCCAAACATGAAGGAAGTGGTTAAAGACGAGGTTCTTAAACTATTGGATGTGGGTATCATATACCTGATATCCGATAATCAATGGGTAAGTCCAACTTAGGTGGTTCCTAAGAAGTTCGGAATCACCATCGTAGCCAATGCCAACAATGAATTTGTGCCAACTAGAGTTACTACTAGTTGGAGAATGTGCATTGGTTATAGGAAATTGAATACCGTTACAAGGAAGGACCATTTTCCTTTGCCCTTCATTGATCAAATTTTGGAAAGGCTAGCTAGTCACTTGTACTATTATTTCCTTGACGGATATTCGGGCTACAATCAGATCAAGATAGCCCTTGAAGACCAAGAAAAGACCATGTTCACATGTCCTTTTAGCACCTTTGCTTACCAAAGGATGCCATTCGGACTATGTAATGCCCTCGCACCTTCCAGCAATGCATGATGAGTATTTTTTTCTGACATGGTGGGGCAACATTTAGAGGTCTTCATGGATGATTTCTCAGTCTTTAGTCCATCCTTCAGCGAATGTTTAGAAATTTTAAAAAATGTGCCGAAGCAATGCGAGGAAAAGAACTTGGTACTGAATTGGGAAAAGTTTCACTTCATGGTTTATAAGGGAATTGTCATTGGACACATCATCTCATCCAAGGGAATTAAGGTAGTTAAGGCTAAAATTAATCTTATCTCTAACCTACCTCCACCAAAGAACATACAAGACGTGTGATCCTTCGTAGGACACCAATTTTTATAAAAGATTTATAGAAGACTTTAGTCACCTCTCTCATCCTCTATGTAATCTACTTCAAAAGGATACACCATACGAGTGGACTAAGAAATGCCAGGAAGCTTTTACTAAGTTTAAGGGCATGTTAACCACTGCACCTATCATGCAGCCACTCGACTAGAGCCTTCCTTTTGAACTTATGTGCGACGCATTTGACTATTCTCTTAGGGCGGTTTTAGGCCAAAGAAAAGAAAAGAAGCCATACGTTATTCATTATGCAAGTAAAACTCTAAATCTTGCCTAAGTGAACTACTTTATTATGGAAAAGAAACTCTTAGCCATGGTGTTTGCTTTGGACAAATTTAAGTCTTACTTGATAGGATCTAAGATCATTATTTACACAGATCATGTGATGCTCAAGTATCTTCTTTCTAAGAATGATGTTAAGCCCCGCCTGATAAGATGGATCCTCCTACTCCAAGAATTTGATTTGGAAATAAAAGATAAAAAGAGAGTAGAGAACATAGTGGCTGACCATCTTTTTCACCTTGATCTCTCTAATTTCCTTGAGACGACACATATAAATGACATGTTCCCTGACGAACAATTGTTCAAAGTCTCCCATTCACCTTGGTTTGCTGATATTGCTAATTATCTTGTCACAGGTTTCACGCCGATACATTGGACTGCGCAAGATAAGAAAAAAAATCTTCGCTGAGGTTCATAAGTTCTTTTGAGATGATTCGTATTTATTTAAATATTTTCCAGACCAAATCTTAAGGAGATGTGTGCCAAACAATGAACACCAAAGTGTCATCTCCTTTTATCACTCTTAGGCTTATGGTGCTCACATTTCTACTAAAAAGACCACGGCCAAAATTCTGCAGTGCTGCTTTTATTAGCCCACTATGTTCAGGGACACTCATAAGTTTTGCAAAGCTTGTAAATATTGTCAAAAGTTGGGAGCATTGTCCAGTCGAAATATAATACCTCTGAACCCCATTCTAATCATTGAAGCATTTGATTGTTGGGGCATTGATTTCATGGGACCATTCCCCCAATTCTTTGAGAATTTTTACATTCTGCTACCAGTAAATTGTGTCACTAAATGAGTCAAAGTGATTCCATGCAGGAACAATGACATCAAATGGTTTAAGTTTTTGAAAGAGAACATCCTTTCCCGGTTCAGAACACCTCAAGCCATCATTAGTAATAGGGGCTCACATTTTTGTAATAGGCCATTCATGAACTTAATGAAGAAATTACGGCATCTCTCACAAGGTGAGCACTCCATATCACCCACAAACTAGTGGGTAAGCTGAGATTTCCAATAGGGAAATCAAATACATTTTTGAGAAAATGGTTAACCCTGATCGAAATGATTGGTCAATCTGATTGACTGATGCTTTATGGACTTACCGTACTGCATTTAAAACTTCTATTGGAATGTCTCCCTTTAGACTTGTCTATGGGAAGGCTTGCCACTTACCTATGGAGTTAGAACATAGGGCCTACTGGGCGATTAAAAATCTGAACTTCAATTTAGACAATAATAGCTCGCTCTGCAAACTTCAGTTGAATGAACTTAAAGAAATCCAGAATGATGCGTATGAGAACTTGAGAATTTATAAGGACATGATGAAGGTGTTTCATGAGCAGCACATTTTTTGAAAATCATTCACACTAGGCCAGAAAGTCCTCTTGTATAATTCTCGGTTACATCTCTTTTTGGGCAAACTCTGATCTCGTTGGACCGGTCCCTTCACTATTACTAATGTTTATCCTCATGGGACTATTGAGATAAAGAATCTGAACAATGGTAATGAATTCAAAGTAAGTGGACATCGATTAAAGCCATTTGTTGAGAAATTTGATTCAGAGGACATGTCCATGCCTCTGATTGATCCTGTTTAATAGGATTAACCTCCTAGTCTGACAGAGGTATAGTTAGGTTTATTGATTTCATAGAATTTAGGATTAGGATAGTTTATTTCCACTGTTTTAGTATAGTTTGCTTTCTATTTATTTAGGATAGTTTGTTTTTTAGTCGTTAATTCTTGTGCTAACCCACCTTCACGCTGAGAATCTTTAAAAAAGCTTCAAAATTCCTTCATCTGGTACTATCTTTCCATCACTTCTCCTTCAATTACGTTGTCTCTTTTGCAAATCATGCTTATTTCTTTTACATTGAGGACAATAAAGATTTTAGGTTGGTGATGGGAGATTAGGTAAACTAATTAGTGTTTTCTCGGTTTTGAGCAAAATTTGAAAAATTTTCAATGTTTATTTATTTGGAAAGTGATAAGTTGTGCATTTAAGACTGTTTTGAGCATGATGATAAGATAAAAATTGAATTTTGTATTATTGGAATTTGAGAAACTAAGTAACCTATCACTTATGGTTCTTACGTTCAATTAATAAAGAGGAAGTTTGAATAGCATGTTAATCTAAATTACAAGACATGTTCAATTTACTTTCCATGAATAGTACTAGATTTTTTTATTGTTAGTATGGTGATCATTGAAAGATATTGAGAATCGAGTATGGAGAATGCTATCCACCTTAAAAGAAGAAAATGACCAGTTAAAAAATAGAAAATCGACAAAAAGGTCATGTATGGTGAAAAGATTGGAAAAGATTAGAAAAGAATGCAAAAATAATGCAAGATCTATAAAAGAATGAATAAAAAATTTGACCATTGATATAAAATCAAAAATTGGAAAAAAGGAGGAAAGGGGGATAAGTTCGGAATCAGTACTCAAATTTTCAACCAATCTTAAAGTGATGAGCATGACTAACATTATGAAAAGATAGTATTTTTATGAGAAGTAAGTTGATTTCTACTGATCACATTGAAAAAGTTGATATGTGAACTATGCTCTAGCTTAAAGGATAAAGAACTTATTTAATTGATTGCTTATGTGATTTGGCTCTAGGTTTTTAAAATCTCACTTTCTCATCTTGAGTCTACTCATTCATACTTGATTACACAAAAGATTGTTTTCTGGAAAAAGGTTCGAACATTGCGCATTAAAATTCATTTTTCGCATACTTTGCTCAGGACTAGCAAAATATTGGTCGGGGATTGTGTTGAGAGTCAAATATTGCGTATTATTCCCCATTTATTACTTGGTTTTATAAACATGATGATGCTTAATGTTCTATTTTAATCATGTTTATGTTACAAGGTGAATTTAAGAGCTTGGATTGAAAAGGATGCTAAAAGCATGGATTTAACACTCACGAATCACCAAAGCCAAGGATGGATCTTATGAGACCAAGAATGAAGAATTCACAAGCCAAAGATCCAAGAAAACCAAATGAGGAATGAATAACATTGAAGACTTGAAGTGAAGAAAAGGAACCCTAAAAATCTGCATCCTTCGACTAGTCTAAGCCCATTTACGACCAGTTAAAGGCTCCTACTCGACTAGTCAAAGATTCCTTGACTCAAAATCCAGTGACAAAATTCTCTAAATTCCAATCATCCTCAACTCGTCTAAGGTTACGTAGACAGCACACGAACTGTGTAAATTTGAGGCGGTTTCTGGATTTTTCCAACTCGGTGCAAAAGTTGGAGTTGCAAAACTATAAATAAGGGTCCCTAGGATCTTCCTGGGCATCTTCTAGGGTTTGAGGAGTGGAGAAAAAGTGCAGAGAAGCCTTCGCCAAGAGTTTTTCTTTCTCTTCCTTAGTCATTTTTATGCTTTTCTTAAGAGATTTTAATTCAATCAAGTCTATGGTTGGCTAAACCTCTTAGCTAGGGCTAAGAGGGGAAGCTTGTAGTGTGATAGGATGTTTCTTTTACTTTAATTCATATTTATGTCGAACCTTTTTTTATTCTAGTTTGATTTTAAAGGAATAATTTTAGTTCTTAATGATTTATTGTGACTCAAATTACAGTAGATCTGCAATAGCTTTGAGTATCTTCTTTTCCTGATTTTGAGATTGTGGGATTAGTAAATCCTGTTGGTAGCCATCGTCTCATGGGCATGGTTTGGTGATGGAATCTCTTCCAATTATTACAATTCTCCTCCATAGAGAATTAGGTCAAGGAAAGTTCAGATTGATCTTAATTGTATATCTTCCAATTGGATAGGATAGGACTCCAATTCCAATCGTGTGACTTGAACTAAGTAAGATGGCTCCCTGATCTCTACAAGTGGATCCTTGGAAATCCTAGATACCACCTTTGAATTTGTTAGTTTTAATCACTTTAATCACAATTACTCTCTCAATTAATTCAAATTTAGATTCACATCTTCTTCTAGTTTTAGTTACCTTCAGAATACACACGAAATTAGTCCCTGTAGATTTAACCTCGGTCTCACCGAGATTATTACTACATCGCGACGCTACACTTGGGGTTATGAACACCTTTCCCCAATCCTAAACCGCAATACGAAATAAGTGATCGAAGCTCTTTAAATATAATGGAGCAAGCTAAGTCTATCACCACTCTTAGGAGTGGGAAGATAATTATTAAATCTATTCCAGTAAGGGCTGAGAAGTCTAAGGACCAGGAAGTAGATGAAACTGATAGACCTAGCAACACTCCAAAAGAATTAGAACCGGAATTCCAAGGCAAGCCAATTGCACCATTTCCCTAATAGTTGATTGCACCAAAACATCTCTCTAACTCTCAGAACATTCTAGTGGTGTTGAAACAAGTGAAGGTCAATATTCCTCTACTTGATGCCATAAAATAAATATCTTCATATTCTAAATTTTTGAAAGACTTATGTATGACCAAAAGACAACAAAGTATTCAAAAGAAAAATTTTTAACTGAAAAAGTGAGTGTCATCCTAAAGCAAGATGTACCATAGAAATACAAAGATCCCGATAGCCCAACCATTGATTGTGTAATTGAGAATTACATCATTGAGCATGCACTTCTTGACTTAGGAGAGAGCGTAAATCTGATCTCATACTCGATTTACGAGCAATTGGCTCTAAGTGAATTAAAAAGATAGAATGGTTAGAGGATGAAGATAATTCCCATGATATTAACCTCATTGATTCTTTCATGGAAGATAGAACACTTCTGACCTTATCTTCTGACCCTCTCGTGACGTGCCTGCCCACTCCCATGATTTTTATGATGATATGATTAGGGAGATGTGGACCATGCTAGATACCGTACCGATACTTGAAGTTAATCGATGGAGGCCACAATTTGAAGAATTACCTAAACTGATGTAGTGTCTCTATCGTCCAACCTCAAGGCATTGAAGCTTAACCTAAAACCATTGCCCTCTGAATTGAAATATGTCTATTTAGGTCAAGATGAGACATACACAGTGGTGATTTCTTCCTACCTCGAGTAAGAATAGGAGAGTATGTTCACCTTTACTCTCACTGAGCACAAGGGAGCCCTTGGATGATCGATTGTTGATCTCAAGGGAATTGATCCTTTGATTTGTACTAATTGTATTTATTTATATGATAATGCGAAGACCTCTCAACAACCACAATGTAGACTAAATCCAAACATGAAAGAATTGGTCAAGGCCTAGGTTCTTAAGCTATTAGATATGAGTATCATATACCCTATATCGAATAGCCAATGGGTGAGTCAAACCCAGGTGGTTCCCAAGAAGTCTGGAATCACCATAATAACCAATGCCAACAACCAACTCGTGCCAACTAGGGTGACTACTGGTTGGAGAATGTGCATTGACTACCTGAAATTGAATACCGTCACTAGGAAGGACCACTTTCCTTTGCCCTTCATTGATCAAATCTTGGAAAGGCTAGCTGGTCACTCAAATTATTGCTTCCTTGATGGGTATTCGGGCTATAACCAGATAGAGATAGCCCTCGAAGATTAGGAAAAGATCACATTCACATGTCCCTTTGGAACCTTTGCTTACCGAAGGATTCCATTCGGACTATGTAATGCCTCCGCCTCTTTTCAGTGATGTATGTTGAGTATTTTTTTTGATATGGTGGGTCAATATTTAGAGGTTTTCATGGATGATTTCTCAGTTTTTGGTCCATCCTTTAGCGAATGCTTGGAAATTTTAAAAAATGTGCTGAAGTGATATGAGGAAAAGAATTCAGTACTAAATTGGGAGAAGTGTCATTTCATGTTTCGTAAGGGAATTGTCCTTAGACATATCATCTCGTCCAATGGAATTAAGGTAAATAAGGCTAAGATTGATCTTATCTCTAACTTACCTCCACTTGAGAACATACGAGACGTGTGATCCTTTTTAGGACACGCTGGATTTTACAGAAGATTCATAAAAGACTTTAGTCACCTCTCTCGTCCTTTATGCAATCTACTTCAAAAGGATATCCCATACAAGTGGACTGAACAATGCCAGGAAGCTTTTACTAAGCTTAAGGGCATCTTAACCACTGCACTTATCCTATAGCCACCCGACTGGAGCCTTCCTTTTGAACTTATGTGCGACATGTCTGATTATGCTATTGGGGCGGTGTTAGGCCCTACGTTATTTATTACTTAAGTAAGACTCTAAATTTGGCTCAAGTGAATTACTCTACTACAGAAAAGGAACTCTTGGCCGTAGTATTCGCTTTAGACAAATTTAGATCCTACTTGCTCGGATCCAAGATTATTATCTGCACTGATCATGTGGCGCTCAAGTACCTTCTTTTTAAGAATGATGTTAAACCCCGCCTGATACGATGGATCCTCCTATTCCAGGAATTTGATTTGAAAATAAAACATAAAAAGGGAGTAGAAATGCAGTGGCTGACCATCTTTCATGGCGCGATCTTCCAGAATCCCTTGAGATGGCACCCATAAACGATATGTTCCCTGATGAACAATTGTTTAAAGTCTCCCACGCACCTTGGTTCTCTGATATTGCTAACTATCTTGCCACAGGTTTCACGCCGACAAATTGGATTGCGCAAGATAAGAAGAAATCTTTCGTCGAGGTATGCAAATTCTTATGAGATGATCCGTATTTATTTAAATATTACCCAGATCATATTTTAAGGAGATGTGTGCAAGACAAGGAACACCAAAGTGTCATCTCCTTCTATCACACTCTGGCCTGTGGTGGTTACTTTTCTATTAAAAAGGCCACAACCAAAATTCTACAGTGCGGCTTTTAATAGCCCACTATGTTCAGGGACACTCATGAATTTTGTAAAGCATGTGAGCATTGTCAAAAATTGGGAGCATTGTCCCGTCAAAATATGATGCCTTTGAACCATATTCTTATAATTAAAGCATTTGATTGATGGGGCATCGATTCCATGAGACCATTCCTCGAATCTCATAGGAATTTATACATTTTATTAGTCGTAGACTATGTCACTAAATGGGTCGAAGTGATCCCGTGCTGGAACAATTACCATCAGACAGTCATTAAATTCTTAAAAGAAAACATTCTCTCCTAGTTCAGAATGCCTCAGGCCATCATTAGTGATGGAGGTTCACATTTTTGTAATAGGCCATTGGCAAATTTAATGAAAAAATATGGCATCTCCTACAAAGTGAACACTCCATACCACTCATAAACAACTGGGCAAGCTGAGATTTCTAATAGGAAAATTAAACACATCTTTGAAAAGATAGTTAACCCTGACCATAAGGATTGGTCAATCTGATTGGCTGATGCCTTATAGGCTTACCGTACTACATTTAAGCCCTCTATTGGGATGTCTCCCTCTAGACTTGTCTATGGGAAGGCTTTCCACTTGCATGTAGAGTTGGAACATAGAGCCTATTGGGCTATTAAAAATCTGAATTTTAATCTAGACAATGCTGGCTCACTACGCAAACTTCAGTTGAATGAACTTGAAGAAATATGGAATGATGCATATGAGAACTCGATAATTTACATGGACAAGATGAAGGTGTTTCATGACTAATACATTCTTCGAAAATCATTCACACTAGGTTGAAAGGTCCTCTTGTACAATTCTCGGTTACATCTTTTTTCAGGAAAGCTCCAATCTCGTTGGTCCATCCCTTTCACTGTTACAAATGTATATCCTCATGGGGCTGTTGAGATAGAGAATCCGAATAATGGCAATAAGTTTAAAGTGAATGGACATCGTTTAAAGCCATTTGTGGAGAAATTCAATTTAGAGGACATGTGTCCATACCTCTGACTAATCCTGTGTACCAGGATTGATTTCCTAGTCTAATGGAGGTATAGTTAGGTTTATTGTTTTCATGTTATGTTTAGGATAGTTTGCTTTATGCTGTTTAAGATAGTTTTCTTTATACTATTTAGGATAGTTTGCTTATACTCTATTGAGTTCTGTTTTACACTAACCCATTTTATGCTTAAATCCATAGAAAAACGTCAAAATTCCTTCTTCCAAGTACTATCTTTCCAATACCATTTCCTTTATTTTCGTTGCCTCTTTTACATTACATATTTATTTCTTGTACATTGAGGACAATGTAGAATATTTGTGGGGGGTCTAGGGGATTAAGTAACCTAATTAGTGTTTTCCTCAATTTTGGGCAAAAATTTTGAAAATTTCTCAATATTTTTAGGTTGAAATCTGATTGGGAAGCAATAAATTGTGTATTTAAGAATGCTTTGAGTATGATCAGAAGTGAGATTGGATTTTAAATTGTTGAAGCTTGATCATTCAAGTAAAATATCACTCACGGTTCTTACATTCGAATTGATTAAGAAAAAGTTTGAATGTTATGTTAATCTAAACCACAAGACACGTTTAATTTGCTTTCTTGGAGTGTGCTTGAGTTTCTAATAGTTAGTATGTGGATCATTGTTAGATATTGAGAATTTAGTCTAGAGAATTTTGTTCACATTAAAAGATGAAAAACCATTTAAAAAATAGGAGATCAATAAAAAGGTCATAAAGAATGAAGAATGACAACATCTCTGAGGAGAATGAAAAATTTCTTTGAAAATGATGTAATGTCTGAAAAAGAGTAATAAATAATGGTGATCGTCAATATAAAATCAAAAACTGGAAAAGGAATGAAAAGGGGGATAGGTGTAGAATCAGTACTTGATTTTTCAACTAATCTTAATATGATGAACATGGTTAACATTACGAAACAAATAGTCTTCTGAGAAGTAAATTGATTTTCACCAAGCACATTGGAAAACTTGATATTTGAACTTCCAATCTGATTTAATTGATAAAGAACCTACTTGATTAATTGCAAGTTGATTTGGCTCTAAGTTTTCAAGATCCCAATATCTCACTTAATTCGACTCATTTATACTTAATAGCACAAAAGATTGTTTTCTGAAGAAAAAGTTTTGAACTAAGATTGAAGATTATTTTTCACATATTTTGCTCAGGATTAGCAAAATGTTGGTTACGAGTTGTGTTGAGGGTCAAATATTGCATATTATCCCCCATTTATTTCTTAGTTTTACAAACATAATATGGTTTAATGGTATATTTTACATGTGTTTGTGTTGTAAGGTGAATTTAAGAGCTTGAATTGAAAAGAATGCTAAAAGCATGGGTTTAGTGCATGAAACCCACTAAGGTAAAGAATGGACCTGTGGAGACTACGATTGAAGATTTCAAGGTCCCAAGATCGATGAAAACCAAATGGAGAAGGAAGGAAGTCGAAAGAACAAGCACATAAATCACAAAGACTGTGCCATCAAGAACTGTTCAATGACATCAAATATCTATTCGATGACATCGAACACTGGTCGATGACATCGAATTTATGAAAGAAAATCAAGTTGGTCGCTAGACGTATTGGGTACTTTTCTCGATCAATCAAAAACATGTTCGATGACTCGAAGGAAGGTGCTTGATGACATCAAATTTGTTGAAGAAATTGAACCAACTCACTGGACTGTTTTGGACCCATTCTCGATGACTCGAAGACCCATTCGATCGATTGAAGCTTCACTCGATGACATCGAAGGATGGTTCGATGACATAGAGACTTACGCAGTGCGAAAGAGTGAAAAGGCGTGACTTCCGGATTGAAACCCCTTCGATGTCATCGAAGGGTGTTCGATGAGATCGAACCAGTTACGCAGTGTTTACACGGACTGCATAAATTTTATCCAATTTTGTAATTCTGTGGAACTTTGCTTATAAATATGGGTTTCTTAAGTCTTTCTGGGATATCTAGGGTTTGGAGAAGTAGAGCAAAAGGGCGGAGCCACTTCCCAAGAGTTCTTCTTCCCCTCTTCTTAGTTTTCAATGCTTTCTTTTAGGGTTTTTAATCAAATCATGTCTATGGTTGGCTAGATCCCTTAGCTAGGATGAAGGGGAGAAGCTTGTAGTATGGTTGGGATGTTTTTCTTATTTAATTCTTGTTATTATTGACCTCCTTTGATTTTAGTTTGATATTTAAGGAATACTTTAATTTTTAATGGTTTGTTGTGACTTAAATTATAACTGATCTACAATAGCTTGAAGTATCTTCTTTTTCTGTTTGGAGTTTGTGAAAATAGGAAATCATATTGGTCTCAATCGTCCCTTCAGAATGGTTGAGTGAGGGAATCCCTTCTATTCTTCACAATCCTCCCATGTTGGTTGTTGGATTGTTATATCCTGTTGTTTACCATAGTCTTTTGGGCATGGTTAGGTGATGGAATCACTTCCAATCCTCACAACTTTCATCCATTGAGAATTAGGTCATTGGAAGTTCAGATTTGATCTTATTAAATATCTTCCAATTGGATAGGATAGGACTCCAATTACAATTGATTGCCTTAAATCAAATAAGTAAACATCATAATAGCTGCAAGTGGATCCCTAGAAACCCTAGTTCCCACCTTTAAATTCTTAAGTTTCTAAATTCATCATTTCACAATTACTCCCTACTTTCTTAATGTAGGTTAGATCTGAAATGGCCAAGCTACATGTCCTAGAGGGGGGTGAATAGGACTATGCCAAATTATAAGATAAATACAGTGGAATATGAAATAAAGAATAGATAACACTATACACCAATCACAGAATAGGAATGGAAAGCAACCTAAAATAGAGAAATAGAAACACAAATTGTTCTAAGGACAACCTTACACCAAAAACCAAAGTTTATGGTAGGACAACCTTATTTCTAGAACAAATAGAGAAACAGAAGCACAACATAATAAAGAGATAGCAAAAATATAATGCTCAAATGTAAATCTAAATTATTACAACATTTCCCACTGAGCTTGAAATGTAAAATTTACAACATTCTCATCCACACATACATTCCACAATTCTAAATGATAAAAGATAGGAAATATAAATCACACATCCACAACACAAAGAATTATAGTGGTTCGCCTGTGTATTCACCAACTGTTAAACAACAGCCACACAGAATGCTACTCCACTCCTAATATCCTCACACTGTGGATATTAGCATTCACTATCAAATAGGTTTTCATAGGTTCACCCAAAACCTTCACAATTGTGTCTTTTTCAAAGGGCTTACTCAATTCAAAAACCCTCACTTCTGAGTTTTCTGGCTCTCCTCAAATAACCAACAACTTTGAGATTTTTCTAGCTTAACCTCAAATAAAACAAACAATGTAAATTACACAAATTGTAAAATACTTAATTTTCTCCTTCGTTGTAGCAGCCCAGAAAAACCAAGTCGGAGTAGAGATTTGAATGTCCAAGTTCAATGTCCAATACTCACTTTATAATGGTTTTAGGTTCTAATAGATTTTAAATTAAAACAAAAGGGCTAGCTCTAATTGATTTTGATTCCAGAAAAAGGAAAACAACAATTCTTCTTTTCAGATTAGATTGGAATGTAAAAAACAAAATCAATTAACAAAGCTAAAGAAAGAGAATATTAAATATGCACACTTAGCTTAAATGGAGCACCGACTTATCTCTCAGAAGACCGAATTAATTTAGCTTAAAGTTCTTGTTTTATTATGAGATTCGTGCTCTATTTATAGGTGAGCAAATCACACCTTCGACTGATCTAAAGATCTCTATGACGGGTCGTAGAACCAACAGATATTTGAAAAATTCGGGCGCGATAAGATTTGGCAGTTTTACGACTGGTCATAGGTGGTCTACGACTGGTCGTGGGTCTCCTAAGACTAGTCGTAGGTTTCACACGACTAGTCGAAGCAAGTCGAATTTCAGTGTTATACATTGAGTCGTAGCTCTACACAGGTTGAAGATGCAATTGACACTGTACCTACGACTGGTCGAACAGTCCCTAGGACTAGTCGAAGCCTAACAGCAAATTTTTAATTTTTATAACAAACTTATGACTGATCCAGGAATTTCTTAGACAGGTCGAAGCAGTGCTAGGACTAGTCGAACAAAGTCCAGGACTAGTCTTAGAACAGACCAAACTCACTTATAGAAAACATATGAATTATGTATCCAGAATGACCTACTTTAAAGGTCAACCTAAGGTCGGCCATACCTCAGGAGTGAAGTAAGGACATTGAACATAGGAGAGAAGTGACCTTTGAAAGTAGTAAAGCTTGAAGTCTTGATGGAGCTCAAACTTGAAAGCTTCTTGAGATCTTGAGGTAGAACTTGAAAGCTTCTTGAGATTCTTGACTTATGAACAGTGCTTGTCAACCTAAGTTGATCTTGAGTAGAGCATTGTTCTTCACAGATGCAAGCTTCATAATAGTGTCTTTGGTACCACAAATTTGACAACACAAAGGGCTATAGATTATGGCACTTACAATCTCCCCCTTTGTCAAATTAGTGACAAAACACACTTTCAAGATATGTTTCATAACACAAAATATCTGATTAAAGAATAATGCACCAATCGTTATCAACCAGCATCCTGCAGACTTGTAAATCAATATTTATTCCACCTCTGCACACTTCTGCTCACACCTCTGCACATACTCCCCCTGAGTAGCATACTCATAAAATAATATACAATACAATGCTACTCCCTCCTCATGACAACATCCATATCCATATACATATCTATAATATATCCATACTCCCCCTTTTTGTCACAATATGACAAAGGAAGCACAAAATAGATGGCAGAGAAGAAATAATCAATGAGAAATATGAGAGGTAACTAGTCAAGATATGAGAACATAGCATAAGCAGCACACATAATTCATAGACTGAGCTAAGTTAAAGAGAGTGACAAACTCAAAACTAGTTAAGAGTAATAAAGTTATTACAGACCAGTAAACTTAAAAATACTAATCTGACCCAGATGAATGAGCAGGAATGGAAGGATCAAGTTGATGCATGCCTTTGTTCAAGCGCCTAAGATATTTGCGCATATATTTGAACTGTAAATCATGGGCAACAGACATGTTTTCCATTTTAACATTTAGACCCTCAACTTTATCTTTCAATGCACTCAGACGTGCATCAAATGAAGAAAGTTCATAATCTGGATCATTTGTAAAATCGGACTCAAGCTCTTCAAAAATATCATCCATGTTAATATCATCAGGAGGAAGATCATTAGCTTCTTCCTCATGTTCAACTTCAGCACCGCCAACACCATCACCTTGGCCAGGAATGTAATCTAATTTCATCTTATTGATATTGGAATTGTTAAATATCAAATGATGTATAGGAGCCTCTCCAACCGGCATGTCTACTGACATATGTGTAGCCAACACAGTCATTAAATATCTTAAAGGAATGTCACTATGACCAGGATGGAGATGAAACTGAATAATGGAGTGACATATCAAGGATGGTAAACAAATGTTAACACCTCTAACAACAGAATGAAGAATACGAACCATGAAGGATGTCAATTCAGATTTGTTACCCAACCGAGGATACAAATTAGACACAAAGATTTTGTGAAGAATTCTGTATTTGGGTAATAAATACCTTAAGGGAAGCGCATTCCCTTTATGCATCCATTGTACATCCAAATTGCATAAGTCATTAGTCAGCATATATTTTTCAGTGACAGAGGGTTTATCATATAAAGTATAGATAGGGATACCCTCATCATTCACTGAAATATCCATAAGGGCTGAAATCAAATGTCGATCAACTTCAAATGACCCTTCTCTTGTGGAGATAGAAAAAGTTAAATTTTTCAGAGAGAAAGCACATATGCATGCAAACATAGATTGGGCAATGGACCAGTATGTTGGCCTACCCCAAAGCAATAAGTTATTCCAACTTCTAGATTGAAGCATAGGAAAAATATCAAAAGGAGCAATATGATTAATATCAACTGGATGCTCAACAATAACATTACGCAATCTAATGTCCCAAACATAAGATGGATCATCCTCATGAGCCCTAAGATGACGCTTAGTGATACGAGCTGATCTAAAAGAAGAAGACGGACCACGGGACGTTGATTTTCTTCCTCTAGAAGCCATATGCAACAATGATTTCAAGAATATAAAGAGTTGCAATGGATTGAGAAATGGGTTTTGTCAAATCAGATTTTTCAAAAGAAAATCCCCAAATCTCAACTAAATTTAAAATAGACAACTCTAAGAGAGAAATAGAAGCAATATAAACACAAATCTACAAGAAAAATGTAAATGGAGCATTAACCTTGAAGATTTTGGAAGATGGGTTCGACTAGTCGTGTGTCGGCTCGTTGGAGAGAGAAGTTGAAATGAAGAAGAAGATGATTTCCCCCAAATTTTAAGTGAATCCACGCGATTCACGACTGGTCGTGGATATACATGACTGGTCGTAGCACGACTGGTCACGGATACTCACGACTGATCGAGTACAGGTCAAAAAATCTAATTTTTGCATAGTTTTCAAGATTTGAAAACTAAACTAGCAAATATATATAATAAGATACAAATAGGCATAATTAATCATTTTAAAATGCATATGCTGAGATCAAATTTCATTTTGTTAAACCTTCTTTTGTCAAGCGGTTTAGTGAAAATATCAGCACGTTGATTCTCGGTAGGGATATATTCCAATGATATAACTTTTTCTTCTACTAATTCCCAAATATAATGAAATCTAATGTCAATGTGCTTAATACGAGAATGTTAAATTGGATTTTTCAAAATATTTATGGCCCTGGAATTATCACAATATAATAGCATAGAATCCTGTTTAATTCCATAATCACTTAGCATACGTTTCATCCAAACAAGCTGTGTACACGCATTACCAGCTGCGATATATTCAGCTTCAACTGTTGAAAGTGATATAGAACTTTATTTCTTGCTAAACCAAGAAAATAAATAGTTTTCGATATAAAAACAACTACCACTGGTTGATTTTTGATCATCAAGATTACCATCCCAGTCAGCATCCGAGTACCCAGCTAATTGAACACTAGTCTAATGTGGATACCAGAGATGAGATTAACAGTACTTGCGACATATCATATAATTCGCTTGACAGCAGTCAAGTACGATTCTTTAGGTTCAAACTGATATCTAGCATAAATACCAATACTTAGAGCGATATCTGGTCTACTAGCAGTTAAATACAATAGACTACCAATCATACTCCGATATAATTCGGATCCACATTTTTACCTGCAGAATCTTTTGAGAGTTTCAAGGTTGTACTCATAGGAGTATTAAAGTTCTTACCATTCTCAAATCTAAATCTCTTAATCAAGTTCATAGCATATTTAGATTGAGAAATGAACACTCCATCAGGTTTTTGTTTTACTTGCAACCAGAGAAAATAATTCAATTCCCCAACCAAGTTCATTTCATACTGAGATTTCATTAAATCTGCAAACTCAATGGTCATGTCAGTACAGGTAGATCCATAAATGATATCATCAACATAGATTTATACCAATAAGATGTGATCCTTATGTTTTTTAATAGACAGAGTTTTATCAACACATCCCATTTAAAAATTATGGTTTAATAGAAACTTTTTTAGTTTCTCGTACCATGCCCTAGGAGCTTGTTTTAAACTGTAAAGTGCCTTTTTAAGACGATACACATGATCAACATTTTTGGGGTCTTCAAAACCCATTGGTTGTTCAACATAAACTTTCTCATGCAGATCACCATTTAAAAATACACTTTTTACATCCATTTGGTAAATTTTAAACTTTCTAAAACACGCAATGGATATAAAGAGTCTGATTGATTCAAAACGTGCTACTGGTGCAAAGGTTTCATCATAGTCAATACCTTCAATTTGAGTGTAACCTTGTACCACTAGCCTAGCCTTGTTTCTAATTATATTGCCAAGTTCGTCAGACTTATTTTTGAAAATCCATTTAGTTCCAATGATGTGTTTATCTTTAGGTTTAGGTACGAGATACCAAACATCATTTCTCACAAATTGGTTAAGTTCTTCTTGCATCGCAACGATCCAGTTTTCATCAGCAAAAGCTTCTTTTACGTTAGATGGTTCTATCTGGGATGTAAAACATACATAATTACATATATCCTCAAGTTGTCTACGGGTACGAACACCAGTGAGAGGGTTTCCAAGATCTGTGTGGTTGGATGATCTTTAACAATCCTTTATTCAGAATTAGTCTGATTAAATGAAGTATCAGGTTTATCAATTACAAGAACTTCATCATTATCTGAACTTGAGACAGGTGTGCTTAAGTGATCATCAATGACCACATGATGGATTCTTGAATCACACCAGTCCTTTTGTTTAGAACCCTATAAGCTTGACTGTTTAAAGAATATCCTAGAAAGATCCCTTCATCACTCTTTGTATCAAACTTTCCCAGATTTTCACGATCTCGTAAAATATAGCACTTGCTGCCAAAAACTCGAAAGTATTTAACAATAGGCTTTTTATCGAACCACATTTCGTAAGCCGTTTTATTATTACCTTTACTAGTGTAAACCCGGTTAATAATATAGCAAGCTGTATTGACTGCTTCAGCCCAAAGGTTCTTAGAGAGCTTCATACTATTCAACATGACATTAGCTATTTCTTGAGCACTCTATTTTTCCTTTCAACTATTCCATTTTGTTGTGGAGTTTTGGGCACTGAAAATTCATGTAATATTCCCTGGTCGCTACAGAACTTCTCAAAACCGCTATTCTCAAATTCAGATCCATGATCACTACGAATCTTACTGACTTGAGAACCTTTTTCAGTTTGAATCCTTTTAAGAACCTTTTTTACTTCTTCAAAGGTTTCTGATTTGTCCCTTAAGAAGACTACCCATGTATATCTGGTAAAGTCATCTACAATTACCAAGATATATCTTTTGCCACCTCGACTTTCAGACCTGATGTGGTATTGGAATTCACCTTTTTGTGTGAGTTCCTTGTTTGTTAGCCAATCTGGAATTTACCACATATTTTATCTAATTTTTGTAGTTTGGGTAAACCTTTATAAGTTCCCGTTTGCTCAATCTATATAGATTTCGGTAGTGTATATGTCCAAGACGTTTGTGCCATAAGTCAGTCTCATCTGTATGGACCATGTAACATGATTGATTAGATGAGCTGGATTCGCTAATAATATAGCAGTTTTCAGACGTTCTACGTCCAGTTAGTATTACTGAACCCTTGTTGTTTAGTATCTCACAACTTTGATTAGAAAACCGTACACTATGTTTATTGTCGCATATTTGAGATATGCTAAGCAAGTTATGTTTTAGACCTTCAACATATAAAACATTTTTAAACAAAGGAAGGTTATAGAGTTGAACCGTACCTTGGCCCATAATCTTACAGTTGCTGCCATCTCCAAATGTGACTGAACCGTCAGTCATGTCTTTGAGATCGGTGAATAAAGCCTTGTCGCCTGTCATATGCCTGGAGCATCCACTATCTAGGTACCACTTAGAATGGCTTGTTGCTTTGAAAGCGGTGTGGGCAACCAAGCAAGCGACCTTTGGAACCCATTTCATAACCATTTTGGGTTTATGAGGATAGTAGGTCTTCTTTCGATTGTAAGAGTTATAAGTATGACTTAGTGAGTTAGACTTTAGAAGCTCCTTAAGTAGATCAACTATCTTTTCTGCCAAAGGACTTGGTTTTGCTTTTTATAGTTGATATGTCTTTTAGGTTTTTGAAAAGACTTAAGGTTTTTAGAAAACATTTGATCTTTCCCTTTTGAGTTTAAGATCTCTCCCTTTACAAATGTGGGAGAAGTATTCTTCGATTTAGGAGGAACACTCTTGTCATAGCCCAGACCAGATTGATCGCCACATTTTCTCGATCCAGATAAGAGTTTTTCAAATTTAGGATCACCTTGGACATATTTCCAGGTTTCATTTAAACTCAAGAGAGAAGAGACTTTATGTTTTAGTTGTTCGTTTTCAGATTTAAGATTTTCAAACTAGGAGGTTTTAAACTCTAAATCGCATTTTGTCTTTTCAAAACAGTCTGAAATATGGGACTTTTCTAAAACAAGAGATTCATAAATTTCTTTGAGTTTAGAAAATTTCTCTTTTTGAAGTTTTAATTTCACAATAATTTTACAACTTTCCTTGTATAGGGCATTGTAAGCATCTTGAAGATCATCTTCATTTTCATATTCACTATTTAGATTTTCTTCATTAGTCGAGTCATCATTATCTGAAAAGTGAATTTGGCTAGAGTCATAAGGGCCTTAACATCACACCCTGACTCAGTTTCAGAATCTTTTAATTCAGAAGAGACTTCAGAATCAAAGGACTCATCCCAAGTAGCCATCATACTTTTCTTTTTTGACTTGCCCTTATTTGGACATTTGTTAGCCAAATGCCCATACTCATGGCAGTTGTAACATTGACTATCTTCTAAAGATTTTCTAGTTTTAGATTTAGGTTTCTTTTTATCAAATGCTTTTTGAAAATCAACCCTCTTTTTACTTTTAAAGATTTTATAAAATCTCTTTGCCAAAAGAGCCATATCATCCTCAGAGTTTTCATAATCATAGTTTAAATCATTTTCAGAAGTTTTTAAAGCAATACATTTACCTTTTGGAGCTTTAAAGTGTAAGTGCTATAGTTTATATCCCTGTTTGTTGTCAAATTTGTGGTGCCAAAATCACTGTTATGTTATATATAACCTGCTTAAGTGAAGCTCTCTCAAGGATCAACATTCATGACTCCATGACCAAGCTAAGCTCACAACAAGCAAAGCTCACAAGACAAGACTCAAGCTGCAAGACTTCAAGAAGAGTTCAAAGCAGTTAATATACTTTCAAGATTGAGCTACATCAAGGTTTGATCTACATCAAGATTACAAGGCTTATACTTCAAGGTCTCAAGTTCCGAATGTTTCAATGTCTATACTTCATGTTTGAGGTTTGATTGACCATAGGTTGACCTTAGAAGTAGGTCATTTCGGATACATAAACCGAATGTTTATTTTACATGTGATTGGTCTGTTCTTCGACCAGTCTTAGGTCTTCTTCGACTAGTCCTAGACTTGCTTCGACCAGTCTAAGATATTCCTCGAACAGTCGTAAGTTTGTTACATATTCTGGATAAAATCTGTTAGCCTTCGACTAGTCCAGGAATCTGTTCGACCAGTCGTAGGAACAGTGTCGACTGATCTTCGACCAGTCGTACAACCTTCGACTCGAAGTCCAGCGAAGGTTTACAGGACCTACGACCAGTCGAAGAAAACCTACGACCAGTCGTAGGTGACCTACGACCAGTCATAGAACGGTCAAAGTATATCCCGCCGAATTTTTCAAATATCTGTTACTGCTTCGACTAGTCGAAGAGCACTCTAGACCAGTCGAAGACTCGATCTTCTCACCTATAAATAGTGCACGAATCTCAGAAGAAATCATCGATTTAATTATAGTATTCAAGCCAATCTTCGTCGAACTTCTGAGAGATAATTCTGTGCTCCATCTAAGCTAAGTGTGCTTATTTAATATTCTTCTTTCCTTAGCTTTATTTTAATTGATTTTGTTTCTGCTATTCCAATCTGATTTGATAAAGAGGAATTATTATTCCCTTTCTTTGGAATCAAAATCAATTAAGGCAAGCCCTATTTGGTTTAATTTAAAATCTATTAGAATTAGAACCATTGTAATCGAGTACTGGACATTGAACTTGGACATTCAATCATCTACTTTGATTTGGTTCTACCGGGCTGCTACAACGAAGAAGATATTTAGGTATTTTACATTTAATTGTAAATTCCTTTCTATTTTGGTTTCTTTCAAGATTTGCCAGAAAAATTTTGTTATATTGGTTATCTGAGGAAAGCCAGGAAAACTCAGAAGTGGAGTTTTTTAATTGTGTAAGCCCACAGACAAAGACACAATTGTAAGGGTTTTGGGTGAACCTGGGAAAACCTATTTTTAGTGAACGCTAATATCCCCTGTGTGAGGATATTAGGAGTGGAGTAGCTTTTTGTGTGGCTGTTGTTTAACAGTTGGTGAACACACAGGCGAACCACTATAAACCCTTGTGTTGTGGTTGATTGTTTTATTCTTCTATTCTTTAATTATTCTTTTGTGGGATGTATGTATGGTGTTGAATGCTGTAATCATTTAATTCAAGCTTTGTGAGAATGTTGTAATAGTGTAGAATTTATTTTCAGCTATTCCTTTATCAGCTTGAATTTCAATTTCTTTTGAAAGTTGTTCCAGCAAGGTTGCCCTGCCATTTTTATGGTGTATGGCTGTCCCTAGAACAATACATTTTTAATTACAAGTTATTTCAATTCAGTTTGTATTTCTTTTTATATTCCTCTTCGATTTGAGACTTGATACAAAGACCTTTCTAGAAATAAGGTTGTCCTACCATAAACTCTGTTTTTGGTGTAAGGTTGTCCTTAGAACAACGTTTGTATCAACCTCTCAAGATCTGAATTTTGAGGTTATTTTAATTTACTGCATTGTTTACTTTGGCTATCATATTCTTTATTATTCCGCTATTATAAGTTTTTATTTGGCATTGTCCTATTCACCCCCCCTCTAGGACATATAGCTTGGCCTTTTCAAGTGGTATCAGAGCCTAATAGCTCTTTTCTATTCTTGGATTTAATTCCTGAGCTAACGATTTAAGCTATTTAAGATGTCAAATTTTGATAGCCTTTCAGTCACTAGGCCTCCACCCTTTGATGGCTCCAACTATGCCTATTGGAAAGCCAGAATGAGGATCTTCCTCAAATCAATGGATGAAAATGTGTGGCAAGCCACAGTGACTGAATGGAATCCTCCTATCATAGAAGTTACTGGGGTTGATGGTTCAAAGTCTATGAAAACCACACCATATTACCAATGGACCACCCTTCAGAAAAGTGAGAGTAGTGCAAATGCTAGAGCACTAAATGCAATTACTTGCGCACTATCACCGGATGAGTTCAAAAGAATCATTTCCTGTGATACTGCAAAGCAAGCTTGGGATACATTAGAAATGACACACGAGGGTACTACAATTGTCAAAAAATCTAAAGTCCAACTCCTCACAACCAGATTTGAAGAAATTCATATGGAGGAAAATGAAATATTTATGGACTTTTACACCAGATTGAATGACATTGTAAACTCAATGTGGGGTCTTGGCGATAAAATCCCAGAAAGTAAAGTATGTGCAAAAATATTACGCTCACTTCCTGAACGGTTCAATTCTAAAGTAACCGCGATCCAGGAACTTCGTGATACGGACAATATGAGGGTAGAAGAACTAGTTGGTTCACTACAAACCTACGAGTTAAACTTTAAAGCTCCTAAAGGTAAATCTATCGCACTAAAATCTTCTAAATGTAATTCAGAAGAAAATTCTGATTCAGAAGATGATATGGCTCTTTTAGCTAAAAAATTTTATAAGATTTTCAAAAGCAAGAAAAGGGTTGATTTTCAAAAATCAAATGACAAAAAGAAATTTAGACCCAAATCTCGAAAATCCTTAAAAGATAGTCAATGTTACAACTATCTAGATTATGGGCACTTAGCAAATAGATGTCCTAAAAGGGACAAACCCAAGAAGAAAGGTATGTTGGCTACATGGGATGAATCATCTGATTCTGAAGGTTCTTCTGAATCAGAAGATTCTGAAACTGAGTCGGGCAATGAGGTTAAAGCTCTTATGACTCTAGCCAAATTCACATTTTCAGATAATGACTCAACAAGTGAAGAAAATCTGAATAGTGAATGTGAAAATGAAGATGATCTTCAAGATGCTTACAATGCCCTATATAAGGAAAGTTGTAAAATTGCAGTCAAACTTAAACTTCAAAAAGAAAAGTTTTCTAAACTCAAAAATTGTTTTGAATCACTTGTCTTAGAAAAATCACAAATTTCAGATTGTTTTGAAAAATCAAAATGCGATTTGGAATTCAAAAACTCTCAAATTGTTGATTTAAAATCTGAAATTGAGAATCTTAAAACAGAAGTATCTTCTCTTCTGAGTTTAAAGGACACATGGAATATGCCCAAGGTGATCCAAAGTTAGAGAAACTTTTATCCGGATCAAGAAAATGTGGTGATCGATCCGGGTTGGGCTATGATAAAAATTTACCTCCTAAACAAAAGTATACTCCTCCTATGTTTGTTAAAGGAGAGTCCTCAAACTCAAAAGTGAAAAATACTTATCAAGATTTTTCTAAAAATTCAAAAACTTTTCAAAAACCTAGAAACAGCCATGTCAACTTTAATGAGAAACGAAATCCTCTAGCTGAAAAGATAGTTGATTTACTCAAGGAGCTCTTAAAATCTAACTCTTCAGGTCATTCCTACAAATATACACAAAAGAAGACCAACTATGTTCCTAAACCCAAAACAGTTATGAAATGGGTTCCTAAAGTCACCTGCTTGGTTGATCACACTGCTTTCAAAGCAACAAGTCATTCAAAGTGGTACCTAGACAGTGGATGCTCCAGGCATATGACAGGTGACAAAGCTTTATTCACCGATCTGAAAGATATGACTGATGGTTCAGTCACATTTGGTGATGGTAGCAACTGCAAGATTATAGGCCAAGGTATGGTTCAACTTTTTAATCTTCCGGTGTTTAAAAACGTTTTATACGTTGAGGGCCTAAAGCACAACTTGCTTAGTATATCACAAATATGTGATAATAACCATAATGTTCAGTTTTCTAATCAAAGCTGTGAAATACTAAACAATAAGGGTTCTGTAATATTAACTGGACGTAGAACGTCTGAAAATTGCTATATTATTAGCGAATCCAGCTCTTCTAATCAAACATGTTACATGGTCCATACAGACGAGACTGATTTATGGCACAAATGTCTTGGACATGTACATTATCAAAATTTATATCGATTGAGCAAACGAGAACTTGTAAGAGGTTTAACCAAACTTCAGAAATTAGATAAAATATGTGGTGAGTGCTAGATAGGCAAACAAATAAAGAACTCACACAAAAAGGTGAATTCAAATACCACATCAAGACCACTCGAACTTCTCCACATGGATCTGATAGGACCTACCAGAATGGAAAGTCGTGGTAGTAAAAAGTATATCCTGGTAATAGTTGATGACTTTACCAGATTTACTTGGGTAGTCTTCTCAAGGGATAAATCTGAAACCCTTGAAGAAGTAAGAAAAGTTCTCAAAAGGATTCAAACTAAAAAATCCTCTCAAATCAGTAAAATTCGTAGTGATCATGGATCTGAATTTGAGAATAGCAATTTTGAGAGATTCTGTACCGACCAAGGAATATTACATGAATTCTCTGCTCCCAAAACTCCACAACAAAATGGAATTGTAGAAAGGAAGAATAGGGTGCTTCAAGAAATGGCTAATGTTATGTTGAATAGCATGAAGCTCTCTAAAAATCTTTGGGCTGAAGCAGTCAACACAGCTTGCTATATTATTAACTGAGTCTACACTAGAAAAGATAATAATAAAATGACTTACGAATTGTGGTTTAATAAAAAGCCTACTGTTAAATACTTTCGAGTTTTTGGCAGCAAGTGCTATATTTTACGTGATCATGAAAATTTGGGAAAGTTCGATACGAAGAGTGATGAAGGTATTTTTCTAGGATATTCTTTAAATAGTCGAGCTTATAGGGTCCTGAACAAAAGGACTGGTGTGATTCAAGAATCCATTAATGTTGTCATTGATGATCACTTAAACACACCAATTTCTAATTCAGATAATGATGAAGTACTAATCATTGATAAACCCGATACTTCATCGAATCAGACTGATTCTGAGTTGAGGACTGTTAAAGATCATCCAACCACTCAAATTCTTGAAAACCCTCTCACCGGTGTTCGCACCCGTAGACAACTTGAGGATATATGTAATTATGTATGTTTTACATCCCAAATTGAACCATCTAACGTAAAAGAAGCTCTTGCTGATGAGAACTGGATTGTTGCGATGCAAGATGAACTCAACCAATTCATAAGAAATGATGTTTGGTATCTCGTACCAAGACCTAAAGATAAACACATCATTGGAACAAAATGGATTTTCAAAAATAAGTCTGACGAATGTGGAAATATAATTAGAAACAAGGCTAGACTAGTGGTACAAGGTTATACTCAAATTGAAGGAATTGATTTTGATGAAACCTTTGCACCAGTAGCACGTCTTGAATCTATCAGACTATTTATATCCATTGCATGTTTTAGAAAGATAAAGATCTATCAGATGGATGTGAAAAGTACTTTTCTAAATGGCGATTTACATGAAGAAGTCTATGTTGAACAACCAATGGGATTTGAAGATTCCAAAAATACTGATCATGTATATCGGCTTAAAAAGGCACTTTATGGTTTAAAACAAGCACCTAGGGCATGGTATGAGAAACTAACAAAATTTCTTTTAAGTCATGATTTTCAAATGGGATCTATTGATAAAACTCTGTTTGTTAAAAAACATAATGATCATATCTTAATGGTACAGATTTATGTTGATGATATCATTTATGGATCAACTTGTACTAACTTGACTACTGAGTTTGCAGATTTGATGAAATCACAGTTTGAAATGAGCATGGTTGGGGAATTGACTTATTTCCTTGGATTGCAAGTAAAGCAACAACCTGAAGGAATATTCATTTCTCAATCTAAGTATGCCTTGAATCTAATCAAGAGATTTGGATTTGAGAATGGCAAAAATTTCGATACTCCTATGAGTACTACCCTGAAACTATCAAAAGACTCTAATGGTAAAAATGTTGACTCAAAACTTTATCGGAGTATGATTGGTAGTTTGTTATATTTAACTGCTAGTAGACCTGATATTTCTCTAAGTGTTGGTATTTGCGCAAGATATCAATCTGATCCAAAAGAATCTCACTTGATTGCTGTCAAGCGAATTATTAGATATGTCGCAAGTACTGTAAATCTAGGTCTCTGGTATCCTCATGAAACCAATGTCCAATTAGCTGGGTACTCGGATGCTGACTGGGCTGGTAATCTAGATGATAGAAAATCAACCAGTGGTGGTTGTTTTTTTATTGAAAATTGTCTAGTTTCCTGGTTTAGTAAGAAACAAAATTCTATATCACTTTCAACAGCCGAAGCTGAGTATATCGCAGCCGGTAATGCATGTACACAGCTTATTTGGATGCAACGAATGCTAAGTGATTATGGAATTAAACAGGATTCTATGTTATTACACTATGATAATTCCAGTGCGATAAATATTTCAAAAAATCCTATTCAGCATTCTCGTACTAAGCATATTGACATTAGATTTCATTATATAAGGGAATTAGTAGAAGAAAAAGTTATATCTCTAGAATATATTCCTACTGAAGATCAACGTGCTGATATTTTCACAAAACCTCTCGATAAAAGTAGGTTCAAAAAGATGAAATTTGATCTTGGCATGTGCATTTTAAATTGATAATTTATGCCTTCTTGTATAATATTGTATATATTTGCTAGATTAAATTCCAATTTTTGTGTAAATTGCAAGAAAATTGAATTTTTGGGGTTTGTACGACCAGTCGTTGAACACGAGTTTCACTTATATTGGGGATTTTTTTCACTTTCTTCCTCATTTCTTCTTTCTTCTCCTTGGAGCCGAACTTCGACTCGTCGAACCCATCCTTCAAATCCTTCAAGGTTAGTATTCCAAATCCTCTTTTTCTTGCATATTTGTGGCAAGATTGTTTCCTTTTCTCTCTTGAAGCTTTCTATTTTGAAATTCATTGAGATTTGGGGTTTGAATTTTGAAAAATCTGTTTTAAGAAAACCCACTTCTCAATCCTTTGCAACTTCCTATTTTCTTGAAATCCTTATTGCAAATGGCTTCTAGAGGTAGAAAAACTACTTCCCGTGGTCCATCTTCTTCCTCCAGATCGACCGCTATCTCTAAGCGTCATCTTCTTGTTCCTAATGATGATCCATCATATGTTAGGGACATTAGATCACGTAATGTTATCGTTGAACATCCTGTAGATGTTAATCACATTGCACCTTTTGACATCCTTCCTCTGCTTGAAGCTGTAGGTTGGGTTAACTTATTGCATTGGGGTGGGCCTGCATACCGGTCCATTGCCCAATCCATGTTCACATGTATTAGTGCATTTTCTCAGGATAATTTAACTTTTCAAATTTCTACTAGAGAAGGGCCTTTTGACGTTGATCATCATTTAATTTCAGCCCTTATGGAAATTCCTGTGAATGATGAGGGTATTCCAATTCATAACTTAACTGATAAACCCTCAATGGCTGAAAAATGCATGCTAACTAGAGACTAGTGCAATATGGATGTTCAATGGACTCAAAAAGGGAATGCGCTCCCCGCAAGGTATTTGTTACCCAAATACAGAATTCTCCACAGAATCTTTGTGTCTATATCTGTATCCTCGATCGGGTAATAAATCTGACTTGACTTCATTTATGGTTCGTGTTATCCATGCTACTCCAATGGTACTCAGATTTGTTTGCCATCCTTAATCTGTCATTTTATTCTTCAGTTTCGACTCCATCCTGGTCATAGTGACATTTCTTTTGCTTATTTTATGACTGTATTGGCTACTCATATGTTAGTCGATATGCCTGTTGATGAAGCACCTATCCATCATCTGATCTTCAACAATACAAATATTAATAAGATGAAGTTGGATCTGCTTCCTAAACAAGGTGGTGGTCCTGAAGAAGCTGGTGTTGATATTAATATGGATGATATTTTTGAGGAACTGGATTCTGACTCTGCTAATGATCCAGATTTTGTACCATCTGATGTTGATGCACGTCTAAGTGCATTAGAGGGTATAGTTGAGAATATTAATGTTAAGTTGGAGAACATGTCTGTTGCTCATGATTTGCAATTCAAATACATGCGCAAATATCTTAGGCGCTTGAACAAAGGCATGCACCAACTTGACCCTTCTATTCCTGCTCCTTCATCAAGTTCTGTTCTGACTAGTTTTTATGAGACTTTTTGGTCTGTAAGAACTTTATTACTTAGCACTTGTTTGCTTGGGTATGAGTTGGATTCTATTTATGTTTTATGCTGAATATTTGTTCTTGATGTAATGCTGGATATATGTGATGCTATCTTGAGTTCCTCTTACTCTCTTACTTCCTCATGTTTCCTCTCATGACTTCCTTTCTTTAGTTCTCCTTTGTCATATTGTGACAAAAAGGGGGAGAATGGTTTGTTCTTAAAGTGATTGTGAGGGGAGTAGCAGTGGTTATGTTACCCAGGGGGAGTTAGGGGTAGTATATGTTTGATCTTGTGGAGTATATGTTTGATCTTGTTGATTGAGGCTGGTTGAATGTTGAAACTGGTTGAATGTTAAATGTTGAATATTGATTTGCATGTATTAACCAGTTGTTTTACTTTTGTTTGGTTATGTGTTTTGTCACTAATTTGACAAAGGGGGAGATTGTAAGTGCTATAGTTTATATCCCTGTTTGTTGTCAAATTTGTGGTGCCAAAATCACTGTTATGTTATATATAACCTGCTTAAGTGAAGCTCTCTCAAGGATCAACATTCATGACTCCATGACCAAGCTAAGCTCACAACAAGCAAAGCTCACAAGACAAGACTCAAGCTGCAAGACTTCAAGAAGAGTTCAAAGCAGTTAATACACTTTCAAGATTGAGCTACATCAAGGTTTGATCTACATCAAGATTACAAGGCTTATACTTCAAGGTCTCAAGTTCCGAATGTTTCAATGTCCATACTTCATGTTTGAGGTTTGATTGACCATAGGTTGACCTTAGAAGTAGGTCATTTCAGATACATAAACCGAATGTTTATTTTACATGTGATTGGTCTGTTCTTTGACCAGTCCTAGGTCTTCTTTGACTAGTCCTAGACTTGCTTCGACCAGTCTAAGATATTCCTCGACCAGTTGTAAGTTTGTTACATATTCCGGATAAAATCTGTTAGCCTTCGACTAGTCCAGAACTGCTCGACCGATCGTAGGAACAGTGTCGACTTATCTTCGACAACGTACAACCTTCGACTCAAGTCCAGAAGGTTTACAGGACTACGACCTCGAAGGAAACTTACGACCTCGTAGGAGGGCTACAACCAAATGTAGAACGGTCAAAGTATATCCCGCCGAATTTTTCAAATATTTGTATCGCTTCGACTAGTCGAAGAGCACTCTAGACCAGTCGAAGACTCGATCTTCTCACCTATAAATAGTGCACGAATCTCAGAAGAAATCATCGATTTAATTATAGTATTCAAGCCAATCTTCGTCGAACTTCTGAGAGATAATTTTGTGCTCCATCTAAGCTAAGTGTGCTTATTTAATATTCTTCTTTCCTTAGCTTTATTTTAATTGATTTTGTTTCTGCTATTCCAATCTGATTTGATAAAGAGGAATTATTATTCCCTTTCTTTGGAATCAAAATCAATTAAGGCAAGCCCTATTTAGTTTAATTTAAAATCTATTAGAATTAGAACCATTGTAATCGAGTACTGGACATTGAACTTGGACATTCAATCATCTACTTTGATTTGGTTCTACCGGGCTGCTACAACGAAGAAGATATTCAGGTATTTTATATTTAATTGTAAATTCCTTTTTATTTTGGTTTCTTTCAAGATTTGCCAGAAAAATTTTGTTATATTGGTTATCTGAGGAAAGCCAGGAAAACTCAGAAGTGAGGTTTTTTAATTGTGTAAGCCCACAGACAAAGACACAATTGTAAGGGTTTTGGGTGAACCTGGGAAAACCTATTTTTAGTGAACGTTAATATCCCCTATGTGAGGATATTAGGAGTGGAGTAGCTTTTTGTGTGGCTGTTGTTTAACAGTTGGTGAACACACAGGTGAACCACTATAAACCCTTGTGTTGTGGTTGATTGTTTTATTCTTCTATTCTTTAATTATTCTTTTGTGGGATGTATGTATGGTGGTGAATGCTGTAATCATTTAATTCAAGCTTTGTGAGAATGTTGTAATAGTGTAGAATTTATTTTCAGCTATTCCTTTATCAGCTTGAATTTCAATTTCTTTTGAAAGTTGTTCCAGCAAGGTTGCCCTACCATTTTTATGGTGTATGGCTGTCCCTAGAACAATACATTTTTAATTACAAGTTATTTCAATTCAGTTTGTATTTCTTTTTATATTCCTCTTCGATTTGAGACTTGATACAAAGATCTTTCTAGAAATAAGGTTGTCCTACCATAAACTCTGTTTTTGGTGTAAGGTTGTCCTTAGAACAACGTTGGTATCAACCTCTCAAGATCTGAATTTTGAGGTTATTTTAATTTACTGCATTGCGATTTACTTTGGCTATCTTACTCTTTATTATTCCGCTGTTATAAGTTTTTATTTGGCATTGTCCTATTCACCCCCCCTCTAGGACATATAGCTTGGCCTTTTCATAAAGGTTAACTCATAAGTTTGTAATGAGTCAACTAATTCCTCAACCTTCATATTGTCCATATCACGAAGTTCCTGAATTGCGGTTACTTTAGAATTGAACCATTCAGGAAGTGAGCGTAGTATTTTAGCACATATCTTGCTTTCAGGAATTTTATCGCCTAGACCCCACATAGAGTTTACAATGTCATTTAATCTAGTATAGAAGTCCATGAACATTTCATTTTCTTTCATATGTATTTCCTCAAATTTAGTTGTGAGGATTTGTATTTTAGATTTCTTAACAATTGAAGTACCCTCGTGTGTCATTTCCAATATATCCCAAGCATGTTTTGCAGAATCACAAGATATAATTCTTTTGAATTCATCCGATGATAGTGCAAAAGTAATTACATTTAGTGATTTAGCATTTGCACTACTCTCAGTTTTCTGAAGTGTGGTCCAAGAGAAATATGGTGTAATTTTCATAGACTTTGAACCATCAATCCCAGTTACTTCAGTGGTAGGAGGGGTCCATTCATTCACTGTGGATAGCCACACACTTTCATCCATGGATTTGAGGAAGATCCTCATCCTGGCTTTCCAATAGGCATAGTTGGAGCCATCAAATGGTGGAGGCCTAGTAACTAATAGGCTATCAAAATTTGACATCTTTTATATAGCTGAGATCGTTAGCTCAGGAATTAAATCAAAATAAAAAGCAATAAGAGAGAGCTATTAGGCTTTGATACCACTTGAAATGGCCAAGCTATATGTCCTAAGGGGGGGGGGGGGGGAGAATAGGATTATGCTAAATTTTAAGATAAATACAGCGGAATATGAAATAAATAATAGATAGCACTATACACCAATCACAGAATAGGAATGGAAAGCAACCTAAAATAGAGAAATAGAAACACAAATTGTTCCAAGGACAACCTTACACCAAAAACCAAAGTTTATGGTAGGACAACCTTATTTCTAGAATAAATAGAGAAATAGAAGCACAACATAATAAAGAGATAGCAAAAATATAATGCTGAAATGTAAATCTAAATTATTACAACATTCCCCACTGAGCTTGAAATGTAAAATTTACAACATTCTCATCCACACATACAATCCACAATTCTGAATGATAAAAGATAGGAAATATAAATCACACATCCACAATACAAAGAATTATAGTGGTTCGCCTGTGTGTTCACCAACTGTTAAACAACAGCCACACAAAATGCTACTCCACTCCTAATATCCTCACACAGGGGATATTAGTGTTCACTATCAAATAGGTTTTCACAAGTTCACCCAAAACCTTCACAATTGTATCTTTTTCAAAGGGCTTACACAATTCAAAAGCCCTCACTTCTGAGTTTTCTGGCTCTCCTCAGATAACCAACAACTTTCAGATTTTTTTGGCTTAACCTTAAATAAAACCAAACAATGTAAATTACACAAATTGTAAAATACCTGATTTTCTCCTTCGTTGTAGTAGCCCAAAAGAACCAAGTCGGAGTAGAGATTTGAATGTCCAAGTTCAATGTCGAATACTCACTTTATAATGGTTCTAGGTTCTAATAGATTTTAAATTAAAACAAAAGGGCTAGCTCTAATTGATTTTGATTCCAGAAAAAGGAAAACAACAATTCCTCTTTTCAGATTAGATTGGAATGCAAGAAACAAAATCAATTAACAAAGCTAAAGAAAGAGAATATTAAATATGCACACTTAGCTTAAATGGAGCACCGACTTATCTCTCAGAAGACCGAATTAATTTAGCTTAAAGTTCTTATTTTATTCTAAGATTCATGCTCTATTTATAGGTGAGCAAATCACACCTTCGACTGATCTAAAGATCTCTACGACTGGTCGTAGGTGGTCTACGACTGGTCGTGGGTCTCCTACGACTAGTCGTAGGTTTCACACGACTAGTCGAAGCAAGTCGAATTTCAGCATTGTACATTGAGTCGTAGCTCTACGACAGGTCGAAGATGCAGTCGACACTGTACCTACAACTGGTCGAATAGTCCCCAGGACTAGTCGAAGCCTAACAGAAAATTTCTAATTTTTGTAACAAACTTACGACTGATTCAGGAATTTCTTAGACAGGTCGAAGCAGTGCTAAGACTAGTCGAACAAAGTCCAAGACTAGTCTTAGAACAGACCAAACTCACTTATAGAAAACATATGAATTACGTATCCAGAATGACCTACTTTAAAGGTCAACCTAAGGTCAGTCATACCTCAGGAGTGAAGTAAGGACATTGAACATAGGAGAGAAGTGACCTTTGAAAGTAGTGAAGCTTGAAGTCTTGATGGAGCTCAAACTTGAAAGCTTCTTGAGATCTTGAGGTAGAACTTGAAAGCTTCTTGAGATTCTTGACTTGTGAACAGTGCTTGTTAACCTAAGTTGATCTTGAGTAGAGCATTGTTCTTCACAGATGCAAGCTTCATAATAGTGTCTTTGGCACCACAAATTTGACAACACAAAGGGCTATAAATTCTGGCACTTACAAGATCTTCTCCTAGTTTTGATTCTATGGATTTGACCTCGGTCTCATCAAGATTATTACTACATCGCGACCCAACACTTGGGATTGTGAACAGAGTGGCGCAGCAGAAGTGTGGTAGGCCCGTAGCCCATTGGCCTATGAGCGAAGGAAGTTGATTCAGGTTATACAAAAGGTTAGATCATTAAAGGGGATCTAAATCATCCCTAGAACACCAATAATGAACTCATCGAAGGGAAGCAATTAGGGTTCAAGAATTATACTAGTTCATATATATGAATCATATCACTAAAGAATAGGTCTAACAATGGGTATGAGCTGGATAGCTATAGGCGAGGTCGGTGTATTCACAAATGGGCTTGTTAATTATGAACTTAATATAAGGCTTGGCCAAATTTGGGGAGGAAATTGTTTTTAATGGAGGTAGATTGTCATGGCCTGGATTTTTCAGTAACTTGGGAATTGGATGTCCTTGGGCATTATCTTTAATTTCTCAACTTAAGTGCATGTCAATATGTGTATTCACACATGTTTGCGACCAAAAAGAGTGACCTCAGTTCCACCAAAACTGCCCGACCATGTGAAAATTGAGAATTTTGAAGAACATGGACAGCAAGGTTCAGTTGAATCGAGCAGCGCTTGGTTACATGAAGCAAACTGGGACAACAATTCTCGATTGCACCAATTAAACATCGAGCAACTGAGTAAATCTGTACAATAGGGTTCGGTTGCACCTAGTGGGGCTTGGTTGAACTGAGTAGCCCTGTACAGTAATATTCCGCATGTTCAGATTTTGATGGTTTTAGTGCACTAACTTCTGAAATTCATTTCTATTTTTCTACAACTCTGATTAAGGTTATTCAAAAGCGAGATTGAAGCTTAATGAGTTTAGTTTTATATAAAAATAAATAAATAATAAAAACAAAACAAAAGGAATCTTCATTTTAGGACTTTTTAGAAAATATACCAAAATCTTACTTTCAACCAGCTAATACTCCCAAAAATTTTAAAATTTTTCTAAATTTGAAAATATAATGAAATTTGGTGAGAATGAATTAGACTTTATTTTTAACTATCATAAAAATTATAAAAATAATCTACAAACTACAAGTATCAAAACAATTACAAGCAATAGACTTATTAAAACTGAAATTTTTCTACAATTGCAAGTTGCCAATGTACCGCAAATATCTTTTTCATCTTAAAAGCTTTATATTCAGTGTCTTATTAGGAATTAATTCTAATCATACTATGAATTATCCAATATGATTAAATTGTTATTTTATATTTTTTACAAATTCAAGTAGTTTCTAATAAATTGAAATAGGGTTCTTAATTAGGGTGTTAGAGTCGAATCATCGTTTTCACTAATTACGAATAAGTTGTATTATGAACTTATTTAATCCAAACTCTAATCATCATGCACAAGAAATACCACTACACAATTTATTCCAAAAATGTTCGGATTAACCAAACTATCTCTAGGCCGCTCATTACTGGGCCGCTGAATTCGAAACTATAAAAAGATGTTTGCCTTGATGGGCATGACGTCCATCGTGGATGTTGAGCCAAGGTGGCCCACAAAATTGCTCAATTTAGAGCCTAAAGACAATACATGTGTTGTGTGAGGCTAGGTTGAAATCAGTGTGAACTTACGTTCATTATCTACGCTTGATCTTTGCCTAAGTTTTGGATTTTGGGTCGTTAGATCAATACCAAATTTAGAAAAATAACCTAGAATAATGTCCAACGTAAATCCGTATAGTTGTGGGACCGATCAATGGTCGGTGACCATCGAACTGACTTCTGATCATACCCATCGATCGGTGCATCTAAATAGCGGGCTGATCATGTCTGTAAGGCCCATATCCTAGACCGTACCATTCCATAGACTCCTGCGGTCCTCCCAGTCAAATTCCGGCGACCCGCGTCTCGTAGATAGCATTTGCAAGCGACCCTGAGTCGCACCCTGTCAACTTGAATCGGCTCGACTCAAAACTTGTACCCTAGCGACCGTGTCATCGCCATGGTTCTAACGCCACATCTCGCGCACCAATGAGATACCTAGGCCAGGAGTTGTGGGCCTGCATTTATTTCGAAGAAAACACCGCGCGTTGGAAATTTTAAGAGAATCTCTACCACCTATCACATGAATCCATCAATTAAAAGTCAAGTACACAACCCATACTCTACTCATCTCTCTCCCATTCCCAAAGTCAACTCTCTCTCTCTCCTCCACCCATCCCTTTCTTACATCACCCATCCCTTCCTTACACCCATCCCTTTCTTACATCACCCATCCCTTCCTTACACCCATCCCATCCCTTTTCATCCCATCACCTCTCTCATTTCTCTCTTCACTCCCAAGCTCCCAAGGAGAGCAACTGTCAAAGCAATTCTCATAGAGCTTTCCAAGTGTGGCCCACTTCCCTACCCCAAAAACTCTCATCTCCACCATCCAAACTTCATCATCCACCATCAAAGATTGAGCATAGGATCTAAGGAAGCCAAGGAACCAAGAAGGAGTGATATAGGTTGGTGATCCTAGAATTTCCACCGTTGATTTTATTTGAGGGTCCACTTATGGTGGGACCCATTTGATGTACGTGTTGTAAACAGAGAGGAGCTCGTAGTGGCGGAGCTCCTCCCTCGTACTCATTCTGTCTCTCTCTCTATCTTCCTGATTGTATGGCCCACCTATGGAGTATGTATCATATCCATGCCATCTATGCATTGGTCCCATCTTGCTGGGCTGTCGAGTGGATGGGATTGCCGCCTGTCCATCTGGATAGGCCCGGATGAAGGAAAACACAAATATCAGCCGATCCAAATTTTTGGTGGGCTAACACGTGGACCCACCTTTGATGTATGCAGTGTACCCACACCGTCCATACCACGGGACGGTAGGAGCCACGCAGCTATGCAGCCATGGTATTGCATCAACAAGTTCCGTTGACACTACCTTGATGTAGGTGTTTTACATACACCGTTCATCCATTTTGATTGTGGGGCCCACCCCACATGTGTGGCACGTGTGGGGGTGGGACCCACCTTAATGTATGTATTTTATTTACGCACTATCCATCTGGACGGTGCATGTGTAGCCCACTATGATGTAAGTGTTTTAAATCCACACCGTCCATCTGGACGGGTGGTGTGGGAACCCCACTTGGACACTGTAAAATATATATATATATATATATTGAAAGGCCAAGCTATACGTCCTAGAGGGGGGTGAATATGACTATGCCAAATTAAAATAAAAATAAATGCAAAATTTAAAGAAAAATAGCACAAGTCAAATAATAATGAAGAACAAGTAAATAACAACCTCAAATGTACTTGTCTTGAGAGGTTGATATAAACTTAGTTCTAAGGACAACCTAACACCAAAAACCAAAGGCTTATGGTAGGACAACCTTACTAGAACGTTTGTAAGTATCAAAAACCGAAACCAATAAAGAGGCAAAGGAAATAGCAAATAAAATAAACTAAGTTATTACAGCATTCCCACAAGTGCATAAAATAAATTACACCATTCACCACAAATGCTTAAAATAAATTACAACATTCACACACAAAAACACATTCAATCATTCAGCACAACTCCAGGAATTATAGTGGTTCGCTTGTTTGCACACCAATTGTTAGAAAAATAGCCACACAACTACTCCACTCCTAATATCCACTCCCTTGGGATATTAGCGTTCACTATGAAAAAAGGTTTTCCAAGGTTTACCTTAAAACCTTCACAATTGTGTCTTTGATTAGGCTTACACAATTCCAAAAACCCCACACTCTGAGATTTTCTAAATCACCTCAGACAAACCAAAAGAGATTTTTCTAGCACAACCTTAAAAAATAAAAAGATACAAAATTGTAAATAATACTTATCTAGAAATTCTCCTTTGAAGAAGCCCGATAGAACCGATCTGATGAAGACGAAGATGTTCAATGTCCAGTCACACAGATGAAAAGGTTCTAGTTCTAAATGATTTTTAATTAAATCAACCTGGGCTAGCTTGATTTGATTTTGATCTCAAGAAAGGGGAAAACTCAAATCCCTTCTCAATATAAGATTGGAATAAAGATCTCAAAATCAAATTACAAAAGCTAATTAAAGAGAATCTAAAATGAGCACAGAATAGCTTAATAAATTCACAAACTTATCACTCAGAGTGGTGTCTTGATTTTGCTTAAATGAATGAATAATCTCTGAAATTCATGCTCTATTTATAGGTGAAAATAGTGTTCACTCGACTGGTCTAAGAGTCGTTTCAACTAGTCGAAGGACCAACAAAATTTTAAATTTTCTGGCGCGATAAGATAAAACTGTTACTCGACTGGTCGAGTGGCTTGCTCAACTAGTCGAGTGGGACCAAAAAATGTTGTTGGACTTTGAGTCTAGCATGCACGACCGGTCAAGCATTGTTCACTCTACTGGTTGCGCAGTCTCCATGACTGGTCAAGAGTCCAACAAAAAATTCTGAAAAATATCAACAAATCTTGGATTGGTCGAGAAAACTCTTAGACCGGTCGAGCCAGTACTTGGACTAGTCGAGAAAAAGACTTATAAACATATGAAATGACCCACAAAGAATATGCAATGAATATGACACAATCTAGGGTTAATCTAAGGTCATCCAAACCTGTTTGTGAGTAAGAATAATTGAAACATCACTTGCTTCAAAATCTTCAATACTTGAGATGCTTGAAGTTTGAGTTCGATGTCTTAAACTAGAGCTTGAGTCATGATTGAGTTCTTGAGTCTTTAGCATACGGAAGTTGAACTTTAAACTTGAACTTGAGTTCTTCAATTTGATCTTGAAACCATGAACTTCAATACTCTTCACCTCAACTTGAAGATGTAGGCAAGTTCGATGAAGATCTAGAGAACTTAAAAATGTACGAACCTGATCACTTCAAATCAAAGCATGATGCAAATACTAAATGGTTTGGCACAACAAAATTTGACAATACTATGGGTGCTTGGTTTACACAATAGCATTTACATATATACACACACACACACACACATGATATATATATATGTATGTATGTATATCTGGTGGGCCTCACGTGGGACCCACCTGACTAGTATCGATTGGCTAGAGTACCTTCACCAGCTATACAATTGCCGTATTGACGGTCTGATCCTGAGATGTGTTGTAAGACCCGTATCATAGTCCATACTATTTCGTAGATTCTTGCGACCATCCCTGTCGAATTCCAACGACCCGCGACCTGTAACTGGCATTTGCGTGTGACCTTGAGTCACACGTTGTCAACTTGAGTCAACTCAACCCGAGACTTGTACCCTAGCGACCGCGCCGTCGCCGCGGTTCCAATGCCGCATCTCACGTGTCGAGGCGATACCCAGGCCAGGAGATGTGGACCCGTGTTAGTTAAAGAAAATACCACACATTTGCAATCCCAAGAGAATTTCTACAACATGTCCTATCAATCAAGTGCACATCAATCACCTCATGTCAAGTACAAGAGCAACCCCAAAGTCAACTCTCTCTCTCTTTTACACACCCATACATATCAAGTACATACCCATCACCTATCACTCACTCTCCATCACTCCATCCTATCTCCTCTCTCTCTCTCTCTCTTATTTCTTCCTTCTCTTCCAAGCAACCCAAGCTCCTACATATGAACCTCCCAAGCTCTCATGGAGAAGCTCTAGTGTGGCCCACTTCCTACCCTCTCATCTCCCATCTCAACCATCAAAATTTCATCATCTTCAATTAAAGAGGAAGCCGAGAAGCCAAGGAAGCCAAGGGAGCAAGAAGAAGACGATGGGTGATCTTAGACCCACATCTTTTTTTGAGTTTAGGGTGTGACAGAAGTTGGTATCAAATCATAACTTGGGAATAACTGAGAACAACATCACATGTTTGCCATGAGTATAAAATGATTAAGTCCTGAGTTCGGATAGCTTAGTGATCTGCTGTTACAAACCCTTAATGAGCGTGCCTTCGAGAGTTTCAAGGTTGATAGGCGCCTTTGCTCTTTCCTGTAGGACATACCGCCTAGGAAACTAACCCGATCGACTCCCTCTCCACCACCTGTGACTCCCACTCCACTACATGATGCTCCCACTATACCACCTACGACTCCCACTCCACCACCAAAGATTCCTACTCCCCAGCTTAAGGATGCAGCTCCTCTACCAGAGACCGGTGCGGATCTGACTATACTCATGATTGCTTCCTAATTACAGTAGATGTTGTAGGCTGTGACGGCCGCCCTTCGAGGGTAAGGTAGGCACCCCATTGTTTCACCAGCCTAGGCAGAGCAGGAGCGCACGAGTGCCCTTCTTCGAGAGTTCTAACAGCTCGATCCCCCGCATTTCCATGGTGAGCCAGAGCCGACAGTAGCTGAGAAATAGCGCTTGGATATAAAGAAGATATTTGATACAATGGGATGTACGACCTAGTGGCGGGTCCAGTTTGATGTATTTCTTCTCCAAGGTGAGGCTGAGCACTGGTGGGCATCAGTCTCCCGAGTAGCAGGCACCGATTTTGAGTGGACTTGGGAGGATTTTGTATATTAGTTTGACCAACAGTATTTTCCTGATCACAATCGACGACATCGAGCATTGGAGTTCGAGGCCTTGGTGCAAGGTGATATGATAGTGGCTCAGTATGCGGCTCTTTTTGTAGCGATGTCCAGATTTATGCCGTACTTGGTAGATGATGAGTGGAGAGCCCGTCGTTTCAAGGAAGGCTTGTGTTATGCTCTTCGAGGCCGTGTTATTAGGCATGAGCTCCCGACTTTCAAGGAGGTGGTATGAAAGGCCCAGATTTTTTAAGCTGAGTGGGCCGGTTCTCAGAGCGATCTGGTTAGAGGAGAGACCGAAAGAGGAAGGCTCCTTACGATGACTCCCAATAGCATCAACCACAGCAGGGGCGTATAGGTTGCCCAACCTTTCGAGCACCAGCAGCACCTTCAGCACCACCTCTAAGACAGTTCACTAGCACCGGTTTTAAGTGTGGTGCGACGGGGCACCGTATCTAGGAGTGTCCCTACCCCCAACAGTAGCAGTAGCAGCTGAGAGGTCACAATAGCCTCCATCGCAGCAACAACAGAGACCCCCACAGTAGCAGCGACAACAGCCCCCACCAATGAGGCCCCCTTAGCAGCACCACCCTTCATGGGCACAAAAGTAAAGGCAGCAGTTTCGACCACCTCAGCAACAACAGCAACAACAGCATGCTTAGAAAGGACAGGCACCTCCCCCACCGGCTCAAGCTAGGTTCTACTAGCTCAGTAGGACATTGAGGGTATACTTTTAGTCTCTACATGCATTGCACGTGTATTGTTTGACTTTGGTGCATCACATTCTTTTGTGGCTAAGAATTTCTGTCGATCGACTAGTTTGTAGTTGGAGTCTGTTTGTGGGGGCTTGTCAGTATCGACTCCCTTGGGGAAGACTGCAGTGCTGGGCCGATTTTGCTTGCATTGTCCCATTCTATTTGGGGATATCTTTTTGCCTACCGATCTGTTTACATTACCGATGTTTGAGTTTGACGTCATCCTGGGCATGGATTGGCTTACTGAGTACCACGCTATATTAGACTGCTCAGTGAGGACAGTCACGTTCTGTATACCCAGCTTGTCGTAGTTCCAGTTCATTGCTGAGCCTAGAGGAGAGCCGTTATCTTGCTTGATGTTGTGTGTCATAGAGGAGCTCATAACAGTAAGCATTGATTAGTTGCCTATGGTGTGCGATTTTCACGATGTGTTCCAGGAGATTCCGGAATTACCACCTTGCAGACACACTAAGTTTCAGATTGATCTCGTGCTCGATACTGCGCCTATTTTGAAGGCCCCATATCGTATAACACCGTTGGAGTTGTGAAAACTGCAGAAGCAGTTGGACGAGTTGCGCGAGTTAGGCTTTATTCGTCTGAGCAGTTCACCATGGGGAGTGTCGGTACTCTTCGTGAAGAAGAAGGATGGCTTGTTGAGTAAGCTTAATAAGTTCATGATCAAGAATAAGTACCCGGTCCCGAGGATTGATGATTTGTTTGATTAGTTGCAGGGTGCACAATTCTTTTCGAAGATTGACCTGCATTCTGGTTATCATCAAATTCAGGTCTAAGAGGAGGACATTCTGAAGATGGCATTAAGGACGCGCTACGGTCATTTTGAGTTCCAGGTCATGTCCTTCAGACTGACCAATGGACTTGCGGTATTCATGCAGTTAATGAACGAGGTCTTCCACCCATATCTCGATCAGTTTGTTGTGGTCTTCATCGACGACATCCTAATTTATTCGAGGACCTGTGAGGAGCATGTACAACATCTGGAGATTACCTTATAGACCCTCCATGCACCCCAGCTCTATGCAAAGCTGGAGAAGTACGAGTTCTGGTAGGAGGAGGTGAAGTTCCTCAGTCACATAGTGATGAGGGAGGGTGATACAATAGATCCCTCAAAGGTTGAGGCAGTACGTCGGTGGGGCCAGCCCATGAACACATCCGAGATCTGCAGTTACCTTGATTTAGCGAGCTGTTGCCGACATTTCATTGAGTGCTTCTCTTGTATTGCAACCTCGGTAACTAGGTTGACTTGGAAGGGTGCAGAGTTTGTTTGGAGCGATGACTGTGAGCAAGTATTTATAGAGCTGAAGGACCGCCTCACGTCCGCTCCTGTCCTTACTCTTCCCTCTGGGAGTGATGGATTTATTGTATTCACCGATGCCTCGCATATTGGTTTGGGTGTTGTTAAGATGCAACACGGGAGACCAGTGGCCTTCGCATCTCGACAGCTCAAGGTCCATGAGTTAAACTTCCCCACGCATGATTTGGAGCTGGCAGCAGTTGTCTTCGCATTAAAGGTGTGGAGGCACTATCTCTATGGGGTTAGGTTCAAGCTCTTTTCTGACCACAAGAGCTTGAAGTACCTCTTCTCACAATCTGAGTTGAACATGAGACAGAGGCACTGGATGGAGCTCTTGAAAGACTATAATTTTGATCTTCAGTACCACCCGGGCAAGGTGAACATGGTGGCGGATGCCCTCAGCAGTCAGCTACGAGGCTTAGTGGCGCATATGATGATTCAGGAGGGGAGGATGCTTGAAGATATAATAGAGTATGATTTTGAGTTTGGTCTACAGTCTTCTATTATACAGTTATCGAGCTTGTCGATTCAACCCTCTCTTGTCACAAGGGTGATCAAGGCACAGTAGGCTAATGAGTCGTTGTAGAGTTATATGGCTGAGGTGGCATCTAAGAGTAAGTCAGATTGAGAGATTGGTTCTGATGGTGGACTTCACTTCAAAGGCCAATTATGTGTCCCAGATGTTCTTGAGTTGCGCAGAGACCTTATGACCGAGGCACATTGATCGTGATTTTCTATCCACCCTGACTCGATGAAGATGTACCGTGATATGAGGTGACAGTATTTTTGGGCGAGGATGAAATGCCAAATCACCAGTTTTGTGGCCGAGTGTGACACATGCCAACGTGTCAAGGCCAATCATCATAGACCCCCTGGTCTATTGCAGTCATTGAGCATCCCGACGTGGAAGTGGGAGCATATGTCAACAGATTTTATTACGGGCTTACCGAGGACTCAGCGTGGTCATGATGCCATTTGAGTTCTTGTGGATCGTCTGACGAAGTTGGCACATTTTCTTGCGTTGCATGCGATTTGGTCTATGGACCGGCTTACGAGGATATTCATCGAGGAGATTGTGAGACTGCATAACATCCATTCTTGATCGTTTCTGACCAAGACTTGAGGTTCACGTCTCAATTTTAGGATAGCTTCCAAAGAGCGATGGGGACTGAATTGCAGCTTAGCACAGCGTATCATCCGCAGATTGAAATGGTCAACCAGATCCTTGAGGATATGCTTTAGGCCTGCACAATTGATTTCAGGGGTAGCAGGGATGATCATCTACGATTAGTTGAGTTCGCATACAACAACAACTATCAAGCGACCATCGGCATGGCTCCTTCTGAGGCATTGTATGGCAGATCATGCAGATCACCGAGTTATTAGACCGAGGTTGGAGAGAGGCATCTCCTAGGTCCCGAGCTTGTGGAGCAGACGTTAGAGGCTATCGATATCAACAAGCAGAGGATGCACATAGTTTAGAGCCGGTGGAAGAGTTTTGCTGACCACTGGCATTGTCCCTTGGAGTTTACTGTAGGGGACCATGTGTATCTCAAGGTCTCACCCATGAAAGGCGTAGTTCTATTTGGAGCAAAGGGCAAGCTTGCCCCGAGATTCATACGACCTTTTGAGATCACTGGTTACATTAGCGCCATAGCCTATCGGCTTGCCTTGCCATCTCAGTTGTCTAGCATCCACAACATTTTCCATATCTCTATGTTGAGAAAGTGTGGGTCAGACATCGTTCTTATTATTGATTGGCAGCCGTTAGAGGTTCGGGAGGATGCTTCCTACATTGAGCAGTCAGTTCGTATCCTTGATCAGAAGGATCAGGTCCTCTGGATCAAGGTCATTTCGTTGGTGAAGGTTCAATGGGGTCACCATTCTGTTGAGGAGGCTTCTTATGAGCGCGAGGCTAAGATTTGAGAGCATTATCCCCATTTCTTTGATGATTGATTATGTGTTGTATTTTATATGTTTTCTTTGATTTTATATAATGATGTTATGTTTCTTCTTCCTCATGAGTTATGTCTAGTTGTGATGATTATGTAAATTTTGATGATGAAATTTTTATTTGGAGGGGAGAGTTGTAAGACCCGTATCATAGTCTGTACCATTCCGTAGATTCTCGCGACTCTCACTGTCAAATTTTGGCAACCCGTGACCTGTAACTGACATTTACACGACCCTGAGTCACACGTTGTCAACCTGAGTTGACTCAACACAAGACTTGTACCTTAGTGACCACGCATCACTGCGGTTCCGATGCCGCATCTAGCGCACCGAGGCAATACCCAGGCCAGGAGATGTGGGCTCGCGTTCAGTTCAAGAAAATGTCGCTTGTTTGCAATCCCAAGAGAATATCTACAACATGTCCCATCAATCAAGTTCACATCAATCACCTCATGACAAGTACAAGAGCAACCCCAAGGTCAACTCTCTCTCTTACACACCCATACATGTCAAGTACATACCCATCACCCATCACTCACTCCCCATCACTCCGTCCCATCTCCTCTCTCTCTTACTTCTCCCTTCTCTTCGAAGCAACCCAAGCTCCTACATATGAACCTCCCAAGCTCTCATGGATAAGCACTAGTGTGGCCCACTTCCTACCCTCTCATCTCCCATCTCAACCATCAAAATTTCATCATCTTCCATTAAAGAGGAAGCCGAGAAGCCAAAGAAACCAAGGGAGCAAGAAGAAGATGGTGGGAGATCTTAGACCCACATTTTTTTTTCGAGTTTGGGGTGTGACATGTGTTGTATCTAAACCATCCATGTGTATGGACTGTAGCAAGTTCTGTGGGCCCCACCGTGAGCACATGTGGAATCTGGACCGTCCATCTGCTAGACAGTCAGTAGCCACAGCTGTTGTCTTCACGATAGCAAGTTCTGTTGGTCTTGCATGATGTATGTGTTACATCCAAACTGTCCATACGTTGGACCCCATACATGAGGTATGCGTTATATCCCAACTGTCCACCATCTAGAAGGTGGTCCAGCAATCCTCAAACCAGCTATGTAGCTGCTATTTGACATCAGCAAGTCTGTGGGCCTGATCACGAGTTATGTGTTAGATTCAAACCATCCATCCACTTCTTGACCTCATCTTGAGGCTTGAGATGGTAATAAGACAGATCAGTCTATCAAGTGGACCACACTGTAAATATCATTGGAGGATTGAACATCTACCATTGAAACCTGTTTGGGATCTCAGAAGTTCTAGATCAATATGAAATTTGTTTTCCCTCTTAATTCAGGTCTTTATGACCTTATGAAACAAATTGGATGGAAAATAAATGTTATGGTGGGCCCGCTGAATTGTTAACAGTGAAAATCATTATCTCACTGCTATTTGTGGTATGGTCCAGATGATCTTTCGATATGATTCCTTTTTAGGTAATGCTCTATAATAATCTCTAAAAATAGATGTATGGTGTAGATAGTTCACCTAGAATGATGGGCCCGACTTGATGTATTTGGGGCCCAGATATGAGGCCCATTGTGATATGTTGGAGGCCCATTGTTGTGGCCCATGTGTTGCATCCCATTTGATGTATATGAGGCCAATATATTACGGCCCACTTGATGTAGATGTGGTCCATGTATTTCATTGAGATGTATTTGAGGCCCAGGTGTGAGGCCCATTATGATGTATTTGAGGCCCAGATATTAGACCCAATGTGATGTATATATGGCCTATATGATGAGGCCCATTATGATGTGTATGACGCCTTTGTGTGTGAGGCCCAATGATATGTCTATTGGGCCCTTATATGAGGCCATGGGCCCACCATATGTTAGCCTCTATGTGGGCCATTCCTTGGGAGCAATGTTGGTTAAATGTCCACATTGATGGGTAGTGATGGTTAAATATCCACATTGTGACCTTCCCTTAAGCCTTGTTGGGCCCATTCTCATCATTCTCTAAGTGAGTTAACGCAAATCATTGGGCTCCATTGATGTTGCATGGTCCATCATCACAGTAAACGAATGGCTCCGTGCTACTAGATTTGGTATATCCACAGCCGAGGGATGATATTCATATTATGGTTTAGATCTATTGTTCATCTATGGACCCCGCCTTGCTTATAGGGCGATTATCGAGGTTGATTATCGATGCTGGTTATTGATGCCAATTATGAGTATGTGACAGCATAGCATCATGATACATGCTCATACGCATCATCTGCATGTTTGTTATGAGATGTGGTTGACAATTGCATATGCCATAGGGCAGGTTGTTCATGACACTCGCTGATAGGCGGAGTCATCCCACATGAGCGCACGGTATGCACAAGATTGATGCATGATTGGACTATGTGACTCATGCATCTTGCATTGTGTTGTGATTGTTGTACGCCCTAGCGACATCAGGGCCGTAGCCTCCACAAGCATATCATGGATGGCAGGATTGGACATCGAAAATACTGTTATTAGCATTGGGGCACCATAGATGTCCCTGGGTGAAAATCCCTAAACCCGATGGTACCAAAGGATGACTCCAACGTCGAGACCGAGTAGATATATGAGCGCACGAGGGCCGAAAACCAGGAGGCCACGTCTCCCACTGTGTCGTGGTTGGTTAGAAGGGGGTGTGGCCTTACTTGTCTGAGGGTAGGGGCCACTTGCTAGGCTGAGTATGACCAGCTCATAAATGGGTCTGCTGTCGATGTGCTGGATAGGTATTGGCATGTTATTAGCCAGGCAGATAGTGAGGTTTCTTACGCTCACTTAGACTGCGCACCTGGAGAAGGGATGTGCCATTTGGAGTGTACTAAACCTCGGTGATTATCTAGAGAGAACTGTATTGATATATGATGCTCCAGAGATGAGATGGATTGATATATGGATTGGTATTCATGAGCTGCATCTTGCACATGACATTGGCTATGTAGGCCTTGCATCGTATGGCCTTGGTGCGGCCAATAGCATTCATGCCTTGCATTGGATGGCCTTAATATGGCTGATAGCATTCATGCCTTGAATCACATTGCCTTGGTATGGCTGATTACATTCATGGACTTACCAGTATATTCTGCATTACTCTGATATTGCATTCTGAGCACGCATATATTGTGCACGCACTTTCACCACCCTCTAAGATTTCCATAAGCTTATGCACGATTGATGCATGTAGGTGACACCAGACCGTAGCTGAGTAAGAGTAGGAGCATACTGTAGAGCTTCTGGAGTTGTGTTATTATTATCATTGTATTTCCCTTCATGCGCATTGTACTTTAAAGTTTTTTATCATAGTGGATTTTATGATGGTGTCTTGGTTATTGTACGTGGGTTATACTTATGGTTTTACTTGTTATGGAATAAAATTCATGCTGAAAAAATCCTCCTTGTAGGATCCCATGATCGGAACCTAGTATATGGGTGCTGGGAGCCGAGAATGGGGTACTATGGAGACTGTCGGCGCCGGATTCGGCGATCGGGAATTTTGTAAGCCCGGTTTCTGAGTTTAGGGCGTGACAGTGTTCAAGCACAGATCATCATTAGAGCCAACTATCTTACTGTGGGTGTCGACCCCTACGTCATATAATGGCCCCAAAGGTTAAAAACAACCTCCCATAGGTCTAATATAATGAAAACATAGGCTTGTGGCTTTTATAACATATCTGGTACTATAAATACCCATTCATTTCACTCCTCCTTGTCTTCATACAAATTTTCTCTAGAAAATAGAGAAGAAAGAAAGAGAAGAAAAGAGGGAATGGAGAAATGGTGGAGTCCAGTGCAACATCTCACCGTCTGATCCTCGTGCTAGCCGGATCTTGTGAGCTCTCACCTCTACGCCTAATTTCATACTTTCCATGGCCAAAATCCATAATTTCAGGATAGATTCTTCACCCCTTGCTAGGTAAGAGGTTTCTTAGTTATCTTTACATCTCTTTCTTTCATTTCCTATATTTTGAGCCATTAGGTTTAGAAAATCCCTTCTCTTCCGTTGTTTCTCGTAAACCCTAATGTTATGATTGAGTATGTTAGGGTTTTGAGTCCTAATTATCAATTGGGGTAGTCATACTCTCGTAGAAGTTGTAATTGGGCTTGACTCCTTTAGGATTTCGGTTATGTGCTGATTCCAGGTACCGATTCGTCGAACAAAGTTGAGAGATCGTTCCAATCGAGTTACTTAAGCCATAATTCATTGTTTAACATTTAATTAGGATTAATCAGCATCATTAACAATAGTCTTGTACTTTAATTTAGGTTTAGAGTGTTTTTCCTAAATTCTTGACGCTAGGGCCACATCCAAGTCGAAGACTTTAACTCTAAGGTGAAGATCTACTATCAAGCTTCTACATGGCATTTCAGAATAACTAAATGTGTTGTTTACTATTTGGTTTTTTTTTTGCACACGCACACACACTCACTCGTATTAGCATTTCACCACCTATGGATACTCGAACCCTTGACCGGGTGTTGAAACTCCTAAGAGTACCATCAGAGCAAGAGTAAGGATCCTTGTATACTATTTGGTTGATAACATGACCGATGAAATGCTTGAATGATGTGAAATTCTTAATATTAAAATTCTTCGATGTCGAATGCTTTAAAATGCTAATATGGTTGAATTGTCTTGTTGCGGTGGATCGAGCTTCAAAAATTAATTAAATATATGGATAACCTTCTTTAGGGAGGCTATCACAGGCTTATATGATCGAACAAAGTTGAACATAGACAATCGACAGTAGTTGGAGCTATAAGGGATGCTTTGCACCCAATGCCGGTTTGCCTGGGGTCCTCCGTAGTCGATCACATCAGTCTAATGCGAGCTCGATCATTCTTGTGCTTGGTGATTATATAACATTCAATAGAATCTGTGATGCTATCATTACCATTGATTTAGTCTACTAATAACATTAGTATGTTACGTTCCCTAAAGACTCATAAGCAAGCATGGTGGTATAGGACATCGTGTTCGAGCTGTCAACCTATGCTAGGGTGACGAGCCTCCATATGGTGACCATTGATCACTAATAGAGGTGATAGAATGTTGTTCGAATGACCCCTGTCAAATTACACAGTCGATGGTTCTGTGTCAGAGTACCATCGAACAATTGGGCATGAATGGAATTAGGTGATGAGTCCTTTCCTTTGTATTGATTTAGTTTTGAGTAACAAGCTCATACCTCTAAATTGATAGTTTATACTCGATATTGGATGAAGACCTGTAACTTTATGTCTTAATATGGATCAAGGGACACTGGTGAGGAGTTGTCATGTGCCACAATGAGCCACATGATCTGAATAATGACTCATGATATAATGGCAGTATCCTACCTTGGCCAACCTGTTGTATGAAATGGTACTAATACTCACTCAGCTAATCATGCATATTCAAAGATAGGTTGCGATTTGGCATTGGAGTCACTTGTGGGGGAGTGTTGACATTTGTGAAATAAGCATTGAAATCACGTGTGAGGGAGTGCTGGATTGTAAGGAGCATGCATCGTCTCATCATAACATTAATATACTTGCCAATTAGATTAGGAAACTATTTGTTTGCTATGTTATAATTATTTATGTTTGGTTTGTTTATAACATATGTAAGTAACTACTTAATATGTATGCGCTAAATGTAACATGCTAAAGTGTATTATATGTTCAAATATGTAATTATTGTGAACCTACTATTCACTAAAATGTCCCAAGTAACAATCTTTGGGGTATTTCTTCACTATGTTAGCGTTTGATGCCTCCTATTTGACATATGTGAATAACTCAAGAATAGGACTAGTTGGCGGTGCACTCAAGGTGCCCAGTAGATCTCTAGCTTCTTCTCGATTGGCAGTTGTTCTTCTGTTCCTGTCGTAATTATTTTGATTTGTATAATTCTCACATGGGTGGTCACCACTTTGGGAACTGTAACTTCTGGGTAGTAGCCCTATACTTTTTTGGATCTTACTATCTCTACCTCGTTTTGGTTACACTAAGTTAAAATGTGTTACTCTAATTATTTGTGCATGAATTGAATGTGGATCTGAATGAGGAAACATGAGCATTTTATTAAGTTAACACCTAGGAACTCGAGATCGGAGTCTACGTACTCAGGTGCCAATTTTCTAGGCGTTACAAGTTGGTATCAAAGCGGAGTACTGAGATAACCAAGACCTTGGAAATGAGGATTATACAAACCACAATGATTGGATGTTGGGACATTTAGAGTTTTGGACATGAAAGGGGTACACCTGGATTTGGGAAAGTCCGGCAATATAGGAAATCCAATAAATTAGGGACAATGAACGCTATCACCAAACTCCTTAACTTGCTACATTTTGAAATTAGATACCTATAAACTAAAATCTAGGATTAAATACCCTATTGTTGGATGATTTTGAGCTTAAATTTATAAATGATGAATAAAGGGATCAAATTTTTTATTTTTTGATACTTTAAAACTTAAATCTATACATTTGAACCCCAGGACCTTTTTTATCGATATTGTCATGTGTAAGGTGCTCGAGTGCCTGAAAATTGATGTTTGGACAACTTAATTCTAACCAGAAAACTTTCAACCCAAGCACCAAAAAAATTGCTTGTATTGGAAATGGAAATTATCCAGTGTAAGACTGTACTTTGTATTATGGCCAAGGATTAGGCTACTAGTTACACAAATGAACGTAAATGACTAATTATGATATGATAATTGAAAGATAAACTTAGTTGGTTTTGTTGATTTGGTTGTGGTAAGACCCCTTCATTCGTTGAAATCCCTAGATATTTATAAGTTTTTTTAAGAACTCTTGGGATGATCGTTGTTCACAACCCCAAGTGTAGGGTCGCAATGCAGTAATACTCTCAGTGAGATTGAGGTCGAATCCACATGGACTAATCTCGTGAGTATTCTGAAAGCAACTAAAAGTAGAACTAGAAAAAGATGTAAATCTAACATGAAAGTGTAGAGAGAGTAATTGTGAATTATTTAACTAGAAATTAAGAAATTCAAAGGTGGGGACTAGGGTTTCCAAGGATCCACTTGTAGCAATCAGGGAGATCTATGCTTGATTCAAGGACACAACTGGAATCGAAGTCCTATCTTATCGAGTTGGAAGATATCTTAGTAAAACTAAATCTGAACTTCCTTTGACCTAATTCTCAATGGATGAGAGTTGTGAGAACTAGAAGTGATTCCATCATACAAGCATGCCTGGGAGACGATGGCTCACAATAGGATATACTAATCTCACAACCAAACATAAGAGAATCATGAAGATTAGAAGGGATTTGTAACGCCCCAAATCTTTAGACCCGAGTATATGACCCTTGTCCCAAAACCCCAAGTGTTAACCTTAAAGGATAGTTAGATATAATATTTTTCTTTTATCAGAGTAAGCAGATGAGCGTAGAGTGGACAATTCAGCATAAAGAAAAATTTTATTTACATTTGAGGTATACAAGAGCTTGCCCATAATGACTTATACAAACCAATGTCCCCATTCTTACAATTACAAAATGAAATAATATTGCATGTGAAATAAAATAAATTACAACAAATTTGAGATATGAAATCCTATAGCAACCCTTAGCAATCATAATCATGCATCCCTGGCAAATGTAGCTTACTCCTCGTCAATATAAACATGAATTTCACCTGGGACACTTGTGCTACCTGTACGATTATATATTTGATGGATGTGTGGCTAACTCAGTGTGAACTCCCCTCAATATTACACACCGCCGCATTAGGTAAGCATAGTTATAAAATAAAGCATACAAAATAATACATGATGCAGGTCTTATTACGTGCATGAATGCGTGAATGCAATCATCGCCTTGGGGATGCTCATCCGTGCGATCATCGAACCTGGGAAACATCATCCAGTTGGGTCACCATACAATCATCGACCCAGGTAAAACATTCAGACGGTCTTTGCCCCGAGTAAAACATCCGGATGGGTAGGTGACTGGTCATTAGCGCAACATTCAGCGTAATCGTTGGGCATAATGATCCAAGTCATCATCATAAATCGAATGGCTGGTCATTAGCGCAACATTCAGCATAATCACGAGGCATAATGATCCAAGCCATTCTAAAATGCCATGTATGCATGATTAGCCAAGTCATTATTAATTCATTTATAACCAGCCAATTTAAATAAGCTCAAAGGTCACTACGGGGAGAACATGGCCCAGCATAGGTTGACAGCTCGGGCATAGTGTCCCATTACCACCATCTCCAACCCATGAGGATACCATCTTAGGATGTTTAATGGAAACCTATCAACTAGTGACCAATCATATTACAGCACATGGGGCTTACCATCGCATGGTTGCATTGTATAAAACATCGAACTTATATAGGGAAAACATCAAAACAAAACCATGTAGGGCCGGTATCAAAATATGCCACATAGGGCGAATATCAAAACTATACGATAAAGACTATCCTTAAAAACCATTGGGCACAACAACCCTGGATGGTAGGCCTACATCAATGATCCATCTAGACCACCACTCAATAACCACCAAGTCGAAGGTCCATTACGATCACAAGTAGTCAAGTTACATCCCAAGTATGGGTGTACATTCATATGTGGGAATTTCCCACTAATGTACCAGTTTAAGTTCCATTAGCAATCCACAAAAGAAATCCACAAGCATGAACAATTATACAGGATAATCATAAATCATGTAATACAACAATTCAATTTCCACCAGCTAACACATGTGATTATAAAGGGAGATATCAATTATGAATTTAAATAAAAACTATAACTTAAGCTAATGAGAAGATAGAAAGCTCAAGGGGAAGAATCATCACCTGATGAACCAAATCACCTTCAAGTGTCGCTAAGTACTTGCGCCCTTAGAACCGAATCCTATCATGAATTATAATTTTTGTATGGTTAGATCCAAGTTTCATATGTTATTTATGGTTAGGATCATGACCTATGGTTTGGATCATTTAGATTTAGGGTTTTATTCATTAATCCAATCTTAGACTTTGATTTAGGGTTTGAAGTTCAACTCATATAATTAAATTGTAATAATATTAGAATGGAGTAAAAATAAATAATAACTGCCTATTAATTCTAATAATGTTAATCTTATTATTAATAATCTTATGATGACAAAATAGGCATAACATGATTAGTGTTAATATTTAATATCTATAATAACCAATACTTAGCAAAATTAACCTATCAATGGTTAACCGCATTTAATAATTGCAATAATTATAGTAATCCTAATGATGATAATAAATACTAAGATCTACTATTACGATAATACTTAAGAATGACAAGGCAATACACTAATATTTAATAATGATATTATTTTATTTCATTTTATTTTTGCCTAACATAACTAACATTAATATAGATAGTTTACTAATGGTTATTCATATCTAATATTCCTAGTAAAGGTATTAATCAATCAATACTAATTTTGATGACTCACAAGTTCATATCTAAAGGTACCAAAATTATCTAACATCCTTATAATGTCTAATAATCTTTTAAATAATACAAGTAGTAACGATAAAATCCTTAATAGCAATAGTGTAACAAGGGCCTGTATCAGGGAAATCAGGCCCATCAATCTTGGCCCATCAAGATGGCCTGGACTGGGCCTGAACTTTTAGCCCAATTTGGCCCAACTGTGATTTAGACTGTGCCTGATTTTAGGCCTGATATGGGGCTGACTTCGACCCTGATCGAGGACTATTTCTAGCCCAAAATGTGGCTCATGATAGGGGTTGCCCATCCGTTTTGCATGGTGCAGCCCATCAGAGTTTCAAATGTGGACCACTGTACATATGGTGGGGCCCATGTATGTCCCACAGTATCTGGTGGTGAGGCCCACATGTATTTTGATCTTTGGTGTGGCCCACCCACTGATTGTCGTGAGGCCCACTGAGATTTGGAACTCAGTGTGCAGCCCACCTGATATTCAGGGTGCGGCCCGCAGTGGTTTCAAAGTCCTAGAGTTGGGCTGGTTTTAGTCCAAGCCACGACCCAGCTGATGGTCTTTTTTAGCTCAGGTAACGGCCCAGCTGAGGCCTGCTTTGATGTTTGTGGTGTAACAGCAGCAGCTCCCTACCTCACACCTTACTCCATTTCCACTTCCCTACCTCTCTCAAGGTGTGGTATCCAAACACGGCCAATTACCTATTAACGTTGAGGCATTGCTGACCTATTCCTGTGGGAGAGTAGAAACTGAGTTGGGTAACTGCGTTGGTAGCAAGGTGATTGTTCGGGCATTACCTGGATTGAGTCAGCCCGACCCAAGCTTGCTTGATGTGGTTTGAACGGAGAAGAAGGAGCTTAGCTCCAATGGTGATTCTTAATCCGTCGAATCTTTTTTTATTCACTACCTCTAGATGGTTTGTATACACCTATAAGAGCTAGTGGAAGCTTGAAATCGAAGTCCCGGAGGTGTTTTGTGGGTGGTTTCAGAGATAGAAAGTGACTGTCGTTAATGGCAGATTGGAAACGGAGCTCTGTTCCTTCGATCTGGAGGTGTTGGATGATCTGGATGGGTTCAGAGGAACTTGTGGATAAGCTTTCATGAAGCTTGAAAGGGTTTAGGTTGGTGGGTTCGCTAGAACAAAGGAGGCGAATGGTTTTTCTCGAGCGGCTGTGGAAATAGTGGTAGGGTTTCTTGCGCTCGATCCTAGCCCATATTATAGCTTTGCCCTAACGTTTTTAGACCGTCAGATGAGCAGCAAATGGTCCAGATCTCCTCTGGCTGAAACTTCCTCCAAAACGGTGGGTAGAGTGGAGACCACTCGCGGTTTTGAAGCCCTAAACCACAGCTAAACTGGACGACTGAGAAGTGCTTATGGTGGACGGTTAGGATCGAAGGAAGCGTGGCATACGGACCGCCATCTGGGCAGTAGCAACAGTTTCCATTTTCAGAAACTTGTGTTTGAAGGGTCAATTTGTGCTACAGATTGTGTGCTTGAACACGTGCTGAATCACGTGAAATTTGTGGGTTTTGGTCGAGCCCATGCTGCTAACACGATGGGCGATTTGGATCATGGTCGTGACCACAAATGGTGGGCCACTGAAAGTAAAAGCAGACATCCGTCCGACCGCTACCGAAGGCAGACAGAGGAAACTCTCCTATTCTGAGAGAGTGTGGGTCAAGAGAGCTCTGACCGCTCCAGGTGGTATGGTGCACAACGGGTGTGCCATAACTGTGCACGTGCACCCCACCAGGTGGGGTCCACCATGATGTTTGTGATAAATTCATACTATCCATTCATCTTAGGAGGGCCTCATTCAGGGGCCTTAACTAAAAATCAAGCCAATGAAATTCCTAATTGGGGCCCACAACATGATGTAGCCGTATAGTAGTTTCTTCTTCAATCTAGTGGTCGGATGATCCCGAAGTTGGACGTCAACGGTTAAAAGGGTCCTAAAGGGCCATTTGTAAGGATTTTGTCATACTTTACTAACTAATACTAATATTAACATAGATTCCTTACTTTTGTATATTATTTATAATTAAAATATTTGAAATCTCATACATGTATATAAATATAATCTTAATATTAACATACTACTAATTACATGCTGTTATTCACACGTTCATTAATACACATAATTTATAATATACAATATTGTATTATACGTATAAATGAATTAAAGATTGTACAATATCTTATTTAATAAAAATTAAATTTGTATTTGATAATTTTGTTAAATAATATACAATTCCATTAAAGTATCTAATGATTTTTGTATACATACTTATAAAAGATATTGAATGCTACATTATTATTTGTAATTTGATTCTATGTTGTGAAATTATTATTCCTTATGTTTATTTAATACAATATTATTTTCACAATATTTATATACATTAAATACATACATATCATTTTAGCATGAAATTTTAAATCTTTACAAAGTACATACACTTCATAGTGTATATATTTAGGTTGCATTATTTATATATTTATATTAAATTAATCTACATGGTAACACTCGAGTACTGTAAAGTACGGGGTGTTATAATCTACCCCCCTTAAAAAGAATTTCATCCTCGAAATTTAGTGCTTCTATTATGATTAGGGATGATGATAATATTCATTATTTTCCTACATGTACAAACATATGCCACTAGGCGCCCAAAACTAAGGTCGTTACAATCTACCCCCCTTAAAGAAGAATCTCATCCCCGAGATTTGATGATGCTCTTTCCAATTATTAATGATACAAGTAGCAGGGTTATCCTATCACATGTCAACATTAAAATTTCTTATAGTATCTACAAATATTACAAGTTCATTTTAGTGGTCACTAATAATATTGTCAACACGAATAGATGGTTGTAGTATGTTTGAGCCTGATACATTGATCTCCTGCCTGCAGGACAGAGGATTTTGGTATCAACTCACAATCCTGTTAAATCTTGATCCTTTGCTTGATCAGGGCAACGAGATCATTGAGATTCGCTATGATTTAGAACTTGAGCCCAAACTACATAAGCTTCGCTTAAATATGGTTCCATAAATCCGAGATCCCGATTGTTCTAGACTCATGGGAAATATTATGTGATTTTCCTACCTCCATAATGGATAAGACCACGTGGCCCATTATGCTTCCAATGCGCACTCTGATTCCTTAATGCACTAACCGAAAATTCCAGAATCAAGATTTCTACATGAAGTTTGAGTCGAAAATTTCTAAACTCACTTAGAATTTCAAATCTAATCCCAACATGCGCAACCTAGGGTTGAAAACTTACCCAAAATCCCATAACTTCACTTCTAATTAATTTCATGTGCTTAAATTTAGGAAACATCGATTCTAAGTAAAGAGATGTGTTAAGGAATTCAAATTACATTTCCCATTGCGATTTCTTAGTCTAGGGAGTGCTTATGTCCAACCTAATGTACAACGTGGTGTGTAAGGAATCACTTATGAAGTCTAAGTTTGCTTCATATGCTAAATATTGTGACGCCATTATTTCTAACTAACGAAATTTCTAAAAGAATTCAAACTCTGGGTCTCTAGGAATTGCATTTTTGGGAGTCAAGTCTAGGGAATGTTTTCATTTGGTCTTATGTACATTATGATGGTATTTGTTCACCCACAACATTTAGGTTTATTTTCTAGGTTTAAGCAGCTACCCTGATATCCTACAATGGGGAACTAAGTTTTGTTTCTAAGTTTCAACAGATGTTCTAGTAATTTATAGGGGGAAACCAAAGTTCTTTTCAAATGGCTCACCCTAAAGTTTTAAAGGGGGCTAAAGTCTTAGATATCTACGTTCTCAAATCTTTCCTAATTCCAAGGGAATTTCATATAAGTCCAAAGTTCAAAACTCTATCTTAAAATTTTCAAGGGAACCTCAAGTTTTTCATTTCTAAGTTTAAATAACTAAACCTAAAATGTTCAAGTGACTTAAGTTCAGCTCGTGATTTCTAAGATTATCCAACACGTCTACATGGAGCTTAGAATCTCAAGTTCTACGTTCTCAACTCCTGCTAGCTACAGGGGAGATTTCACCTAAGTTCAAATAGTTGTTCAAATAATTTCCAATGGAACCTAGGTTTTGAATTTCCAAATTCTAAAGGTGTCCTTTGCTCAGAGGGAATTTCATATAAGTTTGGATTGCCATCCAAGTTACTTCTAAGGGAACCTAAGTTTTGAGTTTCTACATTTCCAATCACTCTCCTACGTCTAGGGGAAATTATCCTCAGTTCAATTTCTAATTTCAAACATCCTAACTTGAGACATTCAAAGCTTGTATAAGATCATTTTCCAAGGCCAAGTTTGTCCAAACTATGCTCTGATACCAACTTGTAACGCCCCAAATCTTCAGGACCCGAGTAAATGACCCTTGTCCCAAAAACCTGAGTGTTAACCTTAAAGGATGATCAGATATAATATTTTTCTTTTATCAGAGTAAGTAGATGAGCGTAGAGTGGACAATTCAACATAAAGGAAAATTTTATTTACATTTGAGGTATACAAGAGCTTGCTCATAATGACTTATACAAACCAATGTCCCCATTCTTACAATTACAAAATGAAATAATATTGCATGTGAAATAAAATAAATTATAACAAATTTGAGATATGAAATCCTATAGCAACCCTTAGCAATCATAATCATGCATCCCTGGCAAATGTAGCTTGCTCCTCGTCAATATAAACATGAATTTCACCTAAGACACCTGTGCTACCTGTACGGTTATATATTTGATGGATGAGTGACCAACTCAATGTGAACTCCCCTCAATATTACACACCGCCGCATTAGGTAAGCATAGTTATAAAATAAAGTGTACAAAACAATACATGATGCAGGTCTTATTACGTGCATGGATGCGTGAATGCAATCATCGCCCTAGGGATGCTTATCCGTGCGATCATCGAACCTGAGAAACATCATCCAGTCGAGTCACCGTGCAATCATCGACCCGGGTAAAACATCCAGACAGTCTGTGCCCTGGGTAAAACATCTGAACAGGCAGGTGAGTGGTCATTAACACAACAAGATTCCATCCAACCATGCCCAAGGGACGATGGTGAACAACAGGATTTCCTAATTTCACAATCTCAATACATGAAAAGAGATACTAAAAGTTATCACAGATCTATTGTAATTCGAGTCACAATAAACTATTAAAAATTGAAAGTATTTCTTAAATATCAAACTAGAATCAAAGAGAGTTCAACCTAAACATGAATCAAAGCAATAGAAAACATCCCATCATGCTACAAGCTTCAACTCTTAGCCCTATCTAAGAGGTTTAGCCAACCATAGTCATGATTAGAACTAAAACCCTAAAAGAAAGCATGAAAAACTAAGGAAGAAAGAAGGAAAACGGTTGGTCACAGCTCTCCTCCCATGTGCTTCGCTAGTCCAAACCCTAGAATGATTAGATCCATCCCCAGGGTTGCCTTAGGGACAACTATTTATAGTTGTTCAACACCTCCTTTCGCAACTCTTTGCAAAAATCTAGAAACTGCCTCAAATTTACGCACTCTACATAACTCTGTGTAACTTCACGCGATTCGTTCGATGACATCGAAAAGGCTTTAATGTCATTGAATGTGTCTTTTTTACATGCTTTTTCCATGCTTTTGTAGCTTCGTCTGGACTCTGCGACCTTCTATATCATTGAACCTACTTGTGATGTCATCTAAGAGGCCTTTAATGTCATCAAGTATTGTTCGAGGAATCGATAATGTGTCTAAAACAATCAAGAGTGTTATTTCAATTTCTTCAATAAATTCGATGTCATCGAGGAGTGCTTCAAGTAATCGAAAATGGTGCCCAATATGTCCAGTGAGTTTTGCCAAACTTTCATAGAAAATTTGATCTCATCGAGCAGTTCTTTGATGTCATTAAGCAAAGCTTCGAGTCATTGAACAAGTTCTCGTGTCATTGAAAAACGTCTTCAATTTGTCCAGCGACCAACTCGATTTTCCTTCATAAATTCAATGTCATCGACCTGTGTTCAATGCCATCGAATGTGTCCTTGATGTCATTGAACAGTGCTCGATGACACAATAATGTGTATTCTACACTTGTTCTTTCAGCTTCTATAATGCCCCGTATTTCCAGGACCCGAGTATGTAACCCGTTTCCCAAAAACCCAAGTGTTAACCTATGAAATCCAATGTAAATTTGAACCGCTTATCATTAATCAGAGTTAATAGCAACAAAGCTAGAGTAAACCATGTAATGAATAAAAACATTCTGATCATTTCAAAATTTTTAAATGTGGCGCCCATACAGGACTTATACAATCTCAAATAACAAAGTTCAGGTAAGTAAAAACATAAGTGTATCAACTAGTAGTGGAGATCACCGTTGGCCGCAAGGACCCGGCTAGCTCCCTAGCTACTCGATCTGCTCCAGCAACCTAGTGAACAGCATCAGCTTGCCCTATACCTACATCAACTATTACGGTTCGATAGCGTCAATGGCTATGGTAGTGAGGAGCACCCTCTAAGATTACACACTCATCATTCATAATCCAATATAGATTATAAGTCATGAAATTAGATACACTAAATAGGGTATTTCATAGTCATACTCATATTAAGAAAATCAAACCAATCAATAGAATTTTATCATAAGTAAAATATAATGGCAGTCACAATATAAGGAAACATGTCCAAATAACTAAACAATCAAACATACGATTTTCTATTGCGCCTGAAATCACATTGTACGTGAACTCCGCAAGATGGCTAGAAAATCGATAAGCGAACTTCAGCTCTACCCAAAAATCATGGTACAAGTGAAATTCGCAAGGCGAATAGAAAATCACCCTTCAAAACCCCACTTCACCTGGGAATCATGTCGTACGTGAACTCCGTAAGATGGTTAGAAAATCGATAAGCAAACTTCAGCTCCACCCGGAAATCATGGTACGACTTGTAAGTGCTATGGTTTTATGCTCCTTTAGTTGTCAAATTTTGTGCTGCCAAAACATCAATCTATGTCTTATGTAGCTCATTGGTATATATGATCAAGACATTGCATCACCTCTCTGAACACTTTGCTTCAAGTCAAGAACGAAGAACTACTTCAAAACCATTTCAAGAAATGCAAGTACAAGCTACAACGAAAGAAGTGATCTTCTTCAAAGACTCAAGTTAGTGCACAATGTAAGATGAAGTGTAATTCGAGCTCTAGAAGATCTCAAGCTTAATGTTACATTAAGGAGAGAGATCTCAAGCTTCACAATCTTCAAAGGACAACTATCATATGAAGAAATGAAGTCTCAATGTTTATACCTCACTTTTAAGGTATGATTGACCTTAGATTGACCTTAGGGTAGGTCATTTTGTATACATAATTCAAATTGAATCATTTTATAGATGTTTAGTCTGTTCTAAGACTAGTCCTGAACTCTATTTGACTAGTCCTAACTTTGGCTCGACCAGTCCAAGAAATTCCTAGACCAGTCTTAAGTTGTTGCAATTTTTTAGAATTTTTTGGTTGAGCTACGACCAGTCCTGGAGACTGCTCGACCGGTCATAGGAACAGTGTCGACTCATTCTAGGACCAGTCGTGCACCTTCGACTCAAACTACAGTGATCAAATCTGATACCTCACGACCAGTCGTAGGATGCTCATGACCAGTCGTAGAGGGCTCACGACATGTTGTGGACACCCTACGACCAGTCGTGAAACGATTTTATCCGATTGTGCTTAAAATTTCAAAAATCTATTCGGTCTACGACCAGTCGTAGTGTCCTCAGGACCAGTCGCAGATGCGATTTCTGCAACTATAAATAGAACACAAATTTCAGAGTTTTACATTGAATTCAAGTAAAATCAAGGCATCACTCTAAGATAAGTTTGTGTTCATTCTTAAGCTAATTGTGCATATTTAATATTCTCTTTTGTTAGCTTTATTAATTTGATTTTGTTTCTATATTCCAATCTGAATTGAAAAGAGGAATTGTTATATTCCTTCTTCTTGGAATCAAAATCAAATATAGCTAGCCCAACTGGTTTAATTTAAAATCAATTAGAACTTAGAACCATTTCAAAGTGAGTATTGGACATTGAACTTCCACATTCAAACTTCTACTCTGATTGGTTCTTCCGGGCTGCTACAAAAGGAGAAATCCAGGTATTTTACTGTATTGTAAATTTCCTTCATTTTGGTTTTTGTTTGAAATTAAGCCAGAAAAATCACAATCTATTGGTTATCTAAGGAGAGCTAGAAAAACTCAGAAGTGGGGTTTTTGAATTGTGTAAGCCCATTGAAAGACATAATTGTGAAGGTTTTAGGTGAACTTGTGAAATCTATTTTCATAGTGAATGTTGATATCCCCTGTGTGAGGATATTAGGAGTGGAGTAGCAATCTGTGTGGCTGTTGTTTAATAGTTGGTGAACACACAGGCAACCACTATAATTCTTTGTGTATTGTGGTTTGAATGTTTGCTTAATTTCTATATCATTTATCATTCAAAATTGTGGGATGTATGTGTGGATGTGAATGTTGTAATATTTACATTTCAAGCACTGTGGGGAATGTTGTAATAGTTTAGATTTCAATTCTTGCTATTTCCTTTCTTTTCCATTACAGTTTCAACTTTTAATTCTCTAATTGTTCTAGTAAGGTTGTCCTGCCATAAACCCTTGGTTTTTATGTTGAAAGGTTGTCCTTAGAACAACTAGATTTTGTGATTGCTTTACACTTCCATATTATGATTGGTTTAAAGTACTATCTTTACTTTATTCATTTTAATTCTGCTATTAAAGTTTTAATTTGGGATAGTCCTATTCACCCCCCCCCCCCCCTCCCTCTAGGACATATAGCTAGGCCTTTTCACGACTGAACTCCACAAGATGAAGAGACAATCAACATACAAACTCTAGACCACCCGAAAATCACATCGTACATGAACACCGCAAGATGGCTAGAAAATCGATAAACGAACTTCAGCTCCACTCGAAAATCATGGTATAACTGAACACCGCAAGATGGCTAGGAAATAACAAGATGTGTAAATATAACCAATAATCCATGAAGGCCACCAATGACCCATCCAAGCCACAAGGGCAACTGTGCGATTCAAGCCGTGTGAGGCAAATGTGGACTGTTGGATCATAAGTCCAAGGTAAGTTCCATTCAATTCATCATTCAAGCACAAGTGGTAACGTATAAATAAATTAATACATATACAATAAAGGATAGCGTGTAATCATCGAACCATTCATGCATGTTATAATTGAAAAGAAACATTTATCGTCCAACACATGAATTAACTATATAACAAGTTAGCATATTCAACAGTAAAGTAAGTAACTCAGTTAAGGGAATCATGCCATCATCTATATCTAAATTGATGAAATCAAGTGGGAAGCTCAAAGGGTGAGTCCTCACCTTGGTCAAGTAATCTAGTTGCGTGGTCCGCTAGATACCACGTCTGAAGTCTGATTGAGTCAAAACTAGTTAATAAGCATGTGACCACAACCAATCAAAATATTAATGAAAGTGGTAAATGATTGGTTTCCACGGTTAATGAACTTGGTGAAGACCCACTGAGTCAACTTAGTAGCAAACAAATGAAATGGGCTTTGATTTACCTTGGATTTATGTCATCTGGCAGCTAGATGGCTCGAGTGGGCCAACCCAAACTCAGCCTAACTCCACCGAGTTGACTCGGCAGGTACAACCAAACTCCCAAATCTCTTCTTCCTCTTCCTTCCTTTCTCTCTCTATCTCTCTCCCTTTCTCTCTCTCTTTCTTTTCTTATTTTCTTTTTCTATAGTTCTCCTATTATTGTTGGAATGTCCAGCAATGTCTGGACACCCAAACCAGACCCAAGCCCAACTTGAAACTCAGACTCGGTCCAAACTCGGTGAAGTCCAACTGAGTCAACTCAGTTTGGAAGTTTCTAGCTCAACCCTTCATCCTTTCTCCTTCCCTCCTTATGCTAGAACACCCAGCAACAACCCAACCCAAAACAGGGCTCTCGACCTTGCTAAGCACCTGACTGGGTCAGGTCAACGAGTCAACTTGACTCGCCAGCACCCCCTTCTCACTTTGCCCTTTCTTCCATTGTTTCTTCCTCTCTTCTTCCTTTCTCCTTCCCCTCTTCCCTATCTCTTCTCTACCTCCTATGGTTGGAACGTCCAGCAACACTCTTCCCTTTTTCTTTCCTTCCTTATTCTTCTTTTCCTTCCTCTCTTCTCTATCTCTTATTTCTTCTTTGCCTTACCAGCAAACTCGTAGCCAGCGAGTCGTTGTGAAACAGGGCATAGCAACGACGAGCGCAGCAGCAGCCGGACATGGCCACTCTCCCTCACTTCCTTCTTTCTTCCATGTTTTTCTTTTTTTCTCTTTTCACTACATTGGCCAACAGTGGTAATGGCAGCAGCAACGACGGCAAAGCTCTCCCTTATCTCTCTCTACTCTTTCTTGGTCTCTTTCTTTTTTATTATTTTCTCTCTTTTTTTACTTTTCTTTCCTTTTCTCCCTTCTAAAAATCCTATCTTGAAGGGCTTAGATGGTATGGTAGTGAACGACTGAGATGGAAGGGAGAATAGCCGGGCGGATCGCCCTGATTTTCTGTTTTTTGGAAGTGGGTGTGTTTTTAGCCTGATTTGTGGTTGATGTCATGTGCACATGTGTGCAATCCAATGGCTAAAACTGGATAGGCTTTCATCCTCTCTATGCCCTCTACAAGATGGACGATTCAAATCATCCATCAAGGTCTTGATCGTGGGACATGATTTGAATAAACAGACAGCTGCCTGTCCGTTAAAAAATGCTAGGGTGCGGGAAAGGAAAAGGAAGGATTTCCTTCTTAGGAAATTTTTGGCCAAAGCTGCTCTAACCAGTCTTCTTAGTTCAGTGCACAGCAGGTGCACGTACTTGATGTGCATATGCAGCAATTGTGGGGTCCATAGTGATGTCTGTGATTTGATCCACTCCGTTCATTTATTTTGTCAGGTCAAATTGAGGCCTGACCCAAAGAATGAGGTAGATCTATGGCTTAGGTGGGCCATACATGCCAAGTTCATGCCTGACTAGTGGTTTATGCGGCCCATGGTGACGTTAAGTGAAATCTGGCCCGTCCATTAGTTTCATCATTAGTATAAAGATAATATATCATGTAATGCTAATTACATTATTATATCATATAGTGTATATCATAAATATATACACAACTTAAAATACATTGTATTTATTTTACATTCTATATCAATAATTAGTTATTAATTAATAAAGTATTCAATATATATATATATATATATATATATATATATATATATATTCTTTTATGTATATATAAATATTAATAATAGTATTCAAAGTGTACTATAGTTACTTGATACAATATTATTATATATTTATTATAATAAATATTAGTAAATAGTATTCTAGATTATATAATAAAAATACAATTGCCTATTTGTTTAGTACAATACATTAATAGTTATAGGTAAGTATTCATTTACAATCAGTAATATTTATAATGTATTTTCGTGATTATATATGCACATTTAGTATAGTAAAGTTAATATTAAGTGATATATAGTATAATACGGTAATATATAGTTAACATTATAAAATGTAAATATTAGTTAATGTACATCGATTATATGAGTAATGCATTGGTGTGCCATTTATTCTATATGTTGTTTAGATAATATATATAATTTGAATGATTCAAGTAACATATGTATTATTATAATTAATTATAAAATTATTTTGTATTATAATACATATTCATTTAAAATGAGTTATTATGGATAACTTAAGATAGACCACCCATCTGACCTTGAGGTAGATCTATAACTCAGGTGGGTCTCATCTGGTGGTCAGTCAGATCATGTTTGTCCTCCAACATTCCCAGGCTAATTTTGGATATACTTAAACGGATACTCCTAGAGTCCAATGAGTTTACAGTTGCCTTACAGAATCACTAAATCAGGTTTGTGATCCTAAATTAGGTCCTCATGGTAACACCCGAGTACCGAAAAGTACGGGGTGTTACAATCTACCCCCCTTGAAGAGAATTTCATCCCCGAAATTCAATACTTCTGCTTTAAATGGGACCTGGACAATCTATTTTACCATGTCTCTTACCATTTACTACCTTCCCTGTGAAGTATGTTTGTATGTACAAGTCTTTAGGACTGTCTACTAGAACTAGGGTTGTTACAATTTACCCCCCTTAAAGAAGAATTTCGCCATAAAAATCAATTCTCCCTTTATGAATATAATTGGGAATGGATTTTTACTATATAAGGTAAAGGATGTTTATGTTTTTCTTATTTCGGCAAACACAGAAGGACGGTTATAGTAGGTTTGAATCTAATACGTCAAACTTCTGCCTAGTCGGGCAATGAGTCTACTAGTATCCTTCTCAATCCTAGTGAGTATTGATCTTCTGCTTAATCAGGGCATTAAGATCATTGTAATCATTAGGATTTAGAATTTACGTCAAACCACATATACTTCGTTTCGATATGGTCCCGTCAGTTCATGTTCCCAATCATTCTATTTATTTAACACATGCTATTTAATTTCCTATTTTCTTAAGGAATATGCCTAAATGGTTCCTTATGCTTTATCATTGCATTTTAGCTATCTGAGTGCTGTCCAAAAATCTATAATCTAATCATTTTTAATTGTTCTAGACACATTACTATGCATTCTAAAAATTTTCATAATCCTTACTAACTATCTAGTAACTACTAAAGAAGATTTATAAAGGTCGTACCTTGGTGGCTGAAGTCATTGCATTAGAGGGAAAATCGTCCCATCTCGTCATTTCTTAAAACACTGCTCCAAGAAGTGACCTGGCCTTCCACAATAGTCGCAAAACTTATCCTCACCCGAGGAATGAGTTAGGTGAGGCACTAATTCCATACTCTTCTCGGCCATAGGAGATGCAATTGGTGTTGTCTTGACTTTACTTGCTGAACCTTGAATAAGAGCACGTGTTTTGGTCTTACGCTCGAAGTCCTTCTCTATTCGCATGACTTTGTCCACGAGATCAGCAGAGTCAGTAAAGTCAAAGGTGCACAATCTCGACTGGATTTCAAGTCGGAGACCTTCCTTAAACTTTTCCAATTTATATTCCTCGTCCTCAACGGCCTTCTGTACATATCGTGACAATTCATCGAAGCATGCTTCATATTGTGACACCATCGTATTCCCTTGTTCCAATTTGAGAAACTTAGATATTTTCTCGTGATGATAGCATGGAGGAAAGTACTTTTCATTGAACCTTTTCTTAAACTCATTCCAAGTCCACTCAAAATCAGATGGGACTCTTCTTACCACGCCTTCCCACCAAATATCAGCCTCGCCTTCCAAGGCATAAGTGGCGAGAATAACCTTTTAGGCATCCAAACAACTCAGCGATCTCATCATCTTGGCCATTTTATTTAGCTAGTTTTCTGCTAGAACTAGATCTGGTGCCACTAAGAAGGATGGTGGCCTCAACCTCTAAAATCGTTCAAACAAATCTGCCCCACTAACTTCTTCGATCTTCAAGGCCGATGCATCCATATTACGTTGTAGAGCCTCTAACAGTGTGGCGATCGAAGCCTGTTGCTATATTATGACAGTAGTCAGCTGACTAATAATATCGCCAGGTGGGGTTTCAGGTTGCGCATTTGGTGGAGGTGTGCCCACTAACTCACAGGTGACTAAGATGGGATAGCCCCTAACGTATGCTCTCTTTCAGGGCCACTTGGCCTGACTGGAGGTGCAGGAGAGTGCTCAGGACTCCCTTCTCTAACCACCTCATCTATCAGCGAAGTTAGCAAATGGGAAGTTCACGATCTTGAACGACGGTAATTTGAGGCCATAATCCTATTAAAAGAAAGGATTCATTGTGGTTATTCCCGTATAATTTTAAACAAGCCTTGACCTAAGATCGTAAGACAAATCATATGAATCACTTGACTGGACTACTGTTCACATCAATGGGTGCTTAACAACTCCCTATCCCTTACGATTAGGTGCAACAAGACTCAAGGGTCCTAAGGTGACCTTTTAACATCCTTAGACCCATGTCTTCTAGTCTTCAACCTATGATTAAGGTCCTACGATAATCTTAAGGTTATATTAGTGTACCAAGATAGATTACAAGGGGTCTAAACTTATGCGTTCTTGAGCTTAACCCAACTTTCCACAAAACCTAAAATTTTATTTCTAAGTTCAATGGTTATCCTAGAAATCCTCATGAGAGTCTAAAATTTCTACATGAGGACTTAGGTTTAATATATGCTAAACTTACCCAAGATTTCAAGCTAGTCTCAACAAGCCTAGCCTAGGGCTGGAATTTCGCCTAAAATTCTATATTCTTAGTATTAGCTATTTCAATTTGTTGGAACATATAAGAGATGTTATTTCTAAACAAAGAGATGTATTAGGGGATTTAAATTACAAGATCCTAATCTAATTCCTTAAGCTTATAGAACGCTCGCACAACATGGGGGGTACTTGTTTCTCTACAATACTTAGGTTTAGTCACTAATTTCAAACAACTTATAGTTTACAAGGGAATCTAGTTTTCATTTCTAAGTTCAAGTGACTAAGACTAGAAATCACAAGGGATCATAACATTTTCATTTCTAAATTCACAAAACACCCTAATGCTAAGGAAAAAAAAATCTAGTTTCAGGTTTCAAATCTCATCAAGGTAACTTTGGAGTATTTGAAGTCATATAAGTCCTATTTTTCCCAATGCCTGGTTTATCTAGACTCGTTCTGATACCAACTATAACGCCCAGTGTTTCCAGGACCTGAGTATGTAACCCGTTTCCCAAAACCCCGAGTATTAACCTATGAAATCCAGTGCAAATTTGAACTGCTTATCATTAATCAGAGTTAACAGCAACGAAGCTAGAGTAAACCATGCAATGAATAAAAAAATTCTGATCATTTCAAAATTTTCAAATGTGGCGCTCATACAGGACTTATACAATCTCAAAAATAAAGTTCAGGTAAGTAAAAATATGAGTCTATCAACTAGTAGTGGAGATCAATGCTAGCCGTAAGGACCCCGCCTAGTTCCCTAACTACTCGATCTGCTCCAGCAATCTAGTGAACAACGTCGGCTTACCCTATACCTGCATCAACTGTTACGGTTCGATAGCGTCAATGGCTATCGCAGTGAGGAGCACCCTCTAAGATTACGCACTCATCATTCATAATCCAATATAGATTATAAGTCATGAAATTAGATACACTAAACAGGGCATTTCATAGTCATACTCATATTAAGAAAATCGAACCAATCAACAGAATTTCATCATAAGCAAAATAAAATGGTAGTCGCAATACAAGGAAACATGTCCAAATAACCAAATAATCAAACATACTATTTTCTATTGTGCCCGAAATCACATTATACGTGAACTCCGCGAGATGGCTAGAAAGTCGAAAAGCGAACTTCGGCTCCACCCGGAAATCATGGTACAAGTGAAATTCACAAGGCGAATAGAAAATCACCCTTTAAAACCCCACTTCACCCGGGAATCATGTCATATGTGAATTCCGCAAGATGACTAGAAAATCGATAAACGAACTTCATGGTACGATTGAACTCCGCAAGATGAAGAGACAATCAACATACAAACTCTAGATCACCCGGAAATCATATCGTACATGAACACCGAAAGATAGCTAGAAAATTGATAAATGAACTTCAGCTCCATCTGAAAATCATGGTACGACTGAACACCACAAGATGGATAGGAAACAACATGATGTGTAAATATAACCAATAAGCCACGAAGGGCACCAATGACCTATCCAAGCCACGAGGGCAACTGTACGATTCAAGCTATGTGAGGCAAATGTGGACCGCAGGATCATAAGTCTAAAGTAAGTTCCATTCAATTCATCATTCAGCATAAGTGGTAGCGTATAAATAAATTAATACATATACAATAAAGGATAGCATGTTATCATCAAACCATTCATGCATGTTATATTTTAAAAGAAACGTTTATTGTCCAACACATGAATTAACTATACAACAAGTTATCATATTCAATAGTAAAGTAAGTAACTCAGTTAAGGGAATCATGCCATCATCTATATCTAAATTGATGAAATCAAGTGGGAAGCTCAAAGGGTGAGTCCTCACCTTGGTCAAGTAATCTAGTTGCGTGGCCCACTAAATAGCACGTCTGAAGTCTGATTGAGTCAAATCTAGTTGATAAGCATGTGACCACAACCAATTAAAATATCAATGAAAGTGGTAAATCCTTGGTTTCCACGGTTAATGAACTTGGTGAAGACTCGCTAAGTCAACTCAGTAGCAAACAAATGAAATGGGCTTTGATTTACCTTGGGTTTATGTCACTTGGCAGCTACAAGGCTCGAGTGGGCCAACCCAAACTCAGCCCAACTCTACCGAGTTGACTCGGCAGGTGCAACCAAACTCCCCAAATCTCTCTTCTTCCTCTTCCTTCATTTCTCTCCCTCTCTCTCTCTCTCTCTCTCTCTCTCTCCCTTTCTCTCTCTTTCTTTTCTTATTTTCTTTTTCTACTTTTCTCCTATTATTGTTGGAATTTCCAGCAATGTCTGGACAACCCAACCCGAACCGGACCCAAGCCCAACTCAGAACTCAGACTCGGTCCGAACTCAGTGAAGTCCAATTGAGTCAACTCGGTTTGGAAGTTGTTGGCTCAACCCTTCTTCCTTTCTCCTTCCTTCCTTATGCTAGAACACCCAGCAGCAACCCAGCCCAAAATAGGGCTCTCGACTTTGCTGAGCACCTGACTAGATTAGGTTAGCAAATCAACTTGACTCGCCACCACCCTCTTCTCACTCTGCCCTTTCTTCCCCTGTTTCTTCCTCTCTTCTTCCTTTCTCCTTTCCCTCTTCCCTATATCTTCTCCACTTCCTATAGCTGGAATGTCCAGCAACACTCTTCCCTTTTTCTTTCCTTCCTTCTTCTTCTTTTCCTTCCTCTCTTCTCTATCTCTTATTTCTTCTTTGCCTTGCCAGCAAACTCGCAGCCAGCAAGTCATTGCGAAACAGGGCACGACAGTGGCGATCGCAGTAGCAGCTGGACATGGCCACTCTCCCTCACTTCCTTCTTTCTTCCCTCTTTTTCTTTTCTTCTCCTTTCACTACATTGGCTAGCAGTGACATGGCAATGGCAGAGGCAGCGATGGCAAAGCTCTTCCTCGTCTCTCTTTGCTTTTTCTCGGTCTCTTTCTTTTCTCTTATTTTCTCTTTTTCTTTTCTTTTCTTTCCTTTTCTCTCTTCTAAAAAACCTATCTTGAAGGGCTTAGATTGTATGGTGGTGAACGGCTGAGATGGAAGGGAGAACAGCGGCACGGATCGCCCTGATTTTCCATTTTTTGGTAGTGGGTGTGTTTTCAACCTGATTTGTGGCTGATGTCGTGTGCACACGTGTGTAATCCAATGGCTAAGACTGGACAGGGTTTCATCCTCTCTATGCCCTCTACAAGATGGACGGTTCAGATCGTCCATCAAGGTCTTGATCGTGGGCCACAATTCGAACAAACGGACATCTATCCGTCCATTCAAAAATGCCAGGGTGCGGGAAAGGAAAAGGAAGGATTTCCTTCTTAGGAAATTTTTGGTCAAAGCTACTCTAACCGGTCTCCTTGGTTCAGTGCACAGCGGGTGCACGTACCTGCTTTGCATATGCAGCAATTGTGGGGTCCAAAGTGAAGTCTATGATCTGATCCACTCCGTTCATTTATTTTATTAGGTCAAATGGGGCCCAGCCCAAAGAATGAGGTAGATCTACGGCTTAAGTGGGCCATAAATGCCAAGTTCATGCCTGACTAGTGGTTTGTGCGGCCCACGGTGACGTTAAGTGAAATCTGGCCCGTCCATTAGTTTCATCATTAATATAAAGATAATATATCATGTAATGCTAATTACATTATTATATAATATAGTGTATATCATAAATATATACACAACTTAAAATACATTGTATTTATTTTACATTATTTATTAATAATTAGTTATTAATTAATAAAGTATTTAATATTATATTTATATATACACATTTATTTATATTTTCTTTTATGTATATATAAATATTAATAATAATATTCAAAGTGTACTATAGTTACTAGATACAATTTTATTATATATTTATTATAATAAATATTAGTAAATAGTATTCTAGATTATATAATAAAAATACATTTGCCTATTTGTTTAGTACAATACATTGATAGTTATAAGTATTCATTTACAATCATTAATATTTATAATGTATTTTCATGATTATATATGCACATTATGCCATTTATTCTATATGTGGTTTAGATAATATACATAATTTGAATGATTCAAGTAACATATGTATTATTACAATTAATTATAAAATTATTTTGTATTATATACATATTCATTCAAAATGAGTTATTATGGATCACTTAAGATAGGCCAATCATCTGACCTTGAGGTTGATCTATAACTCAGGTGGGCCTCATCTGGTGGTCGGTCAGATCATGTTTGTCCTCCAACATTCCCAGGCTAATTCTGGATATACTTAAACCAATGCTCCTAGAGTTCAATGAGTTTACAGTTGCCTTACAGAATCACTAAATCGGGTTTGTGATCCTAAATTAGGTCCTCATGGTAACACCCATTTACTGAAAAGTACGGGGTGTTACAGCTTCGTTCCTTCTCCACTTAGTTTTCTTAAATCTTAAGGACTTGAAATCTTCAATCTTTGTCTCCTAAGATCCATTCATTGCCTTGGTGATCTTTGAGCATCAAATCCATGCTTTTAACACATTTTTCAATCCAAGCTCTCAAATTCACCTTCCAACACAAACATGAATAAAATAGGACATTAAGCAGTATCATGTTTATAAAACCAAGATATAAATGGGGTCCAATATGTGAGACCGTATCTTAGCCCATACTGTTACGTAGGCTTCTGTGTTCCTCCCAATCGAATTCTGGCGACCCGCAACGCGTAAACTACATTTGCACGTAACCCTGAGTCGTGTCCCGTATTCCAAAGTCAGCTCGACCCAAGACTTACCCTTGCAACCGCACCGTCGCTAAGGTTCCAATGCCGTGTCTCACATGCCGATCTGATACCCAGGCCAGGAGATGTGGGCCTGCGTTTAGTTCTAGGAAAAACGTCGCGCATTTGCAATCCCGAGAGAATCTATTAAATTAATCAATCAATCAAGTCAAGTACACTTCCCATCAACCCTTACCTCTCTCTTTCCCAAAGTCAACAATACCCATACCTTTCCATCTTATCTCTTACACACCCATCACCCATCCCTTTCTCTTTACATCTCTCTCTCATTCTCTAACCATTTCCAAGCACCAAAAGGAGGAAACGTCTATGGCTTCCAAGGAGAAAAAGAAAGAGCTAGTGTGGCCCACCTTCCTACCTCCCATCTCCACCATCCAAGCTTCATCTCAACCCTTGAATCATGATCCTTGGGAGCTCTAGAATGTGTTGATGAAAGAAGAAGTCCAAGAAGAAGCATAGGTAGGTGATTTTATTTGTTGATCTTGATGATTTGAAGGCCCACACATGGTGGGATCCATCTTGATGTATGCATTGTTTAGGGAGGGGCCCATAGTGTAAGGTCCCTTCACCATCCGACGTCTCCCTCTCTCTCACTCTCTTTCTTTTTCTCTCTCCCTCTTGTGATGCCGTGTGGCCCACCTGATTTATGTGTTTCATCCAGCCGTTTAAATGGGATGGTGGACCACACGTTGATGCATGTGTTTGATCCACGCTGTGGACACCACCATGATGTATTTATTTCATCCACACCATCCAAATTATGCTGGACAGTGCTGGACAATGTTTGGATGGTGATGTGGACCCCACGCTAACGTATGTGTTCTAGATCCACCCTGTCCATGCATGTGACATGGGGCCCACCTTGTTGCTGCCACGTGTGGCCTGCCATGATGCATATATCCCAGCCGTCCATCCCTTCCTGGATGTTGTATATCAGTCATTCAAAAAAATAAACAAATAAAATAATAATTTACGCTAATATATATATATATATATGATATATGTGTGTAATACATATCAAGTGGGGTGGCCCACCACGTGGGACCCACTTTAAAGAATATATAAATATATGATATATATATATATATAAGCCGTCCATCTACTGGACGGCCAGCTATGGCCAGCAATGGCCAATAGCTACTTAGCTACTGGACTGATGTCACCAGGTCCTGCAGGACCCACCTTGATGGATGTGTCCTGAATCCCCACCGTCCGTCTATTTGATGATGGCTAGCAGCCACTGCCTATAGCTACTGCACGTGTAACAGCAGCTCAGGGGTCCACCATGATATATGTATTCCTCCAAGCCATCCATCTATATTGCCATGTGGGTACCACCGTAATGTATATGTTTTATTCGCACCGTCCAGATGGGATGGTGAGCCCTCCTATGATGTATGTGTTCCATCCAAACCGTCCATCCAATTGGTAAGTGCGTTTTAAGGTTTGAGACAAAAAAATGAAGCAGATATGATGGTTTGGTGGACCACACTGCAGAAAACAGTGTTGAGTGAACGTCCACCATTGAAACCCCTTTTTGGGGTCGCGAAAGTTTGGATCAATATGAAATTTATTTTTCCTCCTAATCTAGGTCTTTGTGACCTTATGATCAGGTTGGATGAAAAAATAAAGTGGTGGGCCCTACAAATTTAAATGGTGAAAATCATTATCTCCACTATTATTTGTGGTATGGTCCAGATGACCTTCCAATCATCATCCCCACCACTATTTGGAGTACGGTCCAGATGATCTCTTAATATGATTGGGTAATTCTCTAAAATGATCTTGAAAAAAATAGATGAATGGTGCAGATCTAATATAGTGTATGGGTCCCACCTTGATGTGATGTGTATTAGGCCCATAAGAGAGGCCCATTGTGACGCATTCGAGGCCCATTGTGATGTATTTCCAGCCCATATGATAAGAGGCCCATTGGTGTGGCCCATTGACGCAACCTACTTGATGTATATGGGGCTCATTAGTGCGGCCCGTTGATGTGGCCCACTTGATGTATATGGGGCCCATTGGTGCGGCCCATTGATGCGGCCTACTTGATGAATATGAGCCCCATTGGTGCAGCCCATTGGTGTAGCCCACTTGATGTATAAGAGGCCCATTGGTGCGACCCATTGACGTAGCCCACTTGATGTATATGGGGCCCATTGGTGCGGCCGGTTGATGTGGCCCACTTGATGTATATGGGGCCCATTGGTGTGGCCCATTGATGCGGCCCACTTGATGAATATGAGGCCTATTGGTGCCGCCCACTTAATGTATAAGAGGCCCATTAGTGCAGCCCATTTGATGTATATGAGGCCCATTGGTGCGGCCCACTTGATGTATAAGAGGCCCATTGGTGCGACCCACTTGATGGCCCATTGGTGCGTCCCACTTGATGTATATGAGGCCCATTGGTGCGGCCCACTTGATGTATATGAGGCCCATTAGTGCGGCCCACTTGACGTATAAGAGGCTCATTGGTGCAGCCCATGTCATGCAGCCTATTGTGATGTGTGTAATGCCCATTATGATTGTATGAGGCCCATCGAGATTGTATGTGGCCCATTATGTTATGTATGAGGCCCATGTGTGAGGCCATGGGACCACTACATGTTTGGCCCTATGAGGGCCACTCTTTAGGAGCAATGTTGGTTAAATGTCCACATTGATAGGCAAAGATGGTTAAATGTCCACATTGTAACCTTCCCTTTAGCCGATTATCGATGTTGATTATCGGTGCCGGTTATCGATACCGATTATGAGTACGTGACAGCATAGCATCATGATACATGCCCATACGCATCATCTGTGTGTTTGTTATGAGATGTGGTTGACCATTGCATATGTCATTGGGCAGATTGTTATGAGACTCCCTGATAGGCGGAGATTGTCTCACATGAGCGCACGATATGCGCAGGATTGATGCATGATTGGATTGTATGACTCATGCATCTTGCATTATGTGTTGTGATTACTGTACGCCCTAGCAACATTAGGGTCGTAGCCTCCACAAGCATGTCGCAGGCAATGGTAAAGATTTTGGTTGGGGCGCGCGACTAACCTGAGATCAGGAGTTTACCACATTGAGTCTGACTATCCAAATTATAGGTATGGGACTAGTTTGGATAGAAGTCCCTTGTGATAGACCCCATAGCCTGCGATACTACGTACTATCATCCCGACTTCACACTCCTGCATGGTCATTCGCACCACATATTGCATTGCATCCTCAGTATTTAATACTTGACTCTTTATGACTACTCATTTACATAACTGATTTGTATTGTGTACTTTGATATTGTATGACTCATGGACTTGTCAATATTTCCGCTTACTCTGATATCGTATGATTCATGATCTTACCAGTATTTTTGAAATTGTATGATTATGGCGTTGTATTGAATACTTGACACTTATCTTGTGCACACACTTACACCACCCTCTAAGCTTTCTATAAGCTTATGCATGATAGATGCATGTAGGTGGCGTTAGGTTGTAGAAGCGCTGAGCTTGGAGCATGCAGTGGTCTTCAGGAGTTTTGATTTTTGATATATGTATTTCCCTTTTAGCATTATATTCAAATGTTTATATTAGTGGATATGTGATGATGATGTTGTCTTTGTGATTTGGGTATACTTGTGGTTATGCTTCTTACGAGTTAAACGTACATTGAAAAATCCTCTTTGTAGGGTTCCAGGATCGGAATCTGGCATATGGACGCTGGGAGCCGAGAATGGGGTACTATGGAGGCTGTCGGCACCGGATTTGGCAATTGGGAATTTTGTGAGCTCGGTTTCCGAGTTTGGGGCAAGAAACAATATGCAATATTTGACCCTCAACAACCGTTTAGACATAGAAATTATTTAGGCTCAGTGAAAACTTAGGCATCCCTTGGATTGAATGTTAAGCCCTATCAATCTGTCCCTTATAACTGTTTCTCCAAGGACTTATTGTAATTTGGAACATGGAGTGGCTAAAATATAGACAATCGAAGTATTTGCGGTTTGAATCAACTCAAAATCCTGGTAGTTATCAGTAGACTTGATGCTTTATCGAGCAGAAGACTGAATTTCACCAGGGTTGGGAGATGATACGATAAACCATCGGTACTAGCTAGGCAGGAGATCTATGTATCAGGCTCACACCCACTACAGTCGTCCTTCTGTGTTAACCAGCCCCTAAAAACTGGGAGTTTGTTACCTCACCCCTTTGGAATCCCTAATAATTCCTAAGGTAGTTGATAGAACTTAGAAATTATGTTTAGAATCACGAAGGATAGAGCGCCCACCTAATTGTCCCTAAGCCATGATCTTAATATGAATTAGGGGTTTAAGCCCAAGAAATTTTTCGAATGGGCACTAGATAGTTAGGAAATTAGGCCCCAAATCACAGCCCATTTTACCATACAGACTGAGCATAGGAACTTGGAAAGATTGTCTGCCCATTAACTTATTTTGTCCAAATTCCTTATGTACTTGTAATGTATAGATTATCTTGTCGTATTAAACTAGAGATGTTTAAAGAGGTTAAGTCGGGATCGTGGCAAACATCTTTTCTTTTGGTAGGATAAGACATTTTGTCACAAACTCACACCCATCCATGAAATCAACCATGGCATCCATCATTTTTAGCTCCTTTCTATAACCATAGATACTGATGTCATAGTACACATCATCGATGAAAGGAAGACAAATGTATTGAGAGATAATTTCCCATTTTATATCAAAGATAGGTCCCAAATTATAGCTCATTCCAACATACAGATCGAGACATAAATTCTTTAGCCTTGAGGGTAGATATATTTTTTAAGAAGGGTAGAACATTATGAATCTAGCTTAGTTAAGTTATTGTATGTGTTCATCCGATAAGAGTGACGCAGCAGAAGCATGGTGGGCCCATAGCCCATTAGCCCAGGAGTAAAGGAAATTAATTCAGGTTATATAAAAGGTTAGATCACTAAAGGGAATCTGAATCGTCCCTAAAATGCCAATGATGAACTCATCGAAGGGAAGTAATTAGGGTTAAAGAACTAGGCGAGGTCGGTGTATTCACAAATGATCTCATTGATTATGAACTTAATATAAGACTTAGCCAATTTTGGGGACGGATTTTTTTTTAACAGGAGTAGATTGTAACGGCCCAATTTTTTTTGCTAACTTGGGAATTAGCTGTCCTTAGGCGTTATCTTTGATTTCTTAACTTAAGTGCATGTCCATGTGTATATGCGTATGTGTTTGCGGCCAAAAGGAGTGACCTTGGATCCACCAAAACTGCCCGACCGAGTGAAAAATGAGAATTTTAAAGAATAAAAATAGTAAGGTTCGGTTGAACCAAGTGGGGCTCAATTACATCATGCAAACTGGGACAACAATTCTCGATTGTGAAAGTGCCCTAGTTTGTCAATTAGCGTGAGTGTTGAGTCAGCTAGACTGCAGAGCCTTATAGGAAGATCGATCAAAGCGTCTACCTCAACCGAATGTGTGCACGAACTCACCACAAGTAAATCTAAGCCTCACATCCCTTGTCCCAAAACACCAGGTGATTAAAACCCTTAAAAATTGATTAAAATATCATAGGGTTTTTTATTTAGAAAACTCTTCGAAATATCAGAAAATCTTTAAGTTTTCTACCTCTGTCGATTTATCAATAGACTTATCGATATAATCGAGAAGTACTGTCGATGTCCTCGATGATCAATCGATACTATCGAAATGAGGACCAAAGATGTCCAGCAACCACATAATCATCTGGACGGAATTATCGATGTATCGATACCCCTATCGATATCATCGATATTTGAAACTCAAGTCTATCGAAGTTGACTCGATAAAATTGATAGCAGAGTGTATGTGTCCTTATTTTTTATAAGAAAATCATATAGACCCTTGATATATTGAAGTACTCCTCGATATCCTCGGAATTCAAATACCGATGATATCGGAAGACCTTGGATGATATCGATCTTGGACACATTTTTCCCAGTAACATTTTTCAGGTGGTTTTTATCTTAGATCGAGGATCACTTGATAGAATCGATATTCAAATATCGATGATATCAAGGCCGGATTAATGGCATTGAGAAAGGACATAAACTGTCTAGCAATCTCACCGATAAAATCTTTGGATTTATCGATGCATCGACACGACCTTCGATATCATCGACATTCAAATTTCGATGATATCGAGTGTACCTTGATCATATATGTTGACCTGAAATATTTCAAAGAAAGTCTCTCTCAATTTCAAATGTTGAGGAATCAAACCTCGTATTGATACTATCGGAGTTTGAAATCCGATGATTTCGACACCTGTCTCGATCCCCTCGACCAGCTAGCAAAAAGTTTCAAAAGCGTATGACATTTGAGTTTGAGTCATCGAGCGGCCAGTCGATACAATCGAGAGTATACGCTCGATGATATCGACCCTAATCGTTGATATCGAACTCTGTCATAAATGTGACCATTTTATATCCGTTGGAACTTTTTGCCTATATATAGAGAGCTTGTCTTTTGTTGTTGGTAGAGAAAGTAGAGAGTGCTTTTGAGTGTTTAACCTTAGATCATATACCCAAAGCCCTTTCTCTCAAGGGAGTTCATCCTCCAATCCACCCTCATCATTGATATTCAATAGAGTGGATTGGGGAATGAACTTCCGCATCCAAGGATCCTCCAGCTACCACCTTAATGGCAAATCATTAAGCTGGGATGCCTTGAATGCATAGATGATTGGAATCACTCTATCTTCTTTATAGGAAAATATTTGATAGTAGGATTCCATCATAACCTTGACCCAACCCGTCACCATGCATTGGTATATCTTCTGAGTTGTGATTCAAGGAAGCAGAAGACTCTTCATCAATAAAGGAGGAGATCTTCGACAACGAACAAAAAGGGACTCATCTGCTTATCTGTAAGTTATTAAAGTCCAGAGGACCCTTGTGATCATTCCTTTCTAGGATTGGGTCTAAGGTGTTTCTCACCCATTGCAAGTCCTCTAAGAGGCCTCTGGCGGGAGTGTACGTGGTGGGTGTGTTGTGTTGACCCTTACTCTGTGGAGAGCATAAAGAGTTAGGATCTTATGGAAGATCCTTGGCCAGTGTGCTTAAAAGTGTGTGCGTTGTGTTGACCCTTGCTCGTGAGAGCATAATAGTCAGCCTAAGTGTAAGTTGTAAAGGTTAAAGGTGAACCTGATTTAAAACCTTAGGTTTGGGGTGAACCGTGGAAAACCTCCTTTGTGAAATCCGGTACACTAAAGGGTTGAGTGCGGTTACCGGGAGTGGAGTAGACAAGTAATCGAACCACTATAAAAATGACTGTGTTTGAGATTGTTATTGTCTTTCATTTGTTTATGTGATTTCCTTAAATACTTTCATATCTGATTATTTGAGATCACACCTCACACACACGCACGGTCATATCCATCACACACTAGTTTGCATATTGTTCATTTCTCAAATAGTTTGTGATTGGATCCTCTACCGGGCTTGGAAGCCAGTAGAGTTACTCTTGACTAATCCTAATATATGCTTGTTATAAGGATTAGAGTGATAGGATTTTAAAATTGTTATAAAATTATTAAAAAGTCCTATTCACCCCCCTCTAGGACATATTGGCATATTCCTACTTCAACTAAAGCGGTCTTTATCGTAATTTCAGATTGCACCTAGTAAACATCGACCAACCAAGTAAATCTATACATTAGAGTTCCATTGCACCGAGTGGGGCTCAGTTGAACTGAGTAGCCATGTAAAGCAAAATTCTACATGTTCAGATTTTGACAGGTTCAGTGCATTGACTTTTGAAATTCATATCTATTTTTCTACAACTCTAATTGGGGTGATGTAAACGCTAGATTGAAGCTTGATGAGTTTACTTTTATATAAAAATAAAACAAAAAAATGTTAATTTTAGGAATTTTAAAAAACTATACCAAAATCATTAATTCCAGGTAGCTGGTACTCACAGAATTTTTAGAATTTTTCTAAAACTGAGAACAGAATAAAATTTAGTGGGAATAAATTAGAGTTCATGATTAACTACTATAAAAATTACAAAAATAATATAATAACTAAAAGTACCAAAAAATTTACAATAAATAGACCTATTAAAACTGAAAGTTTTCTACAACTGCAAGTTGCCAATGTACTACAAATATCTTTTTCATCTTAGAGTTTTTATATTTAGTGTCTTCTTATGAATTGCTTCTAATCATGCTATGAATCATCCCATGTGATTAAATTATTATTTTATATTTTTAGTACATTTTACAAATTCGGTTAGTTTCTTGTATAGTTAAATTAGGGTTCTTTATTGGGGTGTTAGAGGCGAATCATCCTTTTCAATAATTACAAATAGGTCGTGTTATGAACGTAGTTAATCTAAACTCTAATTATTGTTTACAAGAAATTTCACTATCCAATTTATTCCAGAAATGCTCAGATTAACTAAATTAGCTCTAGGCCGCTGAACTCGAAATTATAGAAAGACATTTGTCATAATGGACTTGACGTCCATCGTGGATGCTAAGCTGAGGCAACTCGCAAAATTACTCAATTTGGACCCTAAAGACAGCACATGTGTTGTGTGAGGCTGGGCTGAAAGCAGCATGAACTTAAGTTAATTGTCTATGCCTGGTCTTTGTCCAAGTCATGGATTTTGGGCCGTTAGATCGCTACCAATTTTGGGACAATAACCTAGCATAATGTCCTACGCAAATCCATATAGTTGCAGGCTCGATCGATAGTCGGTGACCTTTGAACTGAATTCTAATCATACCTATCGATTAGCGCATCCAAATAGCAGGCCGATCGTACTTATACGTAGATCATCACTAAGGCCAACTATCCTACAATGGGTGTCGACCCCTACGCCCCGTAATGGCCCCAAAGGTTAGAAACACCCTCCCATAGGTCTAATATAATGAAAACATAGATCTTAGGTCCATTTATACTATATCTAGCACTATACATACCCATTTATTTCACTCCCCCTCTCTCCATACGAATTTTCTCTAGCAAAGGACAGAAAGAGAAATAGTTGAAGAGAGGGAAGGGAGAAATGGTGGAGCCCTGTGCTAAATCTCGTCGTCCAATCCCCGTGCTAATCAGATCTTTTGAGATCTTGCCTCTATACCTAATTTCATATTTTCCATGGCTAAAATATGACAATTTCAAAATAGATTCTTCACCCCTTGCTAGGTAAGAAGTTTCTTAGTTGTCTTTACATCTCTTTCTTTCATTTCCTATATTTTGAGCCATTAGGTTTAGAAACCCCCTTCCATTTCCATCATTTCTCACAAAACTTAATGTTAAGATTGATTATGTTAGGCTTTTGAGTCCCAATTATTGATTAGGTGGTCCATAGTCTTGTGGGAGCTGTAATCGGGCTTAACTCCGTTAGGATTTCGGTTGTGCGCTGATTCCAAGTTCTGATTCATCGAACTAAGTTGAGAGATCATTCCAATCGAGTTAGTTAAGCTATAATTCATTATTTAATATTTAATTATGATTAAATTGACATCATTAACAATAGTCTTGTATTTTAATTTTGGTTTGGAGTATTTTTGCCAAATTTCCATTGCTAGGGCCTCATCCTAATCGAAGACTTTGACTCTAAGGTGAATATCTACCCTCAACCTTCTACATAGCATTTTAGAATAACTAAATGTGTTGTTTACTATTTGGTTGATAACATGTTCAATGAAATACTTGAATGATGTAAAATTCTTAATATTAGAATTCTTCGATGTCGAGTGCTTAGAAATGCTAATATGATTGAATTGTGTTGTTATGGTAGATCGAGCTTCATAAATTATTTAAATATACAGATAGCCCGCTTTAGAGAGGCTATCCCAGGATTAAATGTCTGATCAAAGTTGAACACGGACCATCGGTAGTAGTTGGAGCTACATGGGATGCTTTGCACCTAATGTCGGTTTGTTGGGGGTCCTCCTTAATCGATCACTCCAGTCTAATGCAAGCTCAATCATTCTTACGCTTGGTGATTATATAACATTTAATAGAATCTAAGATACCACTATTACTATTGATTTAGTCTACTCATAACCATTAGCGCGTTATATTTTTCAAAGCCTCATGAGCCGATCGTAGTGATATGGGACAACATGTTCGAGCTATCGATCTATGCTAGGGTGATGAGCATCCCCATAGTGACCATTAAGCACTAATAGAGGTGATAAAATGTTATTCGAATGGCTCCCGTCAAATTACCCGCCCGATGGTTCCGTATCAAATTACCATTCGAACAACCGGGCGTGAATGAAATTGGGTGACGAGCCATTTCCTTTGTATTTATTTACTTTTGAGTGACAAGCCCGCACCTCTAAATTAATGGTTTATACTCAGTATTGGGTGACAACTTGTACCTTATTGATACCTTAATTTGAATCAAGGGACACTGGTGACGAGCTGCCACTTGCCGCAACGAGCCTCGTGATCCGGATAATGACTCATGATATAATAGTGTTAACTTAACTTTGCCAACCTGCTATATGAAATGAAATTAATAATTGAAAAGAAGAGCTAAAGATGTCTTAGAGGGAGGGGGGGTGAATAGGACTATGCCAAATAATCAAAATAAGTGTTGAATATGTAAATAAATCAGAGATCTCAATTGCTTCAGTACTGAAATTGTAACACCCCGAACATTCCATACCCGAGTATTGAAAGTTCTCGAGTGTTACTACGAAATCTAACTAAGTACATACATGTGTACGGTACCAATCCAACAATCTTAGCCTTACATATACTCCCTGACCCAAATCTAACCCTTGAGAACAGTCTCCATCCATAAATCAAGTCATTCGACCGTTGATCATGCAATTTGTTACACATACATTCCCCTAAAATCAACGAATGACCCTTCATCCATAATGATTTAGACATAAGTTCTTTTATAAGAATTACTTAGAAACGTGTTTATAACCATGTAGAACCATTCGATGTCACAAAACTCATAGATAAACAATAATTATGAAAATGTCATTAACCTAGACTCCTAAATTCTGGATCACATGGTTTCGAAGATCCTTTTAATGTGAAATTTAACACCAGGCCTATCCATTATGTTCACACCCCAAGTCTAGGGTTGTGATGTAGTAACAATCTCGGTAAGACCAAGGTCGAATCCATAGGGACTAAACCTTGTACGTATTCTGAAAGTAACTAGAACTAGAACTAGAATAAGATATAATCTAAATTAGGGAAAGTTAAGAGAATAATGGTGAATAACTTTAACTAAAACTTGTAAAATTCAAAGGTGGGAAACTAGGGTTTCCAAGCGACTTGTAGAGATCAGGGATATCTATGCTTGATTTAAGAACACAACAAGAATCAGAGTCCCATCTTCATCCAGTTGGAAGATATTCCATTAAAATCAACTATGAACTTCTTTTTATCTAGTTATTAATAGATAAGAGGTATGAGAATTAGAATTGATTCCATCACAAGGCCATGTCCATGAGACAAAGCAAACAACAAAATTTAACCAATCCACAACCAATCTGAGAGGGTTACGAATGTAGGAAGGATTCCATCAGCTAACCATACCCATGAGACGATGGTGAACAATAAGGTTTCCTAACTTCATAATCACAATAATGAAAAGAACATGCTTAAAGCTATTGCAGATCTATTGTAATTTAAGTCACAACAAACCATTAAAAACTAAAGGCATTCCTTATAATCAAACTAGAATCAAAATCAGTTCAACTTAAACCTGAATCAAAGGCATAAAGAAAAATCACTCATCTCACTACAAGCTTCACCTCTTAACCCTAGCTGAGAGGTTTAGCTGCTCATAAACATAATTAGACTAAAATCTCTTAGAAAAGAAAAACATAAACTCAATAGAAAATAAGAAAGAGGAAGTAAACTCTAGACAGCCACTCCACGTCCTCTCTCTCTCCCTTCTCTTTCTCCTCCTTACTCATGTCCCAAGATAAATCCTTCCGTCTCTTCTCCTCTCCTTTGTATAGGCACCAGGGGGGTCGGTTCGTGGTTGGAGTCGGTGGGAAGATTGTGCGCAAGCTCTTTACGCAGCCAGCAGTCGCATAACACAAGGCAACCTGTGTTTGAACAGAGTTTTCGACCGGTAGACATTCCAAGAATGAATTTTGGCTCCATGGTTGGGGTAAAGACCCCGTTCCCGAGCTTTTGGATAGTTCGGATCAGAGATCTGACCATCATCTAGGTCGTACAACGCCCTGCAACATCCAGGAAAACTGGACATGAGTAAGGTGCGAATCGTCCTATGCTGAGATGCTCAGTGGGCCCCACAGTGATGTTTTCAGAGAAATCCACCCCATTCATTGGATTCCTAGCAAAATTTTGATCGAAAAGGAGTGGTTTTGGTCGAGTTTTGGTGCAGCCCACTGTATCAGATCACCTCGTTGTTCATCATACATTTGACGATGATTTGCGTGTGTACACGTGCATGGGACCAAATGGCCACCATAGCTAGGGATATGACCACCCCCTAGAGTGAATGGACGGTTCAGATCGTCCAACGGAACGAGCAATGTGGCCCATTGAGCACGCCTGGCAATCGTACGTCCCCCCGCTGTTTGGTTTTTTGAAATTTTTTTAAATAAAAAAAAATTGATCAGTGCACGCTGACCGATCTTGTGAATTCCGGTTCTCGGCTGGTGCGTGTGCACTGTACACATGCACGCCCTTAAGTGGGGTCCACTGTGATGTGTGTGAGAAATCCGCTTCATCCATTCATTTTGCCACCTCATTTAAGGGGTTAAGACCAAATTTGAAGCATATCCATATATTAGGTGGGCCCCAGATCAGCGTTTTATGGGCTGATCTATCCATTGGGCCACTTTCACAAGTATCCAATGGCTAAAATTTGACATGTATGGTTAATTTAGGGTCCTCAGGTCAAATATAGAGTTTCGAGCCAAACGGACTATGGGAACTCATTGATCTTGCATTCAGGATGATTTTCAGGCCTCTTTAACATTGATCACTTGATTTTCTTGGCTCTTTGGCATGTAAATTCTTCGATCTCGGTATCCTACGATCCGTCCCTTGCCTTAGTGATTTCTGAGCATTAAATCCATGCTTCTAGTACCTTTTTCAGTCTAAGCCCTTAAATTCACCTTACAACATAAATATGATTAAAATAAGATGTTAAACAGTATCATGTTCATAAAATCAAGTAATAACTGGGGTCTAATGTGCAACATTTGACCCTTAACATAATCTCCAACCAACATTTTGCTAGCCTTGAGCAAAGTATGCGAAAAATTAAAAATTACAGGACAATTCCTATACAACCGAGTGATTTTTGAAAAACAATCCGGTCAATAGAATTTTAAGATTCATAAATGTAGGACATTACTTTCTCCTAGACTCAAGCGCATAGTAAACTTCATATTTAAGTTCAAAGTATTAATCCATCCATTAGAAAAATTCTAAGCATTGAGTTCCATGGGTGTATATTGCAACCTTGACTTATCATAATCAAAGGTCCAATCGTCAATTTTCATGATATCATTGGTAATCAACAAAAAGAGCATTCCGGATAACCCAACATAAACCAAAACTTTCCTTACAATTCATCCTTTTTATTCTTCCAGCTTTTGATTTTTCTATCGACGGCTTCACGTTGTGTCAACCTTTTTTTAGCTGGATATTCTTCTCTCTCTCTCTCTCTTTAAAGAACATGATGGACAAATTCCCCAGGTTGGCTCCTTCCATGCATAGTGACTACCAGGTTAACAATTAAATATCGAACTGAAGCTTTAACATGTAAGCTAGGTGTGACATGTGAACTCATGACTCAATCAACGTTTAAAACTTCTAATCATGGATCAACAATTTGAACTTAACTGTGAAATCTAACAGATGGCTGAATCCAAGAATCATAAATTACCAACATTATGTATCTTATAATTCTAAATCAAAGATAGTCGTCAAAATCACTTCGAATTCACAAGAATTTCAAGTTTCCAGAAAAATTTTAAAAAATTTTCACAATTTTTGCTCAAGACCAAGAAAATACTGATTAGGTAACCTAATCTCTCATCCCCAACCTAAAATCTACATTGTCCCCAATGTAAAAGATATAAGCATGCAATGCACATGAGATAATGAAATTGAGGGAGAAGTGATGGGAAGATAGTACCCGATGAAGAAGTCATACGGCTTTTTCCCAGAGAGATTTCAACGTGAAGGCGCCTCGGCTCGGGAGTTAATCCAACAAATGCAAACTATTCTAAAACACTGGAAAGCAAACTATCCTAACGGCATAAAGCTGACTATCCTAGAATGATAAAAAGCAAACTACCCTAGTCCTATGAAAGCAGTAAACATACATATACCTCCATCAGACTAGGAGATCAATCCAAGTAAACAGGATCATTCAGAGGCATGGACATATCCTTTAAATCAAATTTCTCAACAAATGGCTTTAATCGATGTCCATTTACTTTAAACTCATTGCCATTATCTGAATTCCGAATCTCGACATCTCCATGAGGATAAACACTGATAACAGTGAAAGTGCTGGTCCAATGAGATCGAAGCTTACCCGGAAAGAGATGTAACCGAGAATTATATAAAATGACTTTCTGACCTGGCATATATGATTTTCGCAGAATGTGTTGGTCATGAAATGCCTTCATCCTGTCCTTATAAATTCTCGAGTTCTTGTACACATCGTTCCGAATCTCTTCAAGTTCATTCAACTGAAGTTTACGCAACGAGCTAGCGTTGTTCAGATTGAAATTCAGATTTTTTATCGCCCAGTAGACTTTTTGTTTTATGTCACGCCCCAAACTCAAAAACTAGGCTCACAAAATTCCCGATCGCTAAATCCAGTGTCGATAGCCTCCTTAGTACCCCATTCTCGGCTCTCAGCGCGCATACGCCAGATTTTGATCCTAGGATCCTATAAGGAGGATTTTCCAACATACACTTATCTCGTAAGAAGCATAACCATAAGTTTACCCAAATCACAAAGGAAGCATCATCATCACATATCCACTAATATAAACAGTTGAATACAAATGCTGAAATGGAAATACATATATCAATAATCAAAGCTCTAGAAGATAGTTGCATGCTCTAAGCTCAACGCTGCTGCGACCTAATGCCACCTGCACGCATCTATCGTGCATAAGCTTATAGAAAGCTTAGAGGGTGGTGTAAGTGTGTGCGCAAGGTAAGTACCAAACACTCAAATATCAGAGTAAGTAGAAATACTGACAAGTCCATGAATATCAGCAGTCTTGTCCAGGATATGTGATGCAAAAAAATAATAAACCAATATCATATACTGAGAATGCAATACAATATACAAATCCTGATGAGTCCACAAATGTTGTCAAAGTCCACGAATACTGCCAACCTCTTCTAGGTCATATAAATGTAAAAACATAGCATAGCAACCCAAAATGTCGTATGCCACGGATGTAATACAATATGCGGTGTGAATGAAATGACCAAGCTGGAGTGTGAAGTTGGGATGATAGTATGTAGTATCGCAGGCTATGTCTTCTATCCAAACTAGTCCCATACCTAAATTTAGATAGTCAAACTTAATGTGGTAAACTCCTAAGCTCAGATTAGTCACGTGCCTCAACTGAAATCTTGGCCACTGCGAAGGTACACATAACAATTAATTACGCACCACTAGATTGAGTGGATAGTGAATGAATGAATGAATGAGTAAAATATTGAGTATACAACTCCTGCTCAATAATTCCACAAATCAGTACTATACATCTCTAGGATCATCACCGGGGTCTAGTACACTCTACATACAATCGCTGCCCACTGGACGTGCAACCATGCAAGTGGAGGAGACCTCACTATCTGCCTGGCCAGTAGTCAGCCAATATCTACTCGGCACATCGATAGCGAACCCAATTACGAGTTGGTCAAACTCAACTTATCTATGGCCACTACCCTCAGGCGGGTAAGGCTATAACCCCTTCCCAACCAACTACGACACAGTGGGAGATGCGGCTTACTGGTATTCAGTACTCAGGCGCTTATGTATCCACTCGGTCTAGACATTGGGGCGTCTCCTAACCATGGAGGTTTAGGGATTTTCACCCAGTGACATCTTTGGCACCCCGATGCTAGTAACAAATTTTTGATGTCCCATCTAACCATTCACGACATGCTTGTGGAGGCTACGGCCCTGATGTCGCTAGGGCATACAGTAATCACAACACACAATGCAAGATGCATGAGTCATACAATCCAGTTATGTATTAATCCTTCGCATATCGTGACTCCACCTATCAGGGAGTTCCATAAACTATCTGCCCAATGACATGTACTATGATCAATCACTCCTCATATCAAGCATATATATGATGCGCATGGGCATGGATCGTGAAGGTATATTAAGCATGTTATAAGATGATGATGTATTCTCCTCATATCAAGGATGGGCCTAGACAGCCTACTCATAACAAGAATGGGCCTCACAATGGGCCTAAGGGAAGGTCACAATGTGGAAATCTAACCATCATTGCCCATCAATATGGACATTTAACCAACATCGCTCCCAAGCAATGGCCCACATAAACATTATTACATACATTATAGTGAAATCACACATTACATCGGTCCACACATTCATCACATTGGGCCTCACTCAAGGGCCACATATACACTACATCGGGCCTTGCCATATGGGCCACAAATACATCACAATGGGCCTTATCAAATGAGCCACAAATACATCACAACAGGCCATATACCTGAGCATCAAATACATCACAATGGGTCACATACCTGGGCCTAATACACATCATCATGGGCCACATCCTTGGGCCTAATACACATCACAATGGGCTACATGACATGGGCATAACATATATCTCAATGGGCCGCATGACATGGGCCTAACATATATCTCAATGGGTCGCATGACATGGGCCTAACATATATCACGATGGGCTGCAAGACATGGGCCTAATACACATCACGATGGGCTGCATGCATGGGCCTAACATATATCTCAATGGGCCGCATGACATGGGCCTAACATATATCACAATGGGTTACAAGACATGGGCCTAATACATATCACGATGGGCCGCATGACATGGGCCTAACATATATCACAATGGGCCGCATGACATGGGCCTAATACACATCACAATGGGCTGCATGTGTAACACCTCATACCTTCAGTATACGGGTGTTACCTTTTAAACCCACACTGAACTAAAACAAATTTGGGTTAACCAAAAACTTGAACTCGACATATATAGGATGGGGATTCCGGTTGATATTAAAGCCATCCATCAGGGTCTCCAAGAGTCAAAACATGCCCCATGACAATCGGGAAGGTGAGACTACTCAAGCACTCTAAATTAAAGCCATTATGTTAATTAAATACGGTTGCAACACACTTATCACCAACACATAAGGACTAGTTAGTGACAAGCCACGCCTTCATCATGACTAGTACCTGATATTAACTGTAGAAAATAAATATCGGGTCCGACCGATCAACAGATCATGTAAGATGGGCCAAAAATAGCTCAAAGAGGTATATCACAGCCCACCTAGGGCTCACCATCAACCCAAAGTGGGCCAGGATCCCTGAGTAAGGTCCCCAATGCAAACGGATGGAGTGGATTATGGTAGTAACATTTTAGTAGGCCCCTACACAATGCATGTGCACAAAGAGTATTTGTGCACGAGGTGCACTAAAACCATTGGCTCGGTCAAACTAGCTTTGACCAAGCATCTCTCAAATATCTTCCCACCCGTTCTCTCTCTGTTTTAAACCGACTCACTTCAAGCCTCTAGGTGGCCCACCACGGCTACTTTCCAAGCCATCCAAGCCATCCAATCTCTTTATGGGACCCACACGAACAAAACGGTATAGCCAATTGATCACTTGTAAACAGAGGAAGGAGATTGAATGCCACCGTCCATCCTGGCCAAAAAATTGCCCGACCGAGAACCTGTGGTGAGAAGAGAGAGAGGACCGCCCTTCCTCTTCAAGAAGGACGAATCTCAGCCGCGCATTGGGGAAACAATCTCAGTCATTCCCTCTCTCTTACTCCCTCTATAAGATGGGTCCTGTAGCCCTAGGAAATTGGCATCAAGAGAAGGAAGAAAGAGAGTATAAGTGAGAGAGAGAAACAAGGAGTCATTCTCTCCTGTTGTAGTTCGTTCCTCGGCATCCACCCACCTCAGGTGATCCTTCTTCTCCACTCTCCTTTTGAGTTTGATTCTTAGGCTGCTACCAGACCAGCAACACTTACATTCCTCCTCCAGCCGGCCTTCTAAATGGCTGCCGTATGGGCTGAGAGACCGGGTTTTATCTTGACCCTGCATGGACTGAAACCATGACCAAATGATGGCCATGTGTTAGGTCATTTGAAGCTCTGTTTTGAGCTCTTTATAGGAGCTCGAACTAGCTCAGGTTTGGACGGGAGACCAGCCAATCAATGGCTGTGGGTCTGTCCGAGTAAACGGTGAGTCAAGTCCCTGCTTTGGGACGAACCACGCCATGCATTAGGACCCTATTTTAAGCAGGATCTAGGCCAACCGATGGGCTTGAATCTAAGCTTACACCCAGGCCAAATAAGACCAATACAGTAACACTTTGGGCTAAATATTACAACCCTATTTCAGTTCGAGTCCAAGCCAAACAATGGCTGTGATATGGACTGAGATGTCAGCTTGACAAGGGACCCTGTTCGGAACCAAAGCTGAGCCAATCCATGGCTCCATTCAAGTCTGAAATCAAACCTAGAACAAGGTCGAGAAACAAGCCAGTTTGGAGCTCTGTTTAGAGCTGAAACCAGACGTCCGACAGGCCATCAAATGGCCCTATTTCGGGTACTGTTTAGGCTGGGAATGGGTGCTAATCTGAGCTCTCAGATTAGCCCTTGATCAGCTTCAATCCGGCCTCAAATAATGATTAAAGTTGGGCCATGAATGGGTCCCAAAACTGGACCTCAATCCAGCTGCAACCAGACCGAGAAAACAGCTCCAAATGGCATTCAGGGAAGAAACTGTTCACGTGAGGTTGATGGGCTGACTGCTGACTTGGGCCCTGTAAATTGCAGGTGAGCCTCACTCAAACATCAAAGTGGGCTGCATGCTTGGGCCACCCCACACGGATAGCTGAATCCCTGGGCCCTGCAAATTGTAGGTGGGCTGCTCCAGAGGTGGGCCTTCACAATTACAGATGGGCCATATCTAGTATAAAACTCAAATGGGCCGCACCACATCTGGTGGGCCTCGCTATTATGATGGTGGGCCGCTAGTACGCTGGTAGGCCACAACATCCAAACAGATGGGGTCCACCAGTCGTATGGGGTTTCAGCAGGTTTTGTGGGCTTGCTCGAAGTGTGGTACATCCATGCCACCATGGAGCACTTGAGTTTAGACTGTTCATCAGGGACGTTGTGTCCAGACAAGACCCTGGGCTGGACGGACGTCCAGTGCCGCACACTTCCTCTTTTCTGCTTTCTTTTGTATATATATATATATATACAGAAATATATATAATAATCATACATAAATATATATGTAAAATAAAATACCTATTCACTACACAGGTCTGTGGTGGACCCCCACGTGGGACCCACCTATGAAAGGAAGGACTGGTATATATATGCATTCACTAGTTATATAGCTGCAGCGCTGATGGGCCGTGTTTAAAAACCTGGGCCGTCCACCTAAGTTGCTAGCTGGGTGGGACCCACCTTGCACGTGGTATACGTGTGGACTATGGTGCCTACCCTAATGAATATAATGTGAGCCCACCGTCCAGGAATTGGACAGTGGGAGGCAGCTTGACTGGAAGCTTGATAGGTATCTCACGTCCTACGTGGAACCCACCAGGTGCTTGTAATGCATATGTAATGTATACCATGCGATACAAAATATCGTATGTAATGTATACATTATATTCCATGGGGTACATACCCAATACTTATAATGTATATATATATATATATATATATATATATATATATATACACATATATATATCTGATACATATAATGTGTATACATGTATATTATATGGCGAGCTCATCTATATGGTGGTGGGCCACGTATGTGGATCCCACCAATCAGATAACTGTATGTTGACGTCGGGAGGCCACCTTTGGGCCCACTTTGATGGGTCAGGTCAGGCCCAAGTTGAGCCCACTTATTAGGACAAGTATTGTCGGGCCTGCACTCCTCTCAAATAAGCGTCAAACCATCATGATTTGGGCCATTCAACCAACCATGGCGTCCTAGAATTTTTAGAACTTATCAGCTAATGCAAAGGATTTCTCCAGGAATCTGTTTAAGTGACGTAGAGACACTAGCTTCTCGAGAGGACTCACACCAAAGGATGCCCTACAACGTATCTGGTGATGATTTCTTTCCCCTTAAGCTTTCCATCCCTAGCTAAATCAGAAATAGAAGCTTATTTAAATTAGTGACTAGTTAGACCAGTGATAAGCTGCATGGAAATAGACTGCATTCATTTAACCTATCTACTCAATATGCTTACTATTGTTTAGGATTTTGATTACTCTGAACTGCCTTGGTGAATAATCTAACTATTCATGTCGTGTATCTCACGTTACTTAGTAGTATGTATTGATAGATGCATTACCCTTATCTCTTCTTTTATATCTATATTGCCATTATGATGATATGATACACATACTGTTGGAATCTCTCCATGGGAAGTCCTAGTAAGGAGAGTTTGTGCTTGGGGTGTAACTAGATTAGTTGTGACATAAGTAGGCCCCTGACATGGAGGTTTTGGTTGTGGTACTTAAACCATCCATGTGTGGTTTCACCTAACTGACTTGGGATGGACTTCATAACCCTTCTAAATACCGTTGTTTACTCGTTTTTGAACTATTTATGACAACATGTTTAAAACGCCACTTTTGGTAATTTCAACATTTCACCCCTAGTCGGCATTGGTGGTAGCCCCTTTATGTTGAATTGATTGACCACATGTTAATGGTGCTAGACACACCCTAAGACAGTAGTCTCATGGACCGGGGATGGTGGAATGGGACACTATGCCCTAGTCGTCGGCCTATGCTGGGCCATGTGCTCCCCGTAGTGACCGTGAGCTTATTTAAATTGGCTGGTTGCAATTAGACTAATAACGAGATGGATAATCATGCATGCATGACATAGACCAGCATCTATTGTTGATATATGTAACATACAGATTTTCCTGTCTGGATGTTTTACCCGAGGCACCAACCATCATCTATTGTTATCATACATATTTGCCTGTCTGGATGTTTTACCCGAGGCACAGACCATCTGGATGTTTTACCCAGGTCGATGATTGCATGGGTGACGACCCTTATGTTTGTCTGGATGTTTCACCCAGGACAATGGTCGCATTCACTCATTCATACACTTAATAAGACTGCATCTGCTGTGTTTTTGATTATCTGTATGCTTTTATGTTATTCCTTGTTTAGGGCGGCAGTGTGTAATCTTAGGGGGAGATCACACTAAGTTGGCCACTCATTCATCAATATTCAACCGTACAGAAGACATAGGGATAGAGGGACTTGCGGAGGATCCAGAGGTGGCTGAAGTCGAGGAGGAGGCTTACAATGAGGAGCTGTACCAAGCAGCGGCTACTTATTTTGGATTAAATCAGTAGTCTACTTGCTTATTAACATTTCAGTTCATTTTGGGATTTAAAGTTTTGTATATGGACCCCAGCTGAGTGGCCCAGGATATTATTACTATTTGGGTTTTATTGATACTACGCTTGGTTCCGTTAATCACACTTTGATTAGGTTTGATTATCCTTTCGCTTGCCAGTTAACACCTGGGTTTTTAAGACATGAGTGGTATACTCGGGTCTCGAAAAACCAGGGTGTTATAACATGACATGGGACTAACATATACCTCCATAGGCCTAACAGATATCATGATGGGTTGTAAGACATGGGCCTAATACACATCACAATGTGCCGCATGACATGGGCCTAACATATATCACAATGGGCCACTCAATGGGCAGCACCAATGAGCCTTATATACATCAAGTGGGCCGCATCAATGGGCCGCACCAATGGGCCTCATAAACATCAAGTGGGCAGCATCAATGGGCCGCACCAATGGGCCTATAAAAGTGGATGAACCGTGTCCATGCAACACACATCATGGTAGGCCGCACAAATGAATGGCATAGATATATAATACATGCATCAATGATAGGCCCCACGTAACACTGTCCAAAGGTGGACAGTGTGAATATAGAATACGTACACCAAGGTGGGCCCCATCACATGGGCTTTATACATAACAGGTGGGCCCCGCATACATAGTAAATGGGCCCCACCAGATCGACAGCGTGGGTACAACATACATCGCGGTGGAGCCCACAGCACTGTCCAAACATTATCCATGTAAATCAGTATTGACAAAACATTGTCCAGCACCGTCCAACACAATCTGGATGGTGTGGATGAAATAAATACATCATGGTGGTGTCCACTGTCCCAGCTGGACGGTTGGATAAAGTACATGCATTAGGTGAGCACCACCGTCCCAGCTGGACGACTGAATGAAACACATTCATCAGATGGGTCTCACCATCTAGGTTTGTTGGACGGTGTGGATATATTATAAATACAACGTGGTGGGTCCCACCCACATGTGTCACACATGTGGGGTGGGCCCCACATCCCAAAATAGAGGGATGGCTTAGAGAAAACACATGTATCATAGTGCCCAAAGGGCTTACTCCGTCTATACAGTAGTTGTATCTGTTGGCCGTCCAACAGATGGACAGCCTAGATACAATTGCATACATCAAAGTGGACCCCACGCCAGGGATTGTACGGCATGGGCTCAAAGCACATACATCATGTTGGCCCCATAAAACTTGCTAACGTTAGTCAGCAGTGGGACCCACTATCCCTACTCCAACGGACGGTGTGGATTTCTCACATACACCAAGGTGGGCTCCACCGTGATGGATGGCATGGATGCACGCATCAGGTGGGCCATCAAACATTCAAAAAGGGAGAGAGAGAGAGAGAGAGAGAGAGAGAGAGACGTGAGAAGGGGAGGACCCCGCCACTATGGGCCCCTCTCTATCCAATGCATACTTCAAGATGGGTCCCACCATAAGTGGGCCCTTAAATCATCAAAACCAAATGCTTATTAACACCCACCGTTGGATCTCCTCTTCCTTCTTCCGCCAATGCATCCTAGAGCTTCAATGGAACATGATTCAATGGTTGAGATTGATCATGGAGGGTGGGATTGGGTGGCAGGAAGGTGGGCCACACTAACTTCTTTGGGGAGCTTGGACGATTGCTCTCATGGTGGCTTAGAAGATGGGTAGAGAAATGAGAGAGAGAGAGAGAGGGTTGTAAGGAGAGAGGGATGGGTGATGGAGTGATGGGTGAGTGAGTGATGTGTACTTGACATGTAAAGGATGGGTTGCTTTGACTTTGGGGTTGCTTTGGTAAGGGAGTGATAGAATATGTACTTGACTAGTGATGTGTACTTGATTGATGTGATTGATTGATTGATTTAACATGTTCTCTTAGGTTTTGCAAAGCATGGTGTTTTCCTCGAACTAAACGTGGGCCCACATCTCTTGGCCTGGGTACTGCCTCGACGCGCGGGACACGGCGTCGGAACCGCGGTGATGGCGCGGTCGCAATGGTACAAGTCTCGGGTCGATCCGACTTTGGAATACGGGATATGACTCAGGGTTACACACAAATTCTATCTACACATCGCGAGTCACCGAAATTCGACCGGGAGGACATCAGAAGCCTACAGAATGGTTCAGACTAGGATACAGGCCTGACATTCTAACTCCACAAGCAAGTGACAAGCCTTCCCATAGACAAGTCTAAAGGAAGACATTCCAATAGGGGTCTTAAATGTAGTATGGTAAGCCTATAAAGCATCAGTCAATCAGATTGACCAATCCTTATGGTCAGGGTTAACCGTCTTTTTCAAGATGTGTTTGATCTCCCTATTAGAAATCTCAGCTTGCATACTTGTTTGTGGGTGGTATGAAGCGCTCACCATATGAGAGATACCATATGTTTTCATTAAATTCTCGAATGGCCTATTATAAAAATGTGAGCCCCCATCACTAATGATGGCTAGAAGTGTTCCAAACTGGGAAAGGATGTTCTCTTTTAAGAATTTAATGGCCGTTCGATGGTCATTGTTCCGGCTCAGAATTGCTTCAACCCATTTAGTGACATAGTCTACAGTGAGCAAAATATATAGATTTTTAAAGGATTAGGGGAATGCTCTCATGAAATCGATGCCTCAACAATCAAATGTTTATGATAAGAATGGGGTTCAAAGGCATCATATTTTGACGGGACAATACTCCTAATTTCTGACAACGCTCATAAGCTTTGCAAAACTCATGAGAGTCCCTAAATATAGTGAGTCAGTAAAAGCCACACTAGAGAATCTTGGTCGTGGTCTTTTTAGCAGAAAAGTGACCACCACAGGCCTGAGAGTGACAGAAGGAGATGACACTCTAATGCTCATCGTCTGGTACACATCTCCTTAATATTTGGTCTGGGCAGTATTTAAACAAATACGAATCATCCTAGAAGAATTTGCACACCTCGGTGAAAATTTTTCTCTTATCTTGCGTAGTCCAATATGTCGGCGTAAAACCTGTGGCAAGATAATTAGCAATAACAACAAACTAAGGTGAATAGGAGACTTTGAACAGTTGTTCGTCAAGGAACATGTCATTGATATGTGTCATCTCAGGGGAATTAAGGAGATCAAGACGAGAAAGATGGTTAGCCACTACGTTCTCTACTACCTTTTTATCTTTTATTTCCAAGTCAAATTCCTATAGTAGGAGGATCCATCTTATCAGATGGGGCTTAGCATCATTCTTAGAAAGAAGGCACTTGAGAGTCGTATGATCGGTGTGGATGATGATCTTATATCCAATCAAATAAGATCTAAATTTATCCAAAGCGAATACCACGACCAAGAGTTCCTTTTTCATAGTAGAATAATTCACTTAGGCAGGATTTAGAGTTCTACTTGCATAATGGATAATGTAAGGCTTCTTTTCTTTTCTCTGGCCTAAAACCACCCCAAGAGCATAATCAGACGCGTCGCATATAAGTTCAAAAAGTAGGCTCCAGTCAGGTGGCTGCATGATAGGTGCAGTGGTTAACATGCCCTTAAGCTTAATGAAAGCTTCCTGGCATTACTCAGTCCACTCATATGGTACATCCTTTTGAAGTAGATTACACAAAGGATGAGAGAGGAGACTAAAGTCCTTTATGAATCTTCTGTAAAACCCGACGTGTCCTAGGAAGGATCGCATGTCTCGTATGTTCTTAGATGGAGGTAGGTTAGAGATAAGATCAATTTTTATCTTATCTACCTCGATTCCTTTGGATGAGATGATATGTCCAAGGACAATTCCCTTACGAACCATGAAATGACACTTCTTCCAATTGAGTACCAAATTCTTTTCTTCACATCTTTTCAGTACACATTTAAGATTCTTTAAGCAATCGCTGAAAGATGGACCGAAGGCAGAGAAATTATCCATGAAGACTTCTAGACATTGCCCCACAATGTCAGAAAAATACTCATCATGCATCGCTGAAAAGTAGTAGGGGCATTACATAGTCCGAATAGCATCCTTCGGTAAGTAAAGGTGCAGTAGGGACATGTAAATGTGGTCTTTTCCTGATCTTCAGGGGCTATCTCTATCTGATTGTACCCTAAATATCTATCAAGGAAACAGTAATAGGAATGACCAGCTAGCCTTTCCAAGATTTGATCAATAAAGGGCAAAGAAAAGTGGTCCTTCCTCGTGACGGTATTCAACTTCCTGTAGTCAATGCACATTCTCCAACTAGTAGTAACTCTAGTTGGCACAAGTTCATTATCGGCATTGGCTACGATGGTGATTCTAGACTTCTTAGGAACCACCTGAGTTGGACTCACCCATTGACTATCGGATATAGGGTATGTGATACCCACATCTAATAGTTTAAGGACCTCGGCCTTAACCGCTTTCTTCAAGTTTGGATTTAGTCTATATTGTGATTGCTGAGAGGTGTTCACATTATCCTCAAGATAAATGTGGTGAATACAAATCGAAGGGTCAATTTCCTTGAGGTCCGCAATCATCCATCCAAGGGCTCTCTTATGCTCAATAAGAGTAGATATAAGCATATTTTCCTGTTCTTACATAAGCTGGGATGAAATCACCACTGGGTATGTCTCATCTTGACCTAAATAAACATATTTCAAATCAGAGGGCAAAGGTTTTAGGTCAAGCTTCGGTGGCTTGAGGTTAGACGGTAGAGGCACTTCATCAGTTTGAGGCAAATCTTCAGATTATGGCCTCCACCGGTTAACTTCAAGTACCAGCGCGGTATCCAGCATGACACACATCTCCCTAATCATATCATTATTAAAATAATGGGAGTGGGTCAGGCAAGTCTCTAGAGGGTCAGAGGATAAGGTCAAAGGTGTTTTATCTTTCACGAAAGAGTCAATCATGTTAATATCATGAAAATCATCATCATCCTCTAACCATCTGCCTGTGTTGAAAAAGATGTTTAACTCTAATGTTATATTCCTGAAGGACATGCTCATGACACCGTTCTTGCAATTGATGATTGCATTTGAAGTGGCAAGGAATGGGCAACCAAGAATGACGGGAATCTGAGTGCTCATGTTACTGATGGGTTCAGTATCCAGGACGATAAAATCTACAGGGTAATAGAATCTGTCAACCTGGACCAACACATCCTCAATTATCCCTCTCAGTACACAAATAGAGTGATCAGCAAGTTGTAATGTGGTTAAGGTGGGTTTTAATTCACCCAAACCTAAATGTTTGTACACCAAGTAGGGAATCAGATTTACGCTCGCTCTTAAGTTAATAAGTGTGTGCTCAATTCGATAGTTCCCAATTACACAAGCTATGGTTGGGCTATCAGGATCTTTAAATTTCTGTAGCACATCTTGCTTTAGGATGACACTCACTTTCTCAGTTAAAAAGATTTTCTTTTGAATATTTTACCATTTTTTTGTCGTACATAAGTCTTTTAGAAATTTGGCATATGATGGTATTTGTTTTACGGCATCAAGTAGAGAAATATTGACCTTTACTTGTTTCAACACCTCTAAAATATCCTGAAAGTTAGAGAGGGGTTTTGGTGCAACCAACCGTTGGGGGAATGAGACAATCGGCTTGCCTTGAAGTTTTGGTTCTAATTCTTGTGGAGCAGTGCTAGGTTTATCATCATTGTCCTCTTCTAGGTCCTTAGGCTTTTCAACCCTTACTGAAATAGATTTGTCAATTATCTTCCCACTCGTAAGAGTGGTGATAGACTTAGCTTGTGTCACGCCCCAAACTCGGAGACCGGGCTCACAAAATTCCCGATCGCCGAATCCGGCGCCGACAGCCTCCGTAGAACCCCATTCTCGGCTCCCAGCGCCCATTCGCCAGGTTCCGATCCTGGGATGCTACAAGGAGGATTTTGTACATCAGTTTGATTCGTAATAAGCATAACCAAAGGCATAACCCACAAACAACAACCAAAAACTCCATCACATTTCCACTATAATCAAAAACTTTCCAAGTACAATGAGCATAAGGGAAATACAATGAAGATAGACCAAAACTCCAAAAGAAGATCAGCCACGCGTCCAAGCCTCAGCGCTGCTGCGATCCAACGTCACCTGCACGCAACGGTCGTGCATAAGCTTATAGAAAGCTTAGAGGGTGGTGAAAGTGTATGCCCAAGGTGATAATGTAGTCATGCAGTATCAGAGTAATGCGGAACATGCTGATGAATGCGAAGAATCCCATTAGCCGTACCAAGGCCATGCGGTGCAAAGAATGATGTCGGCCATACCAAGGCCATGCAATGCAAAATGCAAGTCAAGCATACAAATCCTCATCTAAGTCCACATGTCAATACGGCTCAAGTCTGGAATATCACCGGGGTCTAGTACACTCCAAGCCAGATTGCCGCCCCATCGCGCGAAATAAGGTGAGTGGAAAAGACCTCACTATCCGCCTGCCAATATCGGGCTCGGCTCGTCAATAGCGGACCCATTCCTCGAGCTGGTCAGACTCAGCCTAGCATTGCCCCCTACTCTCGGGCGGGTAAGGCCGCACCCCCTTCCAACCGACCACGACACAGTGGAAAGCGCAACCGTCTGGTAATCGGCACCCAGCGCTCATGCATCCACTCGGTCTAGACGTTGGAGCAACCTCCTGGTACCATAAGGGTTTAGGGACTTTCACCCAGGGATATCTATCGCACCCCATGTAGAACAGTATTTCCGGTATCCAATCCTGCCAACCATGCCCGTGGAGGCCACAACCCCGATGTCGCTAGGGCGTACGGTAACTATACCACACAATGCGAATGCATGAATCACACTATTCGGTCATGCAGCAAATCCTGCGCATATCGTGCGCTCATGTAGGGCAACACCTCCTATCCCCTAAACATCTGCCCGAAGGCTATGCTATGATCAGTCATCTCTCATATCAAACATACGTATGATGCATATGATCATGAATCATGGAATTAAATATGTCACATGGGGTGGATGATGCTCATAATGAAGACGGGCCTAGACGGCCTACATATTACACATATGGGCCTATCAGTGGGCCCAAGGGAAAGTCATAATGCGGACATTTAACCACACTACACTTACAATGTGGACGTCAAACCAACATTGCTCCCAAGGCACGACTGTCACAAATATCATTCCATAAGTTATTTTGGGATCACACATTGCAATGGACCTTAGGTACATCCATTGGGCCCTTAAATACATCAAATTAGCCAAGTCATATGGGCCTTACATTCATTAAGTGGGCCACACCAATGGGCCTTATGCACATTGCAATGGCTATAACCCGGGGGCTTCAGAACATATCAAATAGGCCTAAGCTTATGGGCCTTACACGTGTCAAATGGGCCTCGACAGTTGGGCTCCATATGTACATCAAATGGGTCTACTCACCTGGGCCTTATATGTATCAAATGGGTCTCACCAATTGGGCCCCATGTGCACCTCAAATGGGCCTCAACTCATTGGCCCCATTACCTTAAATGGGCCTCGACCCATGGGCCCCTAATACATTAAAGGGGCCTCGACCCATGGGCCTTTTATATACATCAAAGTGGGCTTCAACCATGGGTCACAAGTACTGAGGTGGGCCTCAATCACGGGCCTCAACATTAAAAAAAAATATACATATAATATAGTATATAATATCTATATATAATATATATACATAATGCATATATATAATATTATATGAAGTATGATATTATATACATACATATATATATATATATATATACATACACACACACACGCACACATCACAGTGGGCCCACACACTCATCACAGTGGGCCCACACATTCATCACAGTGGCTCCACGTCCACCGTCCAGGCGGACGGTGAGACTAAAGCACTTACATCACTGTGGGCTCCATGTGGGGCCCACCATAATGTTTGCTTTCCATCCAACCCGTTGATAAGGCCACGTGGGCCAAGATGAAGGGTGAAAACAAATTTCACCCTGATCCAAAACTTCTGTGGACCCCAAAAGAATTTCAAGGGTAGGAGTCCCATCCAACTGTTTCCTACAGTGTGGGCCACCTGAGTCTTGGATCAACCTGATTTTTGGGGTGGGCCCACGTCAGGTAGTGGCCCACCCGATGAACGGGTTAGATGACATATAACCATCAAGGTGGGGCCCACGGCTGCAGCCGTGGGTGGCTGCTCGGTCACCGTCCGCCCGGACGCTGGCGCAGGCAGCGCCTGCTGCGCTTCTGACGCAGCAGCAGCAGCAGCTGCTGCTGTTTTATTTATTTATTTTTTTTTATTTACGTTTTTCCATAGATTTTGCACGTGGGGTCCACATCCAATGAATCTACGCCGTCCAATGTTCTCCCCTGGCTCACCACGAGCAGTTCAAGTCCAATATTGGACATATTTCAATGTACACCCAATCAAGGAAGTTTTCAATGGTGAAAATCACCATTTACTATGGTATGGGCCGCCTGAAGGTCTGATTAACCCCATCTTTTGGCTCAACGCCTAAAACAGGTTTGGGAAAAGAATGGACGGCATGGATTTAATACATACATCAGGGTGGAGCCTACACAAGTGGGCCACCCCAAAACTTTGGAAAAGTTGATATTTGTGTTTCCTTTCCAGCAACGTCCAGGGAAGCTGGACGTTCCATATTCCTTGGAGATGGGCCCTGCTTAGGTGGGCCACCAAGTGATGGATGGCATGGAACTACACATGTAAGGTGGGCCCCACTTTTAAATGATTTGGATAAAATACCTACCTCATGGTGGGGTCCATTCAAGTGGGCCACATAATCTCATTAACATAAAAATAAAAATAAAAATAAAAATAAAACAATTAAAAATAAAAAGGGAGAGAGAGAGAGAGAGTGAGACCGTGTGATGGAGGGACCCCGGCACTATGGGCCCTCCCTTGCACTAAATCATACATCAAGTGGGTCCCATTTTATGTGGCCCATTAAAAATTAAATCCAACGGTGGAGATCCCTTCTCCACCAAATTAAACGGTCTAGATGACCCTAAACATACAAGAAAATAAACATCATGATGGGGTCCATGGAGAATGGCCCCATCATGGAATGATCATGATGATCCAAGTGGGCCATCGGCCACATCATAGGGTCCAAAGCGAGATCCAAACCATTGATCGGTTGGCCTCACTTGGCCCATCTTAAAAACATCAAAAACTATCCTATCCAAACACCCACCGCTAGATCTTCTTGCTCCCTTGGCTTCCTTAGCTCCTTGTGCTACCCTTTGATGGTGGAAGATGAGAAATGGATGGTTGAGATGAGAGATGAAGGGGTGGGAAAGGTGGACCTCACAAATGAAGTTTTCTCACCATGGGGGACTCATACGTATGGTGCTCTCTCTTGGATTTGGATTTTTGAAAAAATGAATAAGAGAGATAGTTGTAAAGGGAGAGAGAGAGAGAGAGAAAGAGATGGGTGATGGAGTGATGGGGGATGGTTTGGGTTGAAAATTGTGAAAAGGTGTATGGTTGTTGTTGAAATTTGGAAAAGAGGAGTGGTGAGGTGGAAAGAATGGTGGACTTTTAAAAAAGGTGGGGATGGGTTGATGTACTTGAGGTATGGGATGCTTTAATGGTTGATTGATGGGACTAATAGTAGAGATTCCCTCGAAATCCGCAACGCGCGGTGTTTCTTCGGAATAAACGCTGATCGGCATCTTCTTGCCTGGATATCGGTTCAGTGCGCAAGTCACGGCGTTGGAACCGCGGCGACGACGCGGTCGCTACGATATAACTTTCGGACCAAGCCGACGTCGGTGCGCGGGACCTGGCTTAGGATCGTGCGCAAATACCGAATACGGTGCGAAGGTTGCCGGAATTTGACCGGAAGGACCGCGGAAGCTAACGGAACAGTACGGATTAGGACACGGGTCTTACAGCTTGCTTCATCTGATTTGAAGAGCTTGGATCACTTATCTCATATTGTAGTTTGGGATTGGGGAAAAGTTGGGCTGGAAGAATCCCTTTTTCCCCAATTGAATTTTTCGTCTCACGCCCTTGTATGGCCTTTGAAATATCTTGAGGGGTTTGCAATATACCCTGAGTGATAAGCTTATGGTCTTAAATATGTTTTAGAACCGGATCCTTTTATGGTTTCGCTTGATTTGGAATTTGATTAAAGAAACCTTGAGGGGTAACAGTTTATCCATTCCTCCAACTGTGATTTGGATGATTTCTCCAATTAGGATTGTATATATTAAAGGTAGGTCCATTGAAAGGTCTTTGGTAATTGTTCACGGTATTGGATTGCTCATTCAACACCTCTTGAAAGGCAAGTATTGTTGGACAATTTTTAGTTGTGTGAACGTTATAAGCACAAATACCGCAAACAATTTCCTTTACTTATCCTTCTTTAATTCCATGGCCTTGAATTTCCTTATGAGATTAGACACTTTAGTATTGATATCATCATCATCCTCTTTCAGAAGGTATAATCCTCCCCTTTCCTTTGATTGAATGAGCCTAGAAGTGATACTTAATTTTGGGTATATGTCCCGTGATTGTGTGTTTTCAGCAAGTCTATCCAAGTAGTCCCACATATCATCAACATTTTTATTCATGAATTCCTCATTGCACATTGTCTCGACTAATTGGCTCATGGAAGATGTCAATCCATCATAGAAAAAGTGTGTAATGCGCCACGTTTCAAAACCGTGTTGTGGGCATGAACTGACAAGATCATTGAACCTTTCCCAACATTGGAAGAATGTTTCATCCTCCTTTTGGGAGAAGTTCATGATTGACTTTCTAAGGGTGTTCGTTTTATGATGTGGAAAGAATTTCTTTATGAACTCCCTTATCACGTCATTCCATGTGCCAACAGATCTAGGACGTAGTGAATGCAACCACGTTTTAGCCTTCTCTTTCAAAGAAAAGGGAAAGAGTTTCAACCTAACCGTGTCATCAGACACATTAAGAAAGTATAAAGTGGCTATGAGCTCATTAAACTCTTTCAGGTGTAAGTATGGATCTTCTGACTCAAGCCCATGAAATTTAGGAAGGAGTTGGATCACCCCTGGCTTGATATCCATGTGTCCCATATTCTCTAGAAAAACCATGCATGAGGGCGTACTCACCCTCGCCGGTTGTAAATAATCTTGTAAAGTACGAGGCAGGGGTGTTTGATGCACCTCATTCTCATCCTGGATGTCCTCCACCCTAGGTTGGGGTAAAAGAGGTTGGTTTGCAGCCATCACTTCAATTAACTTGGGGGATCTCGAGTGGTGTCTAATCCTGCGATGGATAGTTAACCCCTCAACCAATCCTCCTTCAGTAAAGAGACGTTGAGTGTTGTCATGGACCCACTTGAGCATGAAATACTCGCAGCCCTTAATCTCAAACTCTAACCTAAATCAAAAAAAGAAAGAAAAGAATATAAATCTAGAAAGAAAGAGAAGAGTTGGAAAAAAGTTACCAATTTCAAAGTTCTTAATCAAGATCCTACAAAACAAAACAAAACAAGTCAATTTCTAAAAATAGAAAATTATTAAAAATAGAAAGTAAACTAGTTTCTAAAAAAGAAAAATTTCTAAAAACCGAAAATAGAAAGTTTCTAAAAACAAATTAGGAAAGTTCTAACCCTAAAAATAGAAGGTAAATTAGTTTCTAAAAATAAAAAGAAAACCTAGAATTAGAATTTTCTAAAAATAGAAAATAAAACCCTAATCCTAAAAATAGAAAAATAGAGAAATTAGAAGGAGATTACTAATTTAGAAAGTCTATATCAAGGTCCTACAAAATAGGAAAGTTAGGTTTCTGAAAATCAAACAAGAAAACCCTAAACCTAGAAGAACCCTGATCTTAACCTAATTCTAAAACTAGTTAATCTAAAAAAAATGCAACTGTCAGTCCTTGGCAATGGCTCCAAAAACTTGTTCACACCCCAAGTATAGGGTTGTGATGTAGTAATAATCTCGATAAGACCAAGGTCGAATCCGCAGGGACTGAACCTTGTACGTATTCTAAAAGTAACCAGAACTAGAATTAGAATAAGATGTAATTTAAATTAGGAAATTTTAAGAGAATAATGATGAATGGCCTTAACTAAAACTTGTAAAATTCGAAGGTGGAAAACTAGGGTTTTCAAAGATCCACCTGTAGAGGTCAGGGATATTTATGCTTGATTCAAGAACACAACTAGAATCAGAGTCCCATCTGTAAATGCTATTGTGTAAATTTAGCACCCATTGTATTGTCAAATTTTATTGTGCCAAACCATTTAGTATTTATATCATGCTTTGAGTTGAAGTGATCAGGTTCGTACATTTTTAAGTTCTCTGAATCTTCATTGAAGTTACCTACATCTTCAAGTTGAAGTGAAGAGTGTTGAAGTTCATGGTTTAAAGATCAAATTCAAGAACTCAAGTTCAAGTTTGACGTTCAACTTCTGTACGCTAATGACTCAAAAACTCAAGCGTGACTCAAGCTCAAGTTCAAGAGATCAAACTCAAGCTTCAAGTATTACAAGATATCAAGTCTCTAAAGCAATGTTTTAAATGTTCCAACTCACAAACAGGTTTGGATGACCCTAGATTGACCCTAGATTGTGTCATATTCATTGCATATTTTATGTGAGTCATTTCATTTGTTTATAGGTCATTTTCTCGACTAGTCTTAGACCTTGTTTGACTAGTCCAAGTACTGGCTAGACCAGTCTAAGAGTTTTCTCGACCAGTCCAACTTTTGTTTCTATTTTTTAAAATTTTTGTTGGGCTCTCGACCAGTCTTGGATACTGCTTGACCAGTCGAGTGAATAGTGCTCAACTGGTCATGCAAGTTCGACTCAAAGTCTAGCAAGCTTTTCTAGTCCCACTCGACCAGTCGAGCAAGCCACTCGACCAATCGAGTAATGACCTTATCTTATCGCGCCAGAAAATTTGAAATTTTGTTGGTCCTTTGACCAGTCAAACCGATCCTTAGACCAATCGAGTGAACAGTATTTTCACCTATAAATAGAGCATGATTTTCATAGTTTATTCATTCATTAAAGCGAAATCAAGACACCGCTTTAAGAGATAAGTTTGTGAATTTATTAAGCTATTCTGTGCTCATTTTAGATTCTCTTTAATTAGCTTATGTAATTTTATTTTATGATCTTTATTCCAATCTTATATTAAGAAGGGATTTGAGTTTTTCCCTTTTTTGAGATCAAAATCAAATCAAGCTAGCCCAGGTTGATTTAATTAAAAATTATTTAGAACTAGAACCTTTTCATCTGTAAGACTAGACATTGAACATCTTCATCTTCATCAGATCGGTTCTAACAGGCTTCTTCAAAGGAGAATTTCTAGATAAGTATTATTTACAATTTTGTATATCCCTTTTGGTTTTTAAGGTTGTGCCAGAAAAATCTCTTTTTGGTTTGTTTGAGGTAATCCAGAAAATCTCAGAGTGTGGGGTTTTTAGAATTGTGTAAGCCCAATCAAAGACACAATTGTGAAGGTTTTAAGGTAAACCTTGGAAAACCTTTTTTCATAATGAACGCTAATATCCTGAGGGAGTGGATATTAAGAGTAGAGTAGTTGTGTGGCTATTTTCTAATAATTGGTGTACACACAAGCGAACCACTATAATTCTTGGAGTTGTGGTGGATGATTGAATGTGCTTATGTGTGTGAATGTTGTAATTTATTTTAAGCATTTGTGGTGAATGGTGTAATTTATTTTATACACTTGTTATTTCCTTTACCTTTTTATTAGTTTGGGTTTTTTATACTTATAAATGTTCTAGTAAGGTTATCCTGCCATAAGCCTTTGGTTTTTGGTGTTAGGTTGTCCTTAGAACTAATGTAACGCCCTGAAATTCGGGGGTCGAGCATAACTCAGCTCTCGAGTTCCAAAACATCACTTATGCAATATATTTAATGATGGATGTATGTTGTCTGTATTAGTGCATAAAACATGGAATAGATTAAGCTAAATAGCAAATATAATTCAGGGATAAGTGAAGAAAGCAAGCGGAAGACTTATAGAAATATATGTGTACAAGTGCAAATCCCTGAAGTACATAAACATACCAGTTTGAAATGTAAGTGTTACTATCAAAATTATAAGTATCAAATTACATCATTTAATTTCCCAAAAGAAATCCTAGCATCCCGTGCATCAGAACGAGGCTCATTAGAACCCGTCTGAAAACTGCATAAAAGAGAAAGCAGCCTCCTCATCATCCATCTCCCGCTCTGCCTCAGAAGTCGCCTCAACATCTGCAACATCATCAGCTAAGACAGAGTCTGGTGGGTGTTTAACAATGCCCCAGAACGTGGGAGTGAGTGATCAACTCAGTGGAACAATAAAGCACAGGTTAACATGTTATCAATTCAATCAAGCAGTAATGATAAAGCAGAACAATTAAACAAGTCCTAAGTACTGTTGTTAATGCAAGGATGCATGCAGAATGATGCGTGCCCTCACGTGTACACCCTCAGCGTCTTCATCTTACGTTACGCATGACACCACCTCAAAGTGTGCCACATCTACAAAGCACATGCAAATGCGGTACATGAACATGATTACCAAGTTGTTATTAGTCATTTTCATACAGTAGGATTGGGAATCTAAGGTACCTTCCTCATATCACCATCCAAACAGTGATCCACACTAGGGTCGTCGGTCCTAGACATCTCATACAATCATATAGTTGTAGGTCGTTGCAAAGGGCTCATCACCAATCAATGCACACCTATCATACCTTCGCTACTATACTAAGGCTCGTCACCTCAATGCGGTATCCAGGTATGCTCGATGTCACTACAAAGGGCTCGTCACCAATCAATGTAGGCCGACAGCACGAATATAGTGTCCCATACCACCATAATCGGCTCACGAGTTCAGTTGCTCACTGGTCACTACGGGGAGGCTCATCACCCCAGCGTAGGCCGACAGCTCGACCACGGTGTCCCATACCACCATGTCCGGCTCATGAGTCTTAGCGGATCAAGGTACCAAGGTTAATAGGATTTCTTTGGTAAGTTCGGTATCCTAGATTCAAGCAGTAGCGTCCATACATGGTGAACATACATCGGACAATCAGGTTACTTGACGAACTCGACTAGCACGAGCGCACGTTAAGTTGAACGACATAGAGTGCGCAAACACTCCGCGTGGCCAAACCACTGCCGACAACTCTAATACGACTCGGGTTCGTCTAATGCGTCCTACGTGGCGAAAGCAACCTCAACCACAAACTTAAGGCCGATTACCGATTTCCTGGACTAATCATAGTCCCATACATATTACACTACAACAGATATTCGTATTAAATGTAGAACACTAATGGAACAACAACTTCAATCATGTGGTACTCAAGCATTTGAAGAATATCAATTTAATATAAATGTAAGCATAAGTAATGCTTGAACTTAAACAACAAGGAATGTAACTAGCAAGAAGGAAATCATGCACACTAGTGGGAGAGTCGAGAATCGCTTCTCAACGCCCATACTAGGTTGAAACATCGCACTATAGATCATTCAGACATTTCTACAAACACTTAGAATGCATAATACAACATACATGACGTATGTTGAAATACACACCTTTGGACAATTCCTTTTACCAAGGAGTTGTCATACATACATCTAGCATACATACATGACAAATAATCATGGCAAACACAAGTGCATATTTTATACGCATACGGTACTTTATACATACACAAATCTCAATATATCACATGCATATCAGGAACTCAACATAAACATAACATTTGGCATGTGAAATCTCATCCATAACAAGAATAAACCATTAACTGGCATTGAAAGCCTTGAAAACCATAACCTATACACTTAAAGTCCACACCTTAAGCCAGAAAAGAACACCGAACTGATTTCAGACGAGTTGTCTTCGTCAACGGCGATAGAATACCCTAAAGCAAGAATAGAAATGAGATACAACAACACCAAAACTATTCTAAGATCTAACACAGATTAGGGTTAGGTTAACTTACCCAAAGATGAACTCAGAATCGTCAGAATAACGATTCAAAGTGAAGGTTCAAGGATGAAGAAGAACCGAAAAGAATCTAAGATGATTCACCAACTTCTCTCTCAGTTTCTCTCTCTTTTCCACTCTCTTTCTTAGGTAGGGTTAGGAAATTCGTATGGAAAAGAGAGCTAGGGTTTAAGGACTATAAATAGGCCTAATATTGATGAAAATAACCCTAGGGCCAAGGTATACTTAGGGTATAACCAAAACCAGCCTCTCACGATCCAACGAAGCACTTCTGGTGGGCCAAATACCACGAAAGGTCGGAGTTAAGCTCACTGACCATGGATCTAGGTCAAGCTGAGTTTTCGTACCGACCGGCTCTTCAGATCAGCCGTGGCGGACCACACCTAAATCAACGATCACAGAATCTCGATCAGGTCCACAAGCACAAGTACATGCCTGGGCCACCTTCCCTGATCAGAGGGTGAAATTGGGTCAGAATCCAATGGTCAGATTGCTTAAAATCATCGCGCAAGCGACACGACTCAGATTTCATAAAAGCTTAATAAATTTCCAACCGTTCTCACACTCTTCACTCCGAACTCAAACAAATCGACCCAGAACAACATCTGGACTTGATTTTTGTGGTGATGGTCAAGTCCAACCAAGTGACCGCAACAGCCTAAGATCATCGCTATCGGACTTTCGACACGCGGTCCAGTTCTGATCCAGAACTTCCAAAAATTCTCCAGAACAACTGGATTTAGCGATGAATCCCAGATTTCAGAGTAACATAGCGTTAACTAATTTACAGGTTTTGAGTCATGCAGATCGAATTTAAAGTAATTGATGCGAATTTCACAAGCAATGAGTATAGCGCTAATTACCCCAAAAATAACTACTTAGGGAAAGATTAGCACAAAATTTTCCGGGTCATTACAGCTAAGTTTGTATCAACCTCTCAAAACTAGTACATTTGAGGTTGCTATTTACTTGTGCTTCTTTATTATTTGAATGTGTTATCTTTTTTTAAATTTTGTATTTATTTTTTAATTTGGCATAGTCCTATTCCCCCCCCCCCCCCTCCTCTAGGAAGTATAGCTCGGCCTTTTCAAGTGGTAATAGAGCATAATAGATTCTTTTTATTTGGATTCATTTCCTAAGTTAATCGATCTGAGCTTATAAGATGTCAAATTTTGATAGCCTCTTAATCACTAGGCCTCCACCTTTTGATGGCTCCAATTATGCTTATTGGAAAGCCAGAATGAGGATCTTTTTAAGGTCCATAGATGAGAGCGTGTGGCAAACCATAGTGACTAGATGGACCCCTCCTACCATTGAAGTTCTAGGCACTGATGGAACCAAATCTATGAAAGTTACACCTTATTTTTCTTGGACCACACTTCAGAAAAATGAGAGTAGTGCCAATGCAAAGGCTTTAAATGCAATCACTTGCGCACTATCACTGGATGAATTCAAAAGAATTATATTTTGTGATACTACAAAGCAAGCTTGGGATATTATAGAAATGACACACGAGGGTACGACTATTGTCAAGAAATCTAAACTTCAAATCCTCACCACTCGGTTAAGGAAATACATATGGAAAAAAGTGAAACTTTCATGGACTTCTATACTAAGTTAAATGACATAGTCAACTCTATGTGGGGTCTTGGTGATAGTATCCCAAAAAGCAAAGTCTGTGCAAAGATATTGCGCTCATTGCCTGATAGGTTCAATTCAAAGGTCACTGTCATTCAAGAACTTCGTGATACGGATAATATGAGGGTTGAAGAGCTGGTTGGTTCTTTATAAACCTACGAGTTAAACTTCAAGGCTCCTAAAGTTAAGTCCATCGCCCTTAAGTCTTCTAAAAATACTTCTCATGAAAATGTTAGTAATTCTGATTTTGAAAACTCTAAAGATGATATGACATTATTAGCCAAGAAGTTTTATAAGATTTTCAAAAGTAAAAAGAGGGTAGATTTTCAAAAACCTTTAGAAAAGAAAAGAACTAGATCTAAAAATTAGAAATCTATTAAAGATACCTAATGTTTCAACTGTCATGAATATGGGCATCTAGCAAACAAATGTCCAAAGAGATACAAATCTAAAAAGAAAGGCATGTTAGCCACATGGGATGAATCGTCTTGCTCTGAAGCCTCTTCTGAGTCAAATGATTCTAAACCTGAGTCTACTAATGAGGTCAAAGCCTTAATGACTCTAGCCAATTTCACTTTCTCAGATAGTTGTGATTCAACTAGTGAAGAAAATCAGAGAAGTGATCCTGAAAATAATGAAGATTTACAAGATGCCTATGATGCCCTATACAGGGAAAGCTATAAGATAGTTGTAAAATTAAAACTTCAAAAAGAAAAGTTTTTAAAATTAAAAGAAAATTTTGATAATCTAGTCTTAGAAAAATCACATTTTTCAGATTGTTTTGAAAAGGCTAAGTGTGATTTAGATTTCAAAACTTCTCAAATTGAAAACCTAAAATCTAAAAATGAAAAACTAAAACTAGAAGTCTTTTCTCTCTTGAGTTTGAAGGATACTTGGAAGTATGCCCAGGGTGATCCTAAACTAGAAAGATTACTTAACCAAATAAAGGAAATGTGATGATAGATCTGGTCTGGGCTACGATAAAAATACACCTCCTAAAAGCAAGTCCACTCCACCTAAGTTTGTTAAAGGGGAGTCCTTTAACTCAAAAGGGAAAAGTCTGAATCAAAATACTTTTAAAAATCCTAAAACTTTTCAGGCAATGAAACCTAAAAGCAACCATATCAACCATAGAAATGAGAATCATAACCTCTTAGCTAAGAAAATTATGGATCTACTTAAGGAGCTTCTAAAATCTAACTCGAATGGTAGAATATACAACAACTACAAGCATAGAAATACCAACAATACTCTACAACTCAAAACAGTAATAAAATGGGTTCCTAAGGTTGCTTGTTTGGTTGCCCACACCGCTTTCAAGGCTTCAAGTCAATCAAAGTGACACCTAGATAGTGGTTGCTCTAGACACATCACAATTGATAAAGATTTGTTCACCAATCTTAAAAATATGACCGATGGCTTAGTCACATTAGGTGATGGTAGCAACTGCAGGATTATTGGCCAAGGTACAGTTCAACTCTTTAATCTTCCTCCATTTGAGAATGTGTTGTTTGTAGAGGGCCTTAAGCATAATTTCTTAAGCATTTCTCAAATTTGTGATAACAAACATAGTGTCAAATTCACTAACTAAGGGTGTGAGATTTATAATGAGAATGGTTCTGTGATATTAACCGGTCGCAGAACATTTGAGAACTGCTATATAGTCAATGATTCAAGCTCGTCTAAGTTATCGTGTTACATGGTCCAAACCGATGAGACTGAACTATGGCATAAGCACCTAGGACATGTATGAAACTTCCTAAAAATCTTTGAGCTGAAGCAGTGAACACGGTGTGTTATATCATTAACCGTGTTTATACTAAAAAGTCTAATAATAAGACTGCATAAGAACTATGGTTCAACAAGAACCATACTATTAAATACTTTTGAGTTTTTGGCAGCAAGTGCTACATTTTACGTGACTGGGAAAATCTGAAAAAATTCGACACTAAAAGTGATGATGGTATTTTCCTAGGATATGCATTAAATAGTCGAGCATATCGTGTTCTCAACAAGAGGACTGGTGTAATTCAAGAATCCATTAATGTGGTTATAGATGATCACTGGAATACACCTGTCTTAAGTTCAGAAGATTATGAAGTCTCCTTATTTGATAAACCAAACTCTTCATCTAATCAAAATTACACTAAACTACGGTCAGTTAAAAACCATCCAACTGATCAAATTCTTAGGAATCCTCTCACTAGTGTTCGCACTCGTAAACAATTAGAAAACATATGTAATTACGTGTGCTTCACATCTTAGATTGAGCCGGCCAATGTAAAAGAAGCCCTTGCTGATGAAATCTGGATAGTGGCTATGCAAGATGAACTTAATTAATTCATAAGGAATGATGTATGGTACTTAGTTCCTAGGCCTATTGATAAACACATTATTGGAACTAAATGGATCTTTAAAAATAAGTCTGATGAACTGGATAATATTATAAGAAATAAGGTTAAACTGGTTGTACAAGGGTACACTCAGATAAAAGGCATCGATTATGATGAAACCTTTGCCCCAATAGCTCGTCTTGAATCTATTAGATTGTTTATATCCATTACTTGTTACAAAAAAATTTAAAATTTATCAAATGGATGTTAAGAGTGCTTTCTTGAACAGTAATCTGCATGATGAAGTATATGTTGAACAGCCTAAGGGTTTTAAAGACCCTAAACATTTTGATCATGTTTATCACCTGAAAAAGACACTCTATTGATTGAAACAAGCTCACAGGGCATGGTACGAGAAATTGACTAAGTTTCTACTAAGTCATAACTTTATAATGGGGAGTGTTGATAAGACACTTTTTGTAAAGAAACACAATAATCGCATACTGATAGTACAGATATATGTTGATGACATTATCTATCGATCTACCTGTTCTAACATGATTGTTGAGTTTACAAATTTAATAAAGTCCAAATTTGAAATGAGCATGGTTGGAGAATTGAACTATTTCTTAGGTTTGCAAGTAAAACAGCTTCCTGATGGGTTCTTTATCTCTCAAACCAAATACGCTCTAAACTTGGTTAAAAAGTTTGGCTTTGAGAACGGTAAAAATTTTGATACTCCTATGAGTATGACACTTAAACTCTCTAAGGATTCGACAGGTAAAAGTGTAGATCCTAAGTTGTATCACAGTAAGATAGGTAGTTTATTATATTTAATTGCGAGATGACCTGATATTGCATTCAGCGTAGGAATCTGTACTAGATATCAATCGGACCCTAAAGAGTCCCACCTGATTGCTATAAAGCGCACTTTAAGATATGTCGCAAGTTCAGCCAAACTTGCTCTTTGGTATCCTCATGATACTAATGTTCAATTAGCCAGTTATTCAGATGTTGATTGGGCTAGTAATATTGATGACCGCAAGTCTACTAGTGGTGGATGTTTTTATGTCAGGAACTGTCTAATTTCATGGCATAGCAAGACAGAGTTCCATATCACTTTCCACAGCTGAGGCTGAGTATATAGCAGCTGGTAATGCATGCACCCAGCTTGTGTAGATGAAGAGGATGTTAAGTAATTATGGATTTGCACAAGAATCTATGGTATTATATTGTGAAAATTCTAGCGCAATTAACATTTCTAAAAATCCAATTCAGCATTCACGAACAAAGCATATTGACATTAGGTATCATTATATTCATGAATTAGTAGAAGATAAGATTATTTCGGTGATTTATATTTAGACTGAAAATTAACTTGCAGACACATGGGTAGTTTTCATTAAAGTGAAATCAAAACACCACTCTGAGAGATAAGTTTATGAATTTATTAAGCTATTCTGTACTCATTTTAGATTCTCTTTAATTAGCTTATGTAATTTTATTTTGTGATCTTTATTCCAATCTTATATTAAGAAGGGATTTGAGCTTTCCCCTTTCTTGAGATCAAAATCAAATCAAGCTAGCCCAGGTTGATTTAATTAAATATCATTTAGAAGTAGAACCTTTTCATCTGTGAGACTGGACATTGAACATCTTTATCTTCATCAGATCAGTTCTACCGGGCTTCTTCAAAGGAGAATTTCCAGATAAGTATCATTTACAATTTTATATATCTTTTTTGGTTTTTGAGGTTATGCCAGAAAAATCTCATTTTGGTTTGTCTGAGGTAATCCAGAAAATCAAAGTGCGGGGTTTTTAAAATTTTGTAAACCCAATCAAAGACACAATTGTGAAGGTTTTAAGGTAAACCTTGGAAAACTATTTTTCATAGTGAACGCTAATATCTCGAGGGAGTGGAGTAGTTGTATGACTGTTTTCTAATAGTTGGTGTACACATAAGTGAACCACTATAATTCTTGGAGTTGTGGTGGATGATTGAATGTGCTTATGTGTGAATGTTGTAATTTATTTTAAGCATTTGTGGTGAATGGTGTAATTTATTTTATGCACTTGTGGGAATGTTGTAATAACTTAGTTTATTTTATTTGCTATTTCCTTTGCCTCTTTATTGGTTTGGGTTTTTGATACTTACAAATGTTCTAATAAGGTTGTCCTGCCATAAGCCTTTGGTTTTTGGTGTTAGGTTGTCCTTAGAACTAAGTTTGTATCAACCTCTCAAGACTAGTACATTTGAGGTTGCTATTTACTTGTGCTTCTTTATCATTTAATTATGTTATCTTTCTTTAAATTTTGCATTTATTTGTTAATTTTGTATAGTCTTATTCCCTCCCCCCCCCCAAAGGACGTTTAGCTCGACCTTTTCACCATCTTCATCCAGTTGGAAGATATTCCATTAAAATCAACTATAAACTTCCTTTTATCTAATTATCAATGGATAAGAGGTATGCGAATTAGAATTGAATCCATCATAAGGCCATGTCCATGAGACAAAGCAAACCACATAATTTAACCAATCCATAACTAATCTGAGAGGGTTATGAATGTAGGAAGGATTCCATCATCCAACCATGCCCATGAGACAATGGTGAATAACAAGGCTATCTAACTTCATAATCACAATAATGAAAAGAACATACTTAAAGCTATCGCAGATCTATTGTAATTTAATTTACAACAAACTATTAAAAACTAAAGGCATTCCTTATAATCAAACTAGAATCAAAATCAGTTCAACTTAAACTTGAATTAAAGGCATAAAGAAAAATCACCTATCTCACTACAAGCTTCACCTCTTATCCTTAGCTAAGAGGTTTAGCCGCTCATAAACATGATTAGACTAAAATCTCTTAGAAAAGAAAAATATAAACTCAACAGAAAATAAGAAAGAGGAAGCAAACTCTAGACAGCCAGTCGACGTCCTCTCTCTCTACCTTCTCTTTCTCCTCCTTGCTCATGTCCTAGGATGAATCCTTCCTTGTCTTCTCCTCTCCTTTATATAGGCACCAAGGGGGTCAGTTCGTGGCTGGAGTCAGTCGAAAGATCGTGCTCAAGCTCTTTATGCAGCCATCAGTCCCGAAACGCAAGGAAACCTACATTTGAACAGAGTTTTTGGCCGGTGGACGCTCCAAGAATGAATTTTGGCTCCATGGTTGGGGTAAATACCCCCTTCCCGAGCTTTTGGATAGTTCAGATCAGAGATCCGACCATCATCTAGGTCGTATAATGCCCCGCAACGTCCATGAAAATTGAATATGCGTAAGGTGCGAATCATCCTGCGCTGAGATGCTCAGTGGACCCCACAGTGATGTTTTCAGAGAAATCCATCTCGTTCACTGGATTCCTGGCAAAATTTCGGTCGGAAAGGAGTGGTTTTGGTCGAGTTTTAGTGCGACCCACTATATTAAATCACCTCGTCGTTCATCCTGCGTTTGACAGCGATCTGCATATGTAACACGTGCATGGGACAAAATGGCCACCATGGCTAGGGTCGTGGCCACCCCCAAAGCGAATGGACGGTTCAGATCGTCCAACTGAATGATCATGGTGGCCCACTATGCACGCTCGACGATCGTGCGTCCGCCCGCTATTAGGTTTTTTGAAATTAAAAAAAAAATCATACGCTGACCAGTCTTGTGAATTTCGGTGCTCGGCTGGTTCGGGCACACTGTGCACATGCACACCCTTAAGTGGGGTCCACTGTGATGTGTGTGAGAAATCCGCTCCATCCATCCATTTTGCCACCTCATTTAAGGGGTTGAGACCAAAATTAAAGCATATCCAGATATCAAGTGGGCCCCAGATCAGTGTTTTATGGGCTGATCTGTCTGTTAGGCCACTTCCACAAGGATCCAATGGCTAAAATTTTACATGTACAGTTAATTTAGGGTTCTCAAGCCAGATATAGAGTTTTGAGCCAAACGGATGGTGGGAACCCTGTGATCTTGCATTCAGGACGACTTTCAGGCCTCTTTAACTTTGATCACTTGATTTTCTCGGATCTTTGGCAACTAAATTCTTCGATCTCTGTCTCCTACGATCCGTCCCTTGCCTTGGTGATTTTTGAGCATTAAATCCATGCTTTTAGTACCCTTTTTCAGTCCAAGCTCCTAAATTCACCTTGCAACACAAACATGATTAAAATAGGACGTTAAATAGTATCATGTTCTTAAAATCAAGTAATAACTGGGGTCTAATATGTAAGATTTGACCTTCAACACATTATAAATTAACCATACATGTCAGCTTTCAGCCATTGGATACTCATAGTAGTGGCCTAATTGGGAAATCAAACTTGACCATCGATTATGATCCACTTGATCTTAGGATATGCTTCAACTTTGGACTCAACCCCTTAAATTAGATGGAGAAATGAATGGGCAGTGTAGATCCCTCAAAAGGACATCACTGGGGGCCCCACAAGAAGTCCCAATGCGCATGGTACGCATGCACTAGTGGTGCAGTGAACCGGGTATCAGGTCAAACTAGGTTTGACCCAATAAAATCCCGAAGAAGCCATTCATTACAATGGACACTTTCCACTATGATGATGGTGGGCCACCATCATCATTCTCATGAACGATCTGAGTCGTCCATCATGTCAAGGGGTTTGTTCCGGTCAAAACCATGTTAACCACATGCACCCATGCACTCACACATGCTTGTAACAGCAGTCGCAAGGAGTCCCGTCCGCAAGAACCTGAACAGACTGTGTCTGATTGTGCGTAGTTGTGGGCCACCAGGAGCAACCGATCATAAAATCCAAACCGTCCACCCTGTCGGCCATCTAAAATCGACCAAACCCTAGTCTTCCTTGGATGACTTCAATCTCCCACGTGTGCACATTGTCGAACCATTCACGACCGATTGCATTGCATTGTGAGACAACACCGAAATTTTAGAGATTCGTAACCATCTGAGTTGCGCCACGGAAGCTCGATCTAAGAAGGATCTGAACCATCCAATCTCCACTGAAGGGAGATCCTATCCCAACCGAAAACACCAGGACCCACCTTGACCCTCGACACTAAGATCCTTCCCCCACGAAGCAGTGAATGGGAGGGATTCTTAAAAAGAATGCCAAAAGTGGGCCACACTGGTTTTAGCAAGAACTGAAGCCCTGAGCCGACCTCCTTCCGAATCCCTTTCCGATTTCTTTCCGCAATAAACAAGGACCCATTCTACATGCAAAACGGCCTCTCTAGATGACAAGAACCTACGCCATCAGGAAATCTGGAACGTCCAGATGATGGTCCAACACCTGGTTCGGCCTCCAAAAAAATAGGACTCAAAGAAAGGTGAAATCATCATGGTGCATCCGCATACACAACCATTCCAGCGTTACGCTAACGCATGCGCGATCTCACCTACGCAAAGAATCCTCTAAGGAATGCATGAACTCCTATAAAACCCTCATGCTTATAAAGGCCTACATCTGACCAAGAAGGGAAGAAAAAGAAAGAGAAAGAAAAAGAAAAAGCAAAGAAAGGAAAAGAAAAGAGCGAGAAAGAAAAGAAAAGAAAAGAGAAAAAGAGGAACTAGAAAGAGAAAGAGAGAGCTCCGGCCAGCAGCAACAATGAGGAATCACCTTAGCAAAAGAGAAGGAAAAGAGAGCTGCTGCACATGATCTCGGAGTCAAGACTCTAACACAGGTAGGCGAGAATCCGACCTTCCTTCTTTCTAGATTTCTCCTCCCTTTCTTTCCTTTCAACGGGTCAAACCAGAACATCCAAAACCGAGTCGACTAGGCCAGGAAGACTCAGATGAAGACTTGAGTCAAATTGAGTCAAGATTCACCACATGAATTCCCTAAATTTCATATCGACAATTAAGGAGAGCCATAACAAAATCTTACCATTCAAACTGATTAACTGTCAGGTTAAATTCCCAATCCTGCAACACATACTCACATTTGAGGAAGAAACGAATAAATAAAGTGAGGGTTTTATCCTTTAATCTTACATTGATTTAATTGATGATTATTATCCTGCCTTTTCATGTTTACATATTACTGAGAGTTATCCTTTCAATTGATTTATTACCATCATTTATTTACCCTTTTTGGGAATCACGATTCAGTTTACATTCTCTATCACTGCAAGTGTTATGTTAAAGGTATCACGACTAGTGACTCAATATTTATCGTGGACGTAATGCGTTATCGGTAGCTGCCCTCTTGGTCCGCACATAATTCTATGGGTTGGTTGGCGTGGTACACAATCGATGTATGTAAATCATAATTGCAGTTTTACATCACTTCTTAGGATTCGATGTTGCAAATAGTCGCTCTATGAACACATTGTGTTATGTAAATCCCCCATCACGTCATTGTGTCGCCTTGAGATGTTTGCGTAAAGCCATGTTAGTGTGAGACATGCCAATGAATATCCTTATAGTGAGAGTGCGGGTCGAGCCAGATATTATGAACTATTTTCCACATTGTGACCATGATTACTACGTATGATGAGCCGCACACACTTTGCTAGGCATGCATTCATGTAAATTATTTGCGCATACTGATATCTCTCGCAGTGGTGGAGTGATGTATCAGAACCCTTACATCACTCTTATGAATCTCTTAAATTATTGTTAATCTTAAAGGATAACCAATACTATAAGTAGGGCATTGACCCTCTCCCAGCCGTACAAATTATGCAGGTGACGTACAGATTGAAGACCTAGTGAACAATACAGATTGAAGACCTAGTGAACAATCTCCCTAAGAAAGATTATGTTGAAAGAATAAAAAGACTTTATCATGATTTAGTTTTATACTTTCGCTACGAACTCGATAAATGTAATAAGCTTCCATTGAGAAGGCTTTCGATTATTTACTAAATTCTTCACTCTGATGAAATAATTAATACAGTCGATTTTATTCTTGTGAATGTTACCTTCATGAATGTATCTGGATGTAATCTAAATGAAAAAAATAAGGTACGATTTCTAAAGCATCCGATTTATACATTATTAACACCCGGTTTCCTCGAGCACGAGTACAAACTCTGGCCGTGAAAATCTGGGGCGTTATAGAAATGTTGATTCCAAATAATTCGTAAGACAATTTCACCTAAAGTTTTAGGACCCTATTTCATGAATTTTTTAAAATCAAAACCTCAAACTTGTAAGAGTAAATAAAAATAAAATATTACAACATTCACCACTTAACTTGAAATTAAATACAATCATTCACCATATAAAAAAAAGAAGCATTCACAACATAGCACAGAGGATTATAGTGGTTCGATGCTTTAAAAATAGCCACACCTACTCCACTCCCAAAATTACTCTCCACGTAATTTTGGCTTTCACTATGAAAAAAGTTTTCCCACGGTTACCATAAAACCTAATACAATTCTTGCGATTTTCATGGGCTATCACAATCAAACCCCTCACTAAGATTTTCATGTTATCTCAGACAAAACCTAAACTGAGATTTTAACTAGCTATCTCAGAAAAACTAAATAGAGTTTAAAAGGTATACTTATCTTCACCGTAGAAGACATATCAGAAGCTTGTAGTTGAAGAACTGCTTTCTTGAATGTAGATTATTCTTTGTTCAATCAGATAGAAAGGGTCTAGGGTTCTATTGATTTTAATTAAGTTCAAACCAATGGCTACTTGAATTAATTCTTTTAAATCTCAAAAGAAGAGTATAGTTTACTCACTTTAGAATAAAAGTGGAAAGATTTGAGATCAAGGAAATTGAACAAAAAGTTATATAAATTAAATTTATAAATACCATTCAAATAGCTTGTTAATAACTTGAGCTTCTCTCTCTCTCTTACAGAAGGATTTTGATAATTAACTTGTGTAATTTAGAATAAGAGAGGAACTCAATTTATAAGAAATAAATTTGAATCTTCGGCTAGCCAGAGCAAACTGGATTCAGTTCAACAAACTTCGGATCGCGCGGGATAAGATTTATCCAAAATTCGGCTGGCCTAAGGTCACCTTCAGCTGGCCGAACACCCCAATTTGGCTAGCCGAATTTGACCTTCTGCTGGTCGAATTCGTCCAAATTTCAAAGAATGAGGTTGTTGGAATTTGACTTAAAGATTCTCGGGCTAGCCGAATTTCAAGGTCCAGCTAGCTGAACTAAAACTCGGGCTAGCCGAATTTGCAACATAAATTAGTTTTGCTTCGAGCTTGAACTTAGGCTGACCGAGAAACCTTGGGCTAGCCGAACTAAAAGTTAGGTTGACCGAATTCTACGCAAAATAAGTATAAAAACCTAATTTTAAACCTTTTTAAAGAACCTAGTCATAAGGTGTGTCTAGGGTTTTATACCACCTGAGATATATCAAATATTTATACTTCTTTGACTAGAACAAAGTCTCGAATTTTGTCTTGACCTTGAGCTTGATCTTTTCTTAAACTTGCGATTGATCTTCTCTTGATCTTGAGCTTGATCTTTTCTTGATTGAACTATTCTCAAGTTGTGGTTATATGAAATTTGACAACTAAAGTATGATTAAACAATTTAGAACTTACAATCTCCCCCTTTGTCAATTTTATGACAAAACAAATATCATAACAAATATGATAGCAAAAATTTGATCACTGAAGTCTTGTATCTTGTTATCTGAACTCTTACAAAGAATCTGATGAAGTTCAACAAGCACTCCCCTAATGAAATAGACACATAACATACATAGTAATCCATGTATATAGTATTCATGTCATTGCATTCATGTCATTCATACACAATACACGATACATTCATTTTATCCCCCACAATATACCAATTACACATTAATATGCCAATAACATTAGTATAGCATCATTAGAATAGCATAGCATTGGTAACATTGGTATTTGAATTCTATAACACGTTAACCAACCACAACCACTCTCCCCCTTTTTATCACAAGTTGACAAAGGAAGAATAGGATAATGAGCATTAAGAAAATGAAATAATCAATACCAAAGATCATGTAGAAGGAGAAATAAGTACTAAGCGTATGAAATCATTAAGCAAAGCATATGAAATAGTTTAGAGTTTTAGGGGTTGTAAGTGTTAATGTAATCATCCAAGAACCAAGACAGAAAATAGAGTTAAGTTACAATCCCAATAAAAGTTTAAAAAAGGCAAGAAAATCTGGCTTAATCCGACCCAAAGGAAGAAGGAGCATGCATCGATGGATCATTCTGGTGCAAACAACTAGTGATGCGATGGAAGTACTTTTTCATGTACTTCATTGTAGACTTCTGAGTTTGTGACAATGAATCCTGCAACACTTGTAAAGCTTCAACTTTCTCTTCCAATGTTGTAGGTCTCTTATCTAATTAAGAGGGCTCGTAGTTGGAATCATCTTGATCATCTGACTCATCCAACTCATTGAAAATATCATCCATAATAGTGTCTACAGCTGGCTGTCCTCCCTCCTCTTCTTCATCTTGTCTGAGAAGAGGTTTAAGGTTCATCATATTTAGATTGAAATTGTTAAATGGGAGCTCGGATTCCGATGCCTCAAACGATGGAATTTGAACATTATAATGAAAAGTGAGGCAAGTCATAAGATAAGCAAATGGAATCAAATTGTGCTTGAGATGCAAGCGAAATTGAATAATGTTGTAGCAAATCAAGGACGGCAAATAGACACGTATGCCAGACACAACAGAATGAAAAACTAACCATGAAGGGAGTAAGATCAGTCTTATTCCTAGCTTGAGGATAGACATTGGATGTGAAAATGCAATGCAACATGTGATATATGGGGAGTCTTTGGTTGGCAGGGAGGGCATTACCCGATCGCCATTATGCATTGAAGCGATATAATTTGCGAGTGATCACTTGTTTTTTAGGATTGGACATTTTTCCTGCTAATGTGGCAATGGGTATGCCATCATCCACACAAACTATGTCCATTAAAGCAGAGATAATTTGCGGTGTAATTTGGATGTCCCTTCAACAAATTTAATAGAAATTGATAGATCATTAAGGGAAACATCACAAATTGATGTATACATTCCTTGCACAATGGAGCAATATGGTCTAAATTGAGCGATTTCTCAATGATTATGCCTTTAGTGAAAAAATCCTTAACATAATCCGAATCATCATCCAGCGTCCTTAGGGTACACGCACTAATCGGAGTTGATCTATAAGATGAACTAGCACGATTTTTGGATGTCGTTCTCTTGGATCTATGCTCCATAATAGATTGCATAATAAAAATATCAAAGAGAATGATATGAAAAAGAGTATATTAGTTTTTGAACAAAACCCACCTCAAATTGGGTTTCAAATGATGGAAAAATTACTCAAATGTAATTTGCTAGCATTAAACCACTAAATAGTAGAAGAAATTTGAAGAAAAACCACTTACTAGCAAGATTGGATGATGGGTTGCTCGAGTGGGGCACCAGCTAGTCGAGGAAGAAGAAATGAAATAAAGTGGATTTGAGATTTTTTTCCCCCTTTTAGGTGAAATCTGCTGGTCCATTGGCTAGCCCAAGTATGTACTCAGCTAGTTGAAAATTCACAAAAAAAATTGAATTTTAGACTAATTTATTTTATATTTAATTTTAATATCATTTTATCATTTAAAAAATAAACATTAAAAAATGCATAAAAAGAAACAAGATAATTATTTAACAATGCACAAACCAATATCATGCTTTAAGTTGGAAAATCTAGTTCTGTCAAGATGCTTAGTATGTCTGCAAACTGCTTCTCAGTTTAAATGTATTCAAGCATGATAGACTTGTCTTCAATTAATTCTCGAATATAATGGTATCGTATGTCGATATGTTTTGTATGAGAATGTTGGATTGGATTTTTGGAGTTATTAGTTGCACTTGAATTATCGCAATACAAAGTCATTGTATCTTGCGAAATTCTATAATCAGCTAGCATTCGTTTCATCCAAACTAGCGAGTGCAAGCATTTCCTGTTGTAATGTATTCAGCTTTAACTGTATAGAGAGATACTGAATTTTATTTTTTGTTAAGCTAAGATACTAAGTAGTTTCCTACATAGAAACATCCACCACTGGAAGATTTTCTATCGTCAACATTTCCTTTCCAGTCTTCATCAGTATATTGGGCAATTTGAACAGACGTATCATGCGGATACCATAGTCCTAAGTTCACAGAACTTGCGACATATCTGATTATCCATTTAACAATAGTTAAATGCGATTCTTTAGAATTAGATTGATATCTAGCACATATTCCAACACTAAAAGCAATATCGGGTCTACTAGCAATTAAGTACGTAAGACTAGCAATCATACTTCGGTATAGACGAGAGTCTACACTTTTACCTGGTTCATCTTTTGAGAATTTAAGTGTCGTACTCATTAGAGTATCAAAAAATTTACCATTCTCAAAACCAAACCTTTTTACAAGGTTCAATGCATATTTGGTATGTGAGATGAACATTATATCTTTAAGTTGTTTCACTTGTAATCCTAGAAAATAGTTTAGTTCGCCGACCATACTCATTTCAAACTTCGATTTCATTAAATCTGCAAACTTAATGGATAAGTTAGCACATGTAGATCCATAAATGATATCGTCAACATAGATCTGAACTATCAGAATATGATCATTATATTTCTTGACGAATAAGGTTTTATCAACACTGCCCATGATAAAATTATGACTAAGTAAAAATTTAGTCAATTTTTCATATAATGCTCTGGGAGTTTATTTCAAACCGTAAAGAGCCTTTTTAAGACGGTAGACATAATTTAGAAGATTAGGATCTTCAAAAGCCTTTGGTTATTTAACATATACTTCCTCATTCAAATGACCATTTAAAATTGCACTTTTAACATTCATTTGATAAATTTTAAATTTTTTATGGCATGCAATCCAAATAAATAATCTTTAGATTCAAGGCGTGCAACTGGTGCAAAAGTTTCATTGTAATTAATACATATCGTAATTAATACATTCTATTTGAGTGTACCCTTGTACAACCAGTCATGTCTTATTTCTAATAATATTTCTCATTTCATCAGTTTTATTTTTAAAAATCCACTTGGTTCCAATCACATTTTATCAGTAGGTCTGGAAACTAAATATCATACATCATTTCTAATGAATTGATTTAGTTCTTATTGCATGGCATTAATCCAACTTTCATCAGCAAGTGCGTCATTTACATTGCACAGTTTAATTTAGGAAGTAAAGCAAACATGGTTTGTAACATCCTAAATTTTCATGGCCAGAGTTTATACTCATGCCCAAGAAAATCAGGTATTAATAATGTATAAATTGGATGATTTAGAAATCGCACCTTTTTTTCATTTGGATCACATCTAGATACATTCATAAAGGTAAAATTCATGAGAATAAAATCGACTATATTGATTATTTCATCAGAGTAAAAGAATAATCAAATGCCTTCTCAATGGGAGCTTATTACATTTATCGAGTTTGCAACGAAAGTATAAAATCAATTCATAAAACTATCTTCTTATTCTTTCAGCATAATCTTCCATAGAGAGATTGTCCTCTGGGTCTTTAATATGTACATCACCTGCATCATCTATATGGTTGGAGAGGGTCAACGCTCTACTCATAGTGAAGGTTATCCTTTAAGAGTAACAATAATTCAAGAGATTCATAAAAGTAATGTAAGGATCTGATATGTCCCGTACTCCACTAATACGAGGGTATCAGCATGCGCAAGCAACCTACATGAGATGCATGCCTAGCAAAGTGTATGCAACTCATCATACATAATGATCATTAAATATGGAATATGATTCATAGAAAACACGGATGGCCTCGCAGTCTCACACTACAGAGATTCACTGGCATATTCGACGCTACCGTGAATTCACGTGAACACCTCAAGGCGTACAACACATAAGTCGGATGAATTACGTGACACGATTTGTTTGTGGAGCAACTATTTGCGACAATCTCGGAAGTGATGTGACACTGTATTTGTGAATTACACACATCGATTTGTGCACCACTACTCAAAACTCATGGAATTACGTGACGACCAAGAGGGTCTCTACCTAGAGCGCATTACGTCCATGATAGATTATTTGAATCACTGGTTGTAATACATCTTAACACATCACTTAGACTTATAGAGAATATAAACTGAATCATAGGGGTTCTTGAATATCAAGACACATGCCCAAGACTTAAAGATATATAATAATAATGGTCAACGCAACAAAGATAAAAGTGGCAATGGCCTACATAATAAAGAGGAGAGTGACAATGGTCAACTCAATATAAGAAGAGTAACAATGGCTAACTCAACAAATTGACGAGTGGCAATGGCCAACTCAATAATAAGGAGAGTGGTAATGATCATTTCAATAAAGAGGAGAGTAGCAAGGGCCAACCCAATAAATTGATAAAGGCAAAGGCAAGGCTTGTATCCATCGCCCCACATAAATTGATAAAGATCTCATGTAATCAACATTATACTATAATCCTAAAGGCAAATAATTGATGGTAAAACATATAATTGTAGAGTGAATTCACAATAACATGAAACATAGTATGTAAAAGGCAAGATAATAACATATCAACTTAAATTGCTGTAAGCTTAAATGATAAAACCCTCACCTTAGTTGTCTGACTGTCCTCTAAGGTTGGATGCCTGGGCAACTTATTGTCACTTATTTTGCATTAAGCTAAAGTGGTTGTTAGAGGTTCAATATTATGCAAATTCTATGCATTTAGAACTTGGTGAGTCCTTCCACCGAGTCAACTCAGCCATAACTTGAATTCATCTCTCTTATTTTTTCTTCTTCTTCTCTTTCTCTTTCCTTTTTCTTTTCTTTTCCTTTCTTTCTCTTTCTTTCTCTCTTTCTTTCTTTCTTTCTTAGTTCTCTTCTCGTGGACAACAAGGCCCCTTTATAGTTGGTCCAGACTCAAAAAACTCTTTGCGTAAGCTCGTTTACACCACAAGGAAATCGAAAGATTTCCTTACGTAAACCGTTTGCGCACCCAGAGATGTGGAAGGTTTCCCTACGCAGCTTCTATCGCAATAGGGGTGTCCATTGATCCAATCCTCTCAATCCAACTTCTTGGGAGTGGTTGGATTTCCCTTTGTAAGGTTTAAACGGTCTAGATCGATACCATGATCCATGGGTGAGCTATACAATGTGCTGAGATACCCATTTATTTTGGGTTTCCTGTGTTTACTACGGATGAGCTGTTTTTGTATAATCAGTGGGGCTCACCATGTCTGATATTCAAGGAATCCACTCCTGCCATAATCTTCACTCTGCGGTCTTGGTTTAGGAGGAGATATTTCAGTTTACGATCCATGTGACCCATCAAGTTAATCCTGCAACAGTGGTCCAGACGTTCAACATGGTGAGGACGATCTCAAATATGTCCATGACAAGGTTTTCTTTGGTCTTAGTCGAACCTCTCGTCTGATCAAATGGACGGTTTAGATCAATCATATAGATTGAGATGGTGGGCCACGGATGTCGTCCGTAGATCCCCATTCAAACGCCTTATGGCGGGAAAAATGGGAAGAAGGAAATCCTTCTTCATTTTCTTAGCTTCATGTGGGTCAAACCAAGTTTGACTACTCCTTAAATCCACTACAGCGCAGATGTACACCTGCTGTGTACACCTGCCACTTGGAGTGGGGCCCACCTTGCTATTTTTGAGAAATCTACTCCATCCATCCATTTTATTACTTGGTATTTAGGGTCTCTATCAGAATGGGAGGCGAGCGCTGGTCATAGGTGGCCCATCCCAAGTGAAAGTCTTGTTTGATTATCGATTTTGCTGATCCAATGGCTAGTATTTCACATGTACAGTTAATTTGTAGTAATTGGGCCTGATATAAAGTCTAATATCAAATGGATCATGGGAAACAAGTGATTTAGAGTTCAGGTGTCTAAGTTAATGGCATTTTCATAATTAGTGTTGATATGGGAGTTTTGGAAATCTAATAGTTATACATGGTTGTAGGCACGTTTCTAAGTAATTCTTATAAAAGAATTTACATCTAAATCATTATGGATAGAGAGTTATTCACCGCTTTAGTCATGGGAAGGTACATATATTAAACCACATGATCAACGGGTGGATGACTTTATTCATAGATAAAGATCAATCTTAACGGTTAAATTCATGTTGGAGAATAGACGTAGGGTCGGGATAGCTAAATAGATATTATGTATATGTACATATTAAGTTAAACTTTATGGTAACACTCGAAAACTTTCAATACTCGGGTATTGAAAAGTTCGGGGTGTTACATGGTTACATATATTTTCTAGCTGTCTTCTAGTTTGGATGCCTGTGCGAGGGTTACCAAGTATTTGATTAGTCGGATGGTCTTTAACTAACCTTAACTCGGTATTGTTTAATTTAGATGAAGAATCAGGTATATTAATTACATTAACATCATCATCGTCATCTTGTTTAGGACTAGGTGCGATCTGTTGATCATCTATTACAACATTTATAGATTCTTGTATTACCCCAGCTCTTTTGTTAAGAACATGGTATGCTCGATTATTTAGAGCATAACTAGGAAATATTCCCTCATTGCTCTTAGCTTCAAACTTTTCCAAATTTTCTCGATCACGTAATATAAAACATTTGCTTCCAAAAGTTTAAAAATATTTAACTGTGGGGTTTTTATTAAACCATAATTCATAAGTTATTTTGTTTTTAGCTTTTCTACTGTAAACACAATTTATTATATAGCATCCAGTACTAACAACTTCAGTCCAAAAAAAATTTAGTAGATTCATGCTATTTAGCATTACACTATCCATTTCTTGTTAAATTTTATTTTTCTTTCAACAATTCCATTTTGTTGAAGTGTTTTTGGATGAGAGAATTCATGCGATATACCATGATCATTGTAGTATTTCTCAAAATTGTTATTTTCAAATTCGGTACCATAATCACTTCTTAGTCTGACCACAAATAACTTTTTTTTTAAAATCTGGATATGTTTTAAGATTTTTCTAACTTCATCAAGAGTATCTGATTTTTCTCTTAGAAAGGTTACCCATGTATATCTAGTGTAGTCATCAACTACAACCAGAAAATATTCCATTTCACCTCTACTCTTTGTTTTAGTTGGTTCAATTAAATCCATATGGAGGAGTTCAAGAGGTCTAGCCATGGCTAAAGAGTTCACTTTCTTGTGACTACTCCTAATTTGCTTGCCAATTTGACATGCGCCACAAAATTTTTCTATATTTCTCAGTTTGGGTAGGCCCAATAAGTGATCTCTTTCGCTCAATCTATATAGATCTCTATAGTTTACATGTCCAAACATTTATGTCATAGTTCAGTCTCGTCTGTTTGGACCATGTAACATGAATGGTTTGTGGAGCAAGAGTTATCAATTATGTAGCAATTTTCAGATGTCTTACGACCATTTAATATTACACTACCTTTCTCATTTATAATCTCACATCCGTGATTTGAAAATTTCACATTATGCTTATTATCAAAGATTTGAGATATGCTTAAAAGATTATGTTTTAATCCTTAAACATAAAGCATATTTTCAAAGAGAAGTTGTACATTACCTTGGCCAATTATTTTGCAGTTGCTTCCATCTCCGAAAGTGACTGAGCTGCTATTTACTTCATTGATATTTGTGAATATCGCCTTGTCACCTGTCATGTGTCTCAAACATCCACTATCCAAGTACCATATTGAGTGGCTAATGGTTTTGAAAGTTGTGTGGGCAACAAGACACTTAACCTTTGGAACCCATTTCATTACGGTTCTAAGGTTAGGAGAATCTCTTATTTTTCATTGTATCTAGGAGTTAGGATTTCTCTTTTTTCCATAAAATCCTTTCTTACCTAAGTTAGATTTCAAAAGCTCATTAAGTAACTGCATTATTTTTTCAGCTAAGGGAGGTTTATTATTCCTTTGATGTTTCTAGCTGATGGTATTATTGTTTATTTTAGAGACTTGAAAAGGTTTTGTGTTTTTTAAATCATTCCTTATACAGTTACAATCTCTTAGAATATTTCCTTTAGAGTTAGAGGATTCTCCTTTTACAAGAAGTAGGAATTGAATCCTTAAGTTTCAAGGAATTGTTTTTAATATAACCCAGACCAGATTTGTCACCACATCGCTCGATGAGGTTAACAATTTTTCAAGCTTTTGGTCACCAAGGGCATATTTCCAAGTGTCCTTTGAATTCTGAAGGGAAGAAACTTCTAGTTTTAGTTTCTCATTTTCTATTTTAAGTTTTTGTAATTCAGAAGACTTAAAACTTAAATCTAATTTTATTTTTTCAAAACAATAGAAAAAATGAGATTTTTCTAAAATTTATTTTTCAAATTCTACTTTTAGTTTAGCATAATTTTCTTTTTGAATTTTCAACTTGACAGCAATTTTACAACTCTCTCTATATAGGGCATTATAGGCATCTTGAAGATCATCTTCATTTTCAGGGTCACTTCTTAAAGTTTCATAATTAGACATATCACAGCTGTTTGAAGAAGTAAATCCGGTTATTGTCATAAAGGCTTTGAATTCATTTGCATTTTCTTGATCCGATTCATTATATTCAGAAGTAGTTTCAGAATCAGATGATTCATCCCAAGTAGCTATCATGCCCTTTCTTTTAAATTTATCCATTTTAGGACATTTATTAGCCAAGTTCTCATATCCATGACAGTTGAAACATTAATTGTCTTTTGTTTTAGATTTTTAAAATTTTAATTTTGCTTTTCTTTTATCAAATTGTTTTTGAAAATCTGTTCTTTTCTTGTTTTTGAAAATTCTATAAAAATTTTTAGCTAACAAAGCCATATCATCTTCATTATCTTCAAAATTAGAATTAGCATTAGTTTCCTTTGAATTAGATTTAGAAGATTTAAGAGATATAGACTTGACTTTAGGAGCTTTAAAATTCAGCTCATAAGTTTGAAGAGATCCTACTAACTCCTCAACCTTCATAACATAGATATCCCTTAACTCCTGTATACCAGTAACTTTTGAATTGAACCTATCAGGAAGAGATCGCAGTATTTTTGCGCAAACCTTGCTTTCAGGGATTCTATCTCCAAGACCCCACATGGAATTCATTGTGTTAAAGGTCAAATATTGCATATTATCCCCCATTTATTACTTGGTTTTATGAACATGATAAAGCTTAATGTTCTATTTTAATCATGTTTGTGTTGCAAGGTGAATTTAAGAGCCTAGATTGAAAAGGATGTTAAAAGCATGGATTTAAAGCTCAAGAATCACCAAAGCCAAGGATGGATCTTATGAGACCAAGAATGAAGAATTCACATATCAAAGATCCAAGAAAACCAAGTGAAGAATGAAAAGAATTGAAGGCTTGAAGTGAAGAAAAGATTCCTAAAAATCTGCCTGCTTCGACTAGTTTAAGCTCTTCCTTGACTAGTGAAGGAACTTCGACTTAAACTCTAGCGATCAAAATCCTCTAAATTCCCATCATCCTCAACTAGTCGAAGGTAACCCTCAACCAGTCTAAGGTTACGCAAATTCTATGCGGACTACGTAAATTTAAGGTAGTTTCTGAATTTTTTGTCATGCCCCAAACTCGATTACCGAATTCATAAGGACTCCAATAGCCGGTTCTGGCCGCAACAACCTCCGTAGTACCTCATTCTCAGATCTTGAAGCAGGTTCCGATCCTGGGATCCTACAAGGAGGATTTTCATAAAAGTATAATCATTACCAATATGAGCATACCCAAGATCACAACAAGTATATCTGAGAATAACAAAGGCACACATCACAAAATCGACTATGAATTTGAACTTTTACAAGTATCCATAAGGTCCAAAAGGACATACATAAGATAATAGAAGAATGAGAGAAAGATTTGCAGCACTTGGATCCTCAAGCTCAACTCTAATCCAAGCTCTGCCACTACGACACCCGCCTAGGATCTCCTGCACGCATCAATCGTGCATAAGCTTATAGAAGCTTAGAGGGTGGTGAAAGTGTGTGATAATGGTGCACAGAAGAATAGAAGGAGGTACATGAAGAGGAACATGCTCAATGACAATATTACTAGCCTTACCAAGGCTATCATGAATATGATACAATGAGTACTGGGCGTCATACCAAACAGCCAATGCAAATGCGATACAAGTAATGCCAGTGCTCATATCCAATCCACACATCAAGTACATTTTCAATCATAAGGAAATCACTGGGGCCCATTGCACTGCTAGATGACTACCGCTCTATAGACCCCGCATAGTCAAATGATCATAAGATACCACACTACCCACCTGTGGACAGCCAATCACCAGTAAGGCCTGACGGTAGCGGACCCATTACAAGCTAGTCAGACTCAGCCTAGCAATGCCTTCTTACATCAGGCGAGTAAGGCCACACCCCTATCCAACCGATTATACGACAGTGGGAGTCGCCGCCTAACGGTATAAGGCCCTCATGCACTCATATATTCCACCCGGTCACAACGTTGGAGCAGATCCTTAGTACTATGGAAGTTTTGAAAATTTCACCCATGGGCATCTTATGCACCTGATATGCTCAAGTAATATTTCTGGTCTCCACACATATGGCCATTCACGAACATCCCTGTGGAGGCGAGGCCCTGGTGAAGCAAGGGCGGTATCATCATAAAATGCGATGACAATGCATGAGTCACGCATACATATCATGTACAACCTTCAGGCACTGAATGTGCAAAAGGGGAGAAACTTCATCCCTCTATGACCACCACACAATGCAATCAATTCACATCGATGATGCATATGGGTCACAATGATGTAAGTGCGCTACCTGTAGAATAAATATATATTCATCCTTCCTAAGGAGGGACAAGGTCTAAGTATATAGATAGATACTCTAAGGAGAAATGAAGTCTTCTAGTAGAGGTCCAGTACTTTGGGATGCCCCACATGCTAAGAGAGTCATAATCCCAAGGAAGAAACGGTCCTACTCAAGGGCCCAAGGTAGACCTTCAACCACCCATAAGGGCCCTATGGGCCTACCTTAGGGCCGCCAAGGAGGACATCCAACCTCAACTGGGTCCCAAAAGGTAGCCCGCTAACTATACGCATATAAAGTAAGGTCCAAGGCCCAAGCAATCGATGGCCCGATGGGCCATACACTAAGCCCAATACATAGGCAACATGATGGGCCCTTAAACAAAGTTTGGGCCCAACCATAAGGGTCATGAATCCACTCATTGTGGTGGGCCTAATGGGTAACCCATTATTTCAAACATATGGGTAATCCTTACATTTAAAACAAGTAAGTTGGGCCTCACATCTCGGCTCAAGCATGGATTCATTTTAAATGGGAAAATAAGGGTTCAACTACTTGAGTATTTAGCCCATAAAACCCATCACAATGGCATGATAATATAGGCCCTAAAGGTACAACGGGCCTATGAAAAACCAACAAATAACTAAGAAGACTAGTCCAATAAAACCCAATTGAAATGGGCCTTAAATATGCACTAATTAAGCCCAAAATATAACTAAAAAAATAGGAAAAGATATGTATAATAATATCCCCAAATTTGGTGGACCATGCTGCCCCAAAACATCCATTTATGGGCAGCAACCATAGGCCTATTGCTGAAATTCCAGCCCTCCCACAATCTGGCATTGCTGGAAATTCAAAAATTAATTAAATTATATGTTTATTTTAGTTCCTGGTAGTCCATACATGTCACAAGAGGAGAGGGGGTCCACCAGATGAAGGGAGTGGATTTATCAGATAAATCAGATGGGCCATGCTATTGGACTGGACGTCCAACAGCAGCCCAATGGGCCAGGTGTCCCATGTGTCAGCAACTCTATGGGCCTGGATATTTGGCCCAGAAACTCATCCAATGGACTCCAATAGGAAGCTACTGAAGGGGAGGATGATCAAGTCCCCTATGGAGCCCACATGGATGAATGGTGGGATATAAAGTACATCAAGGTGGGCCCACAAAGTGACCTGAACGGCAAGCCAAGGCTGGACGCCCCAGCTTGAGCGTCCCAGCCTAGGGGACCACTCCAGGCCACACCACGGATGGTACAGGGGCCCTTTGGCCTTGAAATTTTGTAGGTTGGTACTTCCATGGGTGGGCCACACCTTCACAAAATGTCAAAATTTTTGGATACTCAGAAGTATTTTAATTTATTTAAAGAAAATAGTCTGTCCAAAAAATCTGGTTGTCCTAGACATCCCAACGTAGTGGGCCGGTCCAGCCCTTGCACAGTGAGCACAGGGTTCGTTGGCCCTAATAATTAGTAGGTGTGTCCTACCAAGGGTAGTCCACCTCCCTATAAATTTTCATAATTTTTGAATACCCAAAAGTATTTTAATTAAATTCAGAATTACAGTTTGTCCTGGGTGAAATGTTGCTGGAATTAGAACTGTCCCTATGTTTGAGACCACATGAAGTGGGCCTAAACTTGTCCAAACCCCTGGAAAATTAGTGGGAAGGGTGGTCCTACTCATGGACTGCAATTGGGGTCCACTGCAGTAGCCCACTTATTCCAAAAACTCGGTTAAAAATGCTCATTTCCAACTTATAGTGCTGCTGAACTGTCCAGAAATTTCTGGACAGTTAGCCCACTTTGGCCCATCCCATGGGTCTCAACCATGGGAGAAATGGTGTGGGCCCCATTCCACATCAAAGTGGGGTCCATGAACTACATAATTCCCAAAGAAATTTAGGAGAAAAAGGCATGCAAACAAATCCAAACATTAACTCAAAAGCCATGCTCAAACTAGGCCTGAAATCTGGACAGCAACACATGCTGTCCATATTTCAGCCCATATAAATTAATTCAAGGGTTTATTGCCCTGATTTATCAAGTGGGATCCACCTTGATGGGTTGGAAAATTTTCAGATCCATTAGTGCATTAAAATCTCCATGAAAAATCAAGTTTAGAGGCCACCCAACCCATGCATGCATGGTGGGCCTAAACGTCCAACATGGTGGGCTTGGACATCCCATCTCCCTGATGGATCTGAGATGTTGTTGACCTTCTTAGTGGGCCACACCTCATCAGAAATAAATAGAAGAAAAAGGAGAGAAAGGGAGAGAGAAGGAGAGTGATCCGGCCATTGGTGGAAGGTCCCGCCACTAATGGACCTTCCAAACTACAATCCATGCCTTCCACCATGTACATATGTTACGTGCAAGCTACTATACATCAAGAAAAGTTGTTGGAGGGTGGGGACACCTTTCTCCACTATACATGCAAAGGCCTAAATGGCCTAGGAGATGTTAGAATGAAGAGGAAGTACATCATGGTGGGTCCATGGAGAATGGTCCACCATGGAAGGAATGAGTAAAATCTAGGCCAATGGCCTCCATCCTAGGAGCCATGTAGGACCTCCACCATGGATTGGTGGGTCCTACATGCTTCCATGCATGTAAGGAAAAGAAAGAAAATAGAAGAAATGGAGAAGAAGCTAAGAACAGCACCCACCTCCAAGGATGATCACCAAACTTTCACACTAAGATTCTCTAGCTCCAAGGGAAAAGGATCAATGGTGCAGATGGGGTTTCAAGGGTTAGATTGTAGGGGATTAAGGAAGAAAGGAGCTGGAAAAATGAGGGGAGCTTGGGGATGTTTTTGGCAATGGAGGGAGGGAATGAGAGAATGAGAGGGAGAGGAGAGAAATTGTTAGAAGAGAGAGAGAAAAAGAAAGAGAGAGAGTCTTCATGAGTTCTCTCTCCTAGGATAAGCAGATCCATCATAATGCTAGGGTGATATAAACAATGCTCATAGACTCATAGGCTTGGAGTAGGGATAGGTAGTGTGTGGGTAGTGGGTGGTGTAGAAGATGGGGTGTAAGTAGTGGGTGTGTGGTGTGTGTTGGAACTTGTGCAAAAAAAAGAGAGTGGGGCCACATGCACTACTCACAAGTGAGCCACATGATCATGATCAAGGGCTAGAAATGAGATCCACACAACTTTTGATCTATACATCAGATGGACGCATAAGACACGACGTCAAAATCGCAACGACGAAGCGGACAAGATGGCACAGGTTTCGGCTCGATCCGAGTCAGGTCTACATGACCGGACTTAAGGATAACCGCAAATACTATCTGAGGGTCGTGGGTCACCGGGATTCGACTGGTAGGACCGCAAGACCAAGATGAATTAGATGCATTCTCACACACACACATGCACACATGCGAATTCGAGTCGGGTATCACAACTCTTCCCACCAACAAAGAAATTTCATCCTCAAAATTGACCAATACAGTACAAAATGAAAGGCGAAACATCACCATCATATAACAATCATCGAAGAGAAGGCAATACAAACAATCATATATCAATCAATCATCAAATAAGTGGGGATAATACTCTCTAATCTCGGGCTCGTGTTTTTAAGACGCCTCGACCTTCGAATGATGACCCTATTGCACCTTCACCAAGGGAATGACCTTGGTCCTGAGGACCTGATCCTTCCGATCAACAATACGAATCGGCTAGTTAATGTAGGAAGCATCCTCATGGATCTCAAGTGGCTGCCAATCAATCATAGGAATAGTGTTCGACTCACATTTTCGCAACATAGAAACATGGAACACGTCGTGGATCATGAACAACTCAGGAGGTAAAGCAAGCCTATAGGCCACAATGCCCAAGCACTTGGTAATCTCAAAAGGTCCAATAAATCTCGGGGGCGAGCTTGCCCTTTACACCAAAGTGAACCACGCTTTTCATAGGCTAGACCTTGAGATATACCATGTCTCCAACTGCGAACTCGAGGGGTCGATGTCGACGATCAGCAAAACTCTTCTGCCGGCTCCAAGCTGTGCGCATCCTCTGCATGATAACATCAATAACCTCTGACGTCTACAGCACAAGCTCGGGACCTAAGAGATGACGCTCTCCTACCTCGGTCCAACAACTAAGAGATCTGCATGGTCTGCCATAAAGTGCCTCAAAAGGAGCCATGCCGATAGTCGCCTAATAATTGTTATTGTACGCGAACTCGGCGAGGCGCTGCTCGCAAATTCGATCATATAAGCTCTGAGCATATCCTCAAGGATTTGGTTGACCCTTTCGGTCTGCCCATCCATCTGCAGATGATAAGCAGTGCTGAGATGCAAAGTGACCCCCAGCGCCTGCTGAAAACTCCTCTAAAACTAAGACGTAAATCTGGAGTTTCGGTCTGAAACGATCGAAACTAGGACACTATGCAGTCTCACTATCTCTTCAATGAACACCTTTGTGAGTCGGTCCATAGACCAGGAAGCACGCACTGGAATGAAACGAGCTGACTTCGTCAGATGATCGATGATAACCCAGATGGTATCGTGACCGCGCTGAGTCCTCAGTAAACCTACGATGAAGTCCATTGATACATACTCTCATTTCCACTCTAGAACGCTCAACGACTGCAAGGGACCAGGGGGTCTCTGATGATCGACCTTGACACATTGGCATGTATCACACTCAGCTACAAAACTAGCAATCTAACGCTTCATCCCCTGCCAAAAATATTACCTCCTCATATCATGATACATCTTCGTGGAGCCCGGGTGAATAGTAAGTCTCGATCAGTGTGCCTCGGTCATCAGATCACGATGCAACTTTGGCACATCCGGGACATATAATCGGCCTCTAAAGCATAATCCACCATCGGAACCAATCTGCCAGTCTGACTGCTCCACGGATGCGGCCTCTGCTCGGTACTCCTGAAGTGACTCATTCGTCTGCTGAGCCTCGATCACCCTAACCATCAAAGAGGGTTGAATCAACAAGCTCGAAAGCTGAATAATGGAAGACTGCAGACCGAACTCAAAGTCATACTCTTAAACATCCTCGAGCATCTGCCACTCTCGTACCATCATCTGAGCCACCTAGCCTCGTGGTTGACGGCTGAGCACGTCCGCCACCATGTTTACCTTTGTCCAGATGGTACTAAAGATCAAAATCATAGTCCTTCAATAGCTTCATCCATCGCCTCTAACGCAGGTTCAACTCGGACTGGGAAAATAGATACTTCAAGCTCTTATGATCCGAGAAGAGCTCAAACCTGACCCCATATAGATAATGCCTCCACACCTTCAGTGCAAAGATGACCGATACAAGCTCCAAATCATGGGTGGGGTAGTTCAGCTCATGGACCTTGAGCTAGCATGAGGCATATGTCACTGGCTTCCTGTGCTGCATCAGGATAGCACCCAAGCCAACTCTAGAGGCATCGGTGAAAACAACAAAACTCTCACTTCCATCAGGAAGAGTGAGAACAGCAGCGAACGTGAGGCAGTCCTTCAATTCCATAAATGTCTCCTTGTAGGAATCACTCCAGATGAACTCGACGCCCTTTCGCGTCAACCGAGTCAGCAGTGCTATAATAAGGGAGAAACCCTCAATAAACCGTCGGTAATATCCCGCTAGACCAAGGAAACTACGGATCTCGGATGTGTTCGTGGGCTGGCCCCACTGACGCACTGCATCAACCTTCGAGGGGTCATAGCGACACCCTCCCTCGTCACCACATGACCGAGGAACTTCACCTTCACCTGCCAAAACTCACACTTTTTCAGCTTTGCATACAACTAGTGGGCATGGAGGGTCTCCAACACAATCCGTAAGTGCTCAACATGGTCCTCCCGGGTCCTCGAATATACAAGAATATCATCAATGAATACCACCACGAACTGGTCGAGGAATGGCCAAAAGACCTTGTTCATCGGCTGCATGAATACGGTGGGCGCATTGGTCAGTTCGAATGACATGACCAGAAACTCAAAGTGACCATAGCGCGTCCGGAAAGCCATCTTCGGAATGTCCTCCTCTTAAACCCAAATCAGATGGTAGCTGGAGCGTAAGTCTATCTTGGAAAAATATTGTACACCCTGCAACTGATCAAACAGATCATTAATACGGGGAAGCAAGTATCGGTTCTTGATGGTGACTCTATTGAGCTCACAATAGTCCACACAGAGCTGCAACGAGCCATCTTTCTTCTTCACAAACAATACTGGAGCTTCCAAGGCAAATTGTTGGGACGAATGAAACCTAACTCCCAGAACTCATCTAACTGCTCCTGCAGTTCCCTCAACTCCAACGGTGCCATCTGATAGGGGGCCTTCGAGATAGGCACAGTACTGGGCACCAAATCAATCTGAAACTCCGCCTGCCGACGCGGCGGCAAACCCGGTATCTCCTAGAACACATCTGGGTACTCGCAAACAACTTGCAGCTACTCAATACACTCTGCCATAGAATCCTCAACGACAAAAGCCAAGAAACTAGATAATGGCTCTCCCCTAAGCTCGGCGACAAACTAGAATACTGGCAAGCCTGGAATATGGAACGTGACTGTCCTCGCAGCACAGTCTAAGATGGCACAATACTCCACAAGCCAGTCCATACCCAGAATAACATCAAAGCCTGTCATCGACATCACTAATAGATCGGCGGGAAGGAACATCTTGAAGAGACCAAGCTATATGTCCTAGAGGGGGGGTGAATAGGACAATGCCAAATAAAACTAATAACAGCGGAAATAAAAAGAAAATGATAGCCAAAGTAAATCACAATGCAGTAAATTAAAATAACCTCAAAATTCAGATCTTGAGAGGTTGATACAAACATTGTTCTAAGGACAACCTTACACCAAAAACAGAGTTTATGGTAGGACAACCTTATTTCTAGAAAGATCTTTGTATCAAGTCTCAAACCGAAGAGGAATACAATAATAAATATAAACTGAATTGAAATAAATTGTAATTAAAAATGTATTGTTCTAGGGACAGCCATACACCATAAAAATGGCAGGGCAACCTTGCTGGAATAACTTTCAAATGAAATTGAAAATCAAGCTTATAAAGGAATAGCAGAAAATAAATTCTAAGCTATTACAACATTCTCACAAAGCTTGAATTAAATAATTACAACATTCACCACCATACATACATCCCACAAAAATTAATTAAAGATTAGAAATATAAATCATTCAACCACAACACAAGGGTTTATAGTGGTTCGCCTGTGTGTTCACCAACTGTTAAACAACAGCCACACAAAATGCTACTCCACTCCTAATATCCTCACACAGGGGATATTAGCGTTCACTAACAAATAGGTTTTCCCGGGTTCACCCAAAACCTTTACAATTGTGTCTTTGTATGTGGGCTTACACAATTAAAAAACCCCACTTCTGAGTTTTCCTGGCTCTCCTCAGAAAACCAATACAACAAGATTTTTCTGGCAAATCTTGAAAGAAACCAAAATAGAAAGGAATTTACAATTAAATGTAAAATACCGAATTATCTCCTTTGTTGTAGCAGCCCGGTAGAACCAAATCAGAGTAGATGATTGAATGTCCAAGTTCAATGTCCAGTACTCGATTACAATGGTTCTAATTCTAATAGATTTTAAATTAAACCAAATAGGGCTTGCCTTAATTGATTTTGATTCCAAAGAAAGGGAATAATAATTCCTCTTTATCAAATCAGATTGGAATAGCAGAAATAAAATCAATTAAAATAAAGCTAAGGAAAGAGAATATTAAATAAGCACACTTAGCTTAGATGGAGCACAGAATTATCTCTCAGAAGTTCGACGAAGATTGGCTTGAATGAATTAATTAAATCGATAATTTCTTCTGAGATTCGTGCACTATTTATAAGTGAGAAGATCGGGTCTTCTACTGGTCTAGAGTGCTCTTCGACTAGTCGAAGAAACAACAGATATTTGAAAAATTCGGCGGGATATGCTCTGACCGTTCTACGACTGGTCGAAGCTTTCCTACGACTGGTCGTAGGTTTCCTTCGACTGGTCGTAGGTCCTGCAAATCTTCGCTGGACTTCGAGTCGAAGATTGTACGACTGGTCGAAGATCAGTCGACACTGTTCCTACGACTGGTCGAACAGATTCCTGGACTAGTCGAAGCCTAACAGATTTTATCTGGAATTTGTAACAAACTCACGACTGGTCGAGGAATTTCTTAGACTGGTCGAAGCAAGTCTAGGACTAGTCGAAGAAGGCCTAGGACTAGTCGAAGAACAGACCAATCATATGTAAAATAAACATTCGGTTTATGTATCCAAAATAACCTACTTCTAAGGTCAACCTATGGTCAATCAAACCTCAATCATGAAATAAAAGACATTGAAACATTCGGAACAAGTGACCTTAAAGAATGAGTCTTGAAGTCTTGATGTAGATCAATCTTGAAATCTTGATGTAGCTCAATCTTGAAAGAGTCTTGAGTTCTTTACAAACTGCCTTGAACTCTTCTTGAAGTACAGCTTGAGTCTTGTCTTGTGAGCTTTGCTTGTTGTGAGCTTAGCTTGTTCATGAATGTTGATCCTTGAGAGACCTTCACTTATGCAAGTTATATATAACATAACAGTGATTTTGGCACCACAAATTTGACAACAGATAGGGATATAAACTATAGCACTTACACATATCACCTACTAACACTGGGCAAGAAGGACAGCGACGAGTCAACACAATGGACTTCCCCATGGGAGTCAAGACTGCCAAGGCCTCAAACACGGACTCCGATGGAATACTGGTCGAACGGTAAAACGGCTCGGCTATAAAAGAATGGGAGGCACCAGAATCAGATAAAACATGAGCAATGTAAGTAGAAACAATAAGAATACCCGCAACGACTCCACTGATCGATGACTACGGGTCCTGGCCTAGTGCCTGCTGCACAGAATAAAATCGACCCTGAGCTGGTAAGGGAAGTAAACCGGAAGACTAGGGGTCCTGAGTCTGTGCCTGTTAGGCTGCGATACACACTCGTCCCAGGGACTAAACTTATAGATATCCCCTCTGTTGGTGCTGCTGCTGCTGCTGCTGTCTCTGCTAAGGAGGTCTGCCTGGCTGCCTCTGCTGTTGAGGAGGAGCCCTAGGAGCAGGGGCTGGAAGCTGCGCTCTCTACTACTGCTAAGGACGAGGAGGAGGCAACTGCAGTGGCCTCTGCTACTGAATGGGGAGAGGACAATCACGCCTTCGATGACCGTCCTGTCCACAACCGAAGCAAACACTGGAAAAGGGTCCGGAAGATGAAGTGGCTGGCGGTGGTGATGATGATGAAGAAGCTACTGTCTGAGCCGCGGGCTACCGAAACTCTACTCTACCCCTCCATCTCTGCTGACGGTGCTGCTTGGAACTGTCGGCTAGTGCTCTCCTCTTCCAGTCTCCATCGGAACTCTGCTCTCTCGATCTCTAGGTCATAGCCTAGTCCTCCTCATAAACTAGTGCTCGACGAACGACCTAGTCGAATGTCTCTAAACAATGCCCTACCGCATGGCTACGAAGGGCAGGACGCAAGCCAGTCATAAAATGACAGGCCCTCATCTTCTCATCGCTGGTGAGATGTGGAGCAAATCTAGACAAGGCCAAGAAATGGGCCTCATACTGAGAAACTGACAAATCACCCTTAACTAGGGTCTCAAACTTGATAGCCCTCTAGATCTGGATGTGCTCGTGAAAGAATTTCTAGTCGAGACGGACTCTGAACTCCTCCTATGTCCAAACAAACTGAGGCTCGGCCATCCTAAACACGGACGACCACCAATTATGGGCCTCACCCTAAAGAAGATAGGTCGCAAGGGAAACCCTTTGATCCGCAGGACACTACATAGTGCCAAAAATCCTCACAAACTCAGTGCGCCATGCCTCGGCGGCAGAAGGGTCAGGGTCATCACTAAACCTCGGGGGATCATGCTGTCAGAACTCTTGAGATATCACGCTCGTACGCAGTAAGTTAGACTACCCAGAACCTCAGCGGTAATAGGCTGACGGGTCTGTAATGCGGTAGCAACAAGATACATCAACTGTTGGAAATGCTCAGCTCCTATAGGCATTGTCGAAAAGGCAGGAGCAGCACTCGCCTCAAGCAGAGGTACATGTACGGCTGACAGAGTAGGAGCCTCTGTAACCAGAACAGTAAGCTGAAGAGGGGGAACCAGCGGGGGAACTAGAGTAACTAGGGGAATAGGTGCTGCCGGAGGAACAGGCTGGATCAGGACCCCAAGAATCGGATCATCAACAACAAGAGCAGAATGTGCTCGAGTAGAACAGGTACCTCAGGCGCCTCAACCACGGGGGCCATGACCACGGTCATCACGGCCACGAGTGTCACGTATAGGCGGCATCATCTATAGAATAACAATGACGCAAGGAAATCAGGACAATTACAGGCTTAACACGGAGCGAAAGGAAGGGTCTCAGGACACTACTTGTCCTATGCTCTGAGCAGACATGTGATGTTATCCCGAGTTATTCCAGAATTACTTGCTATACTTTGATACCAACTCCAGTCATGCCCCAGACTCAATAACCAAATTCACAAGGACTCCGATAGCCGTTTCTGACCGCAACAGCCTCTGTAGTACCCCATTCTCGGCTCTTGAAGCAAGTTCCGATCATGGGACCTACAAGGAGGATTTTCATGAAAGTATAATCATTACCAATACGAGCATACCCAAGATTACAGCAAGTATATCTGAGAATAATAAAGGCACACATCACAAAATTGACTATGAATTTGAACTTTTACAAGTATCCATAAAGTCCAAATGGACATACATAAGATAATAGAAGAAGGAAAGAAAGATCTGCAACACTGGGATCCTTAAGCTCAGCTCTAATCTAAGCTCTGCCGCTACGATACCCGCCTAGGATCTCCTGCACGCATCAATTGTGCATAAGCTTATAGAAGCTTAGAGGGTGGTGAAAGTGTGTGATAAAGGTGCACTGAAGAATAGAAGGAGGTACAGAAAGAGGAACATGCTCAATAACAATATTACTAGCCTTACTAAGGCTTATCATGAATACGATGCAATGAGTACTAGGTGCCATACCAAGGCGATGCATGAAGGGGCTTACACAGCCGATGTGAATGTGATGCAAGTAATGTCAATGCTCACATCCAATCCACACATCAAGTACATTTCTAATCATAAGGAAATCACCGGGGTCTATTACACTGCTGGATGACTACCGCTCTATAGACCCCGCCTAGTCAAACGAGCGTAAGAGACTTCACTACCCACAATCACCAGTAAGGCCTGATGGTAGCGGACCCATTTATGAACTAGTTAGACTCATCCTAGCAATGCCTTCTTATATCAGGTGAGTAAGGCCACACCCCTACCCAACAGACTACACGACAGTGGGAGTTACGGCCTAACGGTAACGACCCTCGTGCACTCATATATTTCACCCCGGTCACGACGTTGGAGCAGATCCTTGGTACCATGGAATTTTTGATAATTTCACCCATGGCCATCCTATGCACCCGGTATGCTCAAGTAATATTTTTGGTGTCCAAACATACGTCCATCCACGAACGTCCTTGTGGAGGCGAGGCCCTGGTGAAGCAAGGGTGGTATCATCATGAAATGCGATGTCAATGCATGAGTCACACATACAGATCATGCGCAACCTTCAGGCACTGAATGTGCACAAGGGGAGAAACCCCATCCCTCTATGACCACCACACAATGCAATCAATTCACACTGATGATGCATATAGGTCACAATGATGTATGTGCGCTACCTGTAGAATAAATATATATTCCTCCTTCCCAAGGAGGGACAAGGTCTAGATACATAGACAGATACTCTAAGGAGAAGTGAAGTCTTCTAGTGGGGGCCCAGTACTTTGGGATGACCCACAAGCTAAGAAAGTCATAATCCCAAGGAGGAAACGGTCCTAATCAAGGGCCCAAGGTGGACCTTTAACCACCCATAAGGGCCCTATGGGCCTACTTTAGGGCCGCCAAGGAGGACATTCAACCTCAACTGGGTCCCAAAAGGTAGCCCGCTAATTATACGCATATAAAGTAAGGTCCAAGGCCCAAGAAATCTATGGCCTGATGGGCCATACACTAAGCCCAATACATAGGCAACATGGTGGGCCCTTAAACAAGGTTTAGGCCCAACTATAAAGGTCATGAATTCACTCATTGTGGTGGGCCTAATGGGCAGCCCATTATTTCAAACATATGGGTAATCCTTACATTTAAAACAAGTAAGTTGGGCCTCACATCTCAGCCCAAGCATGGATTCATTTTAAATGGGCAAGTAAGGGCCCAACTACTTGAGTATTTGGCCCATAAAACCCATCACAAAAGCATGATAATATATGCCCCAAAGGTCCAATGGGCCTAGAAAAAACCAACAAATAACTAAGAAGACTAGTCCAATAAAACCCAATTGGAATGGGCCTTAAATATGCATTAATTAAGCCCAAAATATAACTAAAAAAATAGAGTAAGATATGTGTAATAATGTCTCCAAATTTGGTGGACCATGCTGCCTCAAAACATCCATTTATGGGCAGCAACCATAGGCCTATTGCTAAAATTCCATCCCTCCCACAATCTGGCATTGTTGAAAATTCAAAAAATTAATTAAATTATATGTTTATTTTAGTTCCTGGTAGCCCATACATGTCACGGGCGGGGGGGGGGGGGGGGGGGGTCCAATAGATGAAGGGAGTGGATTTATCAGATAAATAAGATGGGCCATGCTACTAGACTAGATGTCCAGTAGCAGCCCAATGGGCCAGGTGTCCCATGTATGGCAGCTCTATGGGCCTAGATATTTGGCCCAGAAACTCATCCAATGAGCTCCAATAGGAAGCTACTGAAGGGGAGGATGATCAAGTCCCATATGGACCCCAAATGGATGAATGGTGGGATATAAAGTACATCAAGGTGGGCCCACAAAGTGGCCTGAATGGCCAGCCAAGGCTGGACGCCCCAGCCTGGGTGTCCCAACTTGGGGGGCCACTCCAGGCCGCACCACAAATGGTACAGGGGCCTGTTGGCCTTGAAAGTTTTTAGGTTAGTAATTCCATGGGTGGGCCATACTTCCAAAAAATTTCATGATTTTTCGATACTCAAAAGTATTTTAATTTATTTAAATAAAATAGTCTGTCCAAAAAATCTGGTTGTCCTGGACATCCCAACATGGTGGGCCGGTCCAGCCCTTGCCACAGTGTGCACACGGGTCCGTTGGCCCCAAAAATCGGTAGGTTGGTCCTACCAATGGTGGGTAACCTCTATATAAATTTTCATAATTTTTAGATATTCAAAAGTATTTTATTTAAATTCGGAATTATAGTCTGTCCCGAGTGAAATGTTGCTAGAATTATAACTGTCTTTATGTTTGGGACCACATGGGGTGGGCCTAAACTTGTCCAAACCCCTGGAAAATTAGTGGTAAGGGTGGTCCTACTCATGGACAGCAAGTGGAGTCCATTGGAGTGGCCGAATTATTCCAGAAACTCAGGTAAAAATGCTCATTTCCAACTTACAGTGTTGTTGAACTGTCCAGAAATTTCTAGACAGTTAGCCCACTTTGGCCCATCCCATGGGTCTCAACCATGGGAGAAATGGTGTGGGCCTCATTCCACATCAAAGTGTGGTCCATGCACTACAAAATTTCTATAGAAATTTGGGAGAAAAGGGGATACTAACAGATCCAAACATTAACTCAAAAACCATGCTCAAACTAGGCCTGAAATCTGGACAGCAACACATGTTGTCCATATTTCAACCCATATAAATTAATCCAAGGGCTTATTGCCCTAATTCATCTAGTGGGGTCCACCTTGATGGGTTGGAAAAATTTCAGATCCATTAGTGCATCAAAATCTCCATAAAAAATTAAGTTTGGAGGCCACCCAACCCATGCATGCATGGTGGGCCTGGACGTCCAACAAGGTGGGCTTGGACGTCCCATCTCCCTAATGGATCTGAGATGTTGTTGACCTTCTTAGTGGGCCACACCTCATTAGAAATAAATAGAAGAAAAATGAGAGAAAGGGAGAGAGAAGAAGAGTGATCCGGCCATTGGTGGAAGGTCTCGCCACTAATGGACCTTTCACACTACAATTTATGACATCCACCATGTACATATGTTACATGCAAGCTACTATACATCAAGAAAAGTTGCTGGAGGGTAGGGACACCTTTCCCCACTATGCATAAAAAGGCCTAAATGGCCTGAGAGATGCTAGAATAAAGAGGAAGTACATCATGGTGGGTCCATGGAGAATGGCCCACCATGGAAGGAATGAGTAAGATCTAGGCCCATGGCCTCCATCCTAGGAGCCATATAGGACCTCCACCATGGATTGGTGGGTCTAAATGCTTCCATGCATGTAAGGAAAAGAAAGAAAAGAGAAGAAAGGGAGAAGAAGCTAATAACAGCACCCACCTCTAAGGATGATCACCAAACTTTCACACTAAGATTCTCTAGCTCCAAGGGAAAATGATCAATGGTGGAGATGGGGTTTCAAGGGTTAGATGGTGGGGGATTAAGGAAGAAAGGAGATGGAAAAATGGAGGGAGCTTGGGGATGTTTTTGGTAATGGAGGGAGGGAATGAGAGAAATTGCTATAAGAGAGAGAGAGAGAGAGAGAGAGAGAGAGAGAGAGGTTCATCACAAGTTCTCTACTAGGATAGGCAAATCCATCATAATGCTAGAGTGATATAAACAATACTCATGGACTCATAGGCTTGGAGTAGGGATGGGTAGTGTGTGGGTAGTGAGTGGTGTAGAAGATGGGGTTTAGGTAGTGTGTGTGCGGTGTGTGTTGGAACTTATGCAAAAAAAGGAGTGGGGCTACATGCACTACTCCTAAGTGGGCCACAAATAATGATATAGGGCTAGAAATGAGATGCACACAACTTATGATCTATATATCGGATGAATGCATAAGATGTGGCGTCGGAATCACAACGACGAAGCGGACAAGATGGCACAGGTTTCAGCTAGATCTAAGTCAGGTCTACACGACTAGACTTAAGGATGACCACAAACACTATCCAAGGGTTGTAGGTCATCGGGATTCGACCAGTAGGACCTTGAGACCAAGATGAATGAGATACATACTCACACACACATGCACACATGTGAATAAGGGTCAGGTCTCACATTTTTCCAACTCGGTATAAAATTTAGAGTTGCACAAATATAAATAGGAGTCCCTAGGATGTTCTCAAGTATCTTCTAGGATTGGAGGAGTAGAGCAAAAGGGTGGAGCTGCCGTCCGAAAATTTTTCTTCTTCTTCCTTAGTTGATGTTTTATTTAAGAGTCTTTAATTCAATCATGTCTATGGTTGGATAAACCTCTTAACTTAGGCTAAGAGGTTAAGCTTATAACGTGATTGGGATATTTGCTTTGTTTTGATTCATGTTTTGTTGAAATCTCATGGATTCTAGTTCTTTATTAAGGAATATTTTTAGTGTTTAATGGTTTGTTGGGACTCAAATTACAATGGATTTGCGATTGCTTTGAATATCTTATTTCCTTGAATTGAGATTGTGAAATTAGTAAGTCTTGTTGTTCTCCATTGTCCCTTAGGCATGGTAGGGTAATAGAATCTTTCCTAATCTTCACAATTCTCCTATGTTTAGGTGATGGAATCACTTCTAATTCTCACAACTCTCATCCATTAAAACTAGGTTCATGATAAGTTCAGAAATCTGACCATCTCTCTTTTTTTTTTTCCAGTTGGATCTATTAAATCATGCGAGGTAACCTCCCAATTGCTACAAGTGGATCCTTAGTACCCTATTTACCATCTTTAAATTTATAAGTTTCAATTACCTTATTCAAAATCACTCTCTCAAATATTTCAGATTTAGGTTTACATCTTCTTCTAGTCTTGATTCTAGTTAAATTTAGAAACGTATAAGATTAGTCCTTGTGGATTCGACCTTGATCTCACTGAGATTATTACTACATCACGACCTTACACTTGAGGTTATGAACACTATATTATTCAGTTTCGTATAGAAGTCCATAAAAGACTCATTTTCTTACATACGAATCTCCTCAAATTTGGTTGTGAGGATTTGAATTTTTGATTTCTTAACGATAGTAGTTCCTTCATGTGTCATTTCGAGAATGTCCCATGCTTGCTTAGCTGTATCGTATGAAATAATTCTTTTGAATTCATCAAGCGATAGAGTGTAAGTTATTTCATTTAAGGCTTTTACATTTGCACTGCATTCATTTTTCTCAATCGTGGTCCAAAAAGTAAATGCGGTTTCTGTAACGACCTTGGAAATTTTTGTGCTAATCTTTCCTTAAGTAGTTGTTTTTGGGGTAATTAGTGCTATACTCGATTGCTTGTGAAATTCGCATCAATCACTTTAAGTTGTATCTGCATGGGTCAAAACTTGTAGATTAGTTAGTGCTACGTTACTCTGAAATCTGGGATCCATTGCTAAATCCAGTTGTTTTGGAGATTTTTGGGAAGATCTGGATCGGACCTGGACCGCGCGTCGAAAGTCCAATATCGATGATCTTAGGCTATTGCGGTCACCGAGTTGGGCTTAACCATCACCTCGAAAATCAAGTCCATGTGATGTTCTGGGTCGATTTGTTTGAGCTCGGAGTGAAGAGTGTGAGAACGGTTGGATATTTAATAAGTTTTTATGAAATCTTAGTCGTGTCGCTAGCGCAACGATTTTAAGCTATCTAACCGTTGGATTCTGACCCAATTTCACCCTCTGATCAGGGAATGTGGCCCAGGCATATCCTTGTGCTTGTGGACCTGATCGAGATTCTGTGACCGTTGAATTAAGTGTGGTCTGCCACGGCTGATCTGAAGAGCCGGTAGGCACGAAAACTCAGCTTGACCTAGATCCATGGTCAGTGAGCTTAAGTCCGACCTTTCGTGGTTATAGGCCCACCAGAAGTGCTTCGTTGGATCGTAAGAGGCAGGTTTTGGTTATACTTTAAGTATACCTTGACCCTGGGGTTATTTTCATCAATATAGGCCTATTTATAGTCCTTAAACCCTAGCTCTCTTTTCCATACGAATTTTCTCTAACCCTAGCTTGGAAAGAGAGTAGAAAAGAGAGAGATAGTGAGAGAGAAGTCGGTGAATCATCTTGGATTCTTTCTTGTTCTTCTTCATCTTTGAACCTTCACTTTGAATCGTTATTCTGATGATTCTGAGTTCATCTTGGGGTAAGTTAACCTAACCCTAATCTGTGTTGGAGCTTAGATTAGTCTTGGTGTTGTTGTATCTCATTTCTATCATTGTTTTAGGGTATTCTATCGCCGTTGACGAAGACAACTCGTCTGAAATCAGTTCGGTGTTCTTTCCTTGCTTAAGGTGCAGACTTTAAGTGTATAAGTTATGGTTTTCAAGGCTTTCAATGCCAGTGAATGATTTATTCTTATTATGGATGAGATTTCACATGCCAAATGTTGTATTTATGTTGCGTTCCTGATATGCATGTGTTATATTGAGATTTGTGTATTCTATGTGTATGTATAAAGTACCGTATACGTATAAATTATGCACTTGTGTTTACCATGATGATTTGTCATGTATGCATGCTAGATGTGTGTATGACAACTCCTTGGTAAAAGGAATTGTCCAAGTGCTTATTTTTCAACATACGTCATGTATGTTGTGCCATGTATTCTAAGTGTTTGTAGAAATGCATGAATGATCTAAAGTGTAACTTATTACACTAATTGCGGGCGTTGAGAAGTGATTCTCAACACTCCTATTGATGTGCATGGTTTCCTTTATGCAAGTTACATTCCATGTTATTTAAATTCAAGCATTTCATATGCTTACATTTATGTTAAGTTGATATTCTTCAAATGTCTATGTACCATGATTTGAGTTGTTGTTCCTTTACTGTTTTACATCCAATATGAACATCTGTAGTAGTGTAATGTGTTTGGGACTATGCATTAGTCTAGGAAATCGGTAATCGACCATATGTTCGTGGTTGAGGTTGCTTTCGCCACGTAGGACGTATTAGACGAACCCGAGCCGTATTAGAATTGTAGGCAGTGGTTTGGCCACACGGAGTGTTTGCGCACTCTATGTCGCTCAACTCAACGTGCGCTCGTACTAGTTGAGTTCGTCAAGTAACCCGATTGTCCGATGTATGTTCACCATGTATGGACGCTACTGCTTGAATCTAAGGTACCGAACTTACCAGTGAAATCCTAATAACCATGGTACCTCGATTCGCTAAGACTCATGAGCCGGACATGGTGGTATGGGACACCGTGGTCGAGCTGTTGGCCTACACTGGGGTGACGAGCCTCTCCGTAGTGACCAGTGAGCAACTAAACTCGTGAGCCGATTATGGTGGTATAGGACACTATATTCGTGCTGTCGGCCTACATTGATTGGTGACGAGCCCTTTGTAGTGACCTCGAGCATACCTGGATACCGCAATGAGGTGACGAGCCGAACTGTGGTAATAAGGGTATAAAAGGCGTGCATTGATTGGTGACGAGCCCTTTGCTATGACCTCAAATATATGATCGTATGAGACGACTAGGATTGACGACCCTAGAATAGATCACTGTTTGGATGGTGACATGAGGAAGGTATCTTAGCTTCCTAATCCTGCTGTGTGAAATGTACTAATAACAACTTGGTAATCATATCCATGTACCGCATTTGCATGTGCTTTGTAGATGTGGGGCACTTTGAGGTGGTGTCATGCATAACGTAAGATGAAGACGCTGAGGGTGTACGCGTGAAGGCACGCATCATTTTGCATACATCCTTGCATTAACAAGAGTACTTAGGATTTATTTACATGTTCTGCTTTATCATTACTGCTTGATTGAACTGATAACATGTTAACCAGTGCCTTATTGTTCCACTGAGTTGATCACTCACTCCCACGTTCTGGGGCAATGTTAAACACCCACTAGACTCTGTTTTAGGTTCTGATGTTGCAGATGTTGATGCGACTTCTGAGGCAGAGCGGGAGATGGATGATGATGAGGCTGCCTTCTCTTATATGCAGTTTTCAGACAGGTTCTAGCGAGCCTTGGTTTGATGCGCAGGATGCTGGGATTATTTTTAAGAATTTAAATGATGTAACTTGATACTTGTAATTTTGTTAAATAACACTTTCATACGACCTGGTTTGTATATGTACTTCAGGGATTTACACTTGTACACATATTTTTCTATAAGTCTTCCGCTTGCTTTATTCACTTATCCCTGAATCATATCTGTGTTTTGGCTTAATCTATTCCATGTTTTATACACTAATACAGCCAACATACATCCATCATTAAATATGTTGCATAAGTGATGTTTTGGAACTTGGGAGCTGAGTTATGCTCGACCCCTGAATTTCAGGGCGTTACAGTTTCCTTCATTGATTTGATTCCATCATCAGCAGTTACTTCTATCATAGGAGGGATTCATTTAGTCAAAGTGACTTGCTACACATTTTCATCTAAGGATTTGAGGAAAATCCTCATCCTGACTTTTCAATATAAATAGTTAAAGCTATCAAAAGGAGGTAACCTGGTAATAGACAAGCTGTCGAAATTTGACATAATAAAGCTTTGGATCTACCTCAATGAGGTAAATCCAAAAAAATATAGCAACCCTCTCTAATACCACTTGAAAATGATAGCTTAACATGTATTAGAGGGAGGGTGAATAGGACTATGCCAAATAATCGAAATAAGTTCTGAATATGTAAATAAATCAAAGATCTCAATTATTTAAGTATTGAAACGTTGATTCCAAATAATTCATAGGACAACCTTCACTTAAAGTTTTATGCAGGACAACCTTATTTTTCAAATTTCTTTAAATCAAAACCTCAAACTTGTAAGAGTAAATAAAAATAAAATATTACAGCATTCACCACTCAACTTGAAATTAAATAAAATCATTCACTACATAAAAAATAAAGGCATTCACCACATAACATAGAGGATTATAGTGGTTCGGTGCTTTAAAAACAGTCACACCTACTCCACTCCCAAAATTACTCTCTACGTAATTTTGGTTTTTACTATGAAAAAAGTTTTCCCATGGTTACATTAAAACCTGATACAATTCTTGTGATTTTCACGGGCTATCACAATCAAACCCCTCACTGAGATTTTTATGCTATCCTAAACTGAGATTTTAACTGGCTATCTCAGAAAAAACAAACAGAGTTTAGAAGGTATACTTATCTTCATCATAAAAGACGAATCAGAAGCTTGTAGTCGAAGAACCACTTTCTTAAATATAGATTATCCTTTGTTCAGTCAGATAGAAAAGGTCTAGGGTTCTATTAGTTTTAATTAAGTTTAAACTAATGGCTACTTGAATTAATTTTCTTAAATCTCAAAAGAAGAGTTTAATTTACTCTCTTTAGAATCAAACTAGAAAGATCTGAGATAAAAGAAATTGAACAAAAAGCTATATAAATTAAATTTATAAATACCATTCAAATAGCTTGGTAATAACTTGAGCTTCTCTCTCTCTCTTACAGAAGGATTTTGATAATTAACTTGTGTAATTCGGAATGAGAGAGGAACTCAATTTATAGGCAAAATATTTGAATCTTCGGCTAGCCCGAGCGGACCAGATTCAGTTCAAAAGACTTCAGATCATGCGGGATAAGATTTATCCAAATTTCGGCTGGCCCGAGGTCACCTTCAGCTGGCCGAACACCCCAGTACGGCTAGATGAATTTGACCTTCGGTTAGCCGAATTCGTTCAAATTCCAGAGAAAGAGGTTATTGGAATTTGACTTGAAGATTCTTGGGCTAGACAAATTTTAAGCTCTGGCTAGCTGAACCAAAACTCGGGCTAGCCGAATTTGCAACATAAATTAGTTTTGCTTCGGGCTTGAACTTGGGCTGGCCTAGAAACCTTAGGCTAGCCAAACTAAAAGTTAGGCTAGCCGAATTCCAAGCAAAATATGTGTAAAAACCTAATTTAAAATATTTTTAAAGCACATAGTCCTAAGGTCTTCTTAAGGTTTTATATCACCTGACATATATCAAATATCGATACTTCTTTGACTAGAATGAAGTCATGGATTTTATCTTGACTTTGAGCTTGATCTTTTTTTAAACTTGCGCTTGATCTTCTCTTGATCTTAAGCTTGATTGTTTCTTGATTCTCTTGATCTTGAGCTTGATCTTCTCTTGATTGAGCTATTGTTAAATTGTTTTGGCTATACAAAATTTGACAACTAAAGTTTGCTTAAACAATTTAGCACAAATAATAATCACTCGGCTAATCATGCATATTCTAGAATAGGTTGCAATTTGGTATTAGAGCCGCTTGTGAGGGAGTGTTGACATTTGCAAAATAGCCGTTGAAATCACTTATAAGAGAATGTTGGATTGTAAGGAGCATGTATCATTTCATCATAACATTAGTATACTTACCAACTAGATTAGGAAACTGTTTGTTTTCTATACCATCATTATTTGCGCTTGGTTGTGTTGATAACATGTATAACTACTTTGTATTTGTACGTTAAATGTAACATGCTTAAGTGTATTATATGTATAAATATGTATTTATTGTGAACCTGTTATTCACTAAAATATCCCAAGTAACAATCTTGGGGGTATTTCTTCACTATGTTAGTATTTGATGCCTCATATTTAATAGATGCAGATAATTCATGAATGGAACCAATCGGTGGTGCACTTAGGATGCCCAGTAGATCTATAGCTTCTTCTTGATTGGTAGGGGTGTACATCGAGTCAACTCGGCTCGGTTCAATCAGCCACTCGGGCCAGCTCGAGCCAAGTTCAAGCCAAGATCGAGCTGAGTTCGCCATTGAGGCATTTCCACAAACACCTGGACTGCACTTTCAAAATCCCTCTGTATGTGAAACAGAAGCAATGGTTTTACAGGTATTTTATCAAACACCTTCTAAGCAACATAAAAATCAAGAAAAACCAAGAAAAAAAAATGGTATTTGTTTCATATACATACCTTCCTTGCCACCGACCATACTTCGTTGACTCATTTTATCAAACACTTGGTGAGCAACATCAATGGCAAAGTAACCGAGTCATCGAACTGGTTTGATTCGAGTTCGATTCGAGCTGGATTCGATCAGAGTCGAGTCGAGCTGGGGCTTGCTTGAACTTGGCTCAAACTCATTTTCGAGCTCAAAAAATCAGCTCGACTTGGCTCGAACTCAGCTTCGAACCGAGTCAAATCGAGTTTTTTCGAGTCGAGTCGAGTTAGCTCGGTTCGTGTACACCCCTACTGATTGGTAGTTGTTCTTCTATTCCTATTATAATTATTGTGATTTGTATAATTCTCACATGGGTGGTCACCACTTTTGGAACTATAACTTCTGGGTATTAGCCCCATATTTTTTTAGATCTTGTCATCTCTAACTAACTTTGGTTCCACCAAGTTAAAATGCGTTACTCTGATTATTTATGTGCAAAATGAATGTGGATCTGAACGAGGACATACATGCATTTAATTAAGTTAACACCTAAAAACTCAGAATTGGAGTCTACGTACTCAATTGCTGATTTTCGAGGTGTTACGCACTCCTCAAGCCTCGAGTTCTACGAATGGTTAAAAGGAGATCAAAGTTACATTACATGGCCCCACAATAATGTACTTATAACATCTACACCGTTCATCCATTTGGGGAGATCATTTTAGATCTTAATTCCAAAATTGAATAATTTCCTAGGCTCAAGTGGGCCACGCCATAAAATGTAGTGGGGACGATGATTCTCACCGTTAAAACATTCTTAGTGCCCTCTGTAATGTTTAATTTCCATCGAATTTGTTCATGGGGTCACAGAGAGCTGGACCAAGAGAAAAAATAAATATCATATTGATCCAAACTTGCCGTGACCCCAAAAGGGTTTCAATGGCAGGCGTTAAATCCCCCGCTGCTTTTTACAGTGTGGTCCACTTAATTTCTGGATCTATCTTATTTTTCGGCCTAAGTATTACAACCAGCTCACCAAGTGGACGGACGGTTTGGATATAACTCGTACCTCATGATGCGACCCACAAAACTTGCTGACGTAACCAGCTTCATCGGTGGTGTGTGGTACACCAGCCAATCCGCTTAGTGTCGCGTTTCCGCTGGCAATGAGAAGTATAATGTCAGAGTTCCCATGGCCAGCAAACCAGTCTTAGTAAGTAACGTGCCCTCTTCTACCCCACCACGTGATGATCCTGACCGTTTATCCAGAAGGTGCCACTGTACAAACCAGTCTTAGTAAGTAACTAGAATGTCCTTTTATGCCCACCACGTGATAATCCTGACCGCTTATCCAGATGGTGACGCTGTACAATGGCCACATGAAAAGTATCCCACTGATTAGAGCCCACTTCTGTCGATACGTATGAAAATGTGAGCCTTGATGAGTGAGATTTTCATGCTGAAGCACATCTGAACAGGACCCCTCATCAATGAGTGGTCTGAATGATCACGTGGTGGGGCACAAGCGGCATAAGCATCTTCCGCCTGCCTAGAATTTTCTGTTAAAGAAACAGAGGAAAAATAAAGAGAAATTGACCACCGTAGACGCCACCTTTTACCCAGCGTCTTTTCGAAGCACTCCCAAACTTTACTTTTCCAAAGTAAGTTATTCTGTACGGACACACTATTTGCGGATGGAAATACCCTTGCATATACTGCCTATGGCTACGGATTATAACCGTAGCTATAGGTATTTGGCGACCAAAAATACAAAGATATTTTCGTCTGCAAATAGTGTGTTCGTACATAACAGCCTACTTTGGGAAAGTAAAGTTTGGGAGTGCCGTAAAAAGATGCCAGGTAAAAGGTGGCGTCTACAATAATAATTTCTCATAAATAAATGAAAATGACCAACGCTGAGGTGTCAGATATACAGGAATCCAGATCACAGCAAATCACCAAAGCACAACCTTACAATGCGATGTTTGGGGCCCATATTTATGTTTTCAATGCATCAGATCCTTCCATCATGTGGGCTCCTCAATGTTCTCCCAGGTACAAAAAAAGTATAGGCGCATCCAAACTCATCTGCAAGCATCAAGTAAAATCACGCTTAAAATCTTGAAAATCAGGTGGTGTGGTGCATGTAAATTTTCGAATGGTGTGATTTTTGGGGTGACTATTTATCGTGTTGGATATAATCTTCTAAATGGATGCGATGGCCTATAGTAGATATGATTCACCTCACATAATACAAAAATTCTTTTAATGGTGGCCTCCCCATCCGATCCGTTCAGTATAGTGTGGCCCACTGAAGTTTTGGATCATCCCTATTTTCAGGAGGAGAGAAGAACATGAGTGCATGAATACGATAGGCCGATTAGATTCTATGGACACATCAATTTCGGCCCACACATCGCGTTGTAGATTACAAATCTTTGCAGTAGATCTGGCCTCCACGGAGAGATGACAGGGTGGAGTTGAATAACCAGCATATGGTAGAGCCATCTCTCCACTATCACGGTTCACGTGCCAAGGTGATGTACCGATCAGGTCCATCCGGTTCCTGGGTCGAAGCATGAATAGGTGATGTGTCCAAATGAAATCTCATCTTTCTTCAAACTACCCCACTGAATAGTTGGCGGTCACCTGTTTTCATTTTCTACCTTCATTTATTATGCAACTGAGCAGAGGAACATTGCTCATATTTCATTTTAGTTATAATAAATAAGCCATCCATACAAAGTCCCAGCATATTGAATGGACCAGATCGATGTATAACCTAGCCATGTGTAGTGTACATAAACGGCTGTACGATATTACGCTTCACCCGCGTCTCAACCGTTTCAAAAGACAGGAAACGGGTCCATCCAGGCGAGTCCGCCGCAACGAAACCCAGACTCTCCGGCGGACTCATTAAAAAAAGCAAAACCTTCTGCAACGGCCTCCAAACGGTGTGGGGACCACGCACCTAGCGAATCTCGCCACGTGTCTGCATCACATGCAAATGGCCCAGAAGTGCCAGTGCCAGCGTTGCTTGTTTCACGTTGGGAAAGAAGGCAATTGTGCGGACGTCAGTCACGTTCGGATGGGGACGATATTAACGCAGTGCAGGCGCCCATGGTGGGCCCCACACCCTAGCACCGTTACTTTACGGACGCCGTTAGTGCCCCATCTACCGTAGATTTCAGTGGCAGACGGACCCAGCACCCCAACCGACGTTGACGGATTGGGTCCCCTGGTCTCCCTCGTGTAGGGCACCCTTTTTCATATGTTATATAAAAGAACGAACTGAGTAATGGTCCCGTGCTCTACGAGCAATATTGGTTACGGAGTTCCTATTTCCATTGAGACCGTTGAACAATCAGAACAACTGAGCCGGACTTTCCAACTAGGTCCAGCACAATCTCGTTGCTTACTACGTGAAATTCACACCGATGGACGGTTGAGATCATTTTTATGTTAAATGGATGGCTCAGATTTTTTTTCTTTCACGCTAAAATGAAAGGAATAAATATTTTTCTTTTCTATGTTAAAGATATTTCCCATCAAATGCATTTATTAGTTAGAGCCCACCGTCCGTCGTTTATGCTTCAAGCCATCATTTTTATCATGTCATCCTAGCCGAGTCATCCATGGGCGAAAGGATGGCTATGAACAGGAGTGCCATCTTAAGGACGTACTTAAGTATCTATGCAGTCGCTTTATTTTTAATGGTAGCCCATGAAACGGAAGCGGATTGCCTGTGGCACCTTTTACGGGGATATAATATGGGACGTGGCCCAAATGGGGCCCACCGTAATATAAGTGTTTTATTCGCGTTGTTCATTTTTATTTTTATTTTGCTCATTTTAAGGCTGTGAATCAGAAAGTGAGATACATCCAAAGCATAAGTAGACTATATGATAGAAAATAGTACGGATCAAACGTGACTTTTAAAATCTTCTCAGGAGCCACATAAGTAGGGCTGTTCACGAGTCAAGCTAGCTCGAAAAGCTCGCTCGACTCGGCTCGAGTCAGCTCGGATTGACTCGGCTTGAATGACCGATTCAAGCCAAGCCAAGCTAATTATTTTAAGCTCGAGTTGAGTTCAAGCCAAGTTCGACCAGGGGGCATTTCAACTCGACTCGAACTCGAACTCGACTCGACTCGAAGCTCGAACTCGAGCTCGACTCGGCTCGATTAATAAAAATATTATATATATATATATATATATATAAGTTTTAAGTTTAAACTTAAAAATAAAAAAATAAAAAAACAAACCCTAGAGTTTCTACCCAACCGCATGCACTCCCTTCCCTTTCCCTTTCTTCTCTTTCTCTGCCCACTGCCAGCCGCACGCCCACCCGAACCACCACCACCAGTTTTCATTTCAGCTCCACAATAATATGATTTCAATCTCTTGAGATCTACTTCTTAGGTGAGAAACCCAAGAAATCCGAGATGGGTTTTTCTCAGATTTGTTAGAGCTTCAAGGAAATCTAATGATCTGATTGGCTAGAGCTCTTTACTTGGATTTCTGATCTGTGTTCTGCTCTATTTCTTTTCTAGTACTTGAATTTTTGCTGGTGGAAGAAGATCAAGAACAGATCGGTTCTTACAGGTTTCCTCATCCGATTCGAAGCTTTGTTTGGTTTTTTCATCTGGTTTTGTTTTGATTCTCTTAAGATTTTTGAATTTTTCATCAATGGAGGAGGATTAAGAATAGAATCCATTGCTCTCTCACCCAAAAAGCTCGAGCTTGACTCGAGGTAAACTCGACTCGACTCGAACCACTAGCTCGACTCGAACTCGACTCGACAGCTTTGGCAAACAAGCCAAGCTTCAATGTTGAGCTCGAGGCCAAGCTCGAGCTCGAGCTCGAACTCGAGTACATCATGGACAAGCCAAGCCAAGCTTGGCCCACCTCGACTCGACTCGGCTCGATGCCCACCTCTACACATAAGTTTTAAATTAAACTTAGGAGGCATTTGGCACCATTGATACGGAGGGATTAGAGGGGATTTTATATTCCCTATGGTTTGGCAACATAAAGTAACACGGGGTTTCAAATACATGGGGTTTCAAATCCCCTCCAAGGAGGGATTTGAAATTCCAGTAGGAACTTGATTTACATCTAAAATTCTCCTAAGAGTTACACGTGTAACATATATGTCACCGGACAATCATTTTATTAGGCACATGACATGCTAATGATGTCCTAAAACAATTAGATTATCAATTACATAACTATAATTACTTTAATATGACGATCAACACCGTCCAAACATTGTCCATGCAAATCAATGGTTAAAAGTCATTGGTTAGTCACCCAGACATGATTTTATGCTTGTGACCCATTTGATACTTAAAATTTCATCGTTTTCAAGCAAGGCTTATATTTCAGTGAGCTTGTTGTAATAATTGTGTCAAACATTTTTTACATTAGCTAATTAGATATATTAAAGTTAATTTAGTAATTAAATTTAAACCCTTATAAATATATCATACATAGTTACTTTTGGATTAAAGTTGATTCTCAATTCAAATGTCAAACACAACACCAGGATTTCAAATTGAAGGCGTTTTGAATCCGAAGGGTTCCAAATCCACGCTCCCAAACCGCCCTTATACCAGAATATCCATTCATGCGAGTTTAGGTGACCTTATTAAATAGGTTGGATGGCAAATAGAGCATGACAGTGGCCCCCAAAGAAGTTTTCAATAAAAAGTGCTCAATCCATATTGTTTTCTTTGGTGAGGTTCACTCGAGCTTTAGATCTGGCTTCGGCTCATGCCGTAGAAAGAGCTTGCAAAACGGATGGACAGCCCGATAAAACAGATACATCACGTGGGGCCATACAACTTGAGCCACGTCGTGCCATAGAGATAGCCCTTTGGCAGACGCCACATGCAATGCGCTTACCCATAAAACCTTTGCTCTATCCAATTCATGTCCTAGATCAATCGTTTGGACCGCCGCAGTCCCACTACAACCAGTGGAACTACTATAGCAACCTCATTCCACTTGATTATTTCTCAATGCACTGATTATCATGAAGTGTTATTTGTATACGCTAGTCGAGTTTCACTATCCGTAATCGTCCACACAGTCCTCTTGTACGTGGAATAATGTGAACCGTTTCCTTATGTATGCAGAATAATGTAAACCGTCCAAATTATTGTCCTATTTTTCTGATGAGAATATTAAACAAATTTCACAAAATAGATGATGTTTCTTGTCTAATTTGGGGCCATCCAATGGGCAGTTAGGATGAAATTAGGTTATGGTTCAATGTAGACAACTTGTCTAATGTGGGGCCATCAAATGAGTGGTTAAGATGAAATGGGGTTGTGGTTCAATTTAGACAAAGTAAAGATGATTTTCCTAATATGATTTTGGAGCCAAAGCGCATCTAATTTGAGATCCACAATTTGAACCGTTTGGATGAAGTGAATTTATGTAATTTGCAATGGGGCTGTTTTGCGTGTGTATGGTTGTTGCACTCGCCCAGAGGCCAGAGTATCAACGTTTTTGGCTAAGCATTAAATTATAGTCTCGTATTTAGTGAACTGGTTTAGTATTCCGAGGGACTACCCATGACTGTAGTTTGCTGCTCCACGACGCGGATAGGGTACGACTCCGCCGGTCACTCGCTATGAACGGATGGGGGCCACCGTGATGTATTAATCCACACCGTCCATTCATTTTTCCATATCATTTTATGACAATAAAACCGAAAATAAGACAGTCAAAATGTTCGAGCAAACCACACAGTAGAGATTAAACACCTACGGTTGAAAACTTTTTGGGCACCACAGAAGTTTTGGATCAAGCTGATATGTGTTTTGCCTTCATCCAGGTCCATGCGAACTTGCGAACAGGTTGGATGGAAATTGAAGGTCACAGTGGGAACTTTGAAGGTTTCAACGGTGGATATCATTGTCACCGCTTCCTTCTGTGGTGTGGTCCACTTGAGCTTTGGATCTAGTTATTTTTAGGTTTCTAGTCTAATATGAAAAATGAATGAACGGTGTGGATAAAACCCATACATTACTGTGGCCCCTTAAAGCCCCTGTCCGTTCCTAGCTAGGGACCTGCGGGACAGTACCCAATCCGCGTCCGCTGCTCCAAAGCCCGTCTTATTGATCGGAACCTGAGTTTCATTGGTCGCTGCAGAAAATTGATCATGTGATCTTCACCGTCCCCTTTGCTTCTCTCGAAGGCCCTTTGTTGGAAGAATTTAATGAAGTTTCCTACTTCGATGAGTTTTACAAGTGGAGCCCACGGTTGGGTGATCCAGACCATTCATCTAATGAGATCCTACGTGGACGAAAGGTAGTTATCAGTCATCTGCGGACGCGGATTGCAGGCTGACTGCCAGTAGCCACATCCCTACTGGTCGGTGCTGGAAAGGCTACGATAACTCCACCATGATGTAAGTGTTTTATCTGTACCGTCCTTCCATTTTTTCAGCTCATTTTAGGAAAATAGGCATATCCAAATCTCACGTGGACCACACGACAGAAAACAGTGGACATTGAATGCCCACCCTTAAAAACTTCCTGAAGCCTTCCCTTCATCAAGGTTAACAGGCTGTATGGAAAATAAATATTACAATGGACCCTAGCAAGTTCTTAACGGTAGAAGTTCAATCACCACTGTTTCCCTGTGGTGTGGTCACCTGAGTTCTCGATCTGCCTCATCATCAGGATTATCCTATAAAATGAGCTGGAAAATGAATGGACGGCGTGGATAAGATATAATACATTATGGTGGCGTCTCATAGCACCGACCAGTATTTGTGGATAAGATATAATACATCATGGTGGGGCCCACAGCACCGGGCAGTATACTTAGCTATTGGAAGGCCCAGCATGCAATCCGCGTCCATTATCTGCACCGTGGGAATCTATCCTGTTTGGTAAGATGGCTTAGATGAAATTAGGTGGGATGGTACTCAGCAAATTCTATCGGGCTATCGGGGAGGACGGGAATGGTTGGAATTAGGTGGGATGGGATTACAATTGGTCTCACGTGACATTTTAGGGAAAATTTGATATCAACTATACATGTGGCCCCATATTGATACATTTGTTTTATCAGTGCTATCCATCCAGTAAGTTCTTTATACATGATATTCTAGTTATATGAGTGTACAGGTAACCAACATCCATTGTGAATTTTGTTGGTTGACAACAATATCTTAATCCATCAAAAAGTATATTTTATCTTTGTTTCGCTGATAGAAAGAATTTTATCCTCATGGGCATTGGATGGCCAAAATACTATGGTATTTCTGGACATATAATAATGATGTTAATCCCATCAATTCCATACTATTTAATGCTACGGACCAGGGTCATATTCAGTAGCTATAAATTTTATTTTATTTTATAAAGAAATGGCTAAGAAAAAGAATACAATGGTTATTATCCATCAGTGAAGAGAGGAAAATTAATGGTTAATGTTGGGAGAAAAATATGACAAGTCCTTGAGTTGGCTTGAGGATCAGAAGAGTCAGTGAATCAATGGCTCGGACTCGTTGGGCGCCGAGTCCGGATAAAGCCCAAAGCCCCTAAACGGTGAATGGAGAGACGTAGTTCAGATTATGAGGTGCCTAGCCAAACCGTAGCTTGAATGTCCTGATCTATAAAGCGAAACCTCTAAAGGAGGAAGTGCACCTTAAGGCTCAATTAAAAGCCTCTCAGAGGAAAACCCAAACCGGCCTATGATCAGTCAACCCTAGAGCTGCCCAAGCTTTAGTCCGACTCATAGATTGAGTCGGCTAATAGAGTGGGCGGAGATTGGCCGTAAAACCTATCTCGACATGACCGTGTTGAAGAGATAAGAGTCGGCCGAGCTATATTGCTGCATATTCGGAAGTTACCTAGTAAAACTCTGAATCTTCACTCGAGATTTTCGAGAGATAAATTAAGAACCCCGAAAATCCAGGAACATCAGGGATTACGGATCCCATGAGATTGAGATTTACTCTAATTGCAGAAGCCTACGGGGTACGACACCATTATAAATAAGAACACCTACGTGGTGAAAGGTATGCAAAAACTCTCGTCATGAAATCCTTATTCTAAAGACCCAGATTCTTACTTAAGCATCGGAGGGTCCCCTGGTAAAGCCAGGGTCACATTTTTCCTTCTTCTTGTGCAGGTCCAAGGGCCAAAAAGGGGCGAGCTGAAAACAGCATCAACAGTTTGGCGTTATTTGTGGGAAACGATACAAAAAGTCGTTTCTCTAAGCACTGAGTAATCTTCAATGGCGAGAACAAGAAGAACCGTCCAGAACGAACCCAACGAGGTCCTTATCACTGGACCATTGGCAACAAAGGGCCCGCCTAATACGAATGAAGCCCAAGGGACCTAGAACCAACCAGATAATCGACAAGGCTCCATAGCCCATCGGGGAACCTCCGTTTCGACCAGGCACACTCAACGGATTCGAGGGAACGAACGATTGGATAAGGAGGTCTAGGAACTCAGGACCGACATGAACTACATGAAGTAGATGCTGGAACAGATTCACCAGCGGGTCTAACTGCCTCAACAGGACGATGGTCGAACAAATGTCCCACGACAATTTGTCAACCCTCAACCTGTTGCCCTGCGAATTGTTCCTCAACAAAGTCAACATCAGGTCAGCCGAGCCTGCACCCTCCCATATCTTCGGGACCGCCCCGCTGCCTGCCACTGATCTACGACACGAAATAAATCGGAGAAGGTGCAACAGGTCCCCGGTTGAGGGTACAGCTGACAGCGACGAACCCCAGAATGCTAAACTCCAGGACCTGAGGAAGGAAATGCGAGAGGAAATCGCAGATATGAAGCAAAATCGTCGTGCTAGTCAAGCAGGGCTCGAAGTGAAAGCGTTCCCATTCATAGATGAGATTATGCAAGCTCGATTATCGGAATGATTCCGCCTTCCTCAAATCACACCCTACACTAGCAAAACCGATCCAACGGAGCACATTGAGTCCTTTCGGACTTATATGGAGCTGCACGATGCCTCGGATGCTATGATGTGCCGGGCCTTCTCTCTCACGTTGGCTGATGTAACTCAGGCAAGCGACCCGACCACAAGTTTTCGACATACACTCTGCTTAACAAGCCGCAAAGAGCAGGTCCTGATGGAGATTAAGGGCGAAGGATTCGTTAAATGGCAAGACAAACTCTGGAGTAATCTGCACCGACGAAGTAAGAGTAAGTACTGTCATTTCCATTATGACCATGGACATAATACAAGTGATTGCTATAATCTAAAGTAAGAAATTGAGAGGCTTATCCGAGAGGGCCACCTCAGCGTACATGTCAACCTAGGAGCTAGAACCACGGAAGAACGTCCGATAACCTACCTACTGAGGATATCCAAACTATTATCGATGGCCATCTAGGTGGAGGCAACTTGAATAACGCCCGTAATAATCATGAGAGGGATGTTGGTCGACCTGAGTCCGAAATTATGGTTCTAGCTCAGCCTCCAAAGGAGAGAGCTTGAAAAATATAGTGTAGCATTCACCGAAGCAGACGCGAGGGGCATTCATCACCCACATGACGACACTCTGGTCATCATTGTCACCATTGCCAACCGCCGAGTCTTCAGGGTCCCCGTCGACACAGGCTCATCTGCAGACATGTTGTTTACATAGACGTTCGACAAGATGGGTGCTGAGCGTTCGGCTTTGAGGCCCGTAAGGACTCCGTTGATCGGATTAAGTGGACAGATTCTTCTTGAAGGAGAAATTTAGTTCCCGGTCACTACTGGGGATGCGCTAAATCAAGCTACTATTACAGTTGACTTTCTGGTAGTCGATCAGTCTTCGGTTTATAATGCGATCCTCGGTCGACCTTCCCTCTGCCTCCTCCGAGCCATCATCTCAACCTATCACCTTTCTATGAAGTTTTCGACCGAAAGTGGTGTCGGGATCATAAAAGGGGATCAGCACGACGCTCGGCGATGCTACGCTACTGCTCTGTGAGCATCCGCAGAAATTTCAATGATCGAGACCCTGGATTCGCGCGACAAATCTCCCGGACGCGGCCAGCCCGTAGAGGACCTTATCCAGGTGCCATTAAATGAGTCGGACGTCTTGAAGATTGTCTAGGTTGGCTCGTCCTTGGCAATGCCATTAAAGGAGAAGCTAGTAGCTTTGCTCCGCCGATACGCCGATGTCTTTGCATGCACTCATGAAGACATGCCGGGCATTGACCCTTCGGTCATGACTCACTGCCTTAATATTGACCCAACTTACAAGCCGATTCATCAAAAACGGCGTGCACCCGGCCCTGAGAGGTACGCCGTAATGGAGGAAGAGGTCAGAAAACTCCTTAAAGCCAATTTCATTGAAGAAATATACTACCCCGAGTGGGTGGCCAACGTTGTGTTGGTCAAGAAGGCTAATGGGAAGTAGCGAGTCTGTATAGACTATACCGACTTAAACAAAGCCTGCCCTAAAGATAGCTTTTCCCTTCCTCAGATCGATCAGCTGGTTTATAGTACCGCGAGACATGAGTTAGCTTTATGGACACTTACTCTAGTTATAATCGAATTGTAATGCATTAGTCTGACAAATCAAAAACCACCTTTGTCACCGACAAAGGCTTTTATTGTTACCGAGTGATGTCATTTGGATTGAAAAACACTGGAGTGACCTATCAAAGGTTGGTCAACAATATGTTCACCCGACAGATAGGACGGACAATGGAGGTCTATATCGATGACATGCTCGTCAAAAACATCAAGGCGACCGACTATATAGCCAACCTAGAGGAAATGTTCCTCATCCTCCAAAAATATGAGATGAAGTTCAACTCGAGCAAATACTAGTTTGGTGTGGACTCGGGCAAATTCCTCAGGTTCTTGGTCAGCCAATGAGGAATCGAAGGTAATTTGGAGAAAATCAAGGCTTTACTCAATATGGAATCCCCGAAGATGATCAAAGATATCCAACGGTTGATAGGAAGGATAACGGCCCTAAATCGCTTTGTGTCTCGAGCTACCGACATATGTCTCCCCTTCTTCAAACAATTAAAGGGCCAGCAAATTGTCAATTGGGTAGAGGAATGAGAAATCGCCCTTCAGCAACTCAAGGAATATTTAGGATCGCCACCACTGCTTTCTAAGCCCGAGTTGGGTAAGCCACTGTTGATTTACCTAGCAGTATCCAACGCAGTCGTAAGCACGGCCCTGATCCATGAACATGAAGGCAAACAATTCCCTGTATACTACATTAGCAAGGCCCTTGTCCCAGCAGAGACAAGGTATCCGACCCTAGAAAAAGTGGCCTTGGCACTAGTCGTATCATCCCAATGCCTACGGCCATACTTTTAGGCTCATTCGATCATTGTCATGACCGACTAGCCTCTCTGCTAAGTACTACAGAAACCGGAGGCTTTAGGACGACTCACAAAATGGGTGATCGAACTTAGTGAATTCAACATCTATTATAAGCCCGGGATAGCAATTAAGGGACAAGCCATGGCAGACTTCATCGTCGAAGTCAAAGTGCAAACATAAATCTCTTTTACTGACCCAGGGGTATCTTCCGATCAATCCTGACCCACCCACCCCGTATGGTCTCTCTACGTGGATGACTCATCCAATTATAAGGCAAGCGGGGTAGGGGTAGTTCTGGAGACTCCTGATCACATGATTATACAATATGCCTTGAGACTCGAATTTCAAGCCTCCAATAATACAGCAGAATACGAAGCTCTGCTCCTAGGACTCCGGCTAGCAGCCAGTTTAGGAGTCACTCATCTAAACGTGTACAGCGACTCCCAACTAGTCGTCAACTAAATAGCCGATATATATCAGGCTAGGAAGGAGAGGTTAAAAGCCTATCTTATGAAAGCAACAAAGTTGATCGCCAAATTCCGCCAATGTTCTGTTACCCGAATCTCGAAGGCCGAGAACACCAAAGCCGACCTCCTAGCGAATTTCACCTCAGCTAACAAAGATGACATCCCCAGGTCTGTTCCCATTGAATTCGTGACCGAGCTAAGCGTCGAGGGAGCCAATCCCTCGACCCTGCTCCCCATCAATTCCGAGCCATCTTCGGTCGATCTGATCTTCAGATATCTTGAGACCAACGTACTCCCCGAAGATCACGCTGAGGCTCGACGACTGAAGAACCGTGCAACCCGCTACACTATGCTCAACGAAGTGCTATACAAGAAAGGATACTATGCACCGCTCCTGAGGTGCCTAAGGCCGAGTGAAGCTGACTATGCCCTGCGTGAAATTCATGAAGGCATTTGCGGTAATCACTCAAGAGGCCGATCCCTAACTCATAAGGTTATTCAGTAAGGCTATTACTGGCCGACCATTCAAAAGGATGCTCGGAAGCTAGTTTAGAGTTGTGATAAATGTCAGAGGTTTGCCACTAATCCCCGACAACCACCTAAAGAACTGACGCCAATGATCGGTCCTTTGCCTTTTGCCCAATGGGGAATCAACATTATTGGATCATTCCCTTTAGGGAAGGGTCAGACTAAGTTCGTTGTCGTCACTATAGATCATTTCACCAAGTGGGCTGAAGCCGAGCCCCTGGCCAAGATAACCGAGTAGAAGATTGAAATTGCAGTAATAATCGCTTTAGTTGAAGTAGGAATATGTCAATATTTCTAAAGGGGGGTGAATAGGACGTTTATAAAGTTTTATAACAATTTAAAATCCTATTACTCTAATCCTAACAGCAAGCATATATTAGGATTACTCAAGGGTAACTCTATTAGCTTCCAAGCCTGATAGAGGATCCAATCATAAATTATTAGAGAAATGAACAATGTGCAAATTAGTTTATGTTGGATATGACTGTGTGTATGTGTGAGGTGTGATCTTAAATAATCAAATATAAAAGTACTTAAGGAAATCACATAAGTAATGGAAGAAAATAGCAATCTCAAACACAGTCATTTTTGTAGTGGTTCGACTACCTGTCTACTCCACTCCTGGCAACCGCACTCAACCCTTGAGTGTACCATATTTCACTAAAGAGGTTTCACACGGTTCACCTCAAACCCAAGGTTTTAAATCAGGTTCACCATTAACCAGTACAACCTACACCCAGGCTAACAGTTTATGCTCCTATGAGCAAGGGTCAACACATAGCACCCGATTTTAAGCACACTGACCAAGGATCCACACAAGGAACCTCTCACGTTTATGCTCTCATGAGCAAGAGTCAACACAAGGCACCCACTTTTAGGCACACTAGCCAAGGATCTACTATAAGACCCTAACTGTTTATGCTCTCCACAGAGCAAGGGTCAACACAAAGCACCCACTACGTACACTCCTGTCGGAGCCTCCTAGAGGACTTGCAAGGGGTGAGAAATACCTTAGACCCAATCCTACAAAGGAATGATCACAAGGGTCCTTTGGACTATATTGACTTACAGATAAGTAGATGAGCTCCATTCAGCACGTTGTTGAAGATCTTCCTCCTTTGTTAACAAAGAATCTTCTTCTTCCTTGAACCATAACTCAGAAGATGTACCAATGCATGGCGATGGGTTGGTTGTAATGGAATCCTACTTTGTTGAAGGTTTTCCTATTAGGGAAATAGAGCGATTCCAATCATTCATACATTCAAGGCATCCCAGCTCAATGATTTACCATTAAGATGGTAGCTGGAGGATCCTTAAATGTGGAAGTTCATTCCCTAATCCACTTTATTGAATGTCAATGATGAGGGTTGATTGGAGGATGAACTTCTATGAGAGAAAGGGCTTTGGATATATGATCTAAGGTTAGACACTCAAAAGCACTCTCTTCTTTCTCTACCAGCACCTAAGGTCAAGCTCTTTATAAATAGGCAAAAGGATCCAACGGATATAAAACGATCACATTTATGATAGAGTTTGATATCATCGAGCAGGGTTAATATCATCGAGCGTATACTCTCGATTGCATCGACTAGCCGCTCGATGACACAAACTCAAATGTCATACGCTTTTGAAACATTTTGCTAGCTGGTCGAGGGAATCGAGACACATGTCGATGTCATCGAATTTTGAACTCCGATTTCATCGATACGAGGATTGATTCCTTAACATTTGAAAATGAGAGAGACTTGCCTTAGGAATATTTCAGGTCAAGGATATGATCGAGGTACACTCGATATCATCGGAATTTGAATGTTGATGATATCGGTAATAAGGTCGATGCATCGATAAATCTAAAGGATTTTCTAGTTAAGCTTGCTGGACAGTTTATGTCCATTCTTGATGCAATCAACCCAGCCTCGATACCATCGATACTTGAATATCGATTCTATCGAGTGACCCTTGATCCAAGATAAGAAACCACCTGAAAATATTGCTGGTAAACTATGTCCAAGATCGATAGCATCGAAGGCCTTCCGATATCATCGAAAGTTAAATTCTGAGGATATCGAGGGATACTTCGATATATCGAAGGTCTTTATGATTTTTCATAGAAAAACGGGGACACAAAATCTCTGCTGTCGATTTTATAGAGTCATCTTTAATAGGCTCGAGATTCAAGAATCGGTGATATCGATACTGATATCGATACATCGATAATTCCATCCAGAAGTACATGCGGTTGCTGGACAACATATGTCTTCATTTGATAATATCGAGTGAGTTCCGAGGACATCGACAACATTTTTCGATTTTATCGATCATATTATCGATAAATTGATAGAGGTAGAAAACTTAGAGATTTTTCTGAATTTTGAAAAAAGTTTTCTAACTTAAAAACCCTATGATATTCTAATCAGTTTTAAGGGTTTTAATTACCTGGTGTTTTGGGACATGGGATGTAAGGCTTAGATTTACTTATGGTGAGTTCGGGCCCACATCCGGTTAAGGCAGACGGTTGATTGAACTTCTTATGGAGCTTCTCTGTCTAGCCGACTCAATACTCACGCTAATTGACAAACTATGGCACTTTCAAAGATCACAGACTTCGTTTGGAAAAACATCGTCTGTCGGTTTGGCATACCTCGGATCAATGTTTCCAACAACGAGAGACAGTTTGGCAACAACTAGTACAGAGAAATGTGTCAGAACCTCGGAATCAGGAACATTTACTGGTCCCCGTGTCATCCACAGGCGAACGGACAGGTTGAAGCCATTAACAAGGTTATAAAGCAGTACCTTTGGACTAAGCTAGACTGAGCCAAAGGGGCATGAGCTAAAGAGCTTTCTAAAGTTTTTTGGGCCTACCGAGCTACGGCTCGAACCGCAACAGGAGAAACTCCATTCTCTCTAGTATATGGCTCGGAAGCAATTATCCCCGTGGAGATCGGCCTACCTACCGCTTGAGTAAGTTCGTTTAACGAGCAAGACAACGAGGAGTTGCTGACCCTTAACCTTGACCTCCTGGATGAAATTAGAGAGTTGGGTCGACTTCGAACAACCGCCTATCAATGGTTGGTGTCCCGATCCTGCAACTCCCGAGTCAAAGTTAGGCGATTCTGAGCAAGGGACTTAGTCCTCCGAAAAACTTTTCAAAATACCAAGGAAAGTGGCACGGAAACACTGAGACCCAATTGGGGGGCCCACACGTAATCACAAATACAGTTCGTCCAAGAACCTACCGACTAGAAGACCTAACAGGACAACTCCTACCTCATCCTTGGAATGCCGAGCATCTCAAAATATACTATCCCTAGCTCGGTCAAAGAGCAATCAACACTCGGTTCATTTTCTTTTAAACACTTAGAAGAATCATGGAAAGAATGTAGAATGCACAAATGAATAGTAAAAAATATATATTTATTAATCAGTAAAAGTGTTGTGTTGTCGGTTCAGTGTTTACAATTATATCATATTGACAAAATAATAAATGCTCAACTCTCGGACATCGGTAAAGGATGACACTCACCGTTGTCGACACGCTCAGCCCCGAAGCTTGGTGTGCTTAAAGTGCCTAAAGCAGATGTGGGGAGTAAAAAGGAATTTTGCCCCACCAAACTAACTTCAGGGCTCAGCCTCATCCGTCGCACCAGGAGCTAACCCAGAAGATGTTGATGGAGCCGCATCAGGAGCAGTAGCAGAGGCGTCATAAGTGTATGCCTCGGGATCTACCCCAGCAGCGCCATCGGACCTTGACTCACCCTCATCGAAGCCGGACAGATCTAAATGGGGGAAAGATTCTTTCATCAGCTTGACGCACTCTGCGTAGCCTTCTTGATAGACAAGGACTCGCTCCTCCTCATAAGCTGAAGATGAGAGATATGTTCCACTACATCAACCTTCGTAATCGCGAGAGCAGCCTTGGTCCCCGTCGCAAGCTCCTGAAGCTTCTTGCAAGTCGGTGAAACTTGGAATCCTATGATCATTTCTACGTTTTTCGCCCCCACCTAAGTCAAAATGTGTCAAAGTGTGTCGTGTTACCATAACCCAGGTCCAGTTTAATTCAAATCATGCTCTGATACCAACTTGTAACGCCCCAAAAATCGAGGGTCGAGCAAAGCTCAACTCCCGAGTTCCAATGCATCACTTATACAACATAGATAATAATGTTTAAATGCTGTCCATATTAGTGCATTAAACATGAGTGGGATTACACTAAATCAACATATCATACTTTAGAGTTAATGTAATTAAGCAAGAGGAAGACTGAACTAAATATATAAAGTATATACATGTTTCGTAATCTCCAAAGTATGAACGTGCTACCAGGCTGAATATATATACATAATTTGTTTCAAGTTATACAAAATGGCAAAATGTGAATGTTCCGCTAATCTCATATCCCTGTAATCCCGACGACGCAACTTTAGGTTTACAAAGACTCGCTTAAGAGCTAAACGTAGGAGAAATCCTCCTCCTCGTCAAAGAAGTCTGGCTCCACCACGTAAGCCTCATTGCAACCTGCATCTAAATCAGAGTCTGGTTGGTGTTTTAAAACACCGTCCTAGAGTGGGAGTGAGTGATCAACTCAGTGGTACTATAAGGCAAAGGTTAACATGTTATCAATTCAATCAAGCAGTAATGATAAAGCAATACAATAATCATATCCTAAGTACTCTTGTTAATGCAGGAATGGTATGCTGTAATGATGCATGCCCTCGCCTACATTCCCTCAGTGACTTCTTCTTACGATCGCGCATGGCAAACTCCCTAAACGTGCGCTTCCTCGCCAAAGCATATACAATGTGGTGTATGATCGTGTTAGCCAATACTTAATTAGTCTTATTCATACAGCAGATTTGGGAAGCTAAGGTACCTCCCTTTATATCATTTACCCAAATAGAGATCCATATAGGGTCGTTAATCCCAGTTAATCACATACGATAGGTAAGTTGTAGGGCGTCACCCCTAACGAAAGCAGTGGACAAGTAAGTTCAATTAATTACACTCGAGGTCACTACAGGAGGCTCATCACCTGAACGTAGGCTGACAACTCAAATACAGTGTCCCATACACCACCATATTCAGCTCACGAGTTTGGGTTGCTCATTGGTCACTATGGGGAGTCTCGTCACCCCAGCGTAAGCCGATAGCTCGACCACGGTGTCCCAAACACCACCATACTCAGCTCATGAGTCTTAGCAGATCGTGGTACCATGGTTGAAATGGGCTGTTACATCGGTAGGCAGTACCTTAGATTCAAGCAGTATTATTCATACATGGTAAACACACAATAGGCCAATCGGGTTATTTGACAAGTTCGGTTGGTACGAGTGCACGCTGAATTAATCGACATGGAGCGCATGAGCACCCCTCGTGTCCTGACCACTATTGACAATTACCGTACAGTTCAGATTCATTGAACGTATCCATTATGGCGGGATTAGTTCAGCCACTCTATCGGAAACCATTACTGATTGCCTGGATTATGTCATAGTCCCAATCACACTCAAAGGTAATAGATAGTCACATGTGATAATCATAATAGCATTTAACAAACAATTCAGACGCGAATCTCATTTGAGCATTTTAACAAACACATTGAACATGTTATTATACATATGCATTTCATCTATAAATCACGTAGTAGTAATTTAGATTACATGAAGGGAACTATAAATATCGATAAGGTAATTGAGAATCCTATCTCAACACCCTCATTAAATACCATTCATCAAGCACTTTCTCATTCAGACATTTTATCAAACACTTAGACTATACATTTTTACATACATGAACTAAATTAGTTATAGCATAGATTATGGCAAATCCTTTCACAAAGGAGTTGTCATACATACAACAAATATGTATTCTAGATTAATAGTTATGACAAGCATAAATCATAATTGCAATTTCATTCAAACATTTTAATAAACACATGGAATGCATATTTATTCAACATATTTCATACATGTGTAATATATGGAAAACGTCGTACCTAAGTGCATATGGCAGTAATCAATTTAGTCATAAATCATTAACTGACATTGAAAGCCTTGAAAACCATAACACAAATGTTTATAGTTCGCACCTTTTGTCGGCTTGCTCGTTACAAAATCGGTTCGTACACTACGTTCCCGTCTACAGCACAACGGCTACCTAAATCACGAAATAGGTTAGTTATTTCATTGATTCCTCTATTTAGATTCCTAAAATGAAATTAGGGTTAGGATTTCTTACCCAAATCAGAGTTGGAATGACCCGTGTAGCTAGATGTAGAGGCGATCTAGTGCGTGTAGTCGTAAGAGAGGAACGCCGCCTCGATCTCCCAGACTCTCACTCTTCTCCTCACACTTTTCTCCTCTTTTCTCTCTTCTCTCACCTAGGGTTTGAGAAAATTCGTATGAGAGAGGGGTAAGGTGGTTTAAGGGCCTTATATAGGCTCAGAAGTGATGTCAATGGCCCCAGGGCCATGGTATACTTAGGTTATAGCCAAAAGGCGTCCGTTTCGGGTAAACGGAGCTCATCTGGAGGTCCATTACCTATCTATGTCATAGAGCAAGTTCCCTGACAGTGGATCTATGCCAGGTTATGGTTTCGGCCTGGTCGAATTAGTGGATTGATTGTGGAGGACCTGTATCAGCTCAACGGTCATTGTCACTCGATCAGGGCCACAAGTATACCGATATGTGCAGGAAAATTTCTCTGATCCACGAGTAAAGTTTGGTCAGAAACTGACGGTCTAAAGTCTTCAATTTCGCCTGCAAGCGAACGACTCGATTCACTTAAGTTTTGGTTCATTTTCTAAAATATATTCGTGTTTCTCACACACTTTGCTCCAGGCTCAAGTTATGCGTTTCTAGATAATATTTGGGCTCGATTCCCGCAATGGTTGTCAAGCCCAATAAGGCGGTCATAACCTTATAGTTTCGCAGTCATCGGACTTTTGACGCATGGTACAGGTTTGATACGGAGTTTCAATGTGCTCCCAAGAGCAACTGGGTTTTGGGATTTCCCCTATATTCTTAAGTAATGTTGAGCTAGCGATTTCAAGGGTTTTGGGTCTTGCAGTTCATATAGATAATGGTTCAAGCTAATCCACTGATTAAGTTGTTTAGTACTTAAATTAAATTTCACCTAATTTCCATAGTATACAGTCTTTAGGGATTTCTGCCTGAGGTGGTGCTCGGGTCTTTGTATGGATTTTTTCAAGACATTACAGGCGGCCTACTCGAAGGCCACCCTGGCCTTTTCCAATTGCGATGCCACGCGGTCCCTTTCCATCTTGACCTTCTCAAGAGAAACCTTTGCCTTCTCGCGCTAGCCCACTATAAAGACAGCTCAAGACTCAGTAAACGATTATCGAGCCTTTACTTCCGACCGCCAAGCCTCGGCATTCGACAGCCAAGCTTCCGCCTCTCCAGCACGCTTGATCACGGAAGATACCTCGGCACAGGCCTTCATCATGCAAGGGGCGAACTGCACAGGAACGAAAGTTTTTTTTTTTCAAAAAAAATAAAATAGGGAAGTCTAAAGCAAGACAATTGAAGGAAATCGTGTTGTTACCTCGAGCAATAGCATCCCGATCTTACCGAGCATGTCTTCCACGGAAGGCGACCCGAGAAGGTCAAAGAACTCTCTAGTGAATACCTGTTGGCTTGCTTATAGAAGGATATCTTCAACCTTCTGGCGGAAGGCTATCCTCTCTTCCTCAGCTGCTCCCTCCTTGAGTGGTCGCCTCTCCTCTACCCTTGGGACACAGGTACCTCGGCAGGCTCTGGCTCGGGAGCCTCTCGAAGATGTTCAGAGGCCGTTGCTGCCGCCTCCATTGATGCCTCTTCCGTCGCCTCTGCCACCTTTGTACCTTCCTCGGCCTCAATAATAGCTGGGGGAGCAGGAGGGGCTGTCCTTACCGGGCCTTTCAAGACTATCTTATGCCTCTTCCAGGCCCGGGAGCCTGAGCGGGGTAGGGGTCGAACCTGAGACGGGGGATGAAGAGTGGACCGAGCCTCAGACATGTCTGCGATCAAAAGACAAGTGTTAGTACAGTCAGATGCACAATAAAAAAAATGTAAGTCTCTCACCGAACACAGCAGAGTTAAGGCCCCACTCAAAAAGAAGCTCCGGTTGGAGAAGCCTCTTACATGATCTCCTTTCCGGACTCAAGGCTCGAAAATTCTGAATCCGAGTCAGAGAGCCCGAGTCAAGCTCCGGAGGATTCTTGGGTATCATTGAAAGGAAGGGACAGGATGCATCCATAATTCGATGAAAATTTGGTTGAGTAAATGTAATAAGGTCAACGTCAGCACTACCTACCACGTAGAAAGTTCGAGGGACGAAGGGGCGAATAAGCTCTGTTTCTACCGACTCCCATCGACCGAGGGCCTAAAACCACCTGTTCCTCCAATGCTTGTTCGATGAAGGAGGGTTGGTTATTAAAGGCCAGCCGGTATTCCACTAAGAGCAGAAAAAGAACCAGCCGAGATGCCAAGTTTGTACCCGCACTTGGTAAAGTGAAGAAACTCATTCACACTTAGCTTAGGCTGTTGCATCTCGGCCTAGAGCATTGCGCAATTGAACAAGTCTCTACACCCGTTCGGTACAACCCATCCCGGAGCTATGCCAAGACTGCCCAGCAAGTCTCAAGCATTCTTCTAAAGCAGTAATTGGAGACCGCATTGCAGCGCAACATGAAAAATTGTACCTGCCTCGGGAGGAGGCTGGTCAGGTAGCTCTCCTAGCCGAAGAAGAGTCAAAATGACTGAGTCAAGAATATGATATCCGACCCAAATTTTAGACAGCTCCTCTACTGTTATTACAGAAGGCACAAGTGTAATGCCCCATGTTTTCAAGACCCGAGTATATAACTCATTTCCCAAAAACCTAATTATTAGCCTATAAAATCCAGTGTAAATTTGAACCGTTTGTCATTAATTAGAGTTAAGAGCAACAAAGCTAGAATAAACATGCATTAAATAAAAACATTCTGACCATTACAAAATTTCAAATGTAGCGCCCATATAGGACTTATACAATCTCAAATAACAAAGTTCAGGTAAGGAAAAACATGAGTCTATCAACTAGTAGTGGAGATTAATGAGAGCCACAAGGACCCCGCCTAACTCCCTAGCTACTCAATCTGCTCCAGCAACCTAGTGAACAACATCGGCTCACCTTATACCTGCATCAACTATTACGATTTGATAGGTCAATAGCTATCGCAGTGAGGAGCACCCTCTAAGATTTCGCACTTATCATTCATAATCCAACTTAAATTGCAATATGTGAGAAGGGGCATTTTAAATAATGCAGTTCAAGAATCAAGATCATGCATTCAAAATTAAGCTAGTTAACGCAATTTTAACATTAAGGGAATGTAATGAAAACTGAAATGTAAAGGGACGTATCCAGATAGTCAAGCAGTCAATCTTACGACCTTCATAAAATGACTAGGAAACAAGCTTCAACCGTTTGCTTCACCCGACAATCGTATCGTACGTGAATACCGCAAGATGGCTAGGAAATCGATAAGTGAACACTCGCTCCACCCAAAAATCATGGTACGACTGAACACCACAAGATGAAGGGACAAACAACATACAAACTCTAGACCACCCGAAAATCATATCGTACGTGAACACCACAAGATGGCTACGAAATCGCTAAGCGAGCACCTGCTCCACCCGAAAATCATAGTATGACTGAACACCGTAAGATGGCTAGCAATACAACATGCAAAACTCTACTTCACCCGAAAATCATATCATATGTGAACACCATAAGATGGCTAGGAAATCGCTAAGCGAACACCCGCTTCACCTAGAAATCACCATACGATTGAACACTACGAAATGAAGAGAGAACCAACTAGCCACAAAGGGCACTAATGTTCCATCAAAGCCACCAAGACAAATTATCAGTCCAAGCCGCATGGAGTAATTATGTAGTCCAATCCATGTAAGACAAAGTGTGGTCCAAGCTATATAAGGCAGGTGTGTGATAAAACCCAAATAAGTCAACTAGGGCCTACAAGATGGTAAGTCTTTAACATGTTATATTCAATCCATAAGATAATCACAAATAAACACATTTGGCTAATTAACAAACTCTACAACATGTGGCAACCGAATCATTCATATTACTAGCATCAAAGAGACACAACATTCATACATTACATGAGCCAATCATGCACTATATTAGCATATTCATGAAATGAAATAGGAAAAATAAATAATTTAGAGTTACTAACTACATAGAATTAAAGTACCATTTATGTCCAGGTTAGTGAATTTAAGTGGGAAGCTCAAAGGGTGAATCCTCACCTTAACTTTTGATTGAAATGGTTTCAACTCGGATCACCTTCTCTAATATGGATCTATCATGGTCGAGAAACTAGATGAGGACAATGAGAGAAATAAATAATCATCATAAATAAAAGCTTAATAACTAAGATTCTATTGGAAGGCTAAAGTTATAAGGCCTTAAACTCACCTTGAGGTGCAGTCTATTTGATGCAGCTTGAGCTCGGTTTTAGCGAGTTAAAGCACTTAACTCAGTGACGAAACCCGGTAAGTGGCTGAGTCGACTCAACTATGACTCAATAGCTCCATCACTCTCTCTCTCCCCCCCTTATTTTCTCTCACTCTTTCCCTCAACTCTTTCTAGATTCTCACAAGGCCCAAACTCAAGCCCAAGGCCAAACTGGGCCAACAACTCAACCGAGTTAACTCGGCTAGTGCAACAGTCACCCAACCTTCCTCTCCCTATCTTCTCTCCTCTTCTTTTTTTTCTTCTTTCTCTCACTCACTCTCTCCCTATTGCTGGAATGTTCAACAGTAACCTGGACCGAGTCAATTTGGACTCAACTCGGGAGTGAGTTGACTCAGCTACCAACTCTTTCTCTCTCTCTCTCTCTCCCTCTCTTTCTCTGTCTTCTTTTTATTCCCTTCTTTTTTTTTCTCTTTTTACCGTTCAGCAACCTGGACCCGACCAGTGCCTAAGTCATGCTAACTCACTGAGTTGGGTGGGAGCAGCAACCACGCCCGAACTTCCTTTCTCCTTCCTTTCTTCTACTTCCTCCTTCTATTATTTCTCTCTGTTTTTTGGTTAATCCTCTTGAAAAGGCTAAGCTATATGTCCTAGAGGGGGGGGGGGGGGGTGGGGGGGTGAATAGGACTATGCCAAATTTAGACTATAATAGTGGAAAAATGATAACCAAATAAAATAAATCAATTCACAATGCTTAAAATGAAAAGCAGCCTCAATAATCAAGTATTGAGAGATTAAAACAAATGCAGTTCTAAAGACAAACTTACACCTTAAAAACCAAGGGTTTATGGCAGGACAACCTTATTTCTAGAACGTTCTATGTATCAAAAACTCAAACTAAAGAGGAATAAATAAATAGTAAAGAATTGAAAATTTGTAAGAATTTAAATTTAAATTATTACAACATTCCCCACTGTTCTTGAAATGTAAATATTACAACATTCACATCCACACATACATTCCACAACTTGAATGATAAAAGATAGGAAATTAAGCAAACATTCAAACTACAATACACAAGGAGTTATAGTGGTTCGCCTGTGTGTTCACCAACTATTAAACAATAGCCACACAGAATGCTACTCCACTCCTAATATCCTCACACGGGATATTAGCATTCACTATCAAAATAGGTTTCACAGGTTCACCTAAAACCTTCACAGTTGTGTCTTTGTAACTTGGGCTTACACAATCCAAAAACCCACACTTTCTGAGTTTTCTAGCTCTCCTCAGATAACCAAACACAATGAGATTTTTCTGGCTTTATCTCAAAAGAAACCAAAAATAGAATGTAAAATACCTGGATTTCTCCTTTGTAGCAGCCCGGAAGAACCAAGTCGGACTAAAGGTTCGAATGTTAAAGTTCAATGTCCAATACTCACTTAATAATGGTTCTAGGTTCTAATAGATTTTAAATTAAACCAAAATGGGCTAACTTTAATTGATTTTGATTCTAGAAAAAGGAAAATAACACTTCCTCTTTTCAGATCAGATTGGAATACAAGAAACAAAATCAATTTAAAAAGCTAAAGAAAGAGAATATTAAATATGCACACTTAGCTTAAAATGGAGCACAAACTTATTTCTCAGAAGGCTGGATTACAATTACTTCAGATATCCTCAATATTCAGAGATTCATGCTCTATTTATAGGTGAGCAAATCGGATCTTCGACTGGTCCAGATATTGCTACGACTAGTCTTAGAACCAACGAATATTTGAAAATTTGAGCACGATAAGATAAGGCAGTTTCAGGACTGGTCGTAGGTAGTTTACAACTGGTCAAAGGACACCTTCGACTGGTCTTAGGTTGATCATGACTAGTCGAAGCGAAGCAAAATACATCGCTGTAGTTTAAGTTGTAGGTTCACGACTGGTCGAAGGAACAGTTGACACTGTTCATACAACTGGTCGAACAAACCCCAGGACTGGTCGAAGGTTAACAAAAAATTTCAAATTTTTGCAACAAACTTACGACTGGTCCAGGAAAATCTTAGACAAGTCAAAGCAGTGCTAGGACTAGTCGAGAAAGATCCAAGACTAGTCTTAGAGCAGACCAGATTTCCAAATATAAAACATTTGCATTATGTATCCAAAATGACCTACTCTAAAGGTCAACCTAAGGTCAAACATACCTTAATAGTGAAGTAAGGACATTGAACCCTTAAGATATGTAACCTTTAAAGAAAGTGAAGCTTGAAATCTTAATGTAGCTTTTCCTTAAAAGCTTCAATTACACAATCTTGCATCTTGACTTGCAACTTGTAAATTCAGTTGAACATTCTCGAGTCTTGACTTATAAACATGTCTTGTCTTTCGAAGTCGATCTTGCGAGACAATGTCGTGGCTTGACATATCTTGAGTTAAGCATTGTGCTTCACTAATATAGTCAACATCCATACACTGATACTCGCTTCATCCATACATGCTTCATCCATACCGTGTCTCGAATATTTACATTTATGTAATTTCACAAAGTACAAGCAGTGTTTTTGGCACCACAAAGTTGACAACATAAAGGGGCTTTCGACCATAGCACTTACACCTCTCTAACCCACTAACCCAATAGACTAACTCATGACAATCAGCGATCCATCAAAGTGATAGCAGCTGAGTGTCGACGAGTTCACCCAACCTCAACTCATCAGTAGCTTCACTTGCCACTCTGTTTCCCCTACAGATTTAGATTATAATAATAATAATAAAAAGATTGTTTCAAGGCTGTCATTGACAATAGACCATGCCTACCTGGTGGGTGAATGAATCACTAATCAACATTTGTAACTGGTCATGCGGCGGGCAGTTTTTTTCTTGGCGAGGAAGATGAGCTCCTTTAATGGCAAAATTCTATCCGACCACCCTTCCTTCAATTTGAGGCATGTGGACATCAAAGAATAGTCCAAGGAGGCTAGTAGGAGGGATATTTCGAGGCTCCAAGTCAGTTTCGATGGTGGGTTCAAACGAAGAAGAAGACGGCTATTTTTTTGAGCTGCCGCAAGACACGGGAGTGAGACCCATGGCACACGACCTCCTCACCTTTTATCCGTTTAACTTAACTCCCAGAATCGTTGGATTGAAACCAAATGGTCAGGATGCGGTCTGGTAGAAACCACGTTCTATTACCGCCGAATTTGCAAAACCGACTGTGGTTTTGTTTTGCTAAGACAGGACGGCTGGGATTTCATCAAATGGACGTTCGAGATAAGAGGGATTCTCCTCACTTGGATCGTCGAGCTGGCATGTGGAAAGAGAAGAAACACAACTTGCCTTCGTGCGCTGACGTTTATGGTCACATGAGTACGATCCATGGGGTGAACCAAACATGGTTTTGGTCAGACCCCCGCTGCGCACCAGATGGTGGATCAAATCACCCACATGAGCGATCATGGTGGGCCACGACAGGTCGAGAACAGGCTCAGTCTGTCCGTCTGACAGAAATTTAAAAAGAGGGAAAAGAGGGAAATCTTTCCTCTTTCTAATTTCACGGTCAGACCAGGTTTGACCAGTCCTGTACAGTGCAGGTTCCTACATCGGCTGTGCACATTCAGCATAGAGTGGGGCCACAATTGTGTTTGATCCAATCCACTCCACTCATTCATTTTGTCGGGTTAAACTAGGGCCTGGCCCAAAGAATGGGGTAGATCCATGGCTTAGGTGGGTCGTATCAACTGAAATATGGTCATTTAAAGTCCATTATCATCGATTCGATGGATATCCAGGATCCACACTCACAATCATGGTCGTTCATCTAATTGGCGAGCCTATCAGGGCCACTATCTATTTTAGATTATATAATAAAAATATACATACATATTTGCTTAGTATAATAAATTATAGTTATGGATAAGTATTTATTAATATTTATAATGCATTTTTATGATTATTCATGCATATATAGTATAGTAAGATTAATATTAAGTGATACGTATTTCATGTGTAGTATAATACGACAATATATAGTTAAAATTATAAAATGCAAGCGTTAATTAATATGCATCAATTATATTTTAATTAGTTGGTATACAATTTATTTTATAAATGGTTTAAATATGTAAGTGCTATGGTTTCCTACTCCTTTGGTTGTCAAATTTTGTGGTGCCAAAAACACAATCTGTCTTGTGTAGCATGTTGATTTATATGATCAAGACACTGCATCACAATGCTTCAAGTTAAGAACGGTGATCTACATCAAGAAATGTAAGGTCAAGTACTTTATCCACTTCTGTAAACTTCAATGTTCAAAGTTTTTGAAGTTACATCGAAAAGACGAGTGCTTGTTCAAGATTCAAGATAATATTCAACTTAAGATGAAGAACAACTCAAGAATGACAAATCCAAGCTTTAGAAGATCTTAAGTTCAAGCTACATCATGTAGAGATCTCAAGCTTCATAATCTTCAAAGGTCAACCATCATCTGAAGAAATGAAGTTTCAATGTTCATACTTCATGTCCTAGGTATGAAAGACCTTAGATTGACCTTAGGGTAGGTCATTTTGTATACATAATTCAAATTGAATCACTTTGTATAAATTTGGATTGTTCTAAGACTAGTCCTTAACCCTGTTCGACTAGTCCTAGCACTGTCTCGACTAGTCCAAGAAATTTCAGGACCAGTCCTAAGTTTGTTGTAATTTTTTAAAATTTTTTGTTCACCCACGACCAATCCTAGACTCTGCTTGACCGGTCGTGTGAACAGTGCACGATTCGTTCACGACCAGTCTAGCAGCTTCGACTCAAACTACATCAACGAAACCTGCTGTCTCACGACTAGTCGTGGGTTGGTCATGACCAGTCGTGGAGGACTCATGACTAGTCGTGAACAGCCTATGACCAGTCATGGAACGATTTTATCTGATCGCGCTAAAAAATTAAAAAATCTGTTCGACCTATGACCAGTTGTAGTGTCCTCAAGACCAGTCGAAGATGTGATTTTTGTACTATAAATAGAGCACGAATTTCAGAGTTTTATAATCCAATTCAAGAAAAATCAAGGCATCACTCTGAGATAAATTTGTGTTCATTTTAAGTTATGCATATTTAATATTCTCTTTTGTTAGCTTTGTCAATTTGATTTTGTTTGTATATTCTAATCTGATTTGAAAGAGGAATTACTGTATTCCTTCTTCTTGGAATCAAAATCAAATGGAGCTAGCCCAACTAGTTTAATTTAAAATTAATCTATAACCTAGAACCATTTCAAAGTGAGTATTGGACATTGAACTTCTACATTTAAACTTCTACTCTGATTGGTTCTTCCAAGCTGCTACAAAAGGAGAAATTTAGGTATTTTACATTATTATAAATTTCCTTATTTTGGTTTCTTTTGAGATTAAGCCAAAAAAATCTCATTTTGTTGGTTATCTGAGGAGAGCTAGAAAACTCAGAGGTTGGGGTTTTTGAATTGTGTAAGCCCATTTGAAAGACACAATTGTGAAGGTTTTGGCTGAACCTAAGAAAAACCTAATTTTCTTAGTGAATGCTAATATCCCCTGTGTGAGGATATTAGGAGTGGAGTAGCAAGCTGTGTGGCTGTTGTTTAACAGTTGGTGTACACATAGGCGAACCACTATAATTCTTTGTGTCTTGTGATTTGAATGTTTGTGTAATTTCTATTTCTTTTATCATTTAAATTTGTGGGATATATGTGTGGATGTGAATTTTGTAATATTTACATTTCAAGCATTGTGGGGAATATTGTAATAGTTTAGACTTTCTTTCTTGCTATTTCTTTTTATTCGTCTTCAGTTTGAGTTTTTGATACAAAGGCCTTTCTAGAAATAAGGTTGTCCTACCATAAACCTTGGTTTTTGGTGTAAGGTTGTCCTTAGAACAACATTTGTATTAACCTCTCAAGACTAGAATTTTGAGGTTGCTTTTCATTTCAGTACTATTATTTATTTGTTATGTTATCTTTCCTTTATTCATTTATATTCTGTTGTTAAAGTTTTAATTTAGCATAGTCCTATTCACCCCCCTCCCCCTCTAGGACATATAGCTTAGCCTTTCACAAGTGGTATCAGAGCCTAATAGCTCGTTTTTGTTGTTATACTTTTTGGATTTATTTCCTAAGCTAACCGATCTAAGCTATTTATAAGATGTCAAATTTTGATAGCCTTTCAGTCACTAGGCCTCCACCATTTGATGGCTCCAACTATGCATATTGGAAAGCCAGGATGAGGATTTTCCTTAAATCCATGGATGAGAGTGTGTGGCAAGCCACAGTGACTGAATGAAACTCTCCTACCACTGAAGTGATTGGTATTGATGGCTCAAAATCAATGAGAGTAACACCTTATTTCTCTTGGACCACTCTTCAGAAAAATGAGAGCAGTGTCAATGAAAAAGCACTGAATGTAATCACTTGCGCACTATCACTGGATGAATTCAAAAGAATTATATCCTGTGATACTGCAAAGCAAGCTTGGGATATTTTAGAAATGACACACGAGGGTACATCAATTGTCAAGAAATCTAAAGTCCAACTCCTCACAACCAAATTTGAGGAAATACATATGGAGGAAAATGAAATGTTCGTGGACTTTTATAATATAAGATTAAACGACATTGTGAACTCTATGTGGGGTCTTGGTAATAAAATCCCAGAAAGTAAAGTGTGTGTAAAGATACTACGCTCAATTCTTGAATGGTTCAATTCTAAGGTAACCGCGATCTAGGAACTTCGTGATACAGACAATATAAGGGTAAAAGAATTAGTTGGGTCATTACAAACCTATGAGTTAAATTTTAAAGCTCCTAAAGGTAAATCTATCGCTCTTAAATCTTCTAAATGTATTTCTCAAGAAAATTCTAATTTAGAAAATTCTGAAGATGATATGGCTCTTTTAGTAAAAAAGTTTTATAAGATTTTCAAAAGTAAAAATAGGGTTGACTTTCAAAAATCAAATGATAAGAAAAGATCTAAATCTAAATCTAAAACTTAAAAATCTTTAAAAGATAGTTAATGTTACAACTACCAAGAATATGGGCATTTAGCAAACTAGTGTCCTAAAAAGGACAAACCTAAAAAGAAAGGAGTGTTAGCTACTTGGGATGAATCTTCTGGCACTGAAGCCTCTTCTGAATCAGAAGATTCTGAAACTAAGTCGAGCAATGAAGTTAAAGCCCTTATGACTCTAGCCAAGTTCACTTTTTCAGATCACAATGATTTAACTAGTGAAGAAAATCAGAATAGTGATCATGAAAATGAAGAAGATCTTTAAGATGCTTACAATGCCCTATACAAGGAAAGTTGTAAAGTTGTCGTAAAACTAAAATTTTAAAAAGAAAAGTTTTTAAAACATAAAGAAAATTTTGATTCCCTTGTTTTAGAAAAATCCTACATTTTAGATTGTTTTGAAAAATCAAAATGCGATTTAGATTTCAAAACTTCCCTGATTGAAAATCTAAAATCTGAAAATGAAAAAATTAAACTTGAAGTCTCTTCTCTTTTGAGTTTAAAGGATACATGGAGGTATGCCCAAGGTGATCCAAAGTTAGAAAAACTTTTGTCTGGATCAAGAAAATGTGGCGACCGATCTGGTTTGGGCTACGATAAAAATGTTCCTCCTAAACAGAAGAATACTCCTAAGTTTGTGAAAGAAGAGTCTTCAAACTCAAAAGGGAATAGTTCAAATCAAAAGTTTTTTAAAAATGATAAAACTTTTCAATCTTTCGAACCTAAAAGTAATTATATCAACTATAAAAATTAGAACCGAAACCCTTTAGCTGGAAAATAGTTGATCTACTTAAGGAGCTCTTAAAATCTAACTCAGTGGGTCATTCTTATAACAATTACAAATATAAGAAGACCAATTATACTCCTAAACCCAAAATAGTTATGAAATGGGTTCCTAAGGTTACTTGCTTGGTTGGCCACACGGCTTTCAAAGCTTCAAGTCATTCAAAGTGGTACTTAGGCAGTGGATGCTCAAAGCATATGACTGGTGATAAAGGTCTATTCATGACTCTTAAAGACATGACTGATGGATCAGTCACATTTGGTGATGGTAGCAACTGCAGGATTATTGGCCAAGGTACGGTTCAACTTTCTAACCTCCCTTTATTTGAGAATGTTTTATATGTTGAAGGGTTAAAACATAATCTGTTAAGCATATCTCAAATATGCGATAAAAATCATAGTGTTAAATTTTCTAACCTAAGGTGTAAGATTTTAAACAAAAATGGTTCAGTAATATAAACTGGTCGTAGAACATCTGAAAACTGCTATATTATTAGTGATTCTAGCTCATCTATTCAAACGTGTTACATGGTCCATACCAATGAGACTGAATTATGACATAAACGCCTTGGACATGTACACTACCGTAATCTATATAGATTGAGCGAAAGAGAACTAATAAGAGGTCTACCTAAATTACAGAAAGTAGATAAAATATGTGGTAAATGCCAGATTGACAAACAAACTAGGAGTGCTCACAAAAAGGTGGACTCCAATGCCGCATCTAAACCTCTCGAACTTCTCCACATGGATCTTATAGGACTAACCAGGATGGAGAGTCGAAGTGGTAAAAAATACATACTGGTGATTATGAATGATTATACCAGATTCACTTGGGTAGCCTTTTTAAGGGATATATCAGAAACCCTTGATGAAGTAAAAAGAGTTCTCAAACGAATTCAAATTGAAAAAGGTTCTTAAGTCTGTAAGATCCGTAGTGATCATGGATCAGAATTTGAGAATAGCAGTTTTGAGAAATTCTGTTGCGATCAGGGAATAACGCATGAATTCTCTACACCTAAAACACCACAACAAAATGGAATTGTTGAAAGAAAAAATAAAGTGCTTCAAGAAATGGCTAATGTAATGTTGAATAGTATGAAGCTCCTTAAAAATCTTTGGGCTGAAGCCGTAAATACTACATGCTATATAATCAACCGGGTCTATACAAGAAAATCAAACTGTAAGATGGCTTATGAAATATGGTTCAACAAGAAGCCTACTGTCAAATATTTTTGAGTTTTTGGCAGCAAGTGCTATATTTTACGTGACCGTGAAAATCTAGGTAAGTTTGACACCAAAAGTGATGAAGGGATCTTTTTATGATATTCCTTGAATAGTCGAGCATATCGAGTACTGAATAACAGGACCAGTGTTATTCAAGAGTCCATTAATATGGTCATCGATGATCACTTGAATACACCTACATTAAGTTTAGATAATGATGAAGTTTTTTTAATTAACAAACCAGATACTTCATCAAATCAAACTAATTCTGAACTGAGCACTGTTAAAGATCATCCAACTACTCAAATTCTTGAAAACCCCCTCACTGGTGTGCACACTCGTAGTCAACTAGAAGATATATGTAATTACGTGTGTTTTACATCCCAGATAGAACCGGCAAACGTAAAAGAAGCTCTTACTGACGAAAACTGGATAGTTGCAATGTAAGAAGAGCTTAACCAATTTGTGAGAAATGATGTTTGGTATCTTATTCCTAGACCTGAAGATAAACATATTATTGGAACTAAGTGGATTTTCAAAAATAAGTCTTATGAACTTGGTAATATAATTTGAAACAAGGTTAGACTGGTTGTACAAGGGTACACTCAAATTGAAGGAATCGATTATAATAAAACATTTGCCCAAGTAGCTCGTCTTGAATCAATCAGACTATTTATATCCATTGCTTGCTTTAGAAAATTCAAAATTTATCAAATGGATGTAAAAAGTGCCTTCTTAAATGGTGATCTACATGAAGAAGTGTATGTTGAACAACCAATGGGTTTTGAAGATCCTAAGAGCACTGATCACGTCTATTATCTTAAAAAGGGTCTCTACGGTTTGAAACAAGCTCCCAGGGCATGGTATGAAAAGTTGACTAAGTTTTTACAAAGTCATAATTTTCAAATGGGAAGTGTTGATAAGACTCTTTTTGTTAAAAAAAACATAACGATGATATCTTAATGGTACAAATCTATGTTGATGATATTATTTATGGATCTACCTATACTAACATGACTGTTGAGTTTTCGGATTTAATGAAATCTGAGTTCGAAATGAGCATGGTTGGGGAATTAAATTATTTCCTAGGGCTGCAAGTAAAACAACAACCTGATGGTATTTTTATTTCTCAAACCAAATATGCTTTGAACTTGATTAAAAATTTTAGATTTGAGAATAGGAAAAATTTTGATACTCCTATGAGTACAACTTTAAGACTCTCAAAGGACTCTACAAGTAAATGTGTGAATCTTAAATTATATCGTAATATGATTGGCAGTTTACTTTATTTAACTGCAAGTAGACCTGATATTGCTTTTAGTGTTAGTATTTGTGCTAGATATCAATCTAACCCTAAAGAGTCACATCTAATTGTTGTTAAGCGGATTATTCGATATGTCGCAGGTACTGTAAATCTAGGTCTTTGGTATCCATATGATACTAGTGTTCAATTAGCTAGGTACACTGATGCTGATTGGGTTGGAAATATCGATGATCGGAAATCAACCAGTGGTGGTTGTTTCTATATCAGAAACTATTTAGTTTCTTGGTTTAGCAAGAAACAAAGTTCTGTATCACTCTCAACTGCTGAGGCTGAATACATCGCAGCTGGAAATGCATGTACTCAGCCTTGTATGGATGAATAGAATGTTAAGCGATTACGGAATTGCACAGGATTTAATGGTTTTATATTGTGATAATTTCAGTGGAATAAATATATCTAAAAATCCAATCCAGCATTCACGTACCAAGCACATTGACATTAAGTATCATTACATTCATGAATTAGTAGAAGAAAAAATAATATCTTTGGAATATATTCCTACCAAGATTCAACTTGCCGATATTTTTACTAAACCACTCAACAAAAGCAGGTTTAATAAATTGAAATTTGATCTTGGTATGTGCAATCTAAATTAAATATTCATGCATGCTTGTATCATAGTGTATATATATATTTGATAATTTATTAGTTTAAATTTCAAATTTTTATGGAAAATGCATATTTTAGTCGATACACGACCAGTCGAGGATGTACTCGACTAGTCGTGGCACGACCGGTCGAGGACATCCCACGACCAGTCGTGTAACGTACTGGACCTTTTAAAATTTGAGAAAAACTTCTTCATTTCAACTTTCCTCTCCAACAAGCCGTGGCACGACTAGTTGTACCCACCGTCCTAGATCTTCAAGGTTAGTGCATCATTTACATTTTTCTTGTAGATTCTAGTCTATATTACTTCATTTTCACTCTTAGAGTAATTTATTTTGTGATTCATTGAGGTTTTGGGGTTTTCTTTTAAAAAATCTGTCCTAGCCAAACCCCACTCTACATCCTTTGTGATATCTTGATTCCTTGAGTTTCTTCTTGCAAATGGATGTTAGAGGGAAAAAGAAAACTTCCCATGGTCCATCTTCTTTTAGATCTACTCCAAGAGCACAGCGCCACCTTCAGTCACCCGAACATGATCCCTTATATGTGCGAGATTTGCATTTGCTAATGTTATTGTTGAGCGATCTGTTGATCTTGAACACATTACTCCTTTTGGTATCCTTCCACTTCTTCAAGCTGTAGGATGGGTTAACATATTACATTAGGGTGGGCCTACTTACCAGTCTATTGCTCAGCCCATGTTTGCATGCATTTCTGATTTTTCGACTGAGAATTTGACATTTAAAATTGATGCTAGAGAAGGTCCATTTAAAATTGATCACCATCTGATTTCAGGGCTAATGGACATACCTATTAATGATGAGGGTATTCCTATTCATACTCTAGTTGAGAAACCCTCAGAATTAGAAAAATGCATGCTCACAAGAGATTTATGCAATATGAATGTGCAATGGACTCATAAAGGGAATGCGCTCCCCTCAAAGTACTTATTACCCAGATACAAGGTTCTCCACAAAATTTTTATTTCAAATCTGTATCCGCGTTCTTGTAATAAAATAGAACTGACTTCCTTTATGGTTCGGGTCTTGCATTTTGTCATCTCTGGTACTAAAGTTTGTCTTCCTTCGTTAATATGTCATTCCATCATTCAGTTTCATCTCCATCTAGGTCATAGTGATATTCCATTTGCTTATCTTGAGGAGAAGGTAGAGAACATGAATGTTGCCCATGATTTACAATTTAAATATATGCGCAAGTATTTTAGGCGCTTAAACAAGGGCCTTCATCAACTTGGTCCTACCATACTTGCTCCTTCTGGATCTGATTAGGTGGTTTATCCTTTATTTTGTAATAACTTTTCTACTACTTTGCTTTGGTTTGTGAGTGGACTTTGTTTTACTATAGTTTGGTTAACTGACTTTGGTTTATGTTGGGTAATGAGAGGTGAACTTTGAATTTGCTTATATTTTTCTCATATCTTGCCTAGTGAATTCCTTTATTGTTCTCTTGTTCGTTTTCCTCTTCCATATCTTATTTGCTTCCTTTGTCATATTGTGACAAAAAGGGGGAGAAGATTTCATGTTTTTTTGGATTGACTAGAATGGATATGGATTATGGGTTGTAGCATTAATTTATATATATGTGTGTGTGTGTGCGCGCGCGCGCACTACTCAGGGGGAGTAAATAAGTAAGGTTTTGACTTATTTTGCCTAATTGTTGCATAATTCTTTAACCAAACTAGTTTCCTTCTATAACTGGTGCATGATTCTTTATTGAGCAAGTTGTGCTTCTCTTATTTTTTATTGGAGTGTGTTTTGTCATAATTTGACAAAGGGGGAGATTGTAAGTGCTATGGTTTCCTACTCCTTTGGTTGTCAAATTTTGCAGTGCTAAAAACACAATCTGTGTCTTGTGTAGCATGTTGATTTATATGATCAAGACACTGCATCACAATGCTTCAAGTTAAGAATGGTGATCTACATCAAGAAATGTAAGGTCAAGTACTCTGTCCACTTTTGTAAGCTTCAATGTTCAGAGTTTTTGAAGCTAAATCGAAAAGATGAGTGCTTGTTTAAGATTCAAGATAATGTTCAACTCAAGATGAAGAACAACTCACGATCGTCAAATCCAAGCTTTAGAAGATCTTAAGTTTAAGCTACATCATGTAGAGATCTTAAGCTTCATAATCTTCAAAGGTCAACCATCATTTGAAGAAATGAAGTTTCAATGTTCATACTTCATATCCCAGGTATGAAAGACCTTAGATTGACCTTAAGGTAGGTCATTTTGTATACATAATTCAAATTGAATCATTTTATATGAATTTGGACTGTTCTAAGACTAGTCCTTAACCTTGTTCGACTAGTCCTAGCACTGCCTCAACCAGCCTAAGAAATTTCAGGACCAATCCTAAGTTTGTTGCAATTTTTCAAAATTTTTTGTTCACCCACGACCAGTCCTCGACTTTGCTCAACCGGTTGTGTAAACAGTGTACGATTTGTTCACGACCAGTCCTGCAGCATCGACTCAAACTACAGCAACGAAACCTGTTGTCTCATGACCAGTCGTGGGTTGGTCACGACCAGTCGTAGAGGGTTCATGATCAGTCGTGAACAGCCTACGACCAGTCGTGGAGCGGTTTCATCCGATCGCGCTAAAAAATTCAAAAATCTGTTCGACCTATGACCAGTCGTAGTGTCCTCAAGACTAGTCGAAGATGCAATTTCTGTAGCTATAAATAGAGCACGAATTTCAGAGTTTCATAATCCAATTCAAGAAAAATCAAGGTATCACTCTGAGATAAGTTTATGTTCATTTTAAGCTGTGCATATTTAATATTCTCTTTTGTTAACTTTGTCAATTTGATTTTGTTTCTATATTTCAATCTGATTTAAAAGAGGAATTGTTGTATTCCTTCTTCTTGGAATCAAAATCAAATAGAGCTAGCCCAACCGATTTAATTTAAAATCAATCTAGAACCTAGAACCATTTCAAAGTGAGTATTGGACATTGAACTTCTACATTTGAACTTCTACTCCGATTGGTTCTTCTGGGCTACTACAAAAGGAGAAATCTAGGTATTTTACATTATTGTACATTTTCTTATTTTGATTTCTTTTGAGATTAAGCCAGAAAAATCTCATTTTGTTAGTTATCTGAGGAGAGCCAGAAAACTCAGAGGTTGGGGTTTTTGAATTATGTAAGCCCATTTGAAAGACACAATTGTGAAGGTTTTGGGTGAACCTGAGAAAAACCTATTTTTCTTAGTGAACACTAATATCCCCTGTGTGAGGATATTAAGAGTGGAGTAGCAAGCTGGTGGCTATTGTTTAATAGTTGGTGTACACATAGGCGAACCACTATAATTCTCTGTGTCTTGTGATTTGAATGTTTGTGTAATTTCTATTTCTTTTATCATTTAAATTTGTGGGATGTATGTGTGGATGTGAATGTTGTAATATTTACATTTCAAGTATTGTGGGGAATGTTGTAATAGTTTAGACTTTCTTTCTTGCTATTTCTTTTTATTCATCTTCATTTTGAGTTTTTGATATAAAGGCCTTTCTAGAAATAAGGTTGTCCTACCATAAACCTTAGTTTTTGGTGTAAGGCTGTCCTTAGAACAACATTTATATCAACCTCTCAAGACTAGAATTTTGAGGTTGCTTTTCATTTCAGTACTGTGATTTATTTATTATGCTATCTTTCCTTTATTTATTTATATTATGCTGTTAAAGTTTTAATTTGGCACAGTCCTATTCACCCCCCTCTAGGACATATAGCTTGGCCTTTTACAAAATAATATAAAATAAATAATGTACATAATTTGAATAATTTAAGCAACATGTGTATTATTACAGATAATTACAAAATTATTTTGTATTATATAATATATGTACTATCATATCATATTTAAAATGAACCATTTGGTCTTCCTGGTAACACCCGAGTACTGAAAAGTACGGGGTGTTACAACAGGCCCTTTGACCCTTCCCTCAGCCCTAACTTCCCCCTCACAGCCCTCCTCAAGATCAGAATGACTGGAGGACCCTTCGACGACCACATGTTTAGGAGGTGAGTTCGACGCCCCCACTAACGCCACCAGCCTCTCTGTTGAAGGGTCTATTATTCTCTGTGAATGGCGGAACAGGACGTCTGCCTCTCCAACAACCTCCATCAATAATGAGGGTGATTCCGAAGCCACCCAAAAGTTGCTTGCTTCACCCTCACCGTTGTATTCTCCCTCCCTAGGGCTTGTGGGCCTAACATTGTTGAAAGGAAAGAAAGGGAGGAAGGAGGAGCTCACCGGAAGAAGTCCAAGAGTGCTGAAAACACCGAAGCAAAGGGTTCCTATGCTTGAGTCCGTGAGAGGAAGCGAGGAGATGAAGAGAAAATCGAAAGAGGCATGAAAATGGCGAAAGCGTGCTTAGGGCGACCTTTTTTATAGAACCACCACATGTCTCCAACATTAAATGAGGAACCGAAGCGACGTTCCCTCGGGTGCCCCAGCTTCACACGTGGCGGCACCCCATGTGCTGCCATCAAGTACTCCACCACGTGTCCGATCCTCATACGTCCCGTTGCCAAAACGACGGCCGCCCCACTCGTGCGTGTAATGCCCAGAATTTTGAGGGTCGAGCAAAGCTCAACTCCCGAGATCCAACACATTACTTATGCAACATGGATAATGATGTTCATATTTTGTCCATATTAATGAGTTAAACATGAGTGAGATTATACCAAAACAGCATATCATACTCTAGATATAATTAAATCAAGCAAGCGAAAGTCTAAAGCATATGTATTTAAAAATAAAAGTGTTTCACAAACTCCGGAGTATGAGTATGTAACTGGGTTGAATATATACATGTATTGCTTCAAAATATACAAAACGAGGAAATGTAAGGTGTCCAACTAAAACAAGTATCCCAGTAGTCCCTACATATCGGTACGGGATCTACATAGATCCGCCCGAGAGTTAAATGTAAGAGAACTCTTCCTCCTCATCAATGAAGTCATGCTCCGTCACATAGACTTCGTCATCACCTGAATCTAAACCAGAGTCTAGTTGGTGTTTTAAAACACCATCCTAGGGTGGGAGTGAGTGATCAACTCAGTGGTACTATAAGGTAAAGGTTAACATGTAATCAAGTCAATCAAGCAGTAATGATAAAGCAATACAATAATCACTTCCTAAGTACTCTTGTTAATGTAGGAATGGAGTGCAAATAATGATGCATGCCCTCACACAAATCTCCCTCAAAAGCAACTCCGACAACCAATTTCGCATATGTCAACACTCCCTAAAGTGTACCTTCCTCGCTAAAAGCACATCCTAGCTAATGCAATGCGATGCATGACCATGTTAGCCGAGTACTCAATTAAACTTATTCATACAGCAGGTTTGGGAAGCTAAGGTACCTCCCTTTATATCATTGACCAGAACTAAAGGATCCATCTAGTTTCGTCACTCCTAGTCAAGCACATACGATAGGCAAGTTGTAGGGCATCACCCCTAATGAAAAGCAGTCGATAGACAAGTTCAGAGTTTATACTCACGGTCACTACGGGGTAACTAATCACGTTGACGTAGGTCGACAACTAGAACACAGTGTCCCATACCACCATGCCCGGCTCACGAGTTTGGGTTTGCTCACTGGTCACTACGGGGAGGCTCGCCACCCCAGCGTAGGTTGACAGCTTGAACACGGTGTCCCATACCACCATGCCTGGCTCATGAGTCTTAGCGGATCGTGGTACCATGGTTAAAGTAGGTCTTTACATTGGTAGGGGGTACCTTAGATTCAAACAGTAGCATTCATACATGGTAAACACATAATAGGCCAATCAATTTATTAGGCAAGTTTGATTAGTACGATCACACGGTGACTTAATCGACATGGACCGTATAAGTACTCCTTGTGGCCTAACCACTGTCGACAATCGTCGTGTGACCCGGATTCGTTGAATATATCAAATGTGGTGAGACTAATTCGGCTACCTAAACAGGGACTATTACCGATTGCCTGGGCTACGTCGTAGCCCCAATCTTACTCAAATGCAGTAAGTAAACACATGTGATAATTACTTCAGCATTCGACGGACAATTCAAGTGAATTCCTCATTTGAGCATTTTATCAAATACATTGAACATGTTACCAAACACTTGCATTTTATCCATAAATCGCGTAGACGCAAGTAAGATTTCATAGAGGAAACTATACATATGAATAAGGTAATTGAGAATCCTATCTCAATACCCTTAATAAATACAAATTATCAGCAATTTCTCATTCAGACAATTTATCAAATACATAAGTTACACTTCACCAAAATACATAGATTAGGTTAGTTACGACATATATTATGACAATTCCTTACACAAAGAGGTCATCATGCATATGACAACCATGAATCCTAGATTAGTAGTCATGGCATGCACAAATCAGGTTCACATGTTCATTCAAACATTTCAATAAACGCATGAGATGCATCTTTTATTCAACATAATACATACACGTATATTACATCGAAATCAGTGTGTCTAGGACGATATAGTAGCAATCAAGTCAGACATAAATCATTAGCTGACATTGAAAGCATTGAAAACCATAACCTAAACGTTTATAGTCCGCACCTTTCGTCAGAATACTCGATTCGGACTAGGTTCGAATTCTATGTTCCCAAAAAATAGAACGTCGGATACCTAAATGGTGAAATTAGTTAGCTAGGTTGACAAACAACCATTTTAGATCTCAACTATGGTATTAGGGTTAGGATTTCTTCCCCAAATCGCAACCAAAATAGGTCGTGTAGCGAAATGGGGAGGTGATTCACTGCGTGGAGTTGTGGGAGAGAAACATTGCAACTCCCATTGTTTCTTTTCTCTCCTTACTCTTTTCTCTGTCTTTCTCTCTTCTCACTCCTAGGGTTTAGAGAAATTCGTATGAGAGAGAGATGGGGTGGTATAAGGGCTATATATAGGCCCAGAAGTGATGCAAATGGCCCCAGGGCCATGTTATACTTAGTTTATATCCAAAGGGCGACTGTTTCTGACAAACGGCGCTCACAGGGAGGCCCACTACTCACTTACATCATAGGGTAAGTACCCTGACAATGGATCTATACCAGGATGTGATTTCGTCACGATTGGATAAGTTGATCGACCGTGGAGGACCCGTGTCAGATTAATAGTTGTACTTGCACGATCGGGGTCACAAGTATATAGATATGTGCAGGAAAATTTTCTTTTCCCATGGGTGAAGTTTGGTCAGAAATGGACGATCTGAAATCTTCAATTTCGCATGTGAGTGAATAGCCCAATTCGCTGAAGTTTCAATACCTTTTCTAAGGATATTCGCATTTCTCACACACTTCACTCAGCATTCAAACTGAATGTTTTTGGACACCATCTGGGCTTGATTCCCATAATGGTTGTCAAGCCCAGCAAGGCGGATATAATCCTATAGTTTTGCAGTCATCGGATTCTTGACGTGCGGTCCAAATGTACTCCCAAGAGCGACAAGCTCATAGGATTTCTCCTAGGTTTTTAAATAGTGTTGAGTTAGCGGTATTGTTGGTTTTAGGTCTCGCCATTTGTGGAAATAGTGGTTCGAGCTAAATTCACCAATTAATTTAGTTTAGTACTTAATTAATTTTCGTCTAAATTATGACAGGGTATGGTCCTTAGGTATTTCTGCCTGAGGTGATACTCGGTTCTTTATATGGATTTTTTCGAGACGTTACAATTTACCCCCCTTAAAGAAAAATTTTCTCCCAGAAATTAGTACCTTTTCGTACTCCTTGAGGATCTGAGGGTAGTTTTTACGAACTTCGGCTTCCGTTTCCCAAGTAGCCACTTCTTCAGTGTGGTGCGTCCATAACACTTTCACGAGCGGGATCACTTTGCTGCGTAGCACTTGTTCTTTCCAATTTAAAACATACGTTGGTCGCAGTACATAGGTAGCATCTTCACTTAGCTGTACTTGCTCCTATTTGATAATATGGGTAGGGTCAGGAACATATTTCCTCAACATTGATACGTGAAATACGTTATGCATGCCTGCGAGTGGTGTGGTCAAGGCAAGATGGTATGCCACCACACCCACTCAGTCTAAAATCTGGAATGGCCCAATGAATATTAGCGTGAGCTTCCCTTTCTTGCCAAAATGAAGTACCCCTTTCATTGGGGAAACTTTAAGGAATACGTGGTCCCCAACTTTAAATTCCAACTGTCTCCGCCTTGTAAGGAGTTGATGCTTGATAATATCAATCTTTTCTGAGGTCGCGTAAACCAAATTTAGGCCAACCAAACTCTTCTCACCAACTTTTGCCCAACAATGTGGAGCTCGACATGGGCGTTCATAAAAGGCTTCGTAAGGAGCCATACCAATGCTTGCTTGGAAGCTGTTGTTATAAGCAAACTCGGCATAAGGGAGATAGTCATCCTAGCTATCCTTGAAGTCAAGTACGTACGCTCGTAACATGTCTTCAAGTATTTGATTTACCCGTTCCGTCTACCCATTAGTTTGTGGGTGGAACGCGGTATTGAACTTCAGTTTCATTCCCATTGCTTCTTGGATTTGAGTCTAAAAAATAGACGTGAATCGCGTGTCTCGGTTCGACACAATCTCTATAGGAACCTCATGAAGTCGTACTATGTCCTTGATATATAGCTTAGCTAGATCATTAGCCGAATTAGAAACTCTGATTGGGAGGAAATGGCCTGATTTCGTCAACCGGTCCACAATCACCCAAATGGAGTCATGCCCCCTTCTCGTCTTTGGTAACTCGAAAATGAAATCCATAGATATGAAATCCCACTTCCATTCAGCTATAGGCATGGGCTGAAGTAAACCAGGGGGTCGGCGATGCTCGGCCTTGACTTGCTGATACGTGAGACATCGGGACACAAAGTCTACTATCTGGGCCTTCATGTTGTCCCACTAGTACGAATGCTTCACATCTCGATACATCTTTGTACTACCTGGATGCGTTGTCAACTTTGAATTGTGGGCAGCCTTTAGAACTTCTCTCCTTAAGTCGTGACGGTTGGGACGCATAAGCGGCCACAATACCACAAACCTTCATCTAAGCTAATTCTCCATTCAGATTATTCACTGACACCTACACGCTCTCTCATTTCCACCAGTAGCTCATCTTCCTTCTGAGCCACAATGATTCGGTCATCAATAAGTGGCTGCACGTGGAAGTGCGTGACGCTCTCGAATGGCTCCTCTAGTGTCAGCTTCTGTTCAAAATATCGCACGAATTCCACCATGTTCCACTCTTCTATCATCAGTGGGGCTATAAATTCTATCATTTTCTTGCTGCTCAACGCATCGGCCACAAGGTTGGCCTTGCTAGGATGGAAGGAGACCTCAAACTTGAAGTCTTTCAAGGTCTACATTTAATGTTGTTGCCTCATTTTCAAGTCCCTCTACGTAAAAATGTACTTGAGGCTCTTGTGGTCACAAAAGAGCTCGAACTCCTCTCCATAGATGTAATGTCTCCAGAGCTTTAATGTGAAGATGACTGCCGCCAATTCCAAGTCGTGAGTGGGGTAGTTTTCTTCATGTTTCCTCAACTATCGTGAGGCATAGGCGATCACCCTATCTTTATACATAAGTACACAACCTAAACTGACTCAAGAGGCATCGGTGTAAATAGTATATCTGACCCCTTGCTCTGGCAGTACTAGCACAGGTGCGAACGTCAGCTTGTCCTTTAATTCCTACAAGGTTGCTTCTACTTTCTTGTTCCAAGCAAACTTAAGATCTTTCTGAGTGAGTTGCGACAACGGTCGGGCTATCTTGTAGAAATCCTTAATGAATCGGCTTTAATAGCTGACAAGTCCAAGGAAACTCCTCACTTCAGTAATTGAATCGGGCTACTCCCAGTCTTGTACTGCAGTTACCTTGGTAAGGTCCACGGCAATTCCTTCCTTGGAAACCATGTGTCCCAGGAACTTGACTTCTTCTTTCCAGAAGTCGCATTTCCGGTACTGTGCAAATAACTGATTCTGCCTGAGAGTATCAAGGACTGCTTGCAAGTGCTCTTCGTGATCCTTTCAACTCTTTGAATATATCAAAATGTCATCAATAAATATGATGACAAATCAGTATAGATACGGCCAAAATACCTGGTTCATTAGATCCCTGAATAGGGCCGATGCATTTGTAAGTCTAAACAGCATCACGAGGAATTCGTAGTGCCCAAAACTGGTCTTGAAAGCTGTTTTCTACACGTCTTCATTCCTGACGCATAACTAATGATACCTGGATGTAAGTTTATTTTAGAGAAACACTGCGCCCCCTTCAACTGGTCAAACAGGTCATCTATCCTGGACAGAGGATACTTATTCTTCACTGTGATGTGGTTTAACCTACGATAATCTATACACAACCGTAGCGATCCATCCTTCTTTTTCACGAACAACACAGGAGCTCCTCAAGGAGATACACTTGGCCATATGAAATCTGAATCTAACGGATCATTAATCTGCTTCCTTAATTCTTCCATTTCACATGGAGGCATGTGGTATGTCAGTAAGAAAATAGGCGTCGTATCTGGTACCAGGTCGATAGTAAAGTCGATCTCGCGCTAAGGGGGTATTCCAGGGATCGCTTTAAACATGTCCATGAAATCTTGGACTATTGGTGTGTTCCCAAGTGATGGACCATCACAACATTTCAACAGGGAGGTATAACAATGAATGTGATAGGGTCAACTGACCTGAACTGGGAAGGTGAAGGTCGTGCCCTTAGGCCCACGAGCTGTCACCAATCTGGTTTCATAGTCAATCTCTGCCTTCATTTCGATAAGTCAATCCATGCCAAGGATAACGTCGTAATGATATATCATGGTGACAATCAGGTCAATGCATACCACTCGGCTCCCTAAGTCTACCAGGCAATCCTTACAAAGCTTAGTGGCATCTGCGAAAGTTCCTACTACGGCAATGACTCTCACCCCAACCATGGGGTAGTGTCCAACCCTAAGCGCTTGACTGTAGAGCACGATCTTATAGAAATAGTAGACCCAGTGTCCACCAACAGAAATATAGTTGTACCTTGGATGTGGGTAGTGACTTCGAAAGCTATCGGTACAACAATCGCAAATTCAGACACTTTAGCGGCGAGCGCATGTACTCAAGCTTATTGTGGACAATTGGGTTGCACTACCATAGGTCGTTGAGGTGGCCTATTTCGAGATGTAAAAGGTCGGTTAAATGGTTGTGCTAGGGGTGTAGATCGTAGAGGTGGAGCTGAAATGACATGTGGTGGCTGGTGGTTGGCCTTCTACGGTGGCGTAAAGCCGTTGTCCTTCATCTTGGTAAAATAAAAGGGTTATGTATGACCCGTCTTGTTATCATAGACGCACCAAAGATCAAATTGCTTCTACTGGGCCGGTAGAGCCAGCTGCTTGGGAGACAAGTTCACACGCAGCCTCTTGTCGAGAAATGACTTGTTCTGTAATTCAGGCCGAGGCCTCGGTCACATTGGCATATGTGTCCGAGACACTCTTTCACCATCCTATTCGGCTCGCAGGGACATGTTCACTAGCTCAGCGTAGTTGGGAATGCTAGCGCAACACATCTTCATACGAATATGAGGCCGCAAACCCTCTGAAAACCGATACATTCTCATCGGTTCATTTGCTAGGATCAATGGAGCATATCTGGCTAGCTCTGAAAAATGGTTCTTGTATTCTGCCACAGTCATTCCTCCTTGTCGAAGGTGGAGAAATTCACCCTCCTTTTCATTACAGTGAGGGGAAGTACTTCCCATGAAAATGGGTTTCGAACTTGTCCCACGTCTACACGAATCCTGTGGGAATGGTTCATAGGATGCTATCCCACTAAAGACTAGCTTCCTTTTCAAACAGATAGGTAATAAGCTCAACTTGCTCTACCTCAGTACAGTGCAATGGCTTCAACATCTTGGATATACAATTTAACCAATACTTAGCCTCCTCGGGTTGGTGAGTACCCTCGAAAGTAGGAGGGCGAAAGCGCTGAAAGCGCTCAAATAGGCCACTTGTATTCATAGTTCCAACAGGCTGCACGGGTGGCATAGGCGGGACCACATTCATGTTTTGGACAATGGCCCCCGCAATAGTAGCCAAAACTTGTTGTTGTTACTACATTAGTAGGATCATCTACTCTAACCTATCAGGGGGAGAGGCTGCCTAAGGCACTTGTGGCATTGATGTAGACACACGGTTCTAATCTAGAACCGGTGGTGCACTAGGTGTTGGCCCATTCGTGGGGCCAGTGGCCGGCTGTGAATCCGGCATTGTCTCAATACCCAAGCCCAAACTGGGGTCCATGTGGTTATTGCTCAGGGGAGGTGCCCCATCAATCGATCCACCAAGTGGGAGACATGCCATATTCTGAGTGGTTTTTGGAGGCATTCCCTATATATAACATAGGGTGTAACGTTTACAGGATTAGGATACATCATCCACTTTTTCCAAACATGCTACACATTTCTAAATAAAAGAAGCTTCATGCATTTCATTTAACCAAAATTTTTCACAGTACACATGATGTAGCATTACTTGAATTATGACAGAGAATGCATGTGAGCTAATTTAACAAAAGATTTTAACACTTATTAACCTAACATCCATCTAAGCTTAACCAAGGCTATTATAAAAAAACAAGGAAACAACTATAAATACACAACTAGTCCTCTAATTCTGGCGAAGGTGGAGGTACACCCTTATCCTGTATATAGCACATTAGGGCCTTTAGGGTGCGAGACATTCTCTTAAACTTTTACTTCAAATAGGCCTGGTTCTCTTTAAACTTCTGCTTCAGATGGGCTTGATTTTCCTCAATCTTGGCCATGCGAGCTTCTAGGGCGGCCCGATCATGGCAGTCTTTAAGTGTAATAGGTGGTCCCCCATCTGAGTCTTGGGTCTCCTCTTCTTCTTCCTGCTCTTCTTCCTCATTGTCTTCCTCCTCTCCATTTCCTTCCTCTTCTTCACTGCCTTCTTCCTCTTCAATCTCTTCTTCTATCTCATCCCCATACTCATCGATTCGGGCTTGGCGTTGCATAGGGCCAATTCCCATATTGTTGAGTGTAATCTCATTGATGAAGTGGATAGGTGCAAGATTATCCATATGAAGCTTGAAACCGAAATTGCGGACGATCTTGCAGATGAGTCGGCCAAATGGGAGGGATGAGTCCCCCTAGTAGATCGTGCAGTCTTAATTATTTGAGACATGGCAAGAGTAGGCAGGCACACCTTTTCTCTTGTCTAACTCTGTACAAGAAGTCCACCATAAATCGGGTGCATTCTGTGCGGTTACTCCACCTGGGATACACATTGTACATGCATATGTGGTGGAGCAGGTGGAAATCCGATGTCATACTAGTCGATACAAGGCTATTCCCTTACCTCCACTCCTCAAGTTGGCCATAAAGGAAACATGTGCGGTGATTTCTGTCTCGCTCACTGGTGAGACTAACTTCACTAACATGTACAACACCATACTCTATTCCCATGATATGGGCCATGACATCCACATCGACTCTGGCTTCCTATCTTCCCAACGGAATAGTAAATTGGAGGGGCTCTAGAGTTGGGTTCCGTATATGAGCATAAAAGGCTTGTACGGTGCCTTCACTTGCATGAACCTTTCCTTCGAATATGGGACCCTACCCGGTCTCCAGAAGAAGGTCGATTACTGGATACAACCCAAATAATTTCTCATCAACATGAGCTTCAAACACAACCTTGAGATCATGAAACTTACCAAGTTCTGTGCCCGCCGGTAGAGATCTTTCTATCAGGATTCAAGGGTCGAGGTCCCATTTCGACCTTCGCTTAGTGCTTGCCCTCGTCTTGGCACTCGTCTTCTTCATAGAGCAGCTTGGACGGCTAGGCCCAGCCTCATTCGGGGCCACTCTCTTCTTTCCTATAATAGAAAGGAGCATTGAGATGGAGAAAATGGCAGTGACAAGCTCAAAGAGAGCCATTGAAGTGAAAAAGCTTGAGAATGAAGTGGATTTGAGGATATGGAAGTTATGAGAGACAAAAAGATGGGTTTTGTGCTCAAATGAGTGCAAATAAGGAAGAAGGAGAGTTATAAGAGATTGTTTTAGGGAAATGGTGGTGGATGAGTGTAGGATATGAAGGAAATGGGAGATGTGAATGTATAGGGAAGAGGATTTGAGAGAGAGAGAGAGAGGGAATTGTTTGTGGGTTTGGGGGTGTTTTTGGGGTAGGAAATAGGGTGAAATGAGTAAAGGGGGCAAGAAAAGGGTTAAGTGGGAGGTCTCACACGTGGGAGTAGCCCCACATGGGCAGCCGGTCGGCAGTGCACCACCACTGCCACAGTGTTGCCGCGCCCCGCTGTGGAGGCGGGTGGTGCGCCGCTGTCTCGGCGGTGCCGCCGTGCCCCCCTGGGGTGTCCGGAGATGGCTCTGCCCTGGGGTGGTGGCCACCCCCTCCTGGGGTGCTGTTTTGATGCGTGGGGCCCCCTGGTCCCCATTGAATTTTGTGCTTTGGGGATTTTGGCTTGCATGCTCCAATTTCATGATTCAAGATGCACATATTCACGCCTTTTGGCCCGTTTCAGGTTTTAAATTTGTCGACTAACGGTTCAAACCCATCGATTGATGGCCTAAAGGTGACTGAGACCAATTCACATGATCTAAGACGCGTATGGGCTACACTACAGTAATCAATCTCGCCCGTCGGCAAAACTTTGGGATCCTAAGATTGTTTCTAAATTCCATCGCCCCCTTCCTAAGTCAGAGTGCGTCAGAATATGTCGTGTTACCTATAACCCAGGTCTAGTTTAATCCAAATCATGCTTTGATACCAACTTATAACGCCCTGAATTTCGAGAGTTGAGCAAAACTGAACTCCCGATATCCAACACATCACTTATGTAATATGGATAAGATGTTCAGATTTTGTCCATATTAATAAGTTAAACATGAGTGGGATTATACCAAAACAGCATACATACTCTAGATACAATTAAATCAAGCAAGCGAAAATCTGAAGCATATGTATTTAAATATGAAAGCGTTTCACAAATTCCAGAGTATGAGTACGTAACCGGGCTGAATATATACATGTATTATTTCAAAATATACAAAACGAGGAAATATAAGGTGTCCAACTAAAACAAGTATCCCAGTAGTCCTGTGCATCGGTACGGGATCTACATAGACCCGCCCAAGAGTTAAATGTAGGAGAACTCTTCCTCATCATCTATGAAGTCCTGCTCCGTCGCATAGATTTCGTCATCACCTGCATCTTAACCAGAGTCTGGTTGGTGTTTTAAAACACCGTCCTAGGGTGGGAGTGAGTGATCAACTTAGTGGTACTATAAGGCAAAGGTTAACATGTAATTAAGTCTTTCAAGCAGTAATGATAAAGCAATACAACAATCACTTCCTAATTACTCTTGTTAATATAGGAATGGAGTGCAAATAATGATGCATGCCCTTGCACAAAGCTCCCTCAAAAGCAACTCCGACAACCAATTTCACATATGTCAACACTCCCTAAAGTGCACCTTCCTTGCTAAAAGCACATCCTAGCTAATGCAATGCGATGCATGACCGTGTTAGCCGAATGCTTAATTAAACTTATTCATATAGCAGGTTTGGGAAGCTAAGGTACCTCCCTTTATATCATTGACCCAAATTGAAGGATCCATATAGGTTCGTCACTCCTAGTCAAGCACATACGATAGGCAAGTTGTAGGGCATCACCCCTAATGAATAGCAGTCGATAGGCAAGTTCAGAGTTTATACTCGCGGTTACTACGAGGTGGCTAATCACCTCAGCGTAGGCCGATAGCTCGAATATGGTATCTCATACCACCATACCCGGCTCACGAGTTTGGGTTTGCTCACTGGTCACTACGAGGAGGCTCATCACCTTAGCGTAGGCTGACAACTCAAAAACGGTGTCCTATACCACCATGCCTGACTCATGAGTGTTAGCAGATCGTGGTACCATGGTTAAAGTGGGTCTTTACATTGGTAGGGGGCACCTTAGATTCAAGCAGTAACATCCATATACGGTAAACATGCAATAGGCCAATCGGTTTATTAGGCAAGTTCGATTAGTACGAGCACACTATGACTTAATCGACATGGAGCGCATAAGCACTCCTTGTGGCCTAACCACTATCAACAATCATCGTGCGACCCAGATTTGTTGAATATACCAAATGTGGTAACACTAATTCGGCCACCTAAACGGGGACTGTTACCGATTGCCTGGGCTACGTCATAGCTCCAATCTTACTCAGATGTAGTAAGTAAACACATGTAATAATTACTTCAACATTCGACGAACAATTCAAGTGAATTCCTCATTTGAGCATTTTATTAAACACATTGAACATGTTACCAAACACTTGCATTTTATCCATAAATCGCGTAGACGCAAGTAAGATTTCATAGAGGAAACTATACATATGAATAAGGTAATTGAGAATCCTATCTCAATACCCTTAATAAATACAAATTATCAGCAATTTCTCATTCAGACAATTTATCAAATACATAAGTTACACTTCACCAAAATACATAGATTAGGTTAGTTACGACATATATTATGACAATTCCTTACACAAAGAGGTCATCATGCATATGACAACCATGAATCCTAGATTAGTAGTCATGGCATGCACAAATCAGGTTCACATGTTCATTCAAACATTTCAACAAACACATGAGATGCATCTTTATTCAACATAATACATACATGTATATTATATCGAAATCAGCGTGTCTAGGACGATATAGTAGCAATCAAGTCAGTCATAAATCATTAACTGACATTGAAAGCATTAAAAACCATAACCTAAACATTTATAGTCCACACATTTCATCGAAATACTCGATTCGGACTAGGTTCGAATTCTACATTCCCGAAAACAGAACATTGGGTACCTAAATAGTGAAATTGGTTAGCTAGGTTGACAAACAACCATTCTAGATCTCAACTACAGTATTAGGGTTAGGATTTCTTATCCAAATCATAACCGAAATAGGTTGTGTTGTGAAATGGGGAGGTGATTCAGTGCATGGAGTTGTGGGAGAGAAACACTGCAACAATCTTCCAAGGTTTCTCTTCTCTCCTTACTCTTTTCTCTTCCTTTCTCTCTTCTCTCTCCTAAGTTTTAGAGAAATTCGTATGAGAGAGATGAGGTGGTATAAGGGCTATATATAGGCCCAGAAGTGATGTAAATGGCCCCAGGGCCATGGTATACTTAGTTTATATCCAAAGAGCAATTATTTCTGTCAAACGGGCTTACAGGGAGGCCCACTACTCACTTACGTCATAGGGTAAGTTCCCTGACAATGGATCTATGCCAGGATGTGATTTCGACGCGATTGGATAGGTTGATCGACCGTGGAGGACCCATATCAGATCAACGGTCGTACTTACACGATCAGGGCCACAAGTATACGGATATGTGCAGGAAAATTTCCTTTCCCATGGGTGAAGTTTGGTCAGAAACTGACGGTTCAAAATCCTCAATTTTGCATGTGAGCGAATGGCCCAATTCACTTAAGTTTCAATACCTTTTCTAAGGATATTCGCGTTTCTCACACACTTCACTTAGCATTCAAATTGACCGTTTCTGGACACCATTTGGGCTCGATTCCTGCGATGGTTGTCAAGCCTAGCAAGGTAGACATAACCCTATAGTTTTGCGGTCATCAGATTCTTGACTTGCGGTCCAGGTCCGATACAGAGTTTCAATGTACTCCCGAGAGCGACAGGCTCATGGGATTTCTCCTGGGTTTTTAAGTAGTGTTGAGTTAGCGGTATTGCTGGTTTTAGTTCTCGCCATTTATGGAAATGGTGGTTTAAATTAAATCCACTGATTAATTTAATTTAGTACTTAATTAATTTCCATCTAAATTACGACAGGGTATGGTCCTTAGCTATTTCTACCTGAGGTGATACTCGGTTCTTTGTACGGATTTTTTTGAGACGTTATAGTGCAGCCTCGATAACCGAACCGACACATGGTTAAGCGAGGTGATATGTCTCAGAAGTCGTTCGAACCGCTCTGCAGTCAATAAATGCTTCATCATAAACTCGACTCCAATACAACCCGACTCCATTCTGAAATACTCCTCGACCACCTTAAGGCGATGCACAGAGTAGGGGGGCTCACTGTTGGGGGAAAAATATGACACGTCCTTGAGTCGGCTTAAGGGTAAAAAGAGTCAGTGAATCAATGGCTCGGACTCGTTGGGCGCTGAGTCCAGATAAAGCCCAAAGCCCCTAAATGTTGAATGGAGAGACGTAGCTCAGATCATGAGGCACCTAGCCCGACCACAGCCTGAATGTCTCGAGTCATAAAGCGAAACCTCTAAGGGAGGAAGTGCACCTCAAGGCTCAATCAAAAGCCTCTCGAGGAAAGCCCAAACCGGCCTATGATCAATCAGCCCTAGAGCCGCCCGAGCTTTAGTCCGACTCATAAATTGAGTCGGCCAATAGAGTGGGCGGAGATTAGTCATAAAACCTATCTCGGCATGACTGTGTTGAAGAGATAAGAGTCGGCCGAGCTATATTGCTCCATATTCGGAAGTTACCTAGTAAAACTTCGGATCTCTATGTGAGATTTTCGGGAGATAAATTAAGATCCCCGAAAATCCAGGAACATTAAGGATTACGGATCCCAAGAGATTGAGATCTACTCTAATTGCGAAAGCCCTATGGGGTACGACACCATTATAAATAAGAACACCTCTATGGTGAAAGGTATGCAAAAACTCTCTCCATGAAACCCTTATTCTAAAGACCTAGATTTTAACTTAAGCATTGGAGGGTCCCCTGGTAAGCTAGGGTCACCTTTTTCGTTCTTCTTGTATAGGTCCAAGGGCCAAAAAGGGGTGAGTCAAAAACATCATCAGTAGTTAATATACATAGATTAAGAGAAAAATTATTGGATTGCTAGGATCTTATCTGGGAGATATTAAGATCCTGGTCCATCTATAGTGTATCCTATTAGATGAAACTTCTTTTCTCTGATTCCACCAGTATAATATCGTTATACTTGATGTATCCTATTTCTGACCATTCTGAGGAAAGCCAATAGGAAAGTAACATATTGCATTGCATGAGAAATAGAAAATAGATGAAAGGATCTATAAACTACTTAGAGGGCTTTTTTTATAGAATTATAGCTCACATAAATCCAATTTTACATGTTAATAGATGGCCGATGAAGTGATGTGGTTAAGTTATCGATAAGTCCAAAGCGCGAAGAGAGATGCAGTTGAGCAGTTCGTGGTATAAAAGGCGACCAAGAGATAAAGTTAGGCTAACAAAAGAGGAACAATCATAAAAGGGAAATGTAACAAAAGAAGGATATAAAGAAAGGCTTTTTAGCTACTATAACCTTGCATAATGAAAGAACAAATGACATAACAGAGCTCTATAAATAGCAAAGGAATCCAACAAAAAACAATAACAAACAACCAATCATCTACAAATCAAATCAAACAAATCTATCAATTTACTTTACCTCAGCTTATCCTAGGAGTAGTGATATTCAAGTAATTCTTACCTATAATCTTTAGTCGTAATCCAAATCTATGCTCATATGTTGGATTTATTCTCTATCTAATATCATGTAGTTCTTTCAAGAGATGCATTCTTGCAGTCACTCCCAATGATTGATTGTGAGTATTTCCTTTTGTTTGATTGCATTGGTATTATAAAAAGTCCTTTCTAGTGGAAGGCATAAAGCAACCAATCTTTGGAGGAAGAATCCCACATTTTGATTATCGCCAGATCATTATAAAATTCTATAAGTGATTGAGTAAGGGACTGATCTTCTCAAAATCTGGTCATATATGTTCATATTGGACGTATTTGCTTATTTCAGCACTTGGGGTCAAAGTTGATCAGTTTGGATTGAGTCACTTTATTGATTATGGTACGCCCTTACACATTACATGTGACAGGAAACAAATTAGAGTGCCAACATATTTGGCATGCTTGGTGGACTTGAAAAACTACTTAGATGTCATTAATTTTCATTTTGCACTAACTATGCAAAAAAAAAAAACAATTTTGGCACACAAGTATTTATATCGGTGTAGTAATTTCTTGGAATCATGAGTAAAAGTGGTAGTTGTAATGCTACAATAGTTGCTAGTAATGTTGTTGTTACCAATGAACCTCCTAGTCACAAGGAGTTGCAAGTTCAACATGTGCCTAAGAAAGAAAATCCACCACATAGTCCAGCGCTTGTTTCATCGAATCAAAATAGACTATTGACATCCAGAGTTGAACCTCTTGAGATTATGCCAGCCAAGATACTTGATATGCAAGTGGGGATTCAGCATATCGTAGAATTAGCGCGAGTTCAGGATAAACACTCACGAGCTCAATCTGAGACCTTTAATAGGTGGATGGTAGGTCATACTGAGATTATGAATTGGTTGGTGGCTTTATTTATTGAAAGAGCACCTGATACTAGTTTTGTTGGGAATCTCGCAACTGTACCACCAGCCCAGCCAGTGTCACAGACACTTCCTTTAGTGAGAAATACACCACCTGCTCCTATCCTTGGTCTAATTCATGATGTGTAAAATCTACCGGTAGATACCGATAAATTTCAAATGTCCTCAACGTAATCCTATCCAGGATGTGTGAAATTCACTACCACCAGTAGATTTTTATACATCTTGAATGTAAGAATATGAACTTAATCATTGAAGACAGGAATCGAGGGATACTTAGAGGACAACATTTACCTAGAAATCAACCGTATAATAAAAAGCAATATCAAGTTGATCCAGAAGTACTTCCAGTTACTACACAACAATATTGGAGTGTGATCAAATTGTTCTGGAAGTAGCATGCCATGTTTTTGGTCAAATTACTACTCCAGTTTATCATAAGCTATATCCTGACTAAATCGACTTGCAATATCCATTGTCGAGGAAATTTCGACCTGCCTTTACATTATTTATAAGTGATATAGGTCAATCGACCGTAAAATACATAAGTTGATTTACCATACAAAGGGAGAGTTGACCAATAATAAGTATTATAAATTACAACTATTTGGTCATTCACTCACTTAGATAGATTTTACCTAGTATTCTAATTTCTTACCAAATTTCATATAAAATTGGCAAGAGATGAAAGGAAAATTTCATGCTTAGTTCTTCTATAAGTATAAAGAAATTTTCATGGTTGATCTTGCTTATTTTTTATAATTGTTAAGAGAATTGATCAAAAATTTATTGATCTGTTTAAAAGAGTAAAAAGTCGATGCAAGGTAATTACAATCGAAATAGAATTTGTACAGTTAACTCATGATGGGCTAGAATTCAAGCTTTAAAACAAGTTTATTGGGACAAAATTCACAGATCTTTATGAATTAACCAGAAATGTGTCTCAGTATGAGGCCTTACTTTAAGAGTCAATTGTTGAGGGTCAAATATTGCATATTATCTCCTATTTATTACTTGATTTTATGAACATGATAATGCTTAATATTTTATTTTAATCATGTTTATGTTGCAAGGTGAATTTAAGAGCTTGGATTGAAAAGAGTGCTAAAAAAATGGATTTGATGCTCAAGAATCACTAAGGCAAGGGATGGATCTTAAGAAACTAAGATTGAAGAATTCACATACTGAAGATCCAAGAAAATCAAGTGAGGAATGAAGAGAATCAAAGATTTGAAGTGAAGAAAAGGAATCTTAAAATCGTCTTGAAAAAGTATATTCTGAAATTTTGGGTCATTTTATGAAATTGCGCATAGTGAAGTCTATTTTAGAAAACTGCGTAGAGTGAAGTCTATTTTAGCAAACTATGTAAATTTGAGGCGATATCTAGAGTTTTCCAATTAGGTACAAAAGTTGGAGTTTCACAACTATAAATAGGACTCCTTAAGATGTTCTCGGGGATCTTTCTAGGGTTTAAGGAGTGGAGTAAAAGGGTGGAGAAGCCGTCGCCAAGAGTTTTTCTTCTTCTTTCTTAGTTGTTTTTATGTTTTTCTTAAGAGACTTTGGTCCAATCATGTCTATGGTTGGCTAAACCTCTTAGCTAGGGCTAAGAGGTGAAGCTTGTAGCCTGATGGGATGTTTCTTTTGCTTTAATTCATGTTTATGTTGAACTCCATGAATTCTAATTTGGTACTTGAGGAATACTTTCAGTTTTTAATGGTTTATTGTGACTCAAATTACAGTAGATCTGCAATAACTTTAAATATCTTTTATTCCTAATTTGAGATTGTGAAATTAGTAAGTCCTGTTGTTCACCATTATCCCTTAGGTATGGTAGGGTGATGGAATCCTTCCTAATCTTCACAATTCTCCTGCTTTAAGATTATGAGATTGGTAAATCCTGTTATTTGTCATTTTCTCATGGGCATGGTTTGGTGATGGAATCCCTGCCAATTATTATAGTTCTCATTCATTAAGAATTAGGTCAATGGAAGTTCAGATTTGATTTTATTGATGTATTTTCTAATTGGATAGGATAGGACTCCAATTCTAATTGTGTTACTTGAATCAAGCAAGAGGGCTCCCTGATCACTACAAGTGGATCTTTGGCACCCTAGTTCCCACCTTTAAATTCTTAGTTTTAATTACTTAATTCACAATTACTCTCTCAATTACTTCAGAATCAGTTTTACATCTTCTTCTAGTTCTACTTCTAGTTAATTTCAAAAATGCACAAGATCAATCCCTGTGGATTCAACCTCAGTCTTAGTAAGATTATTACTACATTGCAACCCTACACTTAGGGTTGTGAACATCAATGTGACAAAAGAATTCATTAGCAAGAACATATTAATATGACATTAATTATGATGTTGCAGTGGCTATAATAATGGCTAAACAACCATTCACATGGTCAACCTTAATTAAAGCAGATGCAATGACATCTTCTAATCAGAAAGTTCAAAGAACGTACACCTTTGATATTTCTGGCATTAACAAAATCTTTGATATTATGTTAACCAACAAAATTTTTAAAATTCTTGTTAACCATAAGATTCTAATAGCCAAAGAACTGGCATGGAACCTGATTACATTCCACTAACTAATGTGCTGTTTTCAAAAATGTTATTCAAGACAACATTAATAAAGGGTTGCCGAAGTTCTCTGAAAAAGAAAAAGAAGAAATGTTGATCAATACTGATCTATTTCCATCCAATATGGAGATTAATATGACCACCATTAATCCCCAAATGCTAGTTTTACCACGACAAAAGATTGATCTCAGAACTCACATGAGTCAAGCTGAAGAATAAAAGGATGACAAGAGAGGTATGAAACCTAAGCCTATGGTTAACCAGACTGAAGCACATCCGAAGGCAATAATGTCAAATTATCAGCACCTTTATGAGAAATGTACGAGGCCGACTCAATCAAATGGGAGATTTTATTGACCAAAATATCAAGTAAGACAATCAGTTAATAGAAACTATGCAGAAAGAAACTCCTTTTACCTATAAAAGGTTAAGCATGTCATCGATCATCTTACGCCTAACACAAGGCAAAGGATGATTAAACATCAGCTTGCTCGAGAAGAATTATGGAAAAGGCCCAATCATTCGAAATTCCCAGTAGTACCAGAAGGGATGACTTAGAAACAACGATGGAAAAGGTAGCAAGTAGCAAAGAGAAGACAAGTAGCAATTGTATGGGATGAATCTCAGATAAAGTGCCCACCAAACCGATTGAACATGGCAATACCAAAGGCAGAAGGAGAAGAACAAATATCAGTTAATATGGCTAAACTTTATGTGGGGCTTGACGCGGTCGAAAATCAGAACGACGATAAGGCAAGAATGGATATCCAAGGATTGACCGAACAAAGCAATGAAGAGTTCTTGGATGATCTTATGATTGAAGAATTGATTGTTAATGTAAGAACATTATAATCTACCTCTTCTAAATCAAATGAAGGAATCAAGAATGAAGCTGCACATGAAGTGGATAAGCTATTGAATTCGGAGACACCTAGGGGGGCAATGTATGAATTCGATCATATAGTTTGACTTATTTCCATTGATTACATTTGATTGCAATATGGTGCTGACATTGCCATTGAGTTTTTAGGTTGAACCATCTCAACCAAATAGGATTGAAGGAGATATGATGCTTTTACATGGACAAGATTAGATTCATTCGTTCTTGTGTATTCCATAATCACTACATCAATTCATGATCTTTTAGAATGAAGACAGAGTCGAATTGATTTTGGCTGATAACAAACCACTCTTAGCCATGTCTCATGCAGCAAAGGCTTGTTTCTATTAAAATAAGATCAAATCAATACAATTTATAGGACGGGACAAGAATGGAAAACCAACTAGAATTGATGTCAGATTCAATCCTAATAATGTCATACGTGATATTGCTACCATGATTTGATTAAATAAAGAGTTGTTGAATACTATAATTCCCTTTAGTGAAACTACAAGCTTCACGATAGAGGAAATCTCATGATGGACCAATCTTTGGTCAAGGCCGACTTCACAAGTAGAGTATGACAAGTGGAAGAAAGTTTGTGAAATTATGATAATGGATGTTTGGTTTGTATGACCGAGATAGCAGTATCGACCGATCAGATAATTGAAAATGGTATTGAAAGGAAGGATTCAAAACCAACCCTAGATAAATTGGAGGATTCTCAATCTCATGTTCAAGATCCTCTAATGGAGGCAAATTCAGGGACTGAATAACATCCCAAGCCTATTTTATTAGTGGATTATTGGATTCCCAATTATAGGATGAACTTATTAACTTAAAAAGTTCACTAATTACTTTTCTTTGGATGATCAGGAGTTTCCTGGAGTAGATCAAAATTTGGTTGAACACAAGTTACCCATAAAAGAAGGTTATCGGTCACATAAACAGCCACCTAGGTGGATGATAGTTGAAGTGAAGTAAAAGATAAAGGAAGAAATCGAGTGGCCTTTGAATGGGGTTTCATTAAACCCATCAAATATGTAGAATGGATTTCGAACATAGTGCCTGTTATTAAGAAGAATAGTAAGCTTGGAGTATGCATTGACTTTTGAAATTTAAATCGAGCCTCACCAAATGATCAATATCCTATACCTATGGCCAATGAACTGATCGATTGAATTGTTGGACATCAAATGGTATCCTTTATGGATGGCCATAAAGGATATAATCAAATAAACATTGCAATGGAAAATGACCCAAAGATAACATTCATATATCTTGGTCCTTTAGGTATGTTTTGTTGAGTCATAATGCCATTTGGATTTAAAAAATGTAAGAAGTAATTATCAAAGAGGTTTAAATTCCATTTTCCATAATATAATTAGTCGATTCATGAAAATCTATATCGAAGTTGTGGTGGCCAAATCAGCCAATTTGACCAAACATTTTGACCACTTACGAAAATCATTTGATAGAATGAGGATTCATAAATAAAATACGAACCCTCTTAACTGTGTTTTTGGTATATTGGTCAATTTTTTTTTAAAAAAAATCATGATACATCAAGGAGGAATTAAAATCGATCTGTATAAAGTGAGCACTAATAGAAGCTCAACTGCCGATAACCAAAACTAAGTTACAAAAGTTTCTTGGCAATGTTAACTTTATGTGACGATTTATTTCCAATTGCATTAGAAAAACTAACGTAGTTTCTCCTTTGTTGAAGCTGAAATAAGGAAACGAGTTCAAGTGGTAAGCAGAGCATCGATTGGCTTTTGATGACAATAAATATTATTTGTCCAACCCACCAGTGTTAATGCCACCAGTAGAAGTTGACTGCTCAAGTTGTATAACGTGTCTTTTGCAGAATCAATTAGAAACTTATTAGTACAAGATAACGATGACAAAAAGTAGCACACAGTCTATTATCTTAACAAACATTTTTAGATACTGAGAGATAATATTCTTTCATTAAAAAGTTATGTTTATCATTATATTTTGCGGCTGTAAAATTTTGACATTATTCGTTGGCCGAAATAGTCAATGTAATTATAGTAAATGATTTAATAAAATATATGTTAAATTAATCGATTCTGAATGAGTAAATTACAAAATGAATTCTCACATTATCTAAGTTTGATTTATTTTGTGTCACAAAGGGTTGTAAAACGATAGGCCATTAAGGATTTTATAGATGATCATCCCTCAAATATAGAAAGTCAATTACCATTGGAAACCTTAGATTTATATGTGGTCTATCGTTTGCCCTGGAGATTGACATTTAATCGTTTGAGGTCCAACAAAAGATCAGGAGCAGGGATTGTTCAGATTAATCCAGTTGGTAGAAAACAAGAATTTGAATTTCAGCTTGAGTTCGATTGTACCAATAATCAAGCTGAATGCAAAGCTTTGATAATCGGTTTAGAGATGTTGATTAATTTAAGGGTAAAATAGGTATTAATTATGAGGGATTCCTTATTAGTAATAAACTAATTAATTGGTTTGTTTAATTGTATAAGAATATTTTATGAAAAATTATTTATGAGAATCCTAAACAATGGCATGTTAAGTTATCAAAAGGTCTTTAGGCTTATCACAACTAGAAGTGCCCTAGTTTGTCAATTAGCATGAGTGTTGAGTCAGCAAGACAAAGGAACCGCAAAGGAAGAATGTCTAAGTGTCTACCTCAACAGGATATATGCCCGAACTTGCTAAAGGTAAACCTTAGCCTCACATCCCATGTCCTAAAACACCAGGTATATAAAACCCTTAAAATTGAATAGAACATCCTAGGGTTTTAGGTGAGAAAACTAATTTACAAAATCTAAAAAATTCTTAAGTTTTCTACCTTTGTCGATTTATCGACAAGTGGTTCGATGGAATCGAACCCTGTTATCGATGTCCTCGAATCTCACTCGATATTATCGAAATGAGGACTTCAGATGTCCAGCAACTACAAAGATCTCTGAAGTGAATTATCGATGAATCGGTGGACTATTCGATATCATTGAATTTTAAATTCGAGTCCATCGAGTCGACTCGATAAAATCGACATCTGGTCTGTTGTGTCCAAAATACTACTAAGGAAAATCAGGTAATGCTCAATATATCGAAGAGATCCTCAAAATCCTCGAAATTCAAATCTCGATGATATCGATAGATCTTCCATGATATCGGATTGGGACACAAATCTATCCAGCAAGCTTTCAGGTTAAAATTGTAATGTATCAAGGGTCACTCGATAAAATCGATATTCAAATATCGATCATATCGAGGCATGGTCGATTCATCGAAATAGGACATAAACTGTCTAGCAAGCATATAGGAAAATTCCTTGGAATTATCGATGAATCGACACTGTCATCGGTATCATCGATATTCAAATTCTGATGATATCGAGTGATGCTTGATCATATCTCATACCTGATAAGTTTCAAAGGCGTCTACTTTCTCATTTTCAAATGTCGAGGAATCGAACCTCATGTCGATGAAATTGGAGTTCGAAATCCAATGACATCGAAGCATGTTCGATCTCCTTGACCAGTTGGCAAAAAGTTTCAAAAGCGTTTAACAGTTTGAGTTCGTATCATCGAGTGGTCAGTTGATGCTATCGAGAGTATACGCTCGATGATATCGAACCTTCTCGATGATATCGAACTCTGTAAAAAATATGACCATTTTATATCCATTGGAACCTTTTGCCTATTTAATGAGAGCTTGTCCTTGGTTGTTAGTAAAGAAAATAGAGAGTGTTTTTAAGTATTTTAACCCAAATTATATACCCTAAGCCTTTTCTCTCATGGAAGTTCATCCTCCAATCCACCCTCATTATTGATATTCAATAGAGTGGATTGGGGAATGAACTTCCACATTCAAAGATCCTACAACTACCGTCTTAATGGCAAATCATTAAGCTGTGATACCTTGAATACATAGATGATTGGAATCACTCTATCTCCTTTATAAGAAAACATCTAATAGAGTAGGATTCCATCATAACCTTGACCCAACCCGAAGCCTTTCATTGGTACATCATCTGAGTTGCGGTTCAAGGGAGCTAAAGATTCTTCATCATCAAAGGAGGAGATCTTCATCAATGTGCTACAATGGGGCTCATCTACTTATCTATAAGTCATTAGAGTCCAAGAGAACCCTTGTGATCATTTCTTTTGTAGGATTGGGTCAAAGGTACGTCTCACCCCTTTCAAGCCCTCATAGGAGGCCTCCGACTGGAGTGTACGTGGGAGTGCTTTGTGTTGACCCTTGCTCTGTGGAGAGCATAAACTTAGGTCCTTATGTAAGTCCTTAACCTATATGGTCTAAAACCTGGGTGCTGTGTGTTGACCCTTGCTCATGGGAGTATAAACTAGTAGGTTCCTTGAGTGGATCCTTAGCCTGTGTGGCCTAAAAGTTGGGTGTAGTGTGTTGACCCTCGCTCTTGTGTGGGGCATAAACTTATATCATAGAGACATGTTAGAGTCAGCCTAGAGTAAGTTGTACTGGTTTGAGGTGAACCTGATTTGAAACCTCTGTTAGTGAGATCCGGTACACTCAAGGGTTGAGTGCGTCCACCGGAAGTGGAGTAGACAAGTAGTCGAACCACTATGAAAATAATTATGTTTGAGATTGCCATTTACCTCTACTGCTAATGTGATTTCTCTGAATGTTCTCATATCTCTTACATACATGATTATTTGGAACTGAGTAGAATCACATCTCACATACAGTCACATCTATCATAAACTATATTGTGCATCTTTTGAATAAGTTTTGTGATTGGATCCTCTATTTGGCTTGGAAGCCATTAGAGTTATTTTGAAGAAATCCTGATACTTGCATATTTATTCAGGATGGGGTTGATAGGTTTTAAATTATCATAAAATACCTAAAAGTCCTATTCACCCCCCTCTAGGACATCTTGGCATATTCCCACTTCAACTAAAGCGATCAATACTGCAATTTCAACAACTTGTTTTGAATAAGCACAAGAGCCAGTCCATTCAAACTGGTACATGGACATGATGATGTGTTATCATTGGAGGTTACTGTGTCATCATCATGGGTAGCTTATCAGGCTAACTTGACCCCGACTGAGTTCATAGAGGCTATGATGGTTGAACTTGAGGACTTAAATGAAATTCGACTAGGGGCCTTATATTCCATTATGAAAAATACAATCAGAGTCACTTGAGTGTACATTAAAAAGGTGAAAAAGAAGGTTTTTAGTGAAGGCAATATAGTTTGGAATGTGATATTGCCACTCAGAACTAAAAATGTTGGATTTCGTAAATGGTTGCCTATATGAGATGAACTATTTACAGTAGTAAAGGTTGTTAATAGAGGATCTTATATCTTTTGGGATTTAAATGGAAAGATAACAAAAAATTTAATAAATAGTCGATTTGTAAAAGTATATCATCTTAGTCTATGGGAGATATGGAAAGATCAGTCCAAGAAATGGTTACAATAATCATAAATAATGAGCAAAGATCGAAATCGGTCAAAAGATGGAAGTAAATAGAAATATAAATATTATATTATAAGGCCAAGACTAGAAAAATATAGTTGACAGGCTAATTATATCTTTATTTATGTAAAAGAAAAAGAGAACCAAAAGAGAAAAGTAAGGGCTCGACCAGAATATGACTTGGGTATAAGCAACCTTCATCTCATCGAATTCCTTGGCATCATGTTCTCTAATGAGTTCAACTGTTTGCCTTTGAACCTTCTAAGACTCTCCGCTTTACAGAACTCGATAGAGAAAGTGCAAGACTTGGTCGATACAACAACCGATGACATTGACTTTGTGATCAGCCTCTCTTTTGTTCATTTCTCTCACGCGATCGAGCTTGAGAAGAAATAGTCTGAAAATTGATGAAGTTCAGAAGAGTCTAATAGTAATTTGAGCACCTTCTAGGGTAGATTCGCTTGGTCTCTTGGAGATCGTCATTAATTTCTCTGCAATGAACCTACAGAGTTCTTAACATCACTTTGTTGAAATGATGCTGCCGAGTCCATTGCATGCGGTTATTGTAAGACCCGTATCCTAGTCTGTACTGTTCCGTCAACTCCCGCAATCCTTCCCGTCAAATTCCTGTAACTTGCAACGTATAATCGATGTTTGCACGCGACCCTAAGTCGTAACTCATAAATCTGAGTCAGTTTAATCCAAGACTTGTATCATTGCGACAGCATCGTCGTCGTGGTTCCAATGCTGCATCTTGCATACTGATCTGATACCCTAGCAGGGAGATGTGGGCCGGCATTTATTTCAAAGAAAATACCACATGTTGCAATCCCAAGAAAATCTCTATAACATTTCCCATCAATCAATCACTCAATCAATCAATCAAAGCTTTCTTTCTCCTCAAGTCAAGCAACCTCAAAGTCAACTCTTTCTCAACTTCTCTCTTACACACCCATACATGTCAAGTACACTATCACCTTACATCCATCACTCCATCACCCATCACTTCTCTTACAACCACCCTCTCTCCCTCTCTTTCTCTTCACATTTTCCAAGCACCCAGATGAGCTCACGTCCAACTTTTTCAAGGAGAGAAAGTGCATGTGTGTGGCCCACTTTTCCATTCCAAATCCTTCATCCTAGCCATTCAACCTCATCATCTTCCGTTAAAGTGAAGCACAAGGAGCTCGGCTTTCCATCGGACCAAAAAGATCGAACGGTGGGTGCTTTATAGGCTAGATTTTTCATGTTTTGATGATGGGCCAAGTGAGGCCTGTCGATTGATGGTATGGATCTCACTTTAGACCCTAGGTGTGGCCGATGGCCCACCTTGATTCTCATAATCATTCCATGATAAGGCCATTCTCTATGGTCCCCATCATGATGTTTATTTTCTTTGTATGGATAGAGGTCATCTAGACCTTCCATTTTGGTGGAGAAGGAATCTCCACTGTTGATCTTTGATTTGGTGGGCCCACATGTATTGGGACCCACTGGATGTATGATTAAATGCAAGGGAGAGCCCATAATGTCGGGTCCCTCCATCACACGTGTGTGTGTCTCTCTCTCTCTCCCTCTCTTTTTTATTTGTTTTGTGTGTGATGATATGATTGTGTGGCCCACTTAATGTGTTGTGAGACGTCCAAACCATTCATCAATGGGACCTCACCTTGATGTGGGTCTCATGTACACCATCCAACCATTTGGTGGCCCACCCTGATAGCATGTATGTGGGTGGGGCCCACCTTAAACATATGTGTTATATGCAAACGTCCAGCGTCCTGGGATGCTAGACGTTGGGAACAAGTGAATTGTGAGCTGATAGTGGGCGTACTAACGGCAACAGTAAAAGGAAAAAAAAGGTTTTAGGTGGGCCGCTCATGCAAGCCCCACCTTGATATATGTATTAAATCCATGTCGTCCATCCCATTCAGTGAATCATTTTAGGCATTGAACCGACAAATGGGACTAATCCGATTTTTTAGTGGGCCATAGTAGAAAATAGTTTCTTTACAGCTGAAAACCACCCTGCCGTTTCTGTACCCCGAAACATGCCCAATATTGGGCTCGTTTGTTCTGTATTGAACTGTAAAAACCAATGGGTGGGGTGGATTTTGTTGATATGGGCCCCACCTAAGAAAAACCTCAGAAAAACAGGTCTTTTAAAAAAAATTTAATATGCAACAAGTCGCTGCTGCCGCCAGAGGTGCGCAGGCAGCGCCTGCTGCACGTGGACAGTAGCTAGATGGGTCCAATACGTGGGCCCCACCGTGATGTGTGTTGAACAGCCACACCATCCATTTTGTGGGCCCCCTCGGGGCAGTGGCCCCCACCAAAAATCAACCATATACGTGGCTCAGGTGGCCCACATCATAGGAAATAGAGAGATTGAACATCGGCCATTGAAACCCTGTTTGGGTACTATAGAAGTCTTGGATTAATATGAAATTTGTTTCTCCTTTTCATCCAGGCCCGTGTGACCCTATTAATGGGTTGGATTGTAAATAAACATTGTGGTGGGCCCCACGTGGAACCCACCATGAATTATGTGTTTTATTCACACCATCCACGGCTGTGGACGGTGGAGCCTACATTGATGTATGTGTTTTATTTACACCGTCCACCCCTGGACGGTGGAACCCCACCTTGCCTATGTATTTTATCCATGTCGTCCAGCCACTTTAGCTGGACTGCTGGACAACCAGGGGACCCCACCATGAGGCATGTGATTTATCCATGTTGTCCATCCCTATGGGACCCACCATGATGCATATGTTGTATCCAAACCATCCAACCATTTTGAAATGTTATTTTACGGCATGGGTAAAATGATGAGTTAGATCTATAGTTCAAGCATACCCCACCATTGAAAATAGTAGGGACAGTGATATCGCCCGTTCAAAACTTCTCAAGGGCCACGGTAGTTCCGATCAAGTTGATGTTTTTGCTCTTACTTCATCTACCTCTATGTTAACTTATAAATAGGTTGGATCTCAAAAATACATAAGGGTGGGCCTGATTGATATACATGAAGCCCATTTGTTTCAGCCCATTTAATTTGGCCCGTTGATACGACCCATTTGATGAGGCCCGATGTAGTGTATTTAGGGCCCATGGGTTGAGGCTCATTGTGATGTATTAGGGTCTGTGGGTTAAGGCCCATTGTGATGTATTCAAAGACCCATGGGATATGGCCCATTGTAATATACATAAGGCCCATTGATGTGGCCCATTTGATGTATCTGAGGCCCATGGGTCGAGGCCCAATGAGATGTATATAGGACCATTGCTATGTGTAATTTTACCGTGGTATATACAATGATGTTTTATGGCAGGCCATGCCTTGGGAGCAATGTTGGTTTGACGTCCACATTGTAAGATTAATGTTGGTTAAATGTCCGCATTATAACTCTCCCTAGGGCCCATTGATAGGCCCATACTTGTTATGTGTTGGTCGTTTAGGCCCATCCTCGTTGGAAGGATAGTTCATCACCATAAACATGCTTAGTATAGCTCCATGATTCATGCCCATACGCATCATATGTATGCTTGATATGAGGAATGTTTGATCATAGCATACGCTATTGGGAAGGCTATTTACGAGACTCCTTATGAGATGGAGTGCCACATTATCGCGCCGTACGCGCAGAATTGCTGCATGACCGGATAGTGTGACTCATGCATCTCGCATATATGTGACTTGATATTGTACACCCTAGCGACATCAGGACCGTGGCCTCCACAGACACATCGTGGATGGCCAGATGGGACACTGAAAATGCTTGGTTCTAGCACTGAGGGCACGTAGGATGTCCTTGGGTGAAAATCCTAAAACTTCCTTGGTACCAAGAGATGCTCCAACGTCTAGATCGAGTGAAATATGAGCGTCGGTGCCTATACCATGAGGTCATGTCTCTCACTGTGTCATGGTCGGTTGGAAGGGGGTGTAGCCTTATCCACCCGAGTGAGGGGGGCTATAAGCTAGGCTGAGTATGACCAGCTCGTAAATAGTCTACTATCGACGAGCTAAGTAAGTATTGGCAGACTGCTAGCTAGGCGGATAGTGAGGTCTCTTTCACTCACTGGGCTGTGCAGCTAGGGAGGAGGCAGTCAGTGTGGAGTGAAATAGACCCCAGTGATTTTTCCAGAGAGCAACCGTACTGATATGTGGACTTATTGAGCAGGAATTGCATATCCATTTATTGTAAAAACTACATCCATTCCATACCGTTTTCCATGCATATGTGCATGATGATCGATGCCCTTAGCTAGACTTGGATTGATCGTTCATAGTACATACTCAACTAACAGGAACCCCAAGACCCCGAAACCAATCTCATTTCGACCGCCCCATCGCCGGGATCATGGAGGTACCACCCATGCGTCGGTATGATACTCCGTTAGTTAGATACGTCGTGAAGAATAATAAGTGTATCATGTGCGCATGGCACCGTGTATTTCATTCCACACATGTGCACAACACATGTGATACATACATGTACATGCCACACATGGGTGAGAGAATCTCTACCCATGTGTGTGATGTCACACACCCATACCTCTCATCTCTCATGTGCATGAAAAGTCAACTCTCTTCCATGCCACACCTCATGCATGACATCATCACACCATGCCATCCCATACTCCTTTAATCCAACATTAATTACAAAGCATGAATTAAGTACCATAATCCTAGCCTAAGCTAATATTAATCACATTAGCTTAACTAAAATTTTATCCATTTCTTTATAAATACCCCTCCATCCCTTAGCATTTCACCATTTTCCATAAGAGAGAGAGAGAGAGGAGTGATCTTGGTGGACCACCAACTCCATCAATCCCATCCCTTCCATCTATCTCAACCATCAATTCTATCTCAACCATCCATCTAATTCATCAAGGTGAGTACACCCACTCCACTCTTGGTTTGTTTGTTTTTTTTAATTATTTGTATGATTATTAGTGGAAATGATTTGAGAATAATGATGTGATCAATGGTATGGATACATAAGAGAGTACATATTAAAAAAATAATTAATACTTGTGATGATATGATGATAATGATGTGATTAATGGCATGGATGCATGAAAATAATAATAATAATAAATAATAATAACTTATTATAGGCTTTATGTGGGACCCATTGATAGTGAGCCCCACCAGAATTTTGTAGCCATCCAAACTGTTCAAGTATGGCAATTTGGTTAGCCATACACTCACACATGCACACGTGCATACACACCACAGGAAAAAAAAAAGAAAAAAAGAAGGCAGGCGTCCAGACGCCTGCCGCCGTTTGAAAGAAAAAGAAAGGAAGAGGTGTGGGTCCATAATGGGCCCCACCCATAATGTATGTATTAAATCCACGTCGTCCATTCAATTTTTCAGATCATTTTAGGCGTTGAGCCAAAAAATGAAGCCAATCCAGTTCTCTGGTAGGCCACACCATCAAAAATCATGTGAAGACATGCTAAAACATATAAAAGTACTTGCTGGGGCCCAATTGAAATTTTTATGCACTTGAAATTTAGATTGAACGCTCCACCACGTGGGACACACACAACAGATGGGCTGGATCGTCCTGTTGTGGGCCCCATATATGAAAAACAAAGAAAAAAAATAAAAAAAAAACAAAACAGCACTGCTGCCAGCGTCTCTGCTGACGGTGGAAAGAGGTGGGCCCCACCATGATGTGTGCCGAACATCAGTCCTATGCATTTGATGGGTCCCGTTTAAAAATGGGCCACCCCCAAATTTCAGCCATACACAGAACTCAAGTGGCCCACACCATCAAAAAAATAAAATATAATATAAAATTTATGAAGCTAAATAAATCAGTAATTTTTATGGGTCTGATCATGCGGCATATGTTGTATCTAAACCATCCATCCATTTAGTGAGCTTGTCTTAAGGTTTGAGAAGAAAAATAAGATAGATCTAATTATCAAGTGGGCCACACTACAAAAACAGCAAGGATTAAACATCTACCATTGGAACCCTTTTTGGGTCAGAAGTTTTGGACCAATATGAAATTTGTATTTCCCCTTAATTCAGGTCTTTGTGACCTTATGAACAAATTGAATGGAAAATAAACATTATGGTGGGCCCTATGAATGGTTTAACAGTGAAATCATTATCCTCACCGCTAATTGAGGTAAGGTCTAGATAATCTTTGGTTATGATTCATTTTTGGATAATTTTCTAAAATGATCTCTAAAAATAGATGAACGGTGTAGGTATAATAAATACATCACTGTAGGACCCATGTAACTTTGATCTCCTTGAACCATTCGTACAACTCGAAGCTCGAGCATGTAAAATCATGTGTTAGGTCTACCTAAAATTTGGATGTATCTGAAACTTGGTCTGACCCCTCAACCAAGTGGGACACACATAGTGATGGGCTGGATTTATGAACCACCAACAAATAATTATGAATATTTAAGGGAGGGTAACCCTCTCAACTTGTGTGTGGTATGGCCCACTTTGATATAGGTGTTATGTTACTTAATCCACCATGGTTATGACATGATTTATATTCAAGATCCTCATCGTTTATCTAGTCTATCAATCCCTTTGATGGTATGTTACCAAGACTTAGGCCCATCCAATGATTAGATAGTCATACATTATGAAATAATGTAAATTGAACTCTCATCACTAAAAAGTTATTATGGGCCATCCTGATGATGTATTAGATATCCAACCCATCTAGTCTTTTACTGGGTCCCCTTTAGGGCATTGTCCGAAAGATCAGTCAATCCAACCTGAATTGGACCATACAATACAAGACTACGAGAATAAGGATATAACTATTAAATCCAACCTAAGGCCACCATGGTGTATCTATTCAATCCATACGGACCATCCACTTCCTCATATCATTTTAGAATTTGGACTAGAATCAAGGTAGACCTAAGTCTTAAGTGGGTCACACGATTTAACCTCATGGGAAAAAGCCTCATGAGCTCCACCACATAGATCTTATTGTAATTCCATTGATGTGTGGGCCCAAGAATGTTAAGGCCCACTTTAAGTGAACGTCATGTGGGCCCATCAGTGGTAGCCTTGTTTGGGCCAACCATTGGGCGTCTTCGATGAGAGTTTATAATCTCCATGTGTTAAACATATGACGAACTGGTATTATAATTCTTGAAGTAATAATGATTAATCCCTTAAATGGGCTAATTGTGGACAACCCTTGATCACTTGACACTTTGGTTAGAGTGCGACCCTAAGTAATAAGATCATGTGACTTGTGTTTAAACCCTTAATCATGTTTAATTATAATAAATATGTAGACTCTAGTGGTGTGAGGGTGTGATATACCTGTTTGGTCCATTAATCATGTAGTTATTTGATGTATATATAACCACCTCATCATAGGCAATGGTGGGGTATATGTAGTATATGTAGTCATCTAATTGTATGAATGTGAAATATGTACAAGGCCACCTAACTGTATGAAATCAAGTGGTATTGATGGCCATTCAACAACGTAGGTTTGTGCTTATCGATATAAATACCGCCACTTGAATCACATATAACCAAGTTGTACACTAAACCGAATGTAATGTAGGGTTATGTTACTCAAGCTAATGCTATCAAGGTCCTGGATTCTATACGCTGTGATCTCTAAACCGTAATTGGTACGATGAAATGTGACTCTTGGCCCTTAACCATGCAACACCAAATATGATTTATTAACTATGTGACGTGTGATATAAGACTTATCATAATTTGTATAGCCCTGTATTAGTGGCCTATGGGCAAGGCCCATTGAGATATATTTTTGGCCCATGTGATGTGGTCCATAGTGATGTGTATTAGGCCCAGGTATGTGGCTTACCTGTGAAATAGATTTGAGGCCACTTGCAATGTATTCGAGGCCCAATGTGATGCATTTGAGACCCATGGTTGTGGCTCATTGAGATGTACTTTAGGCCCATGGGTTGTGGCTCATTGTGATATATTTGAGGCGTATGTGTAGGGCACACTTATTGTGTAGTTAAAGCCCATGGGTCATGAAGCCTGATGTGGTGTATTCATGGCCCATGTGACAAGGCCCATTGAGATGTGTAAGGCCCATATGATACGGCCCAATGTGATGTATATGTGGCCCATGAGTGAGGCCCAATGTGATGTATATGCGGCCCATGAGTGAGGCTCAATGCGATGAATGTGCGGCCCTTGTGTGAGACCCAAAGCGATGTATCTGAGGACTGATGTGATTTGTGATTTTACCATGATGTATGTATTGATGTTTATGTGGGCCATTCCTTGGGGACAATGTTGGTTAAATGTCCACATTGTCGAAGTTGATTGTTGAGGCTGGTTATTGATACTGATTATGAGTATGTGACAACATAGCATCATTATACATGCCCATACGCATCATCTGCATGTTTGTTATGAGATGTGGTTGACCATTGCATATGTCGTTGGGCAGATTGTTATGAGACTCTCTGATAGGCAGAGGTTATCTCACATGAGTGCACGGTATGCGCAGGATTGACGCATGACTGTATTGTATAACTCATGCATCTTTCATTGTGTGCCTTAGCGACATCAGGGCCGTAGCCTCCACAGGCATATCATGGATGGCCAGATGGGACACTGAAAATGTTTGGTTCTAGCATACGGGCACCATACATGTCCCTAGGTGAAAATCTTTAAACCTCCGAGGCCAGGAGATGCCCAACGTCGAGACCGAGTGGATACATGAGCGCCCGAGTGCCAAATACCAGGAAGTCGCGTCTCCCACTGTGTCGTAGTCGGTTGGAAGGGGGTGTGGCCTTATCCGCTCGAGGATAAGGGGCATTACTAGGCTAAGTTTGACCAGCTCATGAATGGGTCCACTATCAACGTGCCGGATAGGTATTGGCAGACTATTGGCCAATCGGATAGTGAGGTTTCTTACGCTCACTTGGACTGTGCTGCTAGGAGAGAGACAGTGCCATTTGGAGTGTACTAAACCTCAGTGATGATCCCAGAGATGAACTGTACTGATATGTGGACTTATTGAGCAAGAGTTTCATACTCATTCATTCATTCATTCACGATCCACTCGGGCTGGTGGTGCGCAACTATTTGTTACGTGTACCTTCGCAATGGCCAGGATTTCGGTTGGGGCACGCGACTAACCTGAGATCAGGAGTTTACCACATTGAGTTTGACTATCCAAATTAGGTATGTGACTAGTTTGGATAGAAGTCCTTTGTGATAGACCCCATAGTCTGCGATACTACGTACTATCATCCCGACTTCACTCCAGCATAGTCATTTCATTCGCACCACATATTGCATTGCATTAGTAACATTTAGCATTTCAGGTTACTATATTTCAGTATTTAGATACGATTGACGGTATTCGTGAACTCATCCAGAACTGTATATTGCATTGCATCCTCGACATCTGATATTTGGCTCTTTATAACTCTTCATTTGCATAGCTGATTTATATTGCGTACTCTAATATTGTATGACTCATGGACTTGTCAATATTTTCGATATTGTATAATTATGACATGACAATATAATGATGATGATGTGATTACGGATGCATGTAATATGATTTACTTCTAGTATATTTTTTCAATTTGGCAATGTTGACGTTGTGTACCTTTGGAAAGCATTGTACTCGTAACAATCAGGATTTTTATTGGAGAGTGTTGCTTGGTACTTTGATCATGGATCTTTATGCTTAGGTATTACTATGTATATAAAAAAAATCAGTCAAAAATCTTCCTTATGGTGCGCCGAACTTGGGACTTGGTTTATGGAAGTCGAGTGTCGAATTCGGGGCATTACGGAAGCTGTCCGTCTCCGAATTTGGGGCGTGATAATTTATTCATTCACTATCCACTCGGGCTGGTGGTGCATAACTATTTATTACGTGTACCATCGCAAAGCTAAGATTTTGGTTGGGCACGCGACTAACCTGAGATCGGGAGTTTACCACATTGAGTCTGACTGTCCAAATTTAGGTATGGGATTGGTTTGGATAGAAGTCCCCTATGGTGGACCCCATAGCCTACAATACTACGTACTATCATCCCGACTTCACATTCCAGCATGGTCATTGCAGTCGCACCGCATATTATATTACATCCGCAGTATTTAGCATTTTGGGTTACTATGTTTTTACACTTATATGGCCTAGACGGACTTAGCAGGATTTGCATATTGCATTACATCATCGGCATCTGATATTTGGCTTCTATATTTGCATAGTTGATCCGCATTGCGTATTCTGTTATTGTATGATTCATGAACCTACCAGTATATTTCCGCTTACTCTGATATCATATGATTCAAGATCAGTATTTCCACTTATTCTAATGATGTATGATTTATGGGCTTTATGGTATACTTAGCGCTTGTCTTGCGCACACACTTACACCACCCTCTAAGCTTTCTATAAGTTTATGTATGATAGATGCGTGCAGGTGATGTTAAGTTGCAGCATCGTGGAGCTTGGAGCATGAACTGACTTATGGAGCTTGGATTTGACATATATATTTCCCTTTCAGCACTTTATTCAAATGATTATATTAGTGGATATGTGATGATGATGTTGCCTTTTTTATTTGAGTAAACTTGTGGTTACGCTCCATTACAAAAAAATATTCATTCTGAAAATCCTTCTTATAGGATCCCAAGATCGAAATCTGGCATATGATTGCCGAGAGCTGAGAATGCGGCACTATGGAGGCTGTCGGCACCAGATTCGGCGATCGAGAATTTTGTGAGCCCTTTTTCTGAGTTTGGGGCATGACAGAAGTTGGTATCAGAGCATAACTTGAGAATACCTAAAGATAACATCACATATCTGTTGATAGTTACCCATCACTCTATGATTGTTGAGAACTTAGAATGATTAGATCCCCAAGTTCGAATAACTTAGAGATTTTCTGATATAGCTCCCTAGCGTTGAGATTGTGAGGCTGCATAGTTTCGATCGTTTTTGTTCTAGGATCTGATGTTCAATGTGATCATCATAGTGTTGACGAGGCATCTTGGGAGTAAGAGGATGATATTCGTGGGCATTGTCCCCATCTCTTAGGTGTTTGATGATTATATATAAAGCGATGAGATTTCTCTCCCATATGAACTCTATATTGGTTGTGTTGTGTTTTAAATTTTGAGGATGAAATTTTTATTAGGTGGAGAGAGCTGTAAGACCCGTATCCTAGACCGTACTGTTCCGTCGACCCTCGCGATCCTTCCCGTCGAATTCTGACAACCTACAACGTATAATCGACGTTTGCGCGTGACCCTAAGTCGTAACCCGTAGATCTGAGTCAGTTTAATCCAAGACTTGTATCATTGCGACCGCACCGTCGCCGCGGTTCCAACTCTGCATCTTATATATCAATCCGATACCCTAGCAGGGAGATGTGAGTCAGCGTTTATTTCGAAGAAAATACTGCGCGTTGCAATCCTAAGAGAATCTCTACAACATGTCTCATCAATCAATCACTCACTCAATCAATCAAAGCCTTCTTTCTCCTCAAGTCAAGCAACCTGAAAGTCAACTCTTTCTCAACTTCTCTCTTACACACCCATACATGTCAAGTACACTATCACCTCACATCCATCACTCCATCACCCATCACTTCTCTTACAACCACCCTCTCTCTCTCTTTCTCTTCACATTTTTCAAGCACCCAAATGAGCTCACATCCAACATTTTCAAGGAGAGAAAGTGTATGTGTGTGGTCCACTTTCCCATCCCAAATCCTTCATCCTATCCATTTAAACCTCATCATCTTCTGTCAAAGTGAAGCACAAGGAGCTCGGCTTTCCATCGGACCAAGAAGATCGAACGGTGGGTGCTTTATAGGCTAGATTTTTCATGTTTTGATGATGGGCCAAGTGAGGCCTACCAATTGATGGTATGGATCACACTTTGGACCCTAGGTGGGGTCGATGGCCCACCTTGATTCTCAGGATCATTCCATGATGGGGCCATTCTCCATGGTCCCCATCATGATGTTTATTTTCTTTGCATGGATAGAGGTCATCTAGACCTTCCATTTTGGTGGAGAAGGAATCTCCACTGTTGATCTTTGATTTGGTGGGCCCACATGTATTGGGACCCACTTGATGTATGATTGAATGCAAGGGAGAGCCCATAATGTCGGAGTCCCTCCATCACACGTGTGTCTCTCTCTCTCCCTCTCTTTTTCATTTATTTTGTGTGTGATGATATGATTGTGTGGCCCACTTAATGAGTTGTGAGACGTCTAAACCGTTCATCAAAGGGACCTCACCTTGATGTGGGTCTCATGTACACCATCCAACCATTTGGTGGCCCACCCTGATAGCATGTATGTGCGAGGGGCCCACCTTAAACATATGTGTTATATGCAACCGTCCACCTTAAGCAGGATGCTGGACATTAGCAACAAGTGACTTGTGAGTTGACAGTGGGCGAACTAATGGCAGCAACAAAAGGAAAAAAAAAAAGGTTTTAGGTGGGCCGCTCATGCAGGCCCCACCTTAATATATGTAATCAATCCATGCCGTCCATCCCATTCAACGGATCATTTTAGGCGTTGAGCCGAAAAATGGGACCAATCCGATTTTGTGGTGGGCCATAGTATAGAAAACAGTTTCTTTACCATTGAAAACCACCATGCCGTTTCTTTACCCCAAAACATGCCCAATATTGGGCTCGTTTGGTCTAAATTGAACAGTAAAAACTAATGGGTGTGGTGGATTTTGTTGATATAGGCCCCACCTGTGAAAAACCTCAGAAAAATAGGTCTTTAAAACAAAGTTAATAAGAGGTGCGCAGGCAGCGCCCTGCTGCATGTGGACGACAACCAAATGGGTCCCAAACGTGGGCCCACCATGATGTGTGTTGAACAGCCACACCATCCATTTTGTGGGCCCCCTCAGAGCAGTGGCCCCCACCAAAAAACAACCATATACGTGGCTCAGGTGGCCCACATCATAGGAAACAGCGGGATTGAATGTCAGCCATTGAAACCCTGTTTGGGTACTATAGAAGTCTTGTTTTATTATGAAATTTGTTTCTCTTTTTCATCCAGGCCCGTGTGACCCTATTAATGGGTTGGATTATAAATAAACATTGTGGTGGGTCCCACGTGGAACCCACCATGAATTATGTGTTTTATTCACACCGTATGTGTTTTATTTACACCGTCCACCCTTGGACGGTGGAACCACACCTTGCCTATGTGTTTTAGCCATGCCGTCCAGCCACTTTAGCTGGACTGCTGGATAGCCAGGGGACCCCACCATGAGGCATGTGATTTATCCATGCTGTCCATCCCTATGGGACCCACCATCATGCATATGTTGTATCCAAACCATCCAACCATTTTGAAATGTTATTTTATGGCATGGGTAAAATGATGAGTCGGATCTATAGGTCAAGCATACCCCACCATTGAAAATAGTAGGGACAGTGATATCGCCCGTTCAAAACTTCTCAAGGGCCACGGTAGTTCCGATCAAGTTGATGTTTTTGCTCTTACTTCATCTACCTCTATGTTAACTTATGAATAGGTTGGATCTCAAAAATACATAAGGGTGGGCCTAATTGATATACATGAAGCCCATTTGTTTCGGCCCATTTGATTCAGCCCGTTGATACGACCCATTTGATGAGGCCCATTGTGATGTATTAGGGCCCGTGGGTTAAGGCCCATTGTGATCTATTCAAAGACCCATGGGATATGGCCCATTACAATATACATAAGGCCCATTGATGTGGCCCATTTGATGTATCTGAGGCCCATGGGTCGAGGCCCAATGAGATGTATATAGGACCATTACCATGTGTAATTCTACCGTAGTATATACAATGATATTTTATGGTGGGCCATGCCTTGGGAGCAATTTTGGTTTAACGTCCACATTATAAGATTAATATTGGTTAAATGTCCGCATTATAACTCTCCCTAGGGCCCATTGATAGGCCCATACTTGTTATGTGTTTGCCGTTTAGGCCCATCCTCAATGGAAGGATAGTTCATCATCATATAACATGCTTAGTATAGCTCCATGATTCATGCCCATATGCATCATATGTATGCTTGATATGAGGAATGTTTGATCATAGCATACACCATTGGGCAGACCATTTACAGGACCCCTTATGAGACGGAGTTCCCCACATTATCGCGCAGTACGCGCAGGATTGCTACATGACTGGACAGTGTGACTCATGCATCTCGCATACATGTGACTTGATTATTGTACGCCCTAGCGACATCAAGGTCGTGGCCTCTACAGACACATCGTGGATGGCCAGATGGGACACCAGAATGCTTGGTTCTAGCACTGTGGGCATGTAGGATGTCCTTGGGTGAAAATTCCGAACCTCCTTGGTACCAGGAGATGCTCCAACGCCTGACCGAGTGGAATATGAGTGTTGGTGCCTATACCATAAGGCCGTGTCTCCCATTATGTTGTGGTCGGTTAGAAGGGGGTGTGGCCTTATTCGCCCGAGTGAGGAGGGCTATAAGCTAGACCGAGTTTGACCAGCTCGTAAATGGGTTTGTTATCGACGAGCCGAGTAGGTATTGGCGCAGACTACTAGCTAGGCGAATAGTGAGGTCTCTTCCACTCACCGTGTTGCAAGCGAGGAGCAGTCGGTGTGGAGTGTAATAGACCCGGTGATTTTTCAGAGAGAACTGTACTTGATATGTGGATTTATTGAGCAGAATTACATATTCATTCATTTATTCATTCACTATCCACTTAGGATGGTGGTGCACAAATATTTGTTACGTGTACCATCGCATGACCAGGATTTCGGTTGGGCCCACGACTAACCCGAGATCGGGAGTTTACCACATTGAGTCGACTATCCAAATTTATGTATCGGATTGGTTTGGATAGAAGTCCCTGTGGTGGACTCCATAGCTTGCGATACTACGTACTATCATCCCGACTTCACATTCCAAAGCATGGTCATTGCATTCGCACCGCATATTACATTGCATCCGCATCATTACAACATTTTGGATTACTATGTTTTTACACTTACATGGCCTAGACGAACTTAGCAAGATTTGCATATTGCATTGCATCATCGGCATCTGATATTTGACTTCTACATTTACATAGCCGATCCGCATTACGTATTCTGGTTATTGTATGATTCATGAACCTACCAATATATTTTTACTTACTCGATATCGTATGATTCATGATCTTGTTAGTATTTCCACTTATTCTAATGATGTATGATTTATGAGCTTTATGGTATACTTGGCGCTTGCCTCAAGCACACACTTACACCACCTTCTAAGCTTTATAAGCTTATGCACGATAGATACGTGCAGGTGATGTTAGGTTGCGGCAGTGTGGAGCTTGGAGCACGTAACTCTGACTTATGGAGCTTGGATTTGACATATGTATTTCCCTTTCAGCACTGTATTTAAATGATTATATTAGTGGATATGTGATGATGATGTTGCCTTTGTGATTTGGGTAAACTTGTGGTTATGCTCTATTACAAAAAAAATTCATTATGAAAATCCTCCTTGTAGGATCCCAGGATCGGAATCGGGCACGTGAGTGCCAGGAACAGAGAATAGGGTACTACGGAGGCTGTCGGCGCCAGATTCGGCGATCGAAAATTTTGTGAGCCCATTTTCTGAGTTTGGGGTATGACAGAAATTGGTATCAGAGCATAACTTGGGAATACCTGAAGATAACATCACATATCTGTTGATAGCTACCCTTCACTCGATGATTGTTGAGAGCTTAGAATGATTAGATCCCCGAGTTCGAATAACTTAGAGATTTTCTGATATAGCTCCCTACCACTGAGATTATGATGCTGCATAGTTTCGATCGTTTCTGTTCCAGGATCCGATGTTCAATGTGATCATCATAGTGTTGACAAGGCGTCTTGGGAGTAAGATGCTGATATTCGTGCGTGTTGTCCCCATCTCTTAGGTGTTTGATGATTATATATATAGCGATGAGATTTTCCTCCCTTATGAACTTTGTATTGGTTATGTCGTGTTTTAAATTTCGAGGATGAAATTTTTATTAGGTGTAGAGAGCGGTAAGACCCGTGTCCTAGCCTGTACTGTTCCGTCGACTTCCGCGATCTTTCCCGTCGAATTCCTGCAATTCGTGACCTCTATTCAACGTTTGCGCATGACCCTAAATCATATCCTGTAGATTTGAGTCAGCTTAATCCGAGACTTGTACCATTGCGACCGCACTGTCACCACGGTTCCAACGCCGCGACTTGCATACCGATCCGATACCCAGGTCAGAAGATGTGAGCTGGCGTTTATTTCAAGAAAATACCGCGCGTTTGTAATCCCAAGAGAATATCTACAACATGTCACATCAATCAATCCATCAAAGCTTTCTTTCTCCTCAAGTCAAGCAAACTCAAAGTCAACTCTTTCTCACCTTCTCTCTTACACACCCATACATGTCAAGTACACCATCACCTCACATCCATCACTCCATCACCCATCACTTCTCTTACAACCACCCTCTCTCTCTTTCTTCACATTTTCCAAGCACCCAAATGAGCTCACGTCTAACATTTTTAAGGAGAGAAAGTGAGATGTGTGTGGCCCACTTTCCACCCCAAAATCCTTCATCCTAGCCATTCAACTCTCATCACCTTCCATTAAAGTGAAGCACAAGGAGACCGGCATTCCATCGGATCAAGAAGATCGAATGGTGGGCGCTTCTATAGCCTAGATTTCATATTTTTATGATGGGCCAAGTGAGGCCTACCAATTGATGGTATGGATCTCACTTTGGACCCTAGATGTGGTCGATCGCCCATCTTGATTCTCATGATCATTCAATGATGGGGTCATTCTCCATGGTCCCCATCATGATGTTTATTTTCTTTGCATGGATAGAGGTCATCTAGTCCTTCCATTTTGGTGGAGAAGGAATCTCCACTGTTAATTTTTGATTTGGTGGGCCTACATGTATTGAGACCCACTTGATGTATAATTGAATGCAAGGGAGAGCCCATAATGTCGGGGCCCCTCCATCACACGTGTGTCTCTCTCTCTCTCCCTCTCTTTTTCATTTGTTTTGTATGTGATGATATGATTGTGTGGCCCACTTAATGAGTTGTGAGACGTCTAAACTGTTCATCAAAGGGACCTCACCTTGATATGGGTCTCATGTACACCATCCAACCATTTGGTGGCCCACCCTGATAGCATGTATGTGGGTGGGGCCCACCTTAAACATGTGTGTTATATGCAACCGTCCAGCGTCCAGGGACGTTGGACGTTGGCAACAAGTGAATTGTGAGCTGACAACGGGCATACTAACAGCAACAACAAAAAAAAGGGTTTTAGGTGGGCCGCTCATGCAGGCCCCACCTTGATATATGTATTCAATCCATGCCGTCCATCCCATTCAGCGGATCATTTTAGGCGTTGAGCCAAAAAAATGGGACCAATCCGATTTTCTGGTGGGCCATAGTATAGAAATAGGGATTTCTACCGTTCAAATCACCTTGATGTTTCTACCTGCCAAAATATACTACATATTGAACTTGTTTGGTTTGTCATGAGTTGTAGAATCTAATGGTTGGGTTGGATTTTTCAGACGCGGGCCCCACCTATGAAAAACCATGAAAGATCAATTTTTTCAAAAAAAATAACCAAAGCAGTAGGTGCTACTGCTGACGTCCTCTAGACGTGCAGCAGCGTCCTGCTGCAGTTGACAGTGGGTAGGGACATAGGTCCCATACGTGGGCCCCACCGTGATGTGTGTCGAACATCCACGCCATGCATTTGGTGGCCCCCTTTAGGTAGTGGGCCCCCACCGAAAATAATCGTACCTAGAGCTCAGGTGGCCCGCATCACATATTCAATCATACATTAAGTGGATGTCAATACATGTGGGCCCACCAAATCAAAGATCAACAGTGGATATTCCTTCTCCACCAAAATGGAAGGTCTAGATGACCTCTATCCATGCAAAGAAAATAAACATCATGATGGGGTCCATGGAGAATGGCCCCATCATGGAATGATCATGAGAATCAAGGTGGGCTATCGGCCACACCTAGGGTCCAAAGTGAGATCCATACCATCAATCGGTAGGCCTCACTTGGCCCATCATCAAAACATGAAAAATCTAGCCTATAAAGCACCCACCATTCGATCTTTTTGGTCCGATGGAAAGCTGAGCTCCTTGTGCTTCACTTTGACGGAAGATGATGAGGTTCGAATGGCTAGGATGAAAGATTTGGGATGGGAAAGTGAGCCACACACATGCACTTTCTCTCCTTGAAAATGTTGGACGTGAGCTCATTTGGGTGCTTGGAAAATGTGAAGAGAGAGAGAGAGAGAGAGGGTGGTTGTAAGAGAAGTGATGGGTGATGGAGTGATGGATGTGAGGTGATGGTGTACTTGAGATGTATAGGTGTGTAAGAGAGAAGGTGAGAAAGAGTTGACTTTGAGGTTGCTTGACTTGAGGAGAAAGAAAGCTTTGATTAATTGATTGAGTGATTGATTGATGGGACATGTTGTAGAGATTCTCTTGGGATTACAAATGCGCGGTGTTTTCTTCGAAATAAACGCCGGCTCACATCTCCTTGCCAGGGTATCAGATCGGTATGCAAAACGCAGCGTTGGAACCGCGGCGATGGTGCGGTCACAATGATACAAGTCTTGGATTAAACCAACTTAGATCTACGGGTTACGACTTAAGCTCACGCGCAAACATCGATTATACGTTGAAGGTTGCCGAAATTCGACGGGAAGAATCGCGGGAGTCGACGGAACAGTACGGACTAAGATACGGGTCTTACATTGGGTCTTTCAAACATTCGAACCATTCTCATAATAAAACAGTGTCATAAATGCATGATTAATCCAACCTTTATTAATCCAATTCGCAAACATCCCATTTGATAATCCTTTACAATTAGTGGTCAATCTTAATTCAACAAGTGGACCTTACCATCACAAATATGTATATAAACCCACAAAAAGGTTCCTTCAAACAAGGGACAAATGGTATTTCACCCAAATGAAGTCAGTAAGGCATGATAATTCTCGATGATGATAAGTCCACAACCAACTCCATTTAATCCAAAGATGCAAGGTTGCCAATAGTTCAAGGTACAATATCATACATGTGGTCCAACCATACAAATCACCATTTGAATATTATCGTCACCAGGATTTTATCATAAACAAGACAGTCATGAATGTACCATATCATTAATACAGTTATGCTACACAAAGAAAAAGCTAAGTGCTTGAGATAATACAAGACAGGTGGAAAGAAAATATTCTGGCCAATTGTATTGAAGATGGAGATTACAAACTAACAGCAAACAAGTACAAAGCAATCGAATTCAAAGGATGAAAAGAGGTAATCGCTTCTTGAAGCTTCGACCACTTAGCTTCCTGCCGATGGAGAGTAGCTTTGGTTTTAGCTTCTGAGTGTACAATCTTACTAAACAATAGATTATATTCTTGCATAAAGGCACCCAGTTGATTGATTTCAGCCTTCTAACCCTTTATGCGCTTGGTCAAAGATTTTTATTCTTCCTTCAGCAATCTCAGTTTATTTTCCATCGTTGAGATTTGAGCTTTTAGATCGATCATGGTTGCGTCCGACTCCTTTAGGTTGTTGTATACAACAATAAGTTATTCTCTAGCAATTACGATTTTAGTCATTCTGATGTAGACCATTGAATGCTCAAATTGAAGTTTACTGCAATTACTTATCTTTAATCGTAATCTTAATTTAGAAATTCATAGAGTATAGGCATCTTGACAGATAAGGATTCGTCAGACAAGTGAGAGTTTAATACCGACAAATGAGGAAGTTAAGTCTCTCAATCAATCTTGATGCAATGATGTTAGTAGCACTGGAGTGAATGAGAACTCGTAATTCCTCCTACAACTGTTGGATCTCTGATGAATGTGCAAGGGATTTGTCTACAAGGATATTATAAGGGAAGACCTTATCAAAGGAGGATAAAATATCTTATATGGGAAACAACTCCTCAGAAGAAGACAAGGCATGAGAAATATCTGTTGATAGGACCAGAGAGGTAGAAACATCAATCATATGAATTTTTGTAGTTCGACTAGGAGAGACTTCAGTTGGTTGAGATGACTCCTCTTCCAATACTTCAATTTTGTCCAAAGGAACCATCCCGTGTTCATCAAATGGTGCAAGGGCTACTTGATTGATTAGTTCTTTGGATGGAGTAGGCTGAATGAAAGATAAGATTGTTGGTGTGATTGATTCCATAGCTCTTAATCCTAGTCAGGTGCATGCAAGCAATGAAGTTATAAATTGCAAAAGAAGACCGAAGGACTCCACAAGCTAGTAATTATTACCTCCTCTTGAGTTGGACCTTCTGCTTAATGTTCTGATTGATGAATGTCCTCATAGTCTCTTCTGAATTAGAAACTTCTAGTCTTTCTTTAGGAAATTGAGCAGTATCGACCGAAGTATTTGGAATAAACATCTCGGCTTGAGAAGCTAATATGGAGACCAAAATTTCAGAGGCCGAAAGCTCAATGGTTACTGTGAAAAATATAAGATGACAGGAGAATTACAAAATAATTAAAAGTAAGAGAACAAAATATTGAAGCAACATCCACCTAAATTTGATTGAATAACAATAATAGTAAATCGGTTGACCACTAATGAAAGTTTGGTAGGGTTGACGACCAAAGCCAGAGCTCTGTGGGAATGAGGAAAATGAGGAGGATTAGGACAGTATGGCTTGAGAAATCGATCAAAAGGAAGATTAAGATCATTTAATCTATCATTTTCACCCTGTCATTTATTAAATACCCTATTAAAGTGAGCATCTTTATGTCTCTTATACGCCTGTTCCATCTCCCAAGAATATTTTAAAGGTGAAATACTTGGTTAGAATTTAGTTTTATAATATTTTTTAAAGTCTGCAATAGCTTTAGTCGAAGAAGAATACCTGGAGCAGATCAACTGAAAGTTGCAGGAAGTGTAGGGCGAGAAACTGAGAGAGGTCCAAGCTTAGAAATCCTCAAAATGGTTGAAGGAGCTGTAAGTGCTGGTATTAAAGCAGTAGTTAGAACCACCTTAGCTGGACTTGCCACTGTGGTCTTTTGACGTTTCAAGTTAGGTTGAGCTAGCTCGACCATTCTTATTAATGTGAAAGAAGGTTCGATCATTTTTATTAGTGTTGAGGATGGGACGGTCGATGCAACCAAAGTTGTCTTCCTTGATCGTGTCTTCCTCTAACTAGGAAACATTGCTAACTAAAGTGTAGTTGGTTTTTTGGTGCCTTCTTTATTCGTCTTCTTCTTCTCGGTCATATGTTTCTCCACTTTGGATGAAGAAGAATTAAACCGATGATCAATTCATAAGACTCACTAATCAAAGCCCTATAGCTGGGGATAATTGGTAAAGAGGGGAAGCTGAAAGAAGAGCTTACAAAATCAAACCTTCTATGGAGAGTCTAAAAAGTAACGACTGGGTCTGCAAGCGGTCAATGAGTTGGAGGTTGCTTACAAGTTCGATGAATAAATAGAAAGGGGATGCCTTGAGCCAAACCAAATTGATGAACAAAAATATTGGAGCAATATTGTTCGATGTCGGCCTTGGTATTAACATATGTATCTATTGTGCCGCTATATGATAGGTCTTTGCAAATCAAATAATTTTTCCAAGCTACATTCCTAAGGCTTGCCATCTTGGTATTGGTCAACTCGTAGTCTTCCGTAAATCAGGTCGGGCTAAACTTTTTATCTTTAAAGGGACAGAAAGAATAGTTGGACTTATCGAGGGTGAAAGAAAGGAAAAAACTCATATTAAATTAAAAAATAATTAATTTTGGGGTATAGAATATTGCAATGGACGAAGGAGGTGAATTCCATATTTTTTGGAATGGAGTTAACGATTTTTTCTCCAAAATACTCATAAAACTACATTTGGGCAAGCTAGATAGGCCCACCAAAGTAGTAAAAACCCTTTTAATTGCTTCAAACATGCTGTGATAAAGGTGGCTAAGCACGAAAGGGGTGAGAGAAAGCTGACATCCTTGAGAGAGCGCCTCAGCTAGATGAATGTATTTCTTGGTGATTTACAAGGCACTTACAAATAACAAGAATTAGCAAATCCACATAAGAAGGAAAGCTGTGTGTTCTTGCTCATGCCTTCATCCTAATATTTTAGTTATAGATCCATGAAAGTAGAATACGCCATATTGGTCTTGTCTGAAAGGGTGAGGGGATATTGATTCTTTAAAGCGAAGTTTGGATAGACAGGCTCACCAAAAGGCAAAAGGTGGGTGAATGAACATACATTCATGATTGTTAGACCCATGGGGCCACATCCAAAATAGAATGTATTGGTCCACTGACTCCAAAAGGTTGAAACCGCTGAAAGGAGGAAGGTATTGGCTGGATATTCATGAAAAGAGTGTTTGATTCATTCATAGATTTATGCCTACCTCCATATGTCATCATACTATGTTTCAACGTGTGTGAACCATTCAAACTAACCATTCATTAGTTTCGTCCATGCTCTCGGAGACTTAAATGTGTTGGAAGGATCAAGAAAATTATCGGATTGGACAAGAAGAACTTCCTTGGGACACTTTAGGAAACAGGGTTCGATCTCATGATGTTGTTTGTGAGTAATTACATGGTGAAATGCTAGACCAAGTGTCAACAAGGACTTATCTTATTTGATGGGAATATTGAACATGAGGTTATTAACTACTCATGATAATAGAACATTTAGATCTTTAATGAACAATTCTAGTTGGAAAGTTAGAGTGAAAGAAGAGGAAGATGCAATCATGATAATCGAAAGGAGAAAAGTGGAAAAGGGGGTTTTAACACAAGATAGAAGAAGCAAATGGTGAAGGAAGGAAAACACCGACTTAGAGTTCTATTTATGCATTGACCGCGATACGTGCAAATTAATGAAATGATAATCATGACTCATCGTATGATACGATTGTATGTGACGTGTTATATAGACAGCTTAAGAGGGTGAGGCAAATGATATCTCTCAGTGAGACCTCGCTCAAGTAGAATCAATGGGGAGACAACACGTGAAATAATGGCCGATTGCATTTATTGCATTGGGTAACAGAATAATGTTGCTTTCACCTTCTTCTTTTACAAAGGCGATGCGACATGAGGAGCAATGTTGTACCCTAATTCTGGCCATATTGGAAAAAACCAATAGGAGAGGGACACGTGGCATTGCACAAGAAATATAAAGTGGATGAAAAGAACTTCAAAATACTCGGCGTGCTTTTTGTGGAATCATAAAAGGCTTAAATCTAGTTTTACACGTCAATGGATATTCGATGAAGTGTTGTGGCCAAGTTATCTAAAAGTTTAACGAGCGAAGATAAACACGAACGAACAGTTCAAGATACAAAAGGCAATCAAGAGAAAGTTTGTCTGATAGAAGAAGAACAATCATAAAAGAGAAACATAACACAAGAATGATTTAGAGAAAGACTTTTCGCCTACTGGAACTATTGTAGTAATGAAAGAATAAGTTACATAATATAGCTCTATAAATAGCAGAGGAATCCAACAGAAAGCAACAACAAACAACCAATCATTTATAAATCAAAACAAACAATTCTATTAATTTACCTTATCTTAATTTATTTTAAAAGTAGCGATAATTAAGTAGCAGTAATTCTTATATATAATCTGTAGTTGTAATCTACGCTCTTATATTAGATTTCTTCTCTATTTAATATCATGTAGTTTTTTCAAGAGATGCATTCTCATTTTTAGTGAATGATTGTAGGTTTTTTTCTTTTCTTTTCTTTGATTGCATTCATATTTTGAAATTTTTTTTTTTTTTTTAATAGAAAGTGTTCATTTTCAAAAGAAGAACCTCACATTTTATTGGCTGATTGTTATGAAATTTTACAAATAGCTGAGTATAAAATTTTACAAATAGCTGAATAATATATGTTTATATTCCCGGTGTCTACTTATTTTGGTGCTTGCGTTCGAAGTTGTCCGTTTTGAATTAAGCCTTTAACATGCACATGCATATTACATGTGACAGTAAACAAACGGAGTGCCAACCGTACTATTAGCCGGCCGAGAATCATCGGACAGATTGCATCTCAATCACCTAATTATCGACGTACCACGGAACAGAAAAAACGCAGCTATTCACGGGAGATATCGAAGAGCACATTCTTTCCAATTATCCAAGGCATTCATTAGCTGGTGGGCACTGTTATCATTTCGGATACAAAATTCGTTGGCGTCTACTAATCAGGTGGGCACCAATAGCACGTTTGATATGAACCGTTGGTTATCTTTTACTGACTTCCCTCTTCAGTAACACGTTAGCTACCTGTTGACTGGACAAGCCTAAGTTTACGGATAGGGCATTTCTTCCCAGGTCCTGCCTAATAGACGCACCTGATATACAAACGTGTGAAAATTTAGCAATCGTGCTGCGAACCACCCTCTTCAGTATCCCGTCGCGGGAATTGTCCTAGCAGTAGTACTAGTCACATGAGAAGCCTGCAGATAGTCCCGCGGACCACTGCATTTCCTCCACTTTATTCAAGAAAAAAAAAAAAAAAAAAACACTCTGGCCAAGCGTAATAATTCATAAACATGCACTCTAAATAAATAGCTGAAATGAAACCGTCTAAATCATTTATCCCATTTTGCTTTTTTGAGAAAAGCAACCTCGGTTAATGAATTTCCTAACGAGCCGACTGACGGGCATCTAATGGACTGTTTGAATTCAGCAAACAGCAGGAGGGAATCCTCAACCACACCTGTTTTCTGCAGTGAGTGAAGGGCCCACTATGGATCCATCAGGTTATATCCTAGATTCTAGGTCCAACAAGCAAAACTAAGCTAGATCCACTACTCATGCACGGGCTACGTTACAGGGAATGATGGAGATGGGAAACCTACCATTGTTTTATTGGTGGGGCTATCATGATATGCAGCTCTCATCAAACCCGTTAATCACGTGTCCATCACCAAGAAGAAGAGAAAATACAAAAATCAGCCTAAAATTTACATTCTTCCAGCAATTTTACATTTTCAAGTGGTCCATGTTTATATATTGTTATGCAAGACACACGGGGGTGTACATGGAGTTAAACCGAGTCGAGCTGGCCTCAGCTTGACTCGGCTCAGCCGCTAGCTGACCTGAGCTCGAACTCGGCTTGACTCGGTCCTTGAGCCTGACCGGCCAACCTGGCTCAATTCCGTCAGCAGCTTGGGCCGAGTTCAAGCCAAGATCAAGCTGAGTTTGCCATTGGGGCATTTCCACAAACACCTGGACTGCAACTTCAAAATCCCTTTGTATGTAAAATAGAAGCAATTGTTTTATAGGTATTTTATCAAATACCTTATAAGCAACATAAAAACTAAGGAAACAAAAGAATATTTGTTTCATATACATACCTTACTTGCCACCAGCCACACTTGGTTGAGTCATTTTATCAAACACTTAGTGAGCAATATCAATGACAAAGTAATCGACTCACCGAACTGATTCGATCCGAGTTCGATTCGAGCTGGATTCGACCTGAGTCGAGTCGAGCTGGTGCCAGCTTGAACTTGGCTCAAACACATTTTCGAGCTTAAAAAATTAGCTCAACTCGGCTCGAACTCAGCTTCGAACCGAGTCGAATCAAGCTTTTTCGAGTCGAGTAAAACGAGCTAACCAATCTAGCTCAATTCCAGTACACCCCTAAAGACATATGACTGATAAATTGGTCTTACCTCTGGTATCCACGGTCCAAATAATCATTCCCACCTGATAGATGGAGTGGATTATACATATACAACGCGGTGGACCCCACGGATGGGTGTTTTGCATGCTGCGTAAGATAAGTGTTGTAGACCATTCCGGTATCAAACACTTGTAGGGTAAATCTATAGTAAATCTAAATCTACATTTTTCTACGTATCTACGTTAAGATCTACGACTCAAACGGTATAAATAATGTTAGATGAATTTCAGGTGTATAATTTCTGAGAGCATGTGTACAAACGAAGAAGCTCCGGCAAAGTATATAAAATTTCCTCGTTTTTATATGACCGATTTTAGGGGTGCGGAGCGACGGGTGGAGATGCGGTGGTGGCACGACTCGTCCATCCTTTTATTTGTCGACCGAGAAATAGCAACAGCTGTAAGAAGAGAGAGAGAGAGAGGGCGAGCGAGGGAGAGAAGCTGGTTTCAATTGGTGCAGCATATCTTTTTGAGTTCTGTGAGACAAAACCCCTTTCCCAAACCTCCTCCTCTCCTTTCTCTTATCTCTTCCCCCATTCATTCATCCTCGAAGCACGTGCCAGTCACGAGCCCTCTCTTTCTTTCTCAGATCTGAAAATACATATATAGGCATGAACTCATCCTGAGTAGAGAGAGAATCCATCCACAGCGCAAGGATGAAAAGAGAACATCAGGACAGTAGCCGCAGCATGGCAACGACCGGGAAGAGCAAGATGCTAGAACCTGACGCAGGCGAGGACGAGCTCCTTGCCGTCCTCGGCTACAAGGTCCGCTCCTCCGACATGGCTGACGTGGCTCAGAAGCTCGAGCAGCTGGAGATGGCCATGTACAACGGGCAGGAAGATGGTATTTCACATCTGGCCTACGACACCGTCCATTACAACCCATCCGATCTATCCACCTGGCTCGAATCCATGCTTTCCGAATTCAACACTCCATCCGAACCGGCCATCTCTAAGCAACAACAGCCGCATCAATTTTACGGCTCGGATTGCAGCGACCTGCGGGCCATTCCCGGAGAGGTTGTATATGGGAGAGAGGAATTGGATTTGGGCGAGCCTAGAGAGAAGAAACGGATAAGATCGGGGACTGCAGTGGCAGCCGCGGCCGAGTCGGCCCGCCCAGTCGTCCTGGTCGACTCGCAGGAGACTGGGATCCGACTCGTTCATACGCTGATTGCCTGCGCTGAGGCCGTCCACCGCGACGATCTCGAATCGGCGGAAGCGCTGGTGAAGCAGATCGGGCTGCTGGCCGCCTCGCAAGGGGGAGCGATGAGGAAGGTTGCTACGTACTTCGCCGAGGCACTCGCCCGGCGGATTTACAAAATCAAACCGCGGGATGCGCTGGATTCGTTCTCTGACATCCTGCAAATGCACTTCTATGAATCCTGCCCGTACCTGAAATTCGCCCATTTCACTGCGAATCAAGCTATCCTTGAGGCTTTCGAGGGGAAAAGCCGCGTACATGTGATTGATTTCAGCATGAAGCAGGGGATGCAGTGGCCTGCCCTGATACAGGCGCTTGCACTGCGACCTGGTGGTCCACCAATATTCCGGCTAACGGGCATTGGCTCACCGCAGCCCGACAATACTGACACACTCCAGCATGTGGGAATGAAGCTGGCACAACTAGCAGATACGATCCATGTCGAATTCAGTTACAGAGGAATCGTAGCGAACAGTCTCACTGACGTCGAAGCTTTCATGCTAGATGCACATTCGGGAGGCGATGACGAGGTTGTGGCAGTGAATTCTGTGTTCGAGCTTCATCGTCTTTTGGCCCACCCAGGGGCGATCGACAGGGTACTGGCAACCGTGAAGGCGGTGCAGCCCAAGATCGTGACGATCGTCGAGCAGGAAGCGGACCACAATGGGCCAGATTTCCTTGACCGGTTCAATGAATCGCTGCATTACTATTCGACGATGTTCGATTCGCTTGAAGGATGCGGGATGTCGCTACCAGACGGCAAGGACCAGCTGATGTCGGAAGTGTATCTCGGGACACAGATATGCAATGTGGTGGCGTGCGAGGGGTTGGAGCGAGTGGAACGACATGAGACGCTAGCACGGTGGCAGGGCCGGATGGGCGCGTCTGGGTTCGTGCCGGTGCACCTGGGTTCGAACGCATTCAAGCAGGCAAGCATGCTGCTGGCGCTGTTTGGGGGCGGCGATGGTTTCAGGGTGGAGGAGAACAATGGGTGTTTGATGTTGGGCTGGCACACACGGCCCCTCATAGCAACTTCAGCTTGGCAAATCGTCGAACAGGAGAGTGGTCACTGAGTTGACTCGGTGCGAGTTAGTTCTGAGTTGTGGGGAGAGTGACTCGGGTGGAAGGCCGGCTCGAGTCTCCTTTCTTTCTTTGGTTTTCCTTTTTTGTATCTTGTTAGTGTTCTTTTCCTTTGTATCTCAATGCATTAGTACTTCATCTGTATTTTTATATATATTGTTAATAAGAAGGAAGATCGTTTATATATTCATAAATACATGCTATAGTCAGCCTTGATCGAAGTCATTCAAACAGTGGGTCCGCATGGCTTCAAAGACTGGATTGCTTGGGTGGTCCTTATCTCTGTCTAGTGGACATTTTTTTTAAAAAAAAAAATGAATTTGGACGGTTGAATACTATTTTAATTCTACTCGTTTTTGAGGTCACCACTAATTGGATAGTTAGGATTATCAGCTCAATTATGCCCGTCTACAATGGTGCCCACTATTTGGACGGTTACATTCAGGCCCATGTATGACACGTGTACAAATGAACGGGCGGGATAAAAATAAGTGCATGTGTGGAAGTGAATGAGGGTTACTCGGCAAGCATATGGGTGTTTTTTTATTAGAGAGGAAAGAGCATATTAGCCTTCGAGGATTGGAAGCTTAAGGCATTAATGTGTGGATAGAAGTAGTAGTGAGGGGCCTTTTAGATAAATAATTGGCAAGATGTATATATTGCTGACCTTCCATCATGGTCCACAAGAATTATTAAGGGATGAAAAGAAATACCTTTTTAAAGGGCTCTTCTCTCTTCTTTTACACTATCAAACTTCAAAGGCAAAGCTCCACTTTTTTGAGGTGTTCCACCGAGTCTCGCTCAGTCGCTGCTAATCAAGACCGTTCATTTGGAAGACCTTAGTACATATTAATCATATTAAAAGACAAAAATCATCCAGGGTCGTGATCTCATTATCCATGCACAGAGACTTACGGAAGACCTTTTGAAGAACCATTGTTCAACTCAGCCTCGCATTAACGAAGATGATCTCCTGTCATTCAGAATCTTTCAATGGTGACCATAAGCTTGTAGATGAGCGGTCTCGATCAATCTTTGTATTAAATATTGGACAAGAAATGTCATGCAATGTTTACGTCTTACGGGATAAAAGTAGTCAACGTCTATTGGATGCTGGTTTTGTTTCATGTCACGTGTTTTGCGTGTGTACGTGGTAGAATGACCCCTTGCACCAAAATAAGCAGAACGTATGTGACTAGATTTTGAAAAAACGGATCCTCTATTCAGCCAGTTGTAGAAATTTATAATAATAAAATGAAGATAATCATATGGTGGGATTCTTCCTCCGAAAATATGTTGCTTTATGCCTTTCTCAAGAAAAGACTTTTTAGAATAATGATGCAATCAAATATAAAGGAGAAACTCATATTCAATCATTAAGATCAGTTGCAAAAATGCATCTCTTGAAAGAACTGCATAATATTGGATAGAGAACAAATACAACATATAAGTATCTATTCAAATTATAACTAAGATTATCACTACTATCATGATAAACTAAGAAAAAAGATAAATTGATAAGCAAAGATAAAAAGATAAATTGATAAACTAGTTGTTTTTTTTATTGGATTGTGTTGGATTGTATTGGATTGTCGATTTTTTGGTTGGTTGATTCCTCTCCTATTTATAGATTTCTCTTACAGTCTGTTCTTTCAGATGATTCTTCCATTATTGCAATGGTTACTATAGTTAAAAAGCTCTTTTTCTAGATCATTCATTTCTTATGTTTTCCTTTTGTGAATGTTTTTCTTCTGTTAGCCAAACTTTGTTGCTCTCAGTCACCTTTTGTAATTTAAACTGCTCAAACGCATTTCTCTCTTCGTTCATTAGACTTTTGAGTAACTTGACCACATTGAAAATTTACCTATGATGTAATGAGATTACCACAGCTGCACGTGCTGAAGCTTGGCAGAGTTAAGAAATGAAGGCTATTTCCTAGATGGGAGTATTATGACCAATTAAAAATTTCATCTTTTAAACCACAATTGTCTATTTAAGTTAACATGCAATTAAGCTATGTAAGACAATTAATTATAAGGCTTTTAAGTCAATAAAGGGTCTAATCACATATACTACTAATGATATATTATCAAGCCCCAGACTCGGTAACCGGACTCACAAGGAACCCGATGGCTGGCTCTGCTCGCAACAACCTCCGTAGTACCCCATTCTCGGCTCCTGAAGCAGGTTCCGATCCTGGGATCCTACAAGGAGAATTTTCATAAGTCATACATCCATTCTAATAAAAGCAAACCGAAGATTACAGAATCCACTATAAATTTGAGCTTTAATACAATGCTAAAAGGAAATACATCTGGTGATAAAAGAAGAAGGAAGAATATTTGCAACACTGGGGTCCACAGCTCAACTCTTATCCAAGCTCCGTTGCTACGATGTCGACCTAGGATCTCCTGCATGCATCAATTGTGCATAAGCTTATAGAAAGTTTAGAGGGTGGTGAAAGTGTGTGACAATGGTGCGCAGAAGAATGATAGGAGATACAGAATGGAAGTATGAGTAATGCCAATGCCATAAGCCTAACCAAGGCTGTCATGAATACAATGCAATGAGTACTAGGCGCCATACTAAGGTGATGCACAAAGGGCTTGTATAGCTAATGCAAAGGCAATGCAAAGTAATGCCAGTCCTTATATCTAGTTCGCATGTTAGTACAGTTCCATCATAAGGACTCTACCGGGGTCTAGTACACTGCAGAATGACTACCACTGTACAGACCCGCACAGTCAAACGAGCGTAGGTGACCTCACTACCTGCCTGTGGATAACCAATCACCAGCAAGGCCAGTGGACCCATTCATAAGCTGGTCGGACTCAACCTAGCAATGCCCTCTCTCATAGGCGGGTAAGGCCACACCCCATTCCAACCGACTACATGACAGTGAGAGTCACGGCTTAAATGTATAAGGCCCTCGTGCGCTCATATTTTTCACTTGGTCACGGCGCTGGAGCAGATCCTTAGTACCATGAAAGTTTTGAAAATTTCACCAATGGGCATCCTATGCACCCTATATGCTCCAGTAATACATTTTCGGTGTCCATACATATGGTCATCCATGAATGTCCCTATAGAGGCAAGGCCCTATTGAAGCAAGGGCGATACTATCATGAAATGCGATGCCAATGCATGAGTCACGCATACAAATCACGCACTAGCTCCAAGTACTCGATGTGCATAAGGGGAAAACTCCATCCCTGTATCATATCAACCCAATGACCACACACAAATGTAATCCAATCATGTAAATGATACATATGGATCATGAGGGTGTGTCGTTTGGCGATGAAGACTTGGAACATATTCCTCCTTCCCAAGGAAGGAAACAAGCCTAGGTACTTAAACAATTTACCATAGAATCATCCTCTAATGGAGGCCCAATACTTTGGGGTAGCCCATGAGCTAGGAAGGGCCATATAACCCAAGGGAAGAAACGGTCCTAACAAGGGTCCAGGTGGGTCTTCAACCACCTATATCCACCTTATGGGTCTACCTTAGGGCTACCAAGGAGGACATCCAACCTCAACTGGGTCCCAAAAGGTAGCCCGCTATTACTTGTAATGACCCTGAAAATTTTGTGCTAATCTTTCCTTAGTAGTTTTTTTTTGGATAATTAGCGCTATACTCGATTGCTTGTGAAATTTGCATCAATCACTTTAAATTGTATCTGCATGACTGAAAACCTGTAGATTAGTTAGCGCTATGTTACTCTGAAATATGGGATTCATCGCTAAGGCCAGTTGCTCTTGGGATTTTTTAGAAGTTCTGGATCGGACCTGGACGGCGCGTCGAAAGTCCGATAGCGATGATCTTAGGCTGTTGCGGTCACCATGGTGGGCTTGACCATCACCTCAAAAATCAAGTCCAGATGATGTCCTGGGTCGATTTGATTGAGTTCGGAGTGAAGAGTGTGAGAACGGTTGGAAATTTAATAAGATTTTATGAAATCTGAGTCGTGTCTCTTGCGTGACGATTTTAAGCAACCTGACCGTTAGATTCTGACCCAATTTCACCCTCTGATCAGGAAAGGTGGCCTAGGCATGTCTTTGTGCTTGTGGACCTGATCGAGATTTGGTGACTGTTGATTTGAGTGTGGTCTGCCACGGCTGATCTGAAGATCCGGTCGGTATGAAAACTCAGCTTGACCAAGATCCATGGTCAGTGAGCTTAAGTCCGACCTTTCGTGGTAATCGGCCCACCGGAAGTGCTTCGTTGGATCGTGAGAGGCCGGTTTTGGTTATACCCTAAGTATACCTTGGCCCTGGGGTTATTTTCGTCAATATTAGGCCTATTTATAATCCTTAAAACCCTAACTCTCTTTTCCATACGAATTTCCTAACCCTAGCTAAGAAAGAGAAAGAAAAAGAGAGAGTAAGTGAGAGAGAAGTTGGTGAATCATCTTAGATTCTTTCATATTATTTTTCTTCCTTGAACCTTCACTTTGAATCGTTATTCTGACGATTCTGAGTTCATCTTTGGGTAAGTTAACCTAACCCTAATCTGTGTTAGAGCTTAGAATAGTTTTGGTGTTGTTGTATCTCATTTCTATTCTTGCTTTAGGGTATTCTATCGCCGTTGACGAAGACATATCGTCTGAAATCAGTTCGGTGTTCTTTTCTGGTTAAGGTGCAGACTTTAATCGTATAGGTTATAGTCTTCAAGGCTTTCAATGCCAGTGAATGGTTTATTCTTGTTTTGGATGAGATTTCACATGCCAAATGTTATGTTTACTTTGCGTTCCTGATTTGCATGTGTTATATTGAGATTTGCGTATTCTATGTGTATGTATAAAGTACCGTATGCGTATAAAATATGCACATGTGTTTGCCATGATTATTTGTCATGTATGTATGCTAGATGTATGTGTGACAACTACTTAGTAAAAGGAATTGTCCAAATGTGTGTATTTCAACATACGTCATGTATGTTGAACTATGTACTCTAAGTGTTTGTAGAAATGCCTGAATGATCTAAAGTGTAATATATTATACTATTTGCGGGCGTTGAGAAGTGATTCTCAACACTCCTATTGATGTGTATGATTTCCTTCATGCAAGTTACATTCCTTGTTGTTTAATTTTAAGACTTACTTATGCTTAAATCCATATTAAGTTGATATTCTTCAGATGCTTACATGCCATATGATTTGAGTTGTTGTTCCATCGCTATTCTAAATTGTAGATATGAATATCTGTTGTAGTGGAATGTGTGTGGGACTATGAATAGCCCAGGAAATCGGTAATCGACCTTAAGATCGTGGCTGAGGTTGCTTTCGCCACGTAGGACGTGATTAGACGAACCCGAGTTGTATTAGAGTTGTCGACAGTGGTTTGGCCACGCGGAGTGTTTGCGCACTCTATGTCGTTCAACCCAACGTGCGCTCATGCTAGTCGAGTTCGTCAAGTAACCCGATTGTCCGATGTATGTTCACCATGTATGGACGCTACTGTTTGAATCTAGGGTACCGAACTTACCAATGAAATCCTGTTAACCATGGTACCTTGATCCGCTAAGACTCATAAGCCGGACATGGTGGTATAGGACACTATGGTCGAGCTGTCGGCCTACGCTGGGGTGACGAGCCTCCCTGTAGTGACCAGTGAGCAACCAAACTCGTGAGCCGATTATGGTGGTATGGGACACTATATTGGTGCTGTCGGCCTACATTGATTGGTGACGAGCCCTTTGTAGTGACATCAAGCAAACCTGGATACCGCATTGAGGTGACGAGCCTTATTGTAGTAACGATGGTATGATGGGCGTGCATTGATTGGTGACGAGCCCTTTGCAACGACCTGAAAATATATGATCGTATGAGATATCTAGGACTGACGACCCTAGAATGGATCACTGTTTGGATGGTGATATGAGGAAGGCACCTTAGCTTCCCAATCCTGCTGTATGAATGGGACTAATAACAACTTGGTAATCATGATCATGCACCACATTTGCATGTGCTTTGTAGACGTGGCGCACTTTGAGGCGATGTCATGTGTAATGTAAGATGAAGACGCTGAAGGTGTACGCGCGAGGGCACGCATCATTCTGCATGCATCCTTGCATTAATAAGAGTACTTAGGACATGTTTAATTGTTCTGTTTTATCATTACTGCTTGATTGAACTGATAACATGTTAACCTGTGCTTTATTGTTCCACTGAGTTGATCACTCACTCCCACGTTCTGGGGCGGTGTTAAACACCCACCAGACTCTGTCTTAGTTACTGATGTTACAAATGTTGATGCGATTTCTGAGGCAGAGCGGGAGATTGATGATGATGAGGCTGCTTTCTCTTTTATGCAGTTTTCAGACGGGTTCTAGTGAGCCTTGTTCTGATGCGCGGGATGCTGGAATTTCTTTTGGGAATTAAATGATGTAATTTGATACTTATAATTTTGATAGTAACACTTGAAATACGACCTGGTATGTATATGTATTTCAAGGATTCGCACATGTATACACATATATTTCTTTAAGTCTTCCGCTTGCTTTCTTCACTTATTCCTAAATTATATTTGCTATTTGGCTTAATCTATTCCATGTTTTATGCACTAATACAGTGAACATGCATCCATCATTAAATATGTTGCATAAGTGATGTTTTGGAATTCGGGAGCTGAGTTATGCTCGACCCCCGAATTTCAGGGCGTTACAAGTTGGTATCAGAGCATGTTTTGGATTAAACCGGACCTGGGTTATGGTCACACACTGCACGCTGTCGCCACTTTAGTGTATTTGGGTGCGAGTCTATCGTAGATTGTGTGTTTGTGTTCCATAGTTTCTATCGGCGAAAGTTTACTGAAAACGATCGTCGAGATCGAGTCTGTGCTCTGTTCTGAACACACACAGCGACCTGAAACCTTTCCTAGACCATCTATTAATGAGTCTAGATGGTCTATCATCCCATTTCAACCCTTCAATCTTCAAGAAATCTCTGTTTGTATCAGATTTCTACCCGAATGGCCCGGTAGGCGTCGAATCATGCAAGGGGTCGATCAGGGCATTTTCAGTGGGGCCCAGGGAGGGACCCACATCTTTTTGAGCATGGGGGACCAGGAGGACCTTGCCCAAACGGCGAGGCATCTCCGGATGGTCCAGAGACTGGCGATGCCATCGCCGGCTCGGCGAGGCCTCGCCGATTAGCGGGCCAGGCCGGGTGGGCCGGCTCGGGCCGACGTATGTTTGGCCTAGTGTGGCCCACCCTTCCATGGTTCTGTGATTAAAACACCTTCTAAGCCCTACTTCCTTCATAACTCTCCCTCCCTAGCTCTCTTTTCCTTCAAGTTCTTCTCTAAACTCTTTCAAATCCCTTCCAAATCTTCTTCTTCTTCCATTTTCGTGCAAACCCCATCACCCCACCTCAAAACCCTCACCCCCATTGCTGTTTACCTCTCCTTTTCTTCTCATTTGGGCTCTCAAATTGTAACACCCCGTACTTTTTAGTACTCAAGTGTTACCATGACTATCGAGTCTAATACAAACACAAATCGGATTCATCTAGATGTTCGCTTTCGATCTAACCCAAATTTGACCATCAGAAGGATCCCCATCCTTAGATCGGGTTATCCATCCATTATCTTTAAAGATGGACCATCACATCACAAGAAAGGTTTATTTTTAGGGTTTTAAATCTCCTTGATCGGCAAATCAAGCCATCCAACCATCTATTTTCAAAATGGACCTTCACATCAACTAAGAAGCTTATCTTTAAGAATTCATTCTCTTTAAATAGATAGGATATAACCATCCACCTTAAACTAGAAGCCGTGAATATGAGGTCCACTGTTTATCAACTATATGCTTGAGTAGATAACAAAACACCACTAGAATGTGAGGGGGCACCTATGTTAGGATTTCAATCACTTTAATATACAAATTGAACCATTCATTTTAATAATAGGACTTAGATCACCCGATCCAACCATCAAATTAACGTAAGCAGATGAAATAGCTCGAATTGGTGGAGTATGGCCCACCTAAACTATGGATCTGCCTAATCTTTAGTCAGGTGTTGTACCTGGGCTATGAAGTCGAATGATCGGGTTAGATTTTTAGTAGACATCTTGATGGACCGCTAACAATCGGTGTTGAAGCGATCCAGCCATTTCAGTTCATTATCGTGTGCCCAATTGGGATATAGGATTGACGAACCATAGGCATACTTGAAAAATTCTCTCTAAATTGAACTGTAAACCTTCATAACTGTTGATGGCCACATTCAGATATAATCTAACTGTCGGATTAATAAAATCTATAACTAAGGACCCTGAATCAGAAGTATGGTCCACCTGAGTTCGGATCTGCCCAAATTTTGGACTAATGGCCTATTAGGACCAATAGAGGCTAGTCAATGGAATGGATCCAGAAAAAGGATCATAGTGGGCCCCAAGTTTGAGTTGGGAGTACACAGGCTGTGTACTCTCGCGCCGCACTGAACTCTGCCCTCGGTCAGAGCGCGTCTGACCCGTGTAGCACCAAAAAAGGAGATTTCTCTCCTTGCTTCCCGCCCACGCTGTTTGAAATAGCTGTTTTCGTGCGTGGATCGGTGGCCCACCATCAGCGGACAATTACCTGATCCAAACCGTTCATAAATTCCAGGACAATGGTCCTACCAACTCTTGATAGTTTCAACCATTACATACGGACACATAATCCTCGATGCCAGGATAGCCTACAAACACTTGTTTCCAAAAATGGAAACTATTGCCAACGGGGCGATCCGTGTGAGTCTCTCTCCCTCAATCCTAATCGTCCACCATAAGCACTCTCAGCCGTCCATTCTAGCTGAGCGGTTTAGGGATTCCTGTTGCAGACAAAAACAAGTGGTCGGTTTGGTTTCAACCGCTGTACTTAGCAGTTTCGAATAGATTCAATCCCAGCCTTTTAATCTTCATCGGACGATTTAAAGATGTTAGGGCAACACTACAAGAAAGGCTGGTTCGAGCGAAAGCAAATCCTACCACCATTCCTGCAGCAACCCGAGAAAAACGACCGTTCTCTCCTTCGCTTGAACCCACCACCAAAACCGGCTGGGAGCTTCGATCTGAGCATTCCCCGAGCTCCCTTAACCTCATCCACACCCTCCATGATGACCAGATCAAAGGAAAACCCGGCAATATGAAATCTGCCATGGCCGTCCTTCTTCTTCCTTGCTTGAAGGACGGGTCTGTGCGATCATTAGTGGGCCTCCTTGCAGCCGTTTCTCCCTCCGTTTCTTCCAGATCCAGGAGCAGGTGACAGCCAAACACCACCTTCAAACGGTGGAGCCTACCATGATGTATACGTCCACCCACACCGTCAAGACCCCTGGATGGTGGGGCCCATTGTGAGGTATTCGTTCTATCCTCACTGTCCGTCCATTTTTCTAGACTGATGGGCCACCACGTGGCCCCATCCTGATGATATGTGTCATATATGTGAGCCGTCCATTCGTGGAACCCATCAGAGGGATCAACTGGTGTGTATGCAGCTGCTGCAGCAGCATCAGCAAGTCCGTGGGACAGACTGTGATATATGTGTTTTACTCCCACCATCCGTCTAGACGGTGGGGCCTTCACATGATGCATCCGTTGCATCCAGATCGTCTAGGGCAGCCCTGGATGGCTATTTAGTCGGGATATTGGCGTCTACCAGTTCTGTGGGTCCCGTGATGTATGTGCAACATCCTGACCGCCCATCTCTGCATCCCATAGCAGCAAGGCTGCTGTACACGTTAGCAGAATCGTGGGCCACACGGTGATGTATGGGTCTTATCCACGCCATCCATCTATGTGAACCACACCAGGATTTTCCACCTGGGCTCAAAACGCCTTCAGATGGGCCACGAGTGGAGTGAAAACACCACAGGTGGGCTGCACCTGAGATATATCTCATGAGGCCCGCACTCGGGCAGCGAGCGGGCTACCGTGCTAGGCCAAAAGCTAGTCCTGTCCAGCCAAAAATCTGGGCCATTTATGGCAGCAACATTGGGCCACAATTGGGCCCAGTTTGGACTACAACTAGGTTGCCAGATCGGGCCAAGGTCAGGTCCAACTCAGGCCTTGATTGTTGGGCTAGGTCTAGCCCAAGGTCACATGTAGGTGGGCCCTTATCAGCTTACTTGCCAACTTACATATTGGTAGTCTTGAGAACACTAACTGATACAACTCTTGGGTTGAAAACAATTCTAGGTAATCAATCGTACCTATTGGGCCGTTAGTTAACAGCAAAAATCTGAATCGAGGAAGACATTCATCTAAGGTGAGGACTCACCCTTTGAGCTTCCCACTTGATTTCATCAATCTAGATGTAGATGATGGCATGATTCCCTTGACTGAGTTTCTTACTTTACTATAGAATATGCTAACTTATGGTATAGTTAATTCATGTTTCTTTTAAATTACAATATGCATGAATGGTTTGATGATAATATGTTAGCCTTTATTGTATATGTATTAATTCATTAATATGCTACCACTTGTGCTTGAATGATGTACTGAATGGAACTTACCTTGGACTTATGATCTTGCGGTCCACATTTGCCCTTTGTGGCTTGGATGTGTCGTTGGTGCCCATTGTGACTTATTGGTTACATTTGTACATCGTTGTTTCCTAGCCATCTTGCGGAGTTCAGTCATACCATGATTTCCGGGTGGAGTTGAAGTTCGCTTATCGGTTTTCTAGCCATCTTGAGGAGTTCACATACAATGGAATTTCGGGCATAATAGAAAATCATATGTTTAATTGTTTGGTTATCTAGACATGTTTCCTTATATTGCGACTGCCATTATATATTGCTTATAATGAAACTCTATTGATTGGTGCAATTTTCTTAATATGAGTATGATTATGAAATGTCCTGTTTAGTGTATCCAATTTCATGACTTGCAATCTATATTGGATTATGAATGATTAGTGCGTAATCTTAGAGGGTGCTCCTCACTACGATAGCCATTGACGTTATCAAACCATAACATTGATGCGGTATAGGGCGAGCCGATGTCGTTCACTAGGTTCTGGAGCAGATTGAGTAATTAAAGAGCTAGGCGGGGCCCTTGTAGCCCACATTAATCTCCACTACTAGTTAATACACTCATATTTTTGCTTATGTAAACTTTGTTATTTGAGATTTTATAAGTCCTGTATGGGCGCCACATTTGGAAATTAGTGATGATCGAATGTTTTTATTTAATGCATGGTTTATTCTAGCTTCGTTATTGTTAACTCGATTAATGACAAACGGTTCAAATTTACACGGATTTTATAAGCTAACACTCGAGTTTTTGGGAAACGGGTTACATACTCAGGTCCCTGAAAACACGATGCGTTACACATCCTTCTTTGGGATCTCTAGTGTGTGGGAGCTTCACCATCTTCTTATTTCTCTCTTTCTCTCATTTCTCATGGCCCTCTTTGAGTTTATCACCGCCATCTTTTCCATTTCCTCCCTTCTTTCTTTGATGGGGAAGAAGAGAGCTCTCGTGGATGAAACCGGGCCTAGCCACCCAACCAGTACACGGAGGCTGAGAGGTGCCGCCGCGAGCACGTCTGCCACTTGTGAATTCCAGACCAAGCGGGACCTCGATCCTCGAGCTCCCATTGGTAAAAACCTGTTGGCGGAGCTATCGCATGGAGTCTATGAAGGTCGTAGAGTCCTTTTTGAGGCTCATGTTGATCCGCGGCTGTATGGCGAGTTCTTGTTGTTGGAGCGCCTGGAAGGGGCTGGTTGGTGTTCCTTGTTTGAGGGTGAGTATCGCGCAAATACAAGTACTGTCGAGCTTTTTATGCCAATATTTGTGATCCTTCGCTAGAGCCTTCTGCAGTTCAAGATTCCTTATGGTAGTGGTCGGGAAGCTACGTTCAAGCATCACTTTGATATCCCGACTCCTGAATGTGCCACTTGGTGAGGTGCATGTCAGTGAGAAGAATTTGAATAGTATGCGCGAGAGGGATCGTCGCACCCGATCCTTGTGTGGTCGTCTGGTCGAATGGCAGCCTAATAGGAGTCTTCTAGCTACCAACATGACGGACGACTTCCGCTTGCTTCACCACATGTGTACGTTCAATGTATACCCAAGGTGGAGTAACCACAGTGAGTGTATGCGCCTGATGGTAGATTTCCTGTATCAGGTGGGGCAAGAAGTGAAGTTGTATGTGCCGATGTACATCCTGTGCCTGATTATTCTCATCACTCGTTCGACTAGGAGGACCGAATCGCTTCCTTTTGGCTGCCTCATTTGTAAGCTTGCTCATGAGTTTGGCTATAGGCTTGGAGCAGAGAAGTCGGTTCCTGTTCGTCATATTAGCCTGACAACCCTTAAGCAGATGGAGATTAGTTCTGGTCGACATGCCTCAGAGAGTGAGGATGAGTCAGAGAGCGATGATGAAGAGAGTTATGCTGAAGGTGGTGCTGAGATTGAGGAAGAAACAGAGTAGGACGAGGAAGAGGTAGAGGCACAGGATACGAGTGAGAGCTCTCCTCCTGTGGCACCAGAGCAGAGCGCAGATCAGACTGCCAGGGATGCCTATATTGTTCAGCTTGAAGAAGGGCAGGTTGTTTTACGCCAGGATATCATGGATCTTCGAGGCCTTATGAAGCATAAGTTTAAGAAGGTGACTCGAACTCTGAAGTCTATCCTGTGTTGCTTGCAGGATAAGGGTGCTCCGCCTCCATCTCCTGATTCCAACGAGTAGTTGTCGTTGTCGTCGTCCTTTGCTTGGTTTGTTGTTTCTTTTTGTGTGTAGCCATTATTGGCTTTGTAGTTGGGGTTATTTGTAGTTGTTTGTTGTTGTTTGAAGTGTTAGATGTTGTGGTTCTCATGCTTTCCTAGTCGTGATTCATGTAATGCTGCACTACTTGTATTGCGACAATTTTATTTAATGGAATGCATGTTGTTTATCTCTGGAGTTGTGCTGTGAATGCTGTGTGGATGGATTATGTGGACGTAGAATCTGACAGGTTGCATCCTCTGTTAAATGTAGGGAATGCCTCCTAAAGGTTTGAAGACTTCGGCCCGTCTCTCCTTGGTTGGGTCGCTTGCTGGGGTTCCTCCCTTGAGCGATAGCCAGACGGATCCACAGGCGGGCCCGTCTCACGCCGATGTTGGGCCGATACCTGTGGCTCCTCCGGTCACGCCTTCGGTTCCTGAGCCGAGCCGTGTACCTTCGTCTGCTCCACCTACTGATAGCTTTGAGCAGATGATGTTGTTGATGCAAAGCAGTAGCAGCAGCAGCAGCAGGAGTTCCTATCTTCCATGGTTGACATCTTTGTCAGTAGATGAGGGCGACTCCACCGCTTCACCTATGCCTCCATCCGGGAGCGCCGGCAGCGGCACTTTTGAGCGATTCCAGCGCTTACGACCTCCTACATTTGTGGGTTCTCATAGACCCGAGGAGGCCGAGTATTGGATCGATCGCATCTCTAAGATGCCGAGACCGCTGCAGGTTGAGCAAGTTGAGCTTGCCTCCTTCATGTTTGAGAAGGAGGCCGGTCTATGGTGGGACAGTGTTCTTCGTACTGTCGAGGAAGGTTTTGAGTGGTCGTGGCAGGCGTTTAAGGCACGCTTCCACGAGAAGTTTTTCCGGTTACGTACCAACATGAGAAGGAGAGTGAGTTCCTTTACCTCCCAGGGAGGGTTGTCGGTGATGGAGTATGAGAACCGGTTCACCGAGTGGGTCGGTATATGCCTTTGATCTCGGGTGATCACCGATGAGGATGCTACGCTTTCTCGAGGGATTGAGGCCTGAGATCCGATCAAAGATTTGCTATGCTAGCATTTCTTCTTATGCGGAGTTGGTGAGCATGTCCTTATGAGTAGAGCAGGACGGGTTGTCCCGTATGCGAGCACCGATGGTTTCTAGGCCGCGACCAGATTTTCAGGGTGCACCTTTTCTCGGCAAGAGGCCGCGAGTAGATTCTCCTCCTAGGCGTTCAGCACCGCCCGCTCAGCAAATGCAAGTTGATCTTCGCTGTTCGTATTGTGGGAAGATGGGACATTTGGACCGTTTTTGCTTCTCTCGTATGCGGGCCAGTGGTTTTACTCCACTGCAGAGGATTAGTCGTCCAATGCCTCAGGTTATTTCTCCTCCACCTCTTCAATCAGGGCCAGCTCATCCATCCTTCAGACCTGCAGTACCTAGCTTTAGGCCACCTCAACGGCCCATGGTTCCTCCGCTGAATCGTCATCAGCAGGCTCGAGTTCATGCGCTCTCAGCTGAAGTGCTTATGTCTGACTTGGTGCCGAGATCCTTTGAGGTGACAGTGCATATTGAAGGTATTCCCATTTCTATGTTGGTGGATACAGGGTCCACTACTTCTCTTATATCTTATGCGGCAGTTAGGCGTTTGGGTTTGAGATCTGTTCCTATGCATGGAGTGACGCTTACTACCGCTACGGGAATTTCCTCTGCTTTGGGCAAGCGTTGTATGGATTGTTTGGTCGATCTAGGGAGTGGATCGATCCGTGTTGATTGCTTTGTCGCACCCCTTTATCATTACGATGTTATTATGGGTATGGATTGGCTCACGAGGATGAAGCAAGGTCGGTGACCATCCATGGACCTGAGGGTGAGACAGTTACTTTCTCAGTTCAGGTCAGTTACCCTTTTGTATTAATTATTATTCTTCTCTGTTGGAGAGTATGGCTGAATCGGCGTTGGTTAGCACGCCGGTAGTTCAGGAGTTTGAAGATGTGTTTGAGTCGATTCCTGGATTACCTCCTTAGCGTGAGATTGATTTTGCTATCGACCTCATGCCTGGTGCGGCGCCCATTTCATTACCCACCTATCGAATGCCTCCGAGTGAAATGGAGGAGTTGAGGAAGCAGATAGATAGTTTGCTGAATTTGGGTTTTATTCGGCCTAGTGTGTCTCCTTGGGGAGCACCTGTTTTGTTTGTGAAGAAGAAGGATGGTTCCTTGCGATTGTGTATTGATTATCGCAGTTGAACTTCTGGTAATCGTGAAGAATAAGTACCCTTTGCCGTGATTGTTGATCTGTTTGATCAGTTGAAGGGGGCACGGTACTTTTCGAAGGTTGATCTGCAGTCTGGGTATCATCAGTTGCGCGTCAAGGATGGGGACGTCCAGAAGACCGCTTTCAGGACTAGCTTCGGTCACTATGAGTTCCTTGTGATGTCATTCGGTCTTACGAACGCACCGGCCGTGTTCATGGATCTGATGAACAGGGTGTTTCGGCCATTCTTGTTCCGATTCGTCATTGTTTTTATCGATGACATTTTGATATATTTTGTGAGTCGGGAAGAACACGAGGAGCACTTAAGAGTGATTTTGGATACTCTTAGGAAGAATCAACTTTTTGCGCAGTTCAAGAAGTGTGATTTCTGGAAAGAGGAAGTCAAGTTCCTGGGACATGTGGTGTCAAAGGAAGGGATAGCTATCGATTTTGCCAAGGTAGCTGCAGTACAGGACTAGAAGCAGCCTGGTTCAGTTACTGAGGTAAGGAGTTTTCTGGGTCTTGCAGCTATTATCGACGCTTCATTCAAGACTTCTCGAAGATTGGCAGACCGTTGTCGCAGTTGACACGGAAGGATTTGAAGTTTGCTTGGAATGAGAAGGCGAAGTTAGCTTTTCAGGGGCTGAAGGACAAGTTGACGTCCGCCCCTGTGCTAGTATTGCCAGAGCAAGGGGTTAAGTATATTATATATATTGATGCCTCTCGCGTGATTTGAATATAAGGCAGCGCCGATGGATGAAAACATTGAAGGACTTTAAGTTCGATGTTTCTTACCATCCGGGCAAGGCGAGCCTTGTGGCAGATGCGTTGAGTCGCAAGAAGGCTATTGAGTTTGCGGCTCCGCTGATGATAGCAGAGTGGGATATGTTGGAGTTCGTGCAAGATTTTGAGCAGAAGCTTACGGTGGTTGAGCCATATAAGGTTATCTCACACATTCGTGTACAGCCCCTTATCAACGAGAAGATCGTTGCAGCTTCGGCAGATGATGAGCTTTTGGTGAAGATGAGGAAGTGGGTTGGTATAGATGAGAACTCCGACTGGAGTGTTAGTTCTGATGGGGGTTTACGATTTCGTGGCCGGTTATGTGTTCCTGACGTCCCTGACTTGAGACGGGAGGTTCTCGAGTTAGCCCATAGTTCTAAGCATGCAATGTATTCAGGTAGCACGAAGATGTATCAGGATATGAGGAGATCTTATTGGTGGGACAACATGAAGGTCCAGATTGCTGAGTTTGTTTCTCGTTGTCTCACGTGCCAGCAGGTCAAGGCAGAGCATCGCCGACCTCCTGGGTTGCTGCAGCCCATGCCCATAGCAGAATGGAAGTGGGACTTCATCTCTATGGATTTTATTTTTGGGTTGCCAAGAACGAGGAAGGGATATGACTCTATTTGGGTGATCGTCGATCGATTGACGAAGTCGGCGCATTTCTTACCGATCAGAGTCACAAACTCTACAGACGAGTTGGCTAGGCTGTATATCAAGGAGATAGTGCGTTTGTATGGAGTTCCCCTGGAGATTGTGTCTGATAGAGACACGCGTTTCACATCTATCTTCTGGACTCGTATTCAGGAAGCGATGGGTGTGAAACCGAAGTTCAGCACCGCGTTTCATCCGCAAACAGATGGGCAGACGGAACGCGTGAATCAGGTCCTGGAAGACATGTTGCGAGCTTGTGTTTTGGATTTCAAGGACAGTTGGGATGATTGTCTTCAGTATGCAGAGTTCGTGTATAATAACAGTTTCCAGGCGAGTATTGGCATGGCTCTCTATGAGGCGTTGTATGGTCGCCCATGCAGAGCACCGCATTGCTGGGCAGAAGTTGGCAAGAGTAGTTTGCTTGGCCCAAAATTGGTGTAGGTGACTTCAGAGAAAGTTGATATCATTCGACGTCGACTCCTGACAGCCCAGAGTAAGCAGAAGAGTTATACTGATACGAGGCGTCGACCGCTTGAGTTTGAGGTTGGAGACAATGTATTTCTGAAGGTCTCTCCTATGAAGGAAGTTCTGCGGTTTGGTAAGAAGGGGAAGCTGACGCCGAGATTTATTGGTCCATTTGAAGTTCTGGATCGAGTGGGAGCGGTAGCATACCGCCTTGCTTTGCCCACACCCCTTGCGGGCGTGCATAACGTATTTCATGTTTCTATGCTGAAGAAGTACGTTCCTGATCCTTCACATATTATCAGTTGGGAGCAAGTGCAGTTGAGTGAGGATGCCACTTATGTACTGTGACTGACGCGTATTCTTGACAGGAAGGAGCAGGTATTGCGTAGCAAGGTTATCCCTCTTGTGAAGGTGCTATGGACGCATCATAGTGAAGAAGAGGCTACTTGGGAATCTGAAGCTGAGGTCAGGAAGAGCTACCCTCAGATCCTTGAGGAATATGAGAAGGTATGAATTTCGAGGACGAAATTTTCTTTAAGGGGGGTAGATTTTAATGACCTTGAAAATTTTGTGCTAATCTTTCCTTAGTAGTTTTTTTTGGGTAATTAGCGCTATACTCGATTGCTTATGAAATTTGCATCAATCACTTTAAATTGTATCTGCATGACTCAAAGCCTGTAGATTAGTTAGCGCTATGTTACTCTGAAATCTGGGATTCATCGCTAAGGCCAGTTGCTCTTGGGATTTTTTGGAAGTTCTGGATCCGACCTGGACCGCGCGTCGAAAGTCCGATAGCGATGATCTTAGGATGTTGCGGTCACCATGTTGGGCTTGACCATCACCTCAAAAATCAAGTCCAGATGATGTCCTAGGTCGATTTAATTGAGTTCGGAGTGAAGAGTGTGAGAACGGTTGGAAATTTAATAAGATTTTATGAAATCTGAGTCGTGTCGCTTGCGCAACGATTTTAAGCAATCTGACCGTTAGATTCTGACCCAATTTCACCCTTTGATCAGGAAAGGTGGCCCAGGCATGTCCTTGTGCTTGTGGACCTGATCGAGATTCAGTGACCGTTGATTTGAGTGTGGTCCGCCACGGCTGATCTGAAGATCCGATCAGTATGAAAACTCAGCTTGACCAAGATCAATGGTCAGTAAGCTGAAGTCCGACCTTTCGTGGTAATCGGCCCACCGGAAGTGCTTCGTTGGATCGTGAGAGGCCGGTTTTGGTTATACCCTAAGTATACCTTGGCCCTAGGGTTAATTTTCGTCAATATTAGGCCTATTTATAGTCCTTAAAACCCTAGCTCTCTTTTCCATGCGAATTTCCTAACCCTAGCTAAGAAAGAGAAAGGAAAAGAGAGAGTAAGTGTGAGAGAAGTTGGTGAATCATCTTAGATTCTTTCCTATTCTTCTTCTTCCTTGAACCTTCACTTTGAATCATTATTCTGACAATTCTGAGTTCATCTTTGGGTAAGTTAACCTAACCCTAATCTGTGTTAGAGCTTAGAATAGTTTTGGTGTTGTTGTATCTCATTTCTATTCGTGCTTTAGGGTATTCTATCGCCGTTGACGAAGACATATCGTCTGAAATCAGTTCGGTGTTCTTTTCTAGTTAAGGTGCGGACTTTAATCGTATAGGTTATGGTTTTCAAGGCTTTCAATGCCAGTGAATGGTTTATTCTTGTTTTGGATGAGATTTCACATGCCAAATGTTATGTTTACTTTGCGTTCCTAATATGCATGTGTTATATTGAGATTTGTGTATTCTATGTGTATGTATAAAGTACCGTATGCGTATAAAATATGCACATGTGTTTGCCATGATTATTTGTCATGTATGTATGCTAGATGTATGTGTGACAACTCCTTGGTAAAAGGAATTGTCCAAACATACGTTATGTATGTTGAACTATGTACTCTAAGTGTTTGTAAAAATGCCTGAATGATCTAAAGTGTAATATATTATACTATTTGCGGGCGTCGAGAAGTGATTCTCAACACTCCTATTGATGTGTATGATTTCCTTCATGCAAGTTACATTCCTTGTTGTTTAATTTCAAGACTTACTTATGCTTAAATCCATATTAAGTTGATATTCTTCAGATGCTTACATGCCATATGATTTGAGTTGTTGTTCCATCGCTATTCTAAATTGTAGATATGAATATCTATTGTAGTGGAATGTGTGTGGGACTATGAATAGCCCAGGAAATCGGTAATCGACCTTAAGATCGTGGCTGAGGTTGCTTTCGCCACGTAGGATGTGATTAGACGAACCCGAGTTGTATTAGAGTTGTCGACAGTGGTTTGGCCACGCGGAGTGTTTGCGCACTCTATGTCGTTCAACCCAACGTGCGCTCGTGCTAGTCGAGTTCGTCAAGTAACCCAATTGTCCGATGTATGTTCACCATGTATGGACGCTACTGTTTGAATCTAGGGTACCGAACTTACCAATGAAATCCTGTTAACCATGGTACCTTGATCCGCTAAAACTCATGAGCCGGACATGGTGGTATGGGACACCGTGGTCAAGCTGTCGGCCTACGCTGGGGTGACGAGCCTCCCCGTAGTGACCAGTGAGCAACCAAACTTGTGAGCCAATTATGGTGGTGTGGGACACTATATTCGTACTGTCGGCCTACATTGATTGGTGACGAGCCCTTTGTAGTGACATCGAGCATACCTGGATACCACATTGAGGTGACGAGCCTTATTGTAGTAACGATGGTATGATGGGCGTGTATTGATTGGTGACGAGCCCTTTGCAACGACCTAAAAATATATGATCGTATAAGATATCTAGGACTGACGACCTTAGAATGGATCACTGTTTGGATGGTGATATGAGGAAGGTACCTTAGCTTCCCAATCCTGCTGTATGAATATGACTAATAACAACTTGGTAATCATGATCATGCACCGCATTTGCATGTGCTTTGTAGACGTGACGCACTTTGAGGCGATGTCATGTGTAACGTAAGATGAAGACGCTGAGGGTGTACGCGCGAGGGCACGCATCATTCTACATGCATCCTTGCATTAACAAGAGAACTTAGGACATGTTTAATTATTCTGCTTTATCATTACTGCTTGATTGAACTGATAACATGTTAACCTGTGATTTATTGTTCCACTGAGTTGATCACTCACTCCCATGTTCTGGGGTGGTGTTAAACACCCACTAGACTCTGTCTTAGTTACTGATGTTGTAGATGTTGATGCGACTTCTGAGGCAGAGCGGGAGATTGATGATGATGAGGCTGCTTTCTCTTTTATGCAGTTTTTAGACGGGTTCTAGTGAGCCTTGTTCTGATGCGCAGGATGCTAGGATTTCTTTTGGGAATTAAATGATGTAATTTGATACTTATAATTTTGATAGTAACACTTGAAATACGACCTGGTATGTATATGTATTTCAGGGATTCGCACATGTACACACATATATTTCTTTAAGTCTTCCGCTTTCTTTCTTCACTTATTCTTGAATTATATTTGCTATTTGGCTTAATCTATTCCATGTTTTATGCACTAATACAGTGAACATGTATCCATCATTAAATATGTTGCATAAGTGATGTTTTGGAACTCGGGGGCTGAGTTATGCTCGACCCCCGAATTTCAGGGCGTTACATTACTAGAGCGAATCAAGGCCCAAGGCCTTAAACAATCCAAGTGCCTAGTGGGTAATACACATGACCTGATACATAGGCAATATGGTGGGCACAACCATAAAAGTCACAATCTCACATATTGTGGTTGGCCTAATGGGCAGCCCGGTAACCCAACCTTATGGGCAATTTCTTATGTTTAAAGCAAGTGAATTGGGCCTTACGTCTTGGCTCAAGCATGTGGCTAATTTAGTGGGTAACCAAGGGCCGACCCACTTGTGTATTTTGGCCCCTAACCCATCACAATACCATGGTAAGTATAGGCCCAAAAGTCCAATGAGGCCTAACTTAGAAGGTCCAAGATGAGTGGGCCTACCAAGGCCAATCAACCCATTGCATATAGGTCTAATTAAAGTTCGATCGAGATGGGCCTCCAAACATACATAAATGAGGCCCAAGGATATCTTAGAAGAAGGCAATCTCAAGTGCATAATCCACCCTTAATCTGGTGGGCCATGCTACACAAAAACAAACCATTAGGGGTGGCCAGTTTGGGCCTTTTGCTGAAATTTTAACCCACCCATATTCTGGGCTTGTTGGGGCCCAACAAAAATCATAAAGGGTAAGTATAAGTCCCCTGGTGGCCCACATATGTCTCTATGGGTCCCACTAGATGAAGGGACTGATTTAAACACATAAAATAGGTGGACCATGCTGCTGGACTAAAAGTCCAGCAGTGGTCGAATGGGCTTAGACGTCCCAAGGGTAGGCAGTCCTATGGGCCTAGGTAATTGGCCCAAAACTCATCCAAATGTGTCCCAAATGGATGTTATTGAAGGGGGAAATGATCATGCCCCCTATGGACCCCACTTGGATGAATGGTGGGACACAAAATACATTAAGGTGGGCCTAAAAGCTGGCCTGGACGGCCAGCCAAGGCTGGACGCCCCAGCCTGGTGGGCCACTCCAGGCTGCACCACAGATGCTACAGGGGCCCGATGGCCCTAAAAATTTGTAGGATGGTCCTTCCATGGATGGGCCACACCTATAAAAAATTTCACAATTTTAAGATGATTAAAATTATGTTAATTTAATTTAGAAATACAATCTGACTAGAAATTCTGCTAAGGGAAGAATTCTGGATAGACCTTGATTGAGCACCCAATGGGGTGGGCCCAGGGTATCCAAAAATTGAGAAAATTGAATTTAAAACTTTTCATATATATGTAGTACAAGGTAGGGTCCACCAAGGTGGCCCACCTGATCAGAAACTATTTTAAAAATTTGAGTTTCCAAATTGCAACCTTGCTGGAATTACAGTAGAAAATCTAGCAAGGTACCCATATTGGCCCACCCTTTTGGGGACCCAAATGGGGTTAGTTGAGGATGGAATTTGACATAATTATAGGTGGGATATGTATCTTCAAAAATCATATTCCACTTGGTATAAAATTCCTCACCAAAAGCCTCAAATCCTGGCCTCAAGTTGGCCTAAAAATCTGTCCAGACAAATTGGGACAACAACAAGTAATTGAAGGAAATAAAATATAAACATCATTTTCCATGAGATTTAACCCTAGGAATTTATGTTGTGTACCACCCTAGTGGGCCCTAAAAATGTCCAGACCTCCCCCATCATCATATACCCTTTGCATGTGCCCCATTAAGATGAATTTTTGGGGCCACATGTTCAAGGATAGACCGCTATGGGCGTCCAAACTTCATGGATGGTCTGGATTTTTGTTGACCCGCAAGGTAGCCCACACATGCAAGATCAAAATTCTATTCTAAAGGAAAAATGAAGAATCGGACACAAGAGGAGGGGCTCCGCCACATTGAGGCCCTCCCCTTCATCAATCACACCACATATTCCATTTGTTCATATGTTGCAACAAAGATCTACCACATGCATGTCCTAGATTTAAGATCAATAGTTGGGATGCCATCTCAACCATGATTCTAAGGTCTAGATGACCTATCATGTTGTAACACCTCGTCAATTCTGTACCATTTTCTATGCATATGTACACGATGATCAACGCCCTTAGCTAGACCTGGATTGACCGTTTATAGTACACACCCAACTGATCGGAACCTTAAGACCTCGAAACCTATTTCATATCGACCGCCCCGTCACCGCAATCGTGGAGGTACAACCCGTACGTTTGTATGATACTCCGTTTGTGAGATATGCCATGAAGAATAATTAGTGTATCATGTACGTAAGGTGCCATGTACTCCACTCCACACATGTGCACAACACATGTCATACACACATGCACATACCACACATGGGTGAGAGAATCTCTACCTATGTGTGTGATGTTACACACCCATACCTCCCATCTCTCAGGTACACCTCAAGTCAACTCTCCTCCATGCCACACCTCATGTATGACATCATCACACCATGTCATCTCATGTCTCTTTAATCCACCATTAATTACAAATCATAAATTAATTATCATAATCCTAGCCTAAGCTAATATTATTCACATTAGCCTAACTTAACCAAAAGTTTATCCATTTCTCTATAAATACACCTCCAATCCTTCACATTTTACCATTTTTCTACACATGGAGAGAGAGAGAGAGAGAGATCTTGGTGGGCCATCAACTCCATCAATCTCATCCCTTCCATCCATCTCAACCATCCATCTAATCCTTCAAGGTGAGTACACCCTCCTCACTTATTTTTTATTTTTGTTTTCATTATGTTTATGGATGGTGAATTACTCAAATGTTAGGAATGGTGTAGATGATGAAGATAATATGATTGATGAATTGATAGTGGGCACCACAAAAATGTTTGTATGACATCTAAATAATCCAAGCATTGGCCCACTGGGGTGGCCAAACTCACACATGTACACCAATGCACACATGTACACATCCAACAAGAAAAAAATAAATAAAGAAATAAAGAAAAAAATATAAGGGAGAGACGCCACAGCCAGCTTCCAGGGGACGTTGTAGCAAGCAATGTCCTTACTGCTTGAATTGGAAAGGAGGGGCTGTGGGCCCACAAGCCCACCCCCTTGATGTATATATTTGATCCACACTGTCCATCATATTTTCCAGATCATTTTAGGCGTTAAGTCGAAAAATGAAGCCAATCTAAATCTCTAGTAGGCCACACCATAAAAAAAATATTTTAATAGTGATAAACTTTTAAGGCCCGCTGTACACCAAAATATACTGAATATTGGACTCGTTTGATTTGTAGCGAGCCAGGAAATGCAATAGACGGGTTGGATTGTCTTTATGTGGGCCCTACCTATGAAAAACCACCTAGATTTTTTTAAAAAAAGAAACAACAAGGGACGCCACTTGCTGTCAGCGTCTGACGCTGCAGTAAGTAGTATTCAGCGTCTGACGCTGGAGGAAAGTGGGCCCCACCACCGGCCCCACCTTGATGCATGTCGAACATCAGCACCGTGCATTTGATGGGTCCCCTTTAAAAATGGGTCACCCTCAAAATTCAGCCATACACGGAACTCAAGTGGCCCACACCATCAAAAAATAAAAATAAAAATAAATTTATGAAGCTGAATATATCAGCAATTTTCATGGGTCTGATCATGTGGTATATGTTATATCTAAACCATCCATCCATTTGGTAAACTTGTCTTAAGGTTTGAGAAGAAAAATAAGATAGATCTAACTATTAAGTGGGCCACACTACAAAACCAGCAAGGATTAAACATCTACTATTGGAACCCTTTTTGGGTCAGAAGTTTTGGACCAATATGAAATTTGTATTTCCACTTAATTCAGGTCTTTGTGACCTTATGAACAGATTGAATGGAAAATAAACATTATGGTGGGCCCTGTGAATGGTTTAACGGTGAAATCATTATCCTCACTGCTAATTGAGGTGAGGTCTAGATAATCTTTGGTTATGATTCATTTTTTGGATAATTTTCTAAAAACGATCTCTAAAAATAGATGAATGGTGTAGGTATAATAAATACATCACTTTAGGACCCATGTAACATTGATCTCCTTGAACCATTCGTACAACTCGAAGCTCGAGCATGTAAAATCACTTGTTAGGTCCACCTGAAATTTGGATGTATCTAAAACTTGGTCTGACCCCTCAACCAAGTGGGAAACACATAATGGATGGGCTGGATTTATGAACCACACCTCTGTGGGCCCAGCAAATGATTATTAATATTTAATGGAGGGTAATTGAAATGGCCTAGCTATACGTCCTAGAGGAGGGGGGGGGGGGTGAATAGGATGATGCCAAAATAAAACTTTAACAGTGGAATAAAAGAATATGATAGCCAAATAAAATAAATCAATTCACAATGCTGAAATAAAAGCAACCTCAATAAACAAGAATTAAGAGGTTGATACGAATTTAGTTCTAAGGACAACCTTACACCATAAAAACTAAGTGTTTATGGTAGGACAACCTTATTTCTAGAACGTCCTTTGTATCAAAAATTTAAACCAGAGAGGAATAAATAAATAGCAAGGAATTGAATAAATTCCAGGAATTTAAATCTAAATTATTACAACATTCCCATTTTGCTTTGAAATGTAAATTTTACAACATTCACATCCACACATACATTCCACAAATCTGAATGATAAAAGATATAAAACTTAAGCAGGCATTCAAACCACAAGACAAAGAATTATAGTAGTTTGCATGTGTGTACACCAACTGTTCAACAACAGCCACACAGAATGCTACTCCACTCTTAATATCCTCACACAGGGGTATTAGCGTTCACTAACAAAATAGGTTTCACAGGTTCACCTAAAACCTTCACAATTGTGTCTTTTTAACTTGGGCTTACACAATCCAAAAACCCACACTATTTGAGTTTTCTGGCTCTCCTCAAATAACCACATAATGAGATTTTTATGGCAAATCTCAAACAAAAACCAAAAGAATAGAAATTTTACATAAACGTAAAATACCTGGATTTCTCCTTTCGTAGCAACCTGGAAGAACCAATCGGAGTAGAAGTTCGAATCAACGTTCAATGTCCAATACTCACTTAAAATTGTTCTAAGTTCTAATTAATTTTAAATTAAATCAAATAAGCATAGCTATATTTGATTTTGATTCCAAGAAGAAGGAATATAACAATTCCTCTTTTTAAATAAGATTGGAATATAGGAATAAAATCAAATAAACAAACTAACAAAAAGAGAATATTAATTATGCACAACGTAGCTTAAAATGAATACTAACTTATCTCAGAATGGAGCTTTGATTTTCTTGAAGTGAGTTATAAAACTCTGAGATTCGTGTTCAATTTATAGTTGTAGAAATCACGTCTACGACTGGTCTTGAGAAAGCTTCAACTGGTCGTAGCAACAATGACAATTTGAAATTTTAAGCGCGATCTTAAAAAAACCATTCTACGACTAGTCGTAGGGATTCTACGACTGGTCGTGGACCACCTACGACCGGTTGTAGTGACCCAGGATTGGTCATAGGGATTCTACGACTGGTCATGGACCACTTACGACCGATCGTAGTTGACCCAGGACTGGTCGTAGGAAGCATGATTTGCACATTGCAGTTCAAGTCGTAGATACATGACCGGTCGAAGGTCGAGTCGTGACCCTCCTACGACCGGTCGACCAATTCTCAGGACTGGTCGAAGCTTAACCAAAAAATTCTGAAAATATTCAACAACTTAAGACTGGACGAGGACTTTCTTAAACTAGAAGAACCAGTGCTAGGACTAGTCGAACAAGGTCCAGGACTAGTCTTAGAATAGACCAAAATCATCTATAAAGATTCATCTTGAATTATGTAACCAAAATGACCTACCCTAAGGTCAATCTAAGGTCTATCATACCTGGATCATTAAGTATGAACATTGAACTTCATTCTTTTCAGATAATGGTTGACCTTTGAACCTTATGAAGCTTGAGATCTCTACTTAATGTAGCTTGATCTTGAGATCTTCTGGAGCTTGAAATTAAATTTCATCTTGAGTTGCACTTGAGTTTTGAAATGTACTTGATTCTTGAAGTGTTTATCGATGTAGCTCTGAACATTGATGTTTACAGAAGTTGACAAAGTACATGGCTTGACTTGGCTTGAAGTAGTTCGTCGTTCTTGACAAAAGCAATGTCTTTATAGAGTCAATGCGATGTCTTGAACATATGTATATCATCATACAAACACAAGACATAGATAAAGTTTTGGCACAACAAAATTTGACAACCAAAGGAGCATGAGACCATAGCACTTACAATCTCCCCCTTTGTCAAATTTTTGACAAAACACACTCCAAAAACAATAAGATAAGTACAACATGTTCACCAAAGAATCATACACCAGTTTTAACAGACAAACTAGCACACACATACATCTATACTTAATCCCCCTGAGTAGCAGCACTCACAGATATCACAAAGAAAATGCTACTCAAAAGGCTACTTATAGCAATAGCAATCCATTAGCAATCCATAAGCAATAGCACAAGCCTTCTCCCCCCTTTTTGCCACAAAATGACAAAGGAAGAACAAATGAATAAGAATAATAAACAGGAGAGTAAAGTATCCAAGATATGAAATAAGGTGCACAAATCCATAGATCATGGGCTAGTCAAGTCCAAAGACAAATAAAAATAGTCTTACAAACTTAGCAAGTGTAGAATAGTATTAAAGTTATTACAGACTAGTAGATAGAAACTTTTAGTCAGATCCAGAAGATGGAGTAGGATTAGATGGATCTATTTTGTGTAAACCCTTAGCAAGGCGCTGCATATACTTGCGCATATAAGCAAATTGAGTTGCTTGGGTTACACGAATTTGAGCCACCTCTTCCTGTAGAGAACGCAACCTCTCATTAAAACCAGAAGGCTGATAATTTGGATCATTACCAGAGTCAGATTCTAGTTCATCAAAAATATCATTCATATCAACATCATCAGGAAGATTGCCAGCATCTTCCGCTTCATTCCCAGCTTCAGTACCACTACCACCAACATCCACTTGGCCAGGAGCCATTCCCAATTTCATCTTGTTAATATTTGTATTGTTAAAAATAAGATGATGAATAAAGGCCTCTCCAATATGCATAGCCACGAGCATGTGAGTAGCTAAAACAGTCATAAGATAGGTAAATGGAAGATCACTATGACTAGGATGGATTCGAAACTGAATAATGGAATGACAAATTAAAGAAGGTAGACAGATCTTTACACCAGTAATGACACAATGAAAAACACGAACCATAAAGGCAGTTAGTTCTGTTTTATTGCTAGACCATGGATACAGATTTGAGATAAAGATTCTATGAAGAACCCTATATCTGGGTAACAAATACCTTAAGGGAAGCCCATTTCCTTTATGGGTCCATTACACTTCCATATTGCATAAATCTCTAGTGAGCATCTGTTTTTCTGATTCAGAGGATTTTTCAAATAACGTATGAATGGGAATACCCTCATCATTAACAGAGATTTCTATGAGACTAGCTATTAAATGTTGATCTACTTCAAATAGACCTTCTCTAGTATTAATTTTAAACGTTAAATTCTCATATGAAAATTCAGAGATGCATGCTAACATGGATTGAGCAATAGACTGGTATGCAGGCCCACCCCAATGTAAGATGTTGTCCCAACCTATAGATTAGAGTAGAGGTAGGATACCAAATTAAGCAATGTGGTTAAGATTAATTGGATGTTCAATGATGACATTGCGCATACGCAAATCCCGTACATCGTATGGATCATTTTCGGGAGACCGAAGATAGCGTTGTGTGATAAGAGTTGATCTAGAAGAAGATGGACCACAGGAAGATTTCTTTTTTCCTTTGGGATCCATTTACAACACCAGATATAAGAAAACAACTAGATTCAAAAAATATGGAATGGGTTTTGATAGATCAGATTTTTGAAAAGAAAAACCCCAATCTTTCACTGAAAGACCAAATAAAGTGCACAAGAGTGAAAAATGAGATACAATAAGCAAGATTATATAAGAAAAATGCAAAAGAACCACTAACCTTAAAGGAAAATGATGGTGGGTTTGACCGGTTGGGCTTAGGCTCGTTGGAGAGTGAAATGGAAATGAAAAAGAAGAAGCTTTTCCTCAATTTAAAGTGATTTCACGAGTTCCATGACTGGTCGTGGATATACACGACCGGTCGTACCAAGACTAGTCGTGTATACTCACGACTGGTCGAGTACTGACCAAAAATTACATTTTACAACTAATTTTAAAATTCAACCTAAAAGATAAATAAACATATATATATATAATATGATAAAATAATGCAAGAATATTCAATTTAAATTGCACATACCAAGATCAAACTTTAATTTGTTAAACCTATTTAATTTGTTAAACCTACTTTTGTCAAGCGGTTTAGTGAAAATATCCGCAAGTTGAGTCTTGGTAGGATATATTCCAAAGATATTATTTTTTTTTCCACTAATTCACGAATGTAATGATACCTATGTCAATGTGCTTGGTACGTAAATGCTGGATTGGGTTTTTAGAAATATTTATTACATTGGAATTATTGCAATATAAAACCATTGAGTCCTGTGTAATTCCATAATCGCTTAACATACGTTTCATCCAAACAAGCTGAGTACATGCATTTCCAGCTGCAATGTATTCAGCCTCAGCAGTTGAGAGCGATATAGAACTTTGCTTCTTACTAAACCAAGAAACCAAGCAAATTCCAATTAAAAAAATAACCACCACTGGTTGATTTTCTATCATCAATATTACCAGCCCAATCAGCATCTGAGTACCCAACTAACTGGACACTAGTATCATATGGATACCAAAGATCCAAATGCACATAACCTGCAACATATCTAATAATCCTCTTAACAACAGTTAAATGAGATTCTTTAGGATTAGACTGATATCTAGCACAAATACCAACACTGAAAGCTATATCAGGTCTACTAGCAGTTAAATAAAGCAATCTGCTAATCATGCTGCGATACAATTTAGGATCTACATCTTTACCTATAGAGTCTTTTGAGAGTCTTAAAGATGTACTCATGCGAGTATCAAAATTCTTACCATTCTCAAATCCAAACCTTTTAATCAAGTTCAAAGCATACTTGGTTTGAGAAATAAAAATTTCATCAGGTTGTTGTTTTACTTACAACCCTAGGAAATAATGTAATTCCCCAACCATGCTCACCTCAAACTTAGATTTCATTAAATCTACAAACTCAATAGTCATGTTAGTACAAGTTAATCCATAAATAATATCATCAACATAGATCTGAACCATTAAAACATCATTATTGTGTTTCTTAACAAAAAATGTCTTATTGACACTGCCCATTTGAAAATTATGACTCAGTAAAAACTCAGTCAATTTCTCATACCATTCTCTGGGAGCTTGTTTTAGACCATAGAGACCCTTTTTAAGACGGTATACATGATTAGTAAACTTAGGGTCTTCAAACCAACATATACCTCTTCATGTAAATCGCCATTCAAAAAAGCGCTCTTTACATCTATTTGATAAATCTTAAATTTTCTATAGGATGCAATGGATATAAAAAGTCTGATTAATTCAAGGCAAGCAACTGGGGCAAAGGTTTCATTGTAATCGATGCCTTCAATTTGAGTGTACCCTTGTACAACCAGTCTTGCCTTGTTTCGAATTATTTTCCAAGTTCATCAGACTTATTTTTGAAAATCCACTTTGTTCCTATAATGTGTTTATCTTTAGGTCTAGGAATGAGATACTAGACATCATTACGAACAAATTGATTAAGTTCTTCCTGCATGGCAACTATCCAGTTTTCGTCAGAAAGTGCTTCTTTCACGTTAGCCAGTTCAATTTGGGATGTAAAACACACGTAGTTACATATGTCTTCTAATTGTCTATGGGTGCGCAAACCAGTGAGAGGGTTTCTAAGAATTTGAGTAGTTGGAAGATCTTTAATGGTCCTTAATTCAGAATTAACTTGATTTGATGAAGTATTAAGTTTGTTAATTAAAAGAACTTCATCATAATCTGGACTAGGGGTAGGTGTATTCAATTGATCATCAATGACCACATTAATGGACTTTTGAATCACATTAGTCCTGTTGTTCAAAACACGATATGCACGACTGTTTAAAGAGTATCCTAAAAAGATCCCTTCATCACTTTTAGTGTCAAACTTTCTCAAATTTTCATGGTCACGTAAAATATAGCACTTGCTGCCAAAAACTCGAAAGTATTTGATAGTAGGCTTCTTATCAAACCAAAGTTTGTAAGCCGTTTTATTATTAAATTTATAAGTATAAACCTGGTTAATAATATAGCAGGCGGTAGTCACTGCTTCAGCTCAAAAATTTCTACGGAGCTTCATACTATTTAACATTACGTTTCCCATTTCTTAAAACACTCTATTTTTCCTCTCCACAATTCCATTTTGTTGTGGTGTTTTGGGTGCAGAGAATTCATGTGATATTCCCTGATTGCTACAGAACTTTTCAAAACTACTATTTTCGAACTCAGATCCATGATCACTACGGATCTTATTGACATGAGAACCTTTTTCAATTTGGATTCGTTTGATGATCTTTTTCACTTCATCAAGGGTTTCTGATTTGTCCCTTAAAAACATAACCCAAGTGAATCTGGTATAATCATCTATGATAACCAAGATGTATTTTTTGCCATCTCGACTCTCCATTCTGGTTGGTCCTATAAGATCCATGTGCAGCAGCTCGAGTGGTCTTGATGTGGCATTGGAGTTCACCTTTTTGTGAGAGCTCCTAGTTTGTTTACCATACTGGCATTCACCACATATTTTGTCTACTCTTTGCAACTTTGGTAGACCTCTAATTAGTTCTCCTTTGCTCAATCTATACAAATTATAGTAGTGTACATGTCCAAGGCGTTTATGCCATAATTCTATCTCATCGGTATGGACCATGTAGCACTGTTGATTAGATGAGCTACCATCGCTTACAATATAGCAGTTTTCAGAAGTTCTGCGACCAGTTAATATTACAGAACCTTTTTTGTTTATGATTTCATAACCTTAATTGGAAAATTTCACATTGTGGTTGTTATCGCATATTTGGGATATGCTTAATAGGTTGTGTTTTAGCCCTTCAACATATAAAACGTTCTTAAATAAGGGAAGATTATAGAGTTGAACTATACCTTGGCCAATTATCTTGTAATTGCTTCCATCACCAAAAGTAACTGACCCATCAGTCATATCTTTAAGATCGGTGAATAAAGCCTTATCGCTTGTCATATGCCTGAAGCATCCACTATCTAGGTACCACTTTGAATGGCTTGTAGCTTTGAAAGTGGTATGGGCAACCAAGCAGGTAACCTTAGGAACCCATTTCAGAACTGTTTTGGTTTGGGAATATAGTTGGTCTTCTTCTGTCTGTTGTTGTAAGAATGACCTACTGAGTTAGATTTTAAGAGCTCCTTGAGTAAATCAACTATCTTTTCAGCTAGTGGGTTTTTGTTCTAATTTTTGAAGTTGACATAGCTGCTTTTAGGTTTTTGAAATTTTTTTGTATTTTTAGAAAAACCTTGACTAGTATTTTTCCCTTTTGAGTAAGAGGACTGTCCTTTTACAAACTTAGGAGGAGTATACTTTTGTTTAGGAGGAACATTTTTATCGTAGCCCAACCCGGATCTGTCGCCACATTTTCTAGATCTGGATAAAAGTTTTTCTAACTTTGGTTCTCCTTGGGCATAGCTCCATGTATCCTTTAAACTCAGAAGAGAAGATACTTCATTTTTAAGTTTCTCATTTTCAGATTGTAGATTTTCAATCAGGGAGGTTTTGAATTCTAAATCGCATTTTGATTTTTCAAAACAATCTGAAATTTGGTATTTTTCTAAAATAAGAGATTCAAAACATTCTTTGAGTTTAAAAAACTTTTCTTTCTGAAGTTTAAGTTTGACAGCAATTTTACAACTTTCCCTGTATAGGGCATTGTAAGCGTCTTGAAGATCATCTTCATTTTTATAATCACTATTCAGATTTTCTTCGCTAGTTGAATCATCATGATCTGAAAAAGTGAATTTGGCTAGAGTCATAAGGGCTTTAACTTCACTGCCCGACTTGGTTTCAAAATCTTCTAATTCAGACGAAGCTTTGGAGTCAGATGATTCATCCCAAGTAGCCAACATACCCTTCTTTTTGGGTTTGTCATTTTTAGGACATTTGTTTGCTAAATGCCCATATTCTTGGTAGTTGTAACATTGACTATCTTTCAAAGACTTCTAAGTTTTAGATTTAGGTTTTGATCTTTTTTTATCATTTGATTTTTGAAAATCAACCCTCTTTTTACTCTTGAAAATCTTCTAAAACTTTTTCGCTAAAAGAGCCATATCATCTTAAGAATCAGAGTTTTCTTGAGAAATACATTTAGAAGATTTAAGAGCGATAAATTTACTTTTAGGAGTTTTAAAGTTTAACTCATAGGTTTGTAAAGAACCAACTAGTTCTACTACCCTCATATTCTCCGTATCACGAAGTTCCTGGATCGCGGTTACCTTAAAGTTGAACTGTTTAGCAAGTGAGCGTAGTATCTTTGCACACACTTTACTTTCTGGGATTTTATCACCAAGACCCCACATTGAGCTTACAATGTCATTTAATCTTATGTAAAAGTCCATAAACATTTCATTTTCCTCCATATGAATTTCCTCAAATTTGGTTGTAAGGAGTTGGACCTTAGATTTCTTGACAATTAATGTACCCTCGTGTGTCATTTCTAAAATATCCCAAACTTGCTTTGTAGTATCATAGGATATAATTTTTTTGAACTCATCTGGTGATAATGTGCAAGTGATTGCATTTAGTGCTTTTACATTGGCACTACTCTCATTTTTTTAAGAGTGGTCCATGAGAAATACGGTGTTATTCTCATTGATTTTAAACCATCGATACCAGTCACTTCAGTGGTAGGTGGGTTCCATTCCGTCACTGTGGCTTCCCACACACTCTCATTCATTGATTTGAGGAAGATCCTCATCCTGGCTTTCCAAAAGGCATAGTTGGAGCCATTAAAGGGTGGAGGCCTAGTGACTGATACGCTATCAAAATTTGACATCTTTTAAATACCTTAGATCGTTAGCTCAGGAAATAAATCCAAATAAAAAGCAATAAGAGCGAGCTATTAGGCTCTGATACCACTTAAAATGGCCTAACTATACGTCCTAGAGGGGGGGGGGGATAGGATGATGCCAAAATAAAACTTTAACAGTGGAATAAAAGAATATGATAGCCAAATAAAATAAATCAATTCACAATGCTGAAATAAAAGCAACCTCAATAAATAAGAATTGAGAGGTTGATACGAATTCAGTTTTAAGGACAACCTTACACCATAAAAACCAAGGGTTTATGGCAGGACAACCTTATTTCTAGAACGTCCTTTGTATCAAAAACTCAAACCGAAGAGGAATAAATAAATAGTAAGAAATTGAAATAAATTGTAGGAATTTAAATATAAATTATTACAACATTCCCACTGTGCTTTGAAATGTAAATTTTACAACATTCACATCCACACATACATTCCACAAATCTGAATGATAAAAGATATAAAACTTAAGCAAGTATTCAACCCACAAGACAAAGAATTATAGTGGTTCGCCTTTGTATACACCAACTATTCAACAACAGCCACACAGAATGCTACTCCACTCCTAATATCCTCACATAGGGGATATTAGCGTTCACTAACAAAATAGGTTTCATAGGTTCACCTAAAACCCTTATAATTGTGTCTTTTTAACTTGGGCTTACACAATCCAAAAACCCACACTGAGTTTTTTGGCTCTTCTCAAATAATCACATAATGAGATTTTTCTAGCGAGTCTCAAATAAAAACTAAAAGAACAGAAATTTTACATAAATGTAAAATACCTGGATTTCTCATTTCGTAGCAACCCGGAAGAACCAATCGGAGTAGAAGTTCGAATCAATGTTCAATGTCCAATTCTCACTTAAAATGGTTCTAAGTTCTAATTGATTTTAAATTAAATCAAATGGGCGTAACTATATTTGATTTTGATTCCAAGAAGAAGGAATATAACAATTCCTCTTTTTAAATAAGATTGGAATATATGAATAAAATCAAATAAACAAGCTAACAAAAAAAGAATATTAATTATGCACAACGTAGCTTAAAATGAATACTAACTTATCTCAAAATGGAGCTTTGATTTTCTTGAAGTGAGTTATAAAACTCTGAGATTCGTGTTCAATTTATAGTTGCAGAAATTATGTCTATGATTGTTCTTGAGAAAGCTTCGACTGGTCGTAGCAACAACGGAATTTTGAAATTTTAAGCGTGATCTTAAAAAAACCGTTCGATGACTAGTCGTAGGGATTCTACGACTGGTTGTGGACCACCTACGATCGGTCGTAGCTGGCCCAGGACTGGTCATAGAAAACATGATTTGCATGCTGTAGTTCGAGTCGTAGATATATGACCAGTCGAAGGTCGAGTCCTGACCCTCCTACGACCAGTCGACCAGTTCTCAGGACTGGTCGAAGCTTAACCAAAAAATTCTAAAAATCTTTAATAATTTAGGACTGGACGAGGAATTTCTTAGACTGGACGAACTAGTGCTAGGACTAATCGAATAAGGTCCAGGACTAGTCTTAGAATAGACTAAAATCATCTATAAAGATTCATCTTGAATTATGTAACCAAAATGACCTACCCTAAGGTCAATCTAAGGTCTATCATACTTGGATCATTAAGTATGAACATTGAACTTCATTCTTTTCAAATAATGGTTAACCTTTGAACCTTATGAAGCTTGAGATCTCTACTTGATGTAGCTTGGTCTTGAGATCTTCTAAAGCTTGAAATTAAACTTCATCTTGAGTTGCACTTGAGTCTTGAAATGTACTTGATTCTTGAAGTGTTTATCGATGTAGCTCTTAACATTTATGTTTACAGAAGTTGACAAAGTACATGGCTTGACTTGGCTTGAAGTAGTTCGTCGTTCTTGACAGAAGCAATGTCTTTTTAGAGTCAATGCGATGTCTTAAACAATGTCTTGAACATATATATCATCATACAAACACAAGACATAGATAGAGTTTTGGCACAACAAAATTTGACCACTAAAGAGCATGAGACCATAACACTTACAGTAACCCTCTCAACTTGTGTGTGGTATGGCCCACTTTGATGTAGGTGTTATGCCACTTAATCCACCATGGTTATGATATGATATATATTTAAGATCCCCATCATTTATCTATTTTATCAACCCTTTTGACGGTATGTTAACAAGACTTAGGCCCATCCAATGATTAGATAGTCGTATGTTCTGAAATAATGTAAATTGAACTCTCATCATTTAAAATTTGTTATGGGCCATCATGATGATGTATTAGATATTCAACCCATCCAATCCATATACTGGGTTCCCTTTAGGCTATTGTCCCAAACAGTCAATCTGACCTGAAATGGACCATACAATACAAGGCTGAGAGAATTAATGCCTAACCATTAAATCCAACCTAAGGCCATCATGGTGTATCTATTTAATCCATGCAGACCATCCACTTCCTCGTATCATTTTAGGAGTTGGACTAAAATCAAAGTAGACCTAAGTTTTAAGTGGGTCACACACAACTCAACCTCATGGGAAATTCCCATGAGCTCCACCACATAGAACCCCTTGTAAATTCCATTGATGTGTGGGCCTAAGAATGTTAAGGTCCATTTTAAGTGGATGCCATGTGGGCCCATCAGTGGTAGCCTTATTTGGCCCAACCATTGGGCCTCGTCGACAAGAGTTTGTAATCTCCATGTGCTGAACGTATGACGAACTGGTATTGTAATTTTTGAAGTAATGATGATAATCCCTTAAATGGGCTCAGTGTGGACAACCCTTGATCACACTTTGGTTAGAGTGTGGCCCTACGTAATAGGATCATGTGACTTGTGTTTAAACCCTTAAACATGTTTAATTATAATAAATATGTAGACTTTAGTGGCGTGAGAATGTGATATACATATTTGGCCCCTTAATCATGACGGCATGTCGCATATGTAGGGTCACCTAATCATATGCAATTGTGGAATATATGTAGTCATCTAACCATATGATTGTGAAATGCACACAAGGCCAACCACTTACATGAAGTCAGGTGGCATTGGTGACCATCCAATGACATGACCACGTGTTTATGGGCATAGCGATAGTCACCTAAACCATGAAAACCGGGTTGTACGTGCAGATTTTCTTAGTTATGAGACTTATGATATAGGTTGAATTATGCAATTTGATAATGGAGTGCCCCTCAATTCAGTGTCATGTAACATAAATACAACCCTTACATTATACTCATAGGTGAGGCAAATGCGGGGACCACTAAACTATATCTGATGTGATGGAAGCTAGTTCCTGGTCTCTTGATCATGTGACACCGATCTGAGTCATTCTCCGTATGAAGTATAGGGCGATCATAGTTTAAGAGTTAAGTGTAACGTAGTGTAACCAGGTATGGTGGGTATGCTTGTGATTGTACCTTGGATGCTTTAAGATGCGGTTACTAGAGCATGATACTAATTGTATGTCCACTCAATCAAGTAAAACTATAGCATCGACAACCTGACCATGTGAGAGCTTAATAAAGTGGTTGCCCATAAATGTATGAGTTATGATGTAGTAAAAATAAGCGACCATGTGACTTTAAATCTTTTATTATGGCAAGTAGAGTGACATTTGTGTGGCCACTCAACCATAAGGACTTCTGATAATGGAGTGGCCATAAGACCATGTTGGCAAATGAGAATTGTGTGATTACTCAGACTCGTGGACAATGCTGATGGTGTAACCTCTTGGTATGTGAATTTAGGATGTGTGTCAGATTGATTATGGACCCTACCTTGATGTAAGTAATTGCATATTTCACCATTTAGGGTAGCTAATTCTAGACCATGATTCTAAAACGATCTAGATCTAATTCCTAAATAAGTCAGACGATATGAAATAGTGTTAATTGAACGTATAACTTTTAAAACACTTGTGAACCCACCCAATGTATGTATTTTATCCTTACTGTTCAATTGTTTTGCCAACCAAACAGTTCGATCATGGAGCCCACTGTCGTGTGCCTTGTACATCTGAACTGTTCCTCCTTGTACTTCCTTATTATATGTGAGTTACCTATACTATCTACTTATTGGGACCCGCCATAATGTTTGTACGAGGACCCATCTGCTTGTAGTACCACTTGGAAGTAGGACCCACTACGTTATATGAGACAAACCCACATTATCCAACCATGACTAACCCTTATGTGTATATTATATACCAAGTTGTTCAACTTAGATATTACTGTATCTTATGAAGTTTACCTGTGCCTTCCAAACCACTGAAGAACTACTATGATAATTATTTGCAAATCCAACCTACTAATAGCTCACTTGAAGGTGAAGCCCTCTACATTATGTGAGTTTCACCAGTACCATCCATCCTATGGCTCATTTACTATATGCCTTTCATCTCATGACCACTTGGTGCATGTACTTTGCGTCACCACCACTCATTAACCATAAGGCCTAGTTAGAGTATAACCATGTAGTTTCAATAGAAGAAAATCATATTGGGTCAAGCCGCTAATGGAATATCTATCCTACGAAGGATATGATGTAATCTTGAATACAATTAATGCTTGTGATTATGATAGCTATGTATGATATTAGTGATTTTAGTGATTATGGTTAATGGAAGTATGTGATTTAATATCTTGATTAATGTTGTTCCACTTCCTAACATACTAAATTCATCTACTAAACCATGTTGATATTGATCATACTCATGCACCACGGGATGATGGTATGTGCAAGTGTACTTCAATACATTTGTCCATGTGTAAGATATGTCCTCTTCAATTTAGTCATATGACCATGGATTGATATAGTTGATAGTGGCAAATGATGATTATACGTCATTTTTACTTTAAAGGTTAAGCAGACCCTAAACTCATAGCATTATATGCATACCACATGCACTTGAACGTATGTCTTATCATGGTTGCTTGAATTCATGTATAATCATGACATACATGATGATCAAAATACCACAGTCGTGCTGTATAACATGATTTAGATCTTGATGATGAAATGTACATTTATGATGATGACTTGGGTTATCCCTGAAATTGAACGGGACACCAGAAGTGTGGAAATAATAGGGGATGATGTGCCCCTTAGGTTGAAAGTCCCTTAACCCTTATGCTAGCTAGGGTTGCCTCACCGTTGGGCCGAGTGGATACATGGGTCATGGATTTGACTCCCATTGATAAGGTCAGGTTGAGAAGAGGTGGGTCTAACCTGCTTAAGGGCTGAGGTGAAAACAGGGACCGATCTGACTCGCTGGCGAGGAGAAGTGCGAATGAAGTCCACTATTGGCATGCCGAGTGGAAGTCCACCGTAGGGCGGGTATGCGAGGTCAATTACTAGTGTCTAGTGCATAGGTGTCGACCACGTTGTTTCTCATGATATACAGTTGGTGGAAGTCCACCATAGGGTGGGTATGCGAGGTCGATTACTAGTGTTTGGTGCATGGTATCGACCACAGTGCTTCCCGAGATATATAGTTATGATATGGTATGACAATATGATGATGATGATGATGTGATTACGGATGCTTGTAAAATGGTTATGGCTGTGGTATGGGAGAAATGAAAAGATGACTGGGTGATGCTGGCAGCATTGATTCGGAGTATCACTATGATGTATATGCATTGCATTGACATTGACATCACACCTTACGTGCTATACACCTTTCACGTATATGATTTCCTTGTAACATATTTATCTTGCTTGCATGTAGGACAAACTGCACACATGTGTGTACTCATTAGGCTTTTTGCCTAAGCTTCTTATTTCCCATTTTCTTAAGGGCTGGAGTAGCTTGGAAGACTTAGCTTTTTTGATGCATTGTATCTTTTTTTCGTTTTGGCAATGTCGACGTCGTGTACCTTTTAGAAAGAATTGTACTTGTAATCATTATGATTTAAAATGGAGAGTGTTGCTTGGTATTTTGATTATGGATCTTCATGCTTAGGTATTATTATATATATAAAAAAAATTAGTCAAAAATCTACCTTGTGGTGCACCGAACTCCGGACTTGGTGTATGGAAATTGAGTGCCGGATTCGGGGCATCATGGAAGCTGTCCGTCCTTGGATTTGGGGCATGATACATGTGATGAAATACAAATAATCCTCCATGATGTGTCCCATAGAGGGGAAAACCCCATGCATGGGCATGCATGCACCAAAGATGTTATTTGGCCGCAACTAAGGGATGGTGTAGGATCTCCACCTTTGATTGGTGGGTCCTACACTTCTCATATGAAAGAAAAGAGATCTAAGAATGTAAAGATGAAAGTCCTAAATCCTAGGAACACACATACCTTGGATTGCTCCAATCTTGAACCTCCTTGCTCCTAGTGCACTAAAGGTGATAGATCAAGGGATGAGATGGGATTTGGAAGGTTAGATTTGGAGGAAAAGAGGGGGATTGGGGCTGGATTGGGGTGGACATCCCACCCCTCTATTGCTTGGAAGAAGAAAATGAGAGGGAGAGAAGAGAGATGAGTAGAGAGAATGAGAGAGAAAGAGAGAGAAATCTCTTTTAAGCTAGGTAATGATTACTTTCTTACCTTGGTTAGAGAGGGGAGATGATTGCAAGTACGGAGTTACAACCAAAGTTGTAGGTTTAGTAGGATAGTAGGTCTGTGGGTGGTGATTAAGGGTAGGTGGTGTGTGAGGTGGAACTCTAGGTAGTGTGTGTGGTGTTTGTTGAAAATTACATCAAAAAGGGAGTGGGCCACCTTGAAAAATGTGCTCTCCTCACTAGGTGGGCCACATGATCATGATCAAGGGCTAGAATTGAATTGCTTACATCTTATGATCTACACACCGGATGGATGCACAAGATGTAGAATCGGAACCACAACGACGATGCGAATAAGATGACATAGGTTTTGGCTTAATCCGAGTCGGGACTACATGACTGAACTTAAAGATGACCGCAAACACTATCCAATGGTCATGGGTCACCGAGATTCGACCAGTAGGACTGCGGGACTAAGATGAACGAAATTTATACTCATACACACACATGCACACATGCGAACTCAGGTCGGGTCTCACAACCCTCCCCAGCAACAAAGAAATTTCATTCTCGAAATTGACCAATACAGGACAAAATGAAAAGCAAAAAACCACCATCATATAGCAATCATTAAAAGAGAAGGCAATACAATAAGCATATATCAATCATCGAATAAATGGGGATAGCGCTCTCTAATCTCGACCTCAAGTTCTCAAGACACCTCGGCCTCCAAATGATGACCCCATAATACCTTCACCAAAGGAATAACCTTAGTCCTGAGGACCTGCTCCTTCCGATCAAGAATATGAATTAGTTGCTCAATGTAGGAAGCATCCTCATGAGCCTCGAGTGGCTGCCAATCAATCACTAAATAGTGTCTAACCCACACTTCCTCATCATAGAAACATGGAATACATCATGGATCGCGAACACCTTCACCAATGGAATGACCTTAGTCCTAAGGACCTGCTCCTTCCGATCAAGAATACGAATCAACTGCTCGATGTGGGAAGCATCCTCACGGACCTCGAGTGGCTGCCAATCAATCACTTGACAAGCTTGTAGGCCATAACGCCCACATGCTCGATAATCTTAAAAGGTCCTATAAATCTCGGGGCAAGCTTGCCCTTCACAATAAATCGAACCATACCCTTCATATGTGAGACCTTGAGATATACCATAGCCCCAACTGTAAACTCGAGGGGTTGACGCCGACGATCAGTAAAACTCTTTTGCCGGCTCTGAGCTATGTGTATCCTCTGCCTGATAACATCAATAACCTCCGACGTTTGCTGCACAAGCTCAAGACCTAGGAGACGACGCTCTCCAACCTCAATCCAATAGCTAGGAGATCTGCATGGTTTGCCGTACAGTGCCTTAAAAGGAGCCATGTCGATAGTCGCCTCATAACTATTGTTGTACGCGAACTTGGCGAGGCACAAATGCTCATCCCAACTACCTGCAAAGTCAATCACACAAGCTCTGAGCATATCCTCAAGGATCTGGTTGACCCTTTCGATTTGCCCATCTATCTGTGGATGATAAACGATGCTGAGATGCAAAGTGGTCCCCATTGCCTACTGGAAACTCCTCCAAAACTGAGATGTAAATCTGGAGTCTCGGTCAGAAATGATCGAAACTAGAATGTTGTGCAGTCTCACTATCTCCTCAATGAATACCTTTGTAAGCCGGTCCATAGTCTAGGAGGCACGCATCGGAATAAAATGCACCGACTTCGTTAGATGATTAACGACAACCCAGATGGTATCATGACTGCACTGAATCCTTGGCAAACCTGTGATGAAATCCATTAACACATGCTCCCACTTCCACACTGGAACGCTCAACGGCTGCAAGGGACTAGGGGGTCTCTGGTGATTGGCCTTCACACGCTGGCATATGTCATACTCAGTCACAAAAATAGCTATCTGGCGCTTCATCCTCGACCAAAAATACTGCTTACTCATATCCCTATACATCTTCGTGGAGCCCGGTTGAATAGTAAGTCTCGATTGTTGTCTTCGGTCATCAGATCACGACGCAACTCTGGCACGTCCGGGACACATAATCAGCCTCTAAAGCGTAATCCACCATCGAAACCAATTTGTCGGTTTGACTGTTCCACGGATGTGGCCTTTGCTCGGTACTCCTGAAGTGACTCGTCCGTCTGCTCAGCCTCGATCACCCTAGCCACCAAAGAGGGTTGAATCAACAAGCTCAAAAGCTGAACAATGGAAGACTGCAGATCGAACTCAAGGTCAAACTCTAAAACATCCTTGAGCATCTGCTACTCTCGCACCATCATTTGAGCCACTAGGCCTTGTGGCTGACGGCTGAGCGAGTCCATCACCACGTTCACCTTACCTGGGTGGTATTGAAGGTCAAAGTCGTAAATCCTTCAATAGCTCCATCCATCACCTCTGACGCAAGTTCAACTCAGACTGTGAAAATAGATACTTCAAGCTCCTATGATCTGAAAAGAGCTTGAACCTGACCCCATGTAATAATGTCTCCACACCTTCAGTACGAAGACAACCGCTATTAGCTCCAAATCATGGGTGGGGTAGTTCAACTCATAGACCTTGAGTTGGCGTGAGGCATACTCCACTAGCTTCCTGTGCTGCATCAGGACAACACCCAAGCCAACTCTAGAGGCATCGGTGAAAACAACAAAACCCTCACTTCCATCAGGAAAAGTGAGAACAGGAGCGGACGTGAGGCTATCCTTTAACTCCATAAATACTTCCTCATAGGTGTTACTCCAAACAAACTCTGCGCCCTTCCGTGTCAACCGGGTCAGCGGTACTACAATATGGGAGAAACCCTTGATAAACTGTTGATAATATCCCGCCAGACCAAGGAAGTAACGTATCTTGGATGCATTCGTGGGCTGGCCCCACTGATCCACTGCATCAACCTTTGAGGGGTCCATAGAAACACCCTCCCTCATCACCATGTGACTAAGGAACTTCACCTCCTCCTACCATAACTCACACTTCTCCAGCTTCGCATACAGTTGGTGGGCACTGAAGGTCTCCAGCACAATCTGCAAGTGCTTAAAATGGTCCTCCCGGGTCCTCAAATATACAAGAATATCATTAATGAATACCACTACGAACTGATCGAGGAATGTCTGAAAGACCTCATTCATCAGCTACATAAATACGGCAGACGCATAAGTCAGTCCAAATGACATGACCAGGAACTCAAAGTGACCATAGCGCGTCCGGAAACCCGTCTTTGGAATGTCCTCCTCTCAGACCTAAATCTGATGGTAACCAGAGTGCAAGTCTATCTTGGAAATATACTGTGCACCCTGCAACTGGTCAAACAAATCGTCAATATGGGGAAGCAGGTATCGGTTCTTGATAGTGACTTTGTTGAGCGCACGTAATCCACACAGAGCCGCAACGAGCCATCCTTCTTCTTCACGAACAATACCAGGGCTCCTATGGCGAACTGCTAGGATGAATAAAACCCAACTCTCGGAGCTCATCTAATTGCTATTGCAGTTCCCTTAACTCCAATAGTGTCATCCGGTAGGGGCATTTGAGATAGGCGTAGTATCGGGCACCAAATTTATCTGAAACTCAATTTATAGACGCGGCGGCAAACCCAAGATCTCCTGGAACACATTCGGGTACTCACAAACAATTGACAGCTGCTCAATACACCCTGCCACAGAATCCTCGATGACAGAAGCTAAAAAACTAGATAACGGCTCTCCTCTGGGCTCAGCGACAAACTGGAACACTTATAAAGTGGGACTATGAAACGTGACTGTCCTTGCGGCATAGTCCAAGACGACACAATACTCCGCAAGCCAGTCCATACCCAGGACAACATCAAAATCTGCCATTGGCATCACGAACAGATCAGCGGGAAGAAACATCTCGCCCACTAACACCAGGTAAGAAAGGCAATGACAGCTCAATACCACAGACTTCCCCAAGGGAGTCGAAACTGCCAAGGCCTCAAACGTGGACTCCGATGGAATACCAATTGATCAGTAAAACTGCTCGGCCATGAAAGAATGAGAAGCGCCAGAATCAAACAAAACATGCGCAACACAAGCAGAAATAAGAAGAATACTCTCGACAACTCCACCGGTCAATGACCGCGGGTCCTGGCCCTGCACCTGCTACATGGGATAGAATCGGCCTTGAGCAGGCAAGGCAAGTAAGCCGGAAGACTGCGGATCCTGAGTCTGCGCCTGCTGATCTGTGATACATAGTTGACCTAGGGACTGAACATGTGGATATCCCCTCTACTCCTACTACTGTGGCCACTAGGGAGGTCTATCTGGCTACCTCTGTTGCTGAAGAGGAGCCCTAGGAGGGGGAGATGGAAGCTGCGCTTGTGGTTGATGCTGCTGCTAAGGAGGACGAGGAGGAGGAAACTGCAGTGGCCTCTGCTGTTGCAAGGGGAGAGGGTAATCTCGCCTCCGATGCCCAGTTTACTCATAACCAAAGCAAGCACCGAAAAAGGGGCCACAAGGTGAAACAGCTGGTTATACTAATGATGACGATGAAGCTACTGGCTGAGTCGTAGGTTACCGAAACTTTGATCTGCCCTTTATTCTTTGTTGACGGTGCTACATGGAACTATCGGCTGGTGCTCTCCTCTTCCGGTCTCCATCAGAACTCTGCTCTCGTGATCTCTGGGTCATGACCCAGTCCTCCTCGTACACCAATGCTCAATGGATGACCTGATCGAACGTCTCTAAGCAACGTCCCACCAAACGGCTACGAAGAGCTGGACGTAAGCCACTCACAAAACGGCGAGCCCTCATCTTCTCATCACTGGTGATATGACGAGCAAACCTAGACAAGGCCAAGAAATGGGACATATACTACAACATTGTCATATCTCCCTGGACTAGAGTCTCGAACTCAATAGCCCTCTACACTTGAACATGCTCGGGAAAGAACTTCTGGTCAAAGCGGACCATGAATCCCTCCCAAGTCCAAACTAAGGCCCGGCCATCCTCAATACAGACGGCCACCAATGACGGGCCTTGCCCTGCAGAAGAAAAGTCACTAAGGAAACACGTTGGTTAGTCAGACACTGCATCCTGTCAAAAATCCTCTCTATCTCTGTGCGTCAAGCCTCAGCGGTAGATGGGTCTGGCTCACCCCTGAATTTAGGGGGGGTCATGCTGCCTAAACTCTCTGAAAATAACGCTAGCGCGCTGTAAATCGCTCTGTTAAGAAACTAGAATGGCTGCAGGCTGACGAGTCTGCAACGCAGCAGTGACAAGCTGCATTAATAGCTGAAAATGCTCGGCACTGACTAGCACTGTCTGGAAAGCAGGAGCGGCACTGCCTCGGGCGAAGGCACGGGTGCGGCTGACGGAGCGGGAGCCTCTGTAATAGGAACAACAGGCTGAGAAGGGGGAATCGGCAGGGTAACTGGAGCAACTAGAGAAACATGCGCTACAGGAGGAACAGGCTTAACAGGAGGCTGAATCAAAACCTCAGAGATCGGATCCTCAATGGCGGGAGCGGGATGCGCTTGGGTAGAAAGGGTATCACGGGCGCCTCAACCACGGGCACCACGGGCATAGGTGCCATGACCATGGGCGCCACGTCTAGATGACATCGTCTACAGAAAAATAAGGATGACGGTGCGTAGGGTCAGAATATTGCAAGCTCAAACGAAAGAAAGGCTCTCAGGACACTACTTGTCCTATGCTCGTAACAGATATGCAATGTTATCCCAAGTTATTACAGAATTGCTTGCTATGCTCTGATACCAATTCCTAACACACTCCAGAATCGGTAACCGGACTCATAAGGAACCTGATGGCCGGCTCTGGCTGCAACAGCCTTCGTAGTACCCCATTCTCGGCTCTTAAAGCAGGTTCCGATCCTAGGATCCTACAAGGAGGATTTTCATAAGTCATACATCCATTCTAATAAGAGCATACCTAAGATCACAACAAGTATATCTGAAAAATAATGAAGTCACACGTCACAAAATCCACTATAAATTTGAGCTTTAATACAATGCTAAAAGGAAATACATCTAATGACAAAAGAAGAAGGAAGAAGATCTGCAACACTGGGGTCTACGACTCAACTCCTATCCAAGCTTTGCTGCTACGATGCCGACCTAGGATCTTCTGCACGCATCAATCGTGCATAAGCTTATAGAAAGCTTAGAGGGTTGTGAAAGTGTGTGACGATGGTGCGCAGAAGAATGATAAGAGATATAGAAGGGAGGTATGAGTAATGCCAATGCCATAAGCTTAACCAAGGCTGTCATAAATACAATGCAATGAGTACTGGGCGCCTACCAAGGTGATGCATAAAGGGCTTATATAGCCAATGCAAAGGCAATACGAAGTAATGCCAGTCCTCATATCTAGTCCACATGTTAGTACAGTTCCATCATAAGGAATCTACCGGGATCTAGTACACTGTAGAATGACTTCCGCTCTACAGACCCACACAGTCAAACAAGCATAGGAGACCTCACACTTGCCTATGGACAGTCAATCACTAGCAAGGCCTGATGGTAGCGGACCCCTTCACGAGCTGATCGGACTCAGCCTAGCAATGCCCTCTCTCACAGGCGGGTAAGGCCACACCCCATTCCAACCGACTACACGACAGTGGGAGTCATGGCCTAAAGGTGTAAGGCCTTCATGCACTCATATTTTTCACCCGGTCACGGTGCTAAAGCAGATCCTTGGTCCCATAGAAGTTTTAAAAATTTTATGCACGGGCATCCTATGCACCCTATATGCTCAAGTAATACATTTTCGGTGTCCATACATGCGTCCATCCATGAATGTCCCTGCGGAGGCAAGGCCCTGTTGAAGCAAGAGCGATACTATCATGAAATGCAATGCTAATGCATGAGTCACACATAATATCATGCACTAGCTTCAAGCACTCGATGTGCACAATAGGAGAAACCCCATTCCTCTATCATATCAACCCAATGACCACACACAAATGCAATTCAATCATGCAAATGATGCATATGGGTCATGAGTGTGTGCCGTTTGGCGATGAAGACTTGGAACATATCCTCCTTCCCAAGGAGGGAAACAAGCCTAGGTACTTAGACAATTTACTATGGGATCATCCTCTAATGGGGGCCCAATACTTTGGGGTAGCCCACGAGCTAGGAAGGGTCATATAAAAGCCCAAGGGAAGAAACGGTCCTAACAAGGGTCCAAGTGGGCCTTCAACCACCTATATCCACCCTATGGGCCTACCTTAGGGTGACCAAGGAGGACATCCCACCTCAACTGGGTCCCAAAAGGTAGCCCGCTATTACTTGAGCGAATCAAGGCCTAAGGCCTTAAACAATCCAAGGGCCTAGTGGGCAATACACATGGCCCAATACATAGGCAATATGGTGGGCCCTCAAGTGAGGTTTGGGCCCTGCCATAAAAGTCACAATCCCACATATTGTGGTGGGCCTAATGGGCAGCCCAGTAACCCAACCATATGGGTAATTTCTTATGTTTAAAGCAAGTGAATTGGGCCTTACATCTTGGCCCAAGCATGTGGTTAATTTAGTGGGTAACCAAGGGCCCAACACTTGTGTATTTTGGCCCCTAAGCCCATCACAATACCCTGGCAAGTATAGGCCCAGATGTCCAATGAGGCGTAACTTAGAAGGTCTAAGATGAGTGGACCTACCAAGGCCAATCAACACATTGCATATAGGTCCAATTAAAGTTCAATGGAGGTGGGCCTCTAAGCATACATAAACGAGGCCCAAGGACATCTTAGAAGAAGGCAATCTTAATTGCATAATCCACCCTTAATCTGGTGGTCCATGTTGCCCCAAAACAAACCATTAAGGGCGGCCAATTTGGGCCTTTTATTGAAATTTTAGCCCACCCATATTCTGGGCTTGTTGGGGCCCAACAAAAATCATAAAGGGGTAAGTATAAGTCCCTTGGTGGCCCACATATGTCTCTATGAGTCCCACCAGATGAAGGGACTGATTTAAACATATAAAATAGGTAGACCATACTGCTGGACTGAAGGTCCAGCAGTGGTCGAATGGGTGTGGACGTCCCAAGGGTAGGCAGTCCTATGGGCCTGGGTAATTGGCCCAAAACTCATCCAAATGTGTCCCAAATGGATGCTATTAAAGGGAGAAATGATCATGCCCCCTATGGACCCCACTTGGATGAATGGTGGGAGAGAGAATACATTAATGTGGGCCCACAAGGTGGCGTGGACGGCCAGCCAAAGCTGGACGACGCAGCCTGGGCGTCCCAGCCTGGTGGGCCATTCCAAGCCGCACCATGGATGGTACAGGGGTCCAATGGCCTTGAAAATTTACAGGATGGTCCTCCCATGGGTGGCCCACACCTCTAAAGAATTTCACAATTTTAGGATGATCAAAAGTATTTTAATTAAATTTAGAAATACAATTAACCAGAAATTCTACTAAGTGAAGAATTCTGGATAGACCATGATTGAGCACATAATGGGGTGGGCCCAGGGTGTCCAAAATTTGGGATAATTGGATTTCAACCTTCCCATATATATTTAGTATAAGGTAGGGTCCACCAACATGCCCCAATTGATCAGAAACTATTTTAAAATTTTGAGTTTCCAAATTGCAACCTTGCTGGAATTACAGCAGAAAATCTAGCAAAGTACCCATATTAGCCCACCCATTTGGGGACCCAAATGGGGTCAGTTGAGGCTAGAATTTGGCATGCTTATAGGTGGTATATGTACCTTCAAAAATCATATTCCACTTGGTACAAAATTCTCCACCAAAAGCCCTAAATCCTAGCCTTAAGTTGGCCCAAAAATCTGTCCAGATGGATTGGGATAACAACAAGTAATTGAAGGAAATAAAATATGAACATCATTTTTTATGGGATTTAACCCGAGAATTTATGTTGTAGACTACCCTAGTGGGCCCCAAAAATGTCCAGACCTTCCCCATCATCAAATACCCTTTGCATGTGCCCCATTAAGATGAATTTTAGGGCCACATGTTTAAGGATGGACCGCTATGGGCGTCCAAGCTTCATGGATGGTCTAGATTTTTGTTGTCCCATAAGGTGGGCCACACATGTAAGATTATAATTCTATCATGAAGGAAAAATGAAGAATCGGCCACAAGAGGAAGGACTTCGCCATATTGAGGCCCTCCCCTTCATCAATTACACCATACATTCCATTTGTTCATATGTTACAACAAAGATCCACCACATGCATATCCTAGATTCAAGATCAATGGTTGTGATGCCATCCTAATCATGATTCTAAGGTCTAGATGACCTATCATGTGATGAAATACAAATAATCCTCCATAATGGGGCCTATAGAGGGGAAAACCCCATATATGGGCATGCATGCACCAAAGAGGCCATTTGGCCGCAACTAAGGGATGGTGTAGCATCTCCACCATTGATTGATGGGTCCTACATTTCCTATATGAAAGAAAAGAGATCTAAGAATGTAAATATGAAAGTTCTAAATCCTAGGAACACACCCACCTTGGATTGCTCCAATCTTGGACCTCCTTACTCCTAGTGCATCAAGGGTAATGGATCAAGGGATGAGATGGGATTTGGAAGGTTAGATTTGAAGGAAAAGAGGGGGATTATTAGGGTGGATGTCCCACCCCTCTATTTCTTGGAAGAAGAAAATGAGAGGGAGGGAAGAGAGAGGAGTAGAGAGAATGAGAGAAAAAGAGAGAAATCTCTTTTAAGCTAGGTAATGATTGCTTTCTTACCTTGGTTAGAGAGGGGAGATGATTGCAAGTAGGGAGTTACAACCAAAATTGTAGGTTTAGTAGGTTAGTAGGCTTGTGGGTGGTGTTTAAAGGTAGGTGGTGTGTGAGATAGAACTCTAGGTAGTGTGTGTGGTGTTTGTTGGAAATTGCACCAAAAAGGGAGTGGGCCACCTTGAAAAATGTCCTCTCCTCACTAAGTGGGCCACATGATCATGATCAATGGCTAGAATTAAATTGCCTACATATTATGATTTACACGCCGGATGGATACACAAGACACGGCATCGGAACCGCAACGACGATGTGAACAAGATGACATAGGTTTCGGCTCAATCCGAGTTGGGTCTACATGATCTAAGTTAAGGATTACCGCAAACACTATCTGATGGTCGCGGATCACCGGGATTCGACCGGTAGGACAGCGGGACTAAGATGAATGAAATGCATACTCGCACACACACATGCATACATGCGAACTCGGGTTGGGTCTCACATATGTCAATTAAGTAACTAGTCTATAATCATGATAGTGTACATGTGAGTGTGGGATGTGCTAACTATCAACTCCTAACATTCATCTATTTATGCATACATATAATAATTAATTGAATTATATAAGCATACTTTAACAAGTGCGCAAATGACAGTCCCAAACACAAGCAAGTATTGTGGTTCGGTTTCCCTATTCCACTCTCCGCAGACGCACTCATCCCATTAGTGTACTAGATTTCACTATCGGATGTTTCAAATTAGGTTAACCTCTAACATTTACAATCTTACACAAGGAATGACTCCCACAAGAGACTTTATGTGGTTTTCTATAGGCTCACCACAAACATTGATCCTACACAAGAACCTATTGATGTACACTCCCATCGAAGGCTCTTGCAAGAGACTTTAATTTATTTTCCTTAAGCTGACCAACAACCTCGGTCATAATCCAATGACATATATTTACTCCCACTGGTGGCTCCCATGGAGAGACTAACACATGCACACCCATGTCCGGTGGTCTACACAAGCACTTGATTTAGGCTCTACATAAGATCGAATGTCCTACACAAGAACCTAAGTTTGGGCCTTATTGAAAAGGCCGAGCTAAGAGTCCTAGAGGGGAGGGGGTGAATAGGACTATGCCAAATTAAAAATAAACTGCAGAATTTAAACAAATATAAATAAAGATAGCACTAAACAATCCCACAATGTAGAAATGTAAAACAACCTCAAGTGTACAAGTATTGAGAGGTTGATATAGATATTGTTCTAAGGATAACCTTACACCAAAAACCAATGGCTTATGGTAGGACAACCTGATTCCTAGAACAGTCTGTGTATCAAAATCTCAAACTAATACAGAGGAAACAAGAAATAAATAGCAAAGGAAATAACTAAGCTATTAGAACATTCCCACACTTACATAAAAGAAATTACAACATTCTCCACAAATGCATAAAGGGAAATTACAACATTCATAAAATGAAAAATTCAATCAATCACCACAATACCAGAAATTATAGTGGTTTGCTTGTGTGTACACCAACTATTTAGAAAAATAGCCACACAACAACTTCACTCCTAATATCTTAACACAACAGATATTAGCGTTCATTATGAAAGTAGGTTTTTCAAGGTTCACCTAAAACCCTCACAATTGTGTCTTTCAAGTGGGCTTACACAATTCAAAAACCCCACACTCTGAGTTTTCTGGATCACCTCAGACAAACCAAAAGAAAGAGATTTTTCTAGCACAATCTCGATGAAACCAAAATAATGAATTTACAAAACAGTAAAATACTTATCTGGATATTCTCCTTTTGATGCAGCCCGGAAGAAACAATTCGGAGTAGAAGTTCAACGTAGAAGTTTAATGTTCACACTCACTTGTGAAATGGTTCTAAGTTCGAAATTAATTTTAAATTAAATCACCTTGGGCTAGCTTGATTTGATTTTGATTCTAAGAAATGGGAATACTTCAATCCCTCTTAAAAATAAAATTAGAATTCAGAATATAAAAGCAAATGCAAAAATCTAATTAAAGAGAATATGAAATGAGCACTAAATAGCTTAAGAATATCACTAACTTATCTCTTAGAGCGACGTATTGATTTTGCTTGAATTGGATATTAAACTCTTAATTTTGTGCTTTATTTATAAGTGTAGAAATTGCATCTACGACTGGTCCTGAGGTCGGTTCGACTGGTCGAAGGACCAACAAACTTTTGAAAATTTGGGCGCGATAAGATCAGGCCGCTCCACGACTAGTCGAAGGACCTACTCGACCGGTGGAGTGGCCTCCACGACTGGTCGAGTCCTGTCCACAACTGGTCGTGTGAGACTCATTTTAGTTGCTAGACTTTGAGTCGAGCCTGCAGGGCCGGTCGAGCACTAATCACACGACCGGTCGAGCAGTCTCCAAGACTGGGCAAGGCTTTAACAAAAAATCCCGAAAATAAGTAATAACCTTAGGACTGGTTGAGGATTTCTTTGACTGGTCGAGCCAGTGCTAGGACTAGTCGAACTTAGTCTAAGACTTGTCGAAAAACAAACTATGTACTTATAAAATGACCCAATTAAATTATATATTCAAAATGACCTATCTTATGATCAATCTAAGGTCATTCATACCTTGTAAGCAATGTATGAACATTGAATCTTCTTTTGCTTCAATTGATAGTTGTTCTTTGAAGTTCACGAAGCTTGAGATCTTGACATATGATGAAGCTTGATCTTGAGACCTTTTGAAGCTTAAAATTAAAGACTTGTCTTGTATTCCAACTTGAGTTTTGAGTACCAAAGTGAAGACTATTGTCTTGCCTTTAGATAAAGCTTTGAAACCTTGAACTTTGAAGTTTGAAGGAGTTAACTATGAATTTGAACTTGTATATTTCTTGATCTTGCATTTGAAGTTCTTGAAGTAAAGACTTTTAATCTTGTACATGAGATGCAATGTCTTGAACTTATAGATGAGCTACATAAGACACAGATTCCAAGAGGTTTTGGCACTACAAAATTTGACAATAATAGGAGTGAGAAAACTTAGCACTTACAATCCCCCCCCTTTTGTAAAATTTGTGACAAAACACACTTAATTAAAATAAGATAGGCATTACACACACAATAAAGAATCTTGCACCAGTTATCAATATAAACCAGTTACAACCTGGTTAAAGAATCATGCACCAGTTATTAACAGGTCAAAACAATTCGCATCTACTCCCCCAACAATACTCCCCCTTACTCCCCCATATAAAAATTAGGATGGCTACCTATCCACAATCTACAATCTGCATCCACAGTCCACAATCCACATGCCACATGTCATAAGACACGATAAAATTCTCCCCTTATTTATCACAATATGACAAAGGAAGGAACCAATAAATAATAATGGAAGTAGATAAATAAGGAAGAATAAGAAGAGTAATGAGGAATAAATGAACAAGATAATCAAGATAGTAAATCCATAAATAAGCATTTTTCAAGCATGATTAACCATTTTCAACCCAGAAAACAAAAGAAATCTAAGTATAGTTATAATAAACCACAAAAGCAAATACTAATCAGAACTTAAAGAAGGAGCAGGTATGGTAGGATCAAGTTGATGAAGTCCTTTATTAAGGCGCCTAAGATATTTGCGCATATATTTGAATTACAAATCATGGGATACATTTATGTTTTCTACCTTCTCCTTAATCGAGAACAATCACGCATCAAAGTCAGATGGCTGATAATTAGGATCATCTGTTGAATCGGATTCAATCTCATTAAAAATATCATCCATATTGATGTCATTTGGAGGCAAATCACCTTCTTCTTCATTTACGGCATCAGCTCCACCAACACCCACATTGACTTGGCCTGGGGCCAACGTCAAATTCATCTTATTAATATTGGAGTTGTTGAATGGTAGGTGATGAATGGGAGCTTCTCTTTCAGGCATAACCACTAAACTATGTGTGGTCAAAACAGTTATAAGATATGCGAAGGGAATGTTACCGTGTCCTGGATAGAGATGGAATTGAATGATGTAATGACAAATCAAGGAAGGAAGACATACAGATGTATTAAAGATGATGGAATGAAGAATACGGACCATGAACGTAGTGAGTTCAGTTTAGTTACCAGAACGAGGATAAACATTTGAAATGAATATCCTGTGAAGTACCCTATATCTGGGTAACAAATACTTTGAGGCAAGCACATTTCCAGCAGTATTCCATTTTACATCTATATTGCATAAATCTCTATTAAGCATACGTTTCTTAGTTTCAGATGGTTTTACTACTAGAGTGCTAATAGGAATACCGTTATTATTGACAGGTAAATCCATTAATCCAAAGATAAGGTGACGGTCTACATCAATTGGACCTTCTCTGGTTGAGATAGTGAATTTCAGATTTTTAGTAAAAAAATTAGTAATGCATGCATACATAGCTTACACAATGGAGCGGTATGCCGACCCACCCTTATGTAGTATGTTATCTCATCCTACAAACTAAAGGAGAGGAAGGATATCAAACGGAGCTAAATGATCAACATTAACAGGTCATTCAACTATAACATTGCGCAACCTAATATCCCGTATATAAGAGGGATCATCTTCGGGTGACCAAAGGGTGCACTGTTATAGGAGTTGATCGAGAAGTAGAAGGACCACGAGATCCTTTCTTCCTGGCTCTACCATCCATATGTATCAAAGATAACAAAGAACAAAGAGATTACAAAAGATGTAGAGAGGGTTTTTAGTATATCAGATTTTTTAGAAGAAAACCCCAAAAACTACTATGAATCAAGAAATAAACCACACCAATGATTAAAAGGGAGTGCAAAGAACTTTATTCTATAAGGAAAATGAAAACCATGCACTAACCTTGAAGAAATAGGAGATAGGTTCAACCGGTTGACCTAAGAGCTGTTGGAGAAGACACCTAAAATGAGGAAAAAGTATTTTTTTCCCCCAAATAAAGCATCTAACCCGTGCTACATGGCTGGTCGAGTACATGCTCGATCGGTCGTGCCACGACTGGTCGAGTATGTACTCGACTGGTCGTGCACAGCCTAAAATATGTAATATTCATAAAATTTAAAATAATAAATATTTACATTATGATACAGAAATGCATGAATAATCAATTCATATTGCACATACCAAGATCAAATTTCAATTTAGCAAACCTGCTTTTGTCGAGCGGTTTTGTGAATATGTTAGTAAGTTGAGTCTTGGTCGGAATATATTCCAAAGAAATTGTCTTTTCTTCCACTAATTCATGAATGTAGTGATATCTAATGTCAATGTGCTTGGTTCATGAGTGCTGGATTAGATTTTTGGATATATTAATTGCACTGAAATTATCACAGTATAAAACCATAGTATCTTGTACAATTCCATAATCGCTTAACATTCTTTTCATCCAGACAAGTTGAGTACATGCATTACCTACTGCAATGTATTCAGCCTCAGCAGTTGAGAGTGATACGAAATTTTGTTTCTTGCTGTGCCAAGAAACTAAACAGTTCCCTACATAGAAACAACCACCACTGGTTGATTTTCAGTCATCAATGTTACCAACCTAATCAGCATCCGTTTAACCAGCTAATTACACACTAGTATCATGTGGATACCAGAGACCAAGATTTGCTGAACTAGCGATATATTGCAAAATGTGCTTAACAGCAGTTAGATGTGACTCTTTAGTGTCAGATTGATATATAGCATAAATTCCTACGCTAAATGCAATATCAAGTCAGTTCGCAGTTAAATAAAGTAAACTTCCCATCATACTGTGATATAACTTAGGATCCACACTCTTACCTGTAAAGTCTTTTGGATTTTTAAAGTAGTACTCATTGGAGTATCAAAATTTCTCCCACTCTCAAATCTGAACTTTTTAACTAAGTTTAGAGCATATTTGGTTTGAGAGATAAAGAAACCATCAGGTTGCTATTTAACTTGCAACCCTGGAAAATAATTCAATTCTCCAACCTTGCTCATTTCAAATTTAAACTTTATAAGATCTGCAAACTCAACAGTCATGTTAGCACAGGTAGATCCATAAATAATATCATCAACATAAATTTACACTATTAAAATGTGATCATTATGTTTCTTTACAAACAATATCTTATCAACATTTCCCATTATACAGTTATGACTTAGTAGAAACTTAGTCAACTTTTCGTACCATGCCCCGGGAGTTTGTTTTAAACTGTAAATGGCCTTTTTTAGTCGATATACATGATCAACATTCTTAGGGTCTTCAAAACCCATTGGTTGTTCGACATACACTTCTTCATGCAAATCACCATTTAAAAAAGCACTCTTTACATAAATTTGATATATTTTGAACTTTCTAAAGCATGCAATTGATAAAAATAGTCTGATTGATTCAAGACGAGCTATTGGGGCAAAGGTTTCATCATAATCGATGCCTTCAATTTGAGTGTACCCCTGTACAACTAGCCTAGCCTTGTTTCTAATTATATTACTAAGTTCATCAAACTTATTTTTAAAAATCCATTTTGTTCCGATAATGTGTTTATGTTTAGGTGTAGGAACTAAGTACCAAACATCATTTCTAACAAATTAATTGAGCTCTTCTTACATCGCAACTATCTAGTTTTTGTTAGTAAGAGCTTCTTTTACGTTAGCCGGTTCTATCTGAGATGTAAAGCACACGTAATTACACATATCTTCTCGTTGTTTACGAGTGCGCACACCAGTGAGAGGGTTTCCAAGATTTGATTAGTTGGATGGTCTTTAACAGTCCTCAGTTCAGAGTTATTTTAACTTGATGAAGTATCTGGTTTATCAATTAAAAGAACTTCATCATTTTCTGAACTTGAGACAGGTGTATTTAAGTGATCGTCAATAACCACATTAATAGACTCTTGAATTACACCAGTCCTCTTGTTAAGAACTTGATACACTTGACTATTCAAAGCATACCCTAAAAATATCTCTTCATCACTTTTGGTGTCAAACTTACCCAGATTTTCTCGGTCATGTAAAATGTAGCAGTTGTTACCAAAAACTTGAAAGTATTTGACAGTAGGCTTTTTATTAAACCATATTTCATAAGCCGTTTTACCATTTAATTTTTTAGTATAAAAATGATTAATTATATAACAAGCAGTATTTACGGCTTCAGCCCAAAGATTTTTAGGGAGCTTCATACTATTTAACATTACATTTGCCATTTTTTGAAGCACTATATTTTTTCTTTCTACCATACCATTTTGTTGTGGTGTTTTGGGCATGGAGAATTCATGTGATATTCCCTGATCACTGCAAAACTTCTCAAAACTGCTATTCTCAAATTCTGATCCATGATCACTACGGATCTTACAGACTTGAGATCCTTTTTCCATTTGGATACATTTAAGTACTCTTTTTTACTTCATTGAGAGTTTCTGATTTGTCCCTTAAGAAGACTACCCACGTATATCTGGTAAAGTCATCAACAGTTACCAGTATGTACTTCTTGCCTCCTCGACTCTCCAATGTGGTTGGTCCAATAAGATCCATGTGGAGAAGTTTGAGCGATTTAGATGTGGCATTGGAGTTCACCCTTTTGTGAGTATTCCTGGTTTGTTTGCTAATCTGGCATTCGCCACATATCTTATCTATTTTCTGTATTTTGGATAAACCTCTTACCAACTCTCTTTTGCTCAATCTATACAAGTTACGGTAGTGTACATGTCCAAGGCGTTTATGTCATAACTCGGTTTCATCAGTATGGACCATGTAGCATGATAGATTAGATGAGCTTGAATCACTCACAGTGTAGCAGTTTTCAGAAGTTCTGTGACTAGTTAATATTACAGAACTATTTTTATTTAGAATTTCGCACCATTCGTTAGTAAATTTTACACTAAGATTATTATCGCATATTTGAGAGATGCTTAATAAGTTGTGTTTTAACCCTTCTACATATAAAAGATTCTCAAACAAAGGAAGGTTAAAGAGTTGAACCATGCCTTGGCTAACAATTCTGCAGTTTCTACCATCACTGAATGTGACTGAACCATCAGTCATATCTTTAAGATTGGTGAACAGACCTTTATCACCTGTCATGTGTTTGGAGTATCCACTATCTAGGTACCACTTTAAATGACTAGAAACTTTGAAAGCAGTCTGGGCAACCAAGCAAGTAACCTTAGGAACCCATTTCATTACAATGTTGGGTTTATGAGTATAGTTGGTCTTCTTATGTTTGTAGTTATCATAAGACCGACCTACTGAGTTAGATTTTAAGAGCTCCTTAAGTAAATCAACAATTTTCTCAGCTAAAGGATTACAATTTTGATTTTTATAGTTGATATGGTTACTTTTAGATTTTAAGGTTTGAAAAGTCTTAGCATTTTTAGAATAGTTTTGATTCAGACTTTTCCCTTTTGAGTTTGAAGACTCCCCTTTCCCAAATTTAGGAGGAGTATTCTTATGTTTGGGAGGAATACTTTTATCGTAGCCCAATCCAGATCGATCGCCACATTTTCTGGATTCGGATAAGAGTTTTTCTAACTTAAGATCACCTTGGGCATACCTCCAAGTGTCTTTTAAACTCAAAAGTGAAGAGACTTCACGTTTTAGTTTTTCATTTTCAGATTTTAAGTTTTCAACTTGGGAGTTTTTGAAATCTAAGTCGCACTTAGTTTTTTTAAAACAATCTGAAATATGAGATTTTTCTAAAATAAGATTATCAAAATTTTCTTTAAGTTTTGAAAACTTTTCTTTTTGTAGTTTAGTTTTATAGTAATTTTACAACTTTCCTTGTATAGGGCATTATAAGCATCTTGAAGATCTTCTTCATTTTCATGATCATTATTCAGATTTTCTTCACTAGTTGAATCATCATTATCTGAAAAAGTGAACTTGGCTAGAGTCTTAAGGGCTTTAACTTCATTACCCGACTCGGTTTCAGAATCTTTTGACTCAAAAGAGGCTTCAGAGTAGGAAGATTCATCCCAAGTAGCCAACATACCTTTGTTTTTTGGTTTGTCCTTTTTAGGATGCTTGTTTGTTAAATGCCCATATTCATGGCAGTTGTAACATTGACTGTCTTTTAAAGATTTCTAGGTTTTAGATTTAGATCTGTTCTTTTCATTAGGTTTTTGTAAATCAACCCTCTTTTTACTTTTGAAAATCTTATAAAACTTTTTAGCTAAAAGGGGCATATCATCTTTAAAAAATTTTAAATCAAAATTACTATTTTCTTAAGAAATACTTTTAGAAGATTTAAGGGCAATGGATTTACCTTTAGGAGCTTTAAAGTTTAACTCATAGGTCTGTAATGAGTCAACTAATTCTTCTACCCTCATATTATCCGTATCACGAAGCTCCTGTTCGCAGTCACCTTTGAATTGAACCGTTCAGGCAGTGAGCGTAGTATCTTTGCACAGACTTTACTTTCTGGGATTCTATCATCAAGACCCCACATAGAGTTGACAATTTCATTTAATCTTGTATAGAAGTCCATGAAAGTTTCACTTTCTTCCATACGTATTTCCTCAAATTTGGTTGTGAGGATTTGGACTTTAGGTTTCTTAACAATTGTTGTTCCCTTGTGTGTCATTTCTAAAATATCCCAGGCTTACTTTGCCGTATCCTAGGATATCATTATTTTGAGTTCATTTGGTGATAGTATGCAAGTAATTGCATATAGAGCCTTTACATTGGCACTACTATCACTTTTCTGAAGAGTGGTCCAAGAAAAATAAGGTGAAACTTTTATAGTTTTGGATCCATCGGTACCAGTTACTTCAGTGGTAGGAGGGGTCCAATTACTCACTGTGGCTTGCCACATACTCTCATCCATGAATTTTAAGAAAATTCTCATCCTGGCTTTCCAATAGGCATAATTGGAGCCATCAAATGGTGGAGGCCTAGTGACTGAAAGGCTATCAAAATTTAACATCTTAAAAAGCTCAGATCGATTAGCTCAGGAAATTAATCCAAAAGAAACAATAATTAAAACAAGCTATTAATTTTTGATACCACTTGAAAAGGCCAAGTTAAGAGTCCTAGGGGGGGGGGGGGGGGGTGAATAGGACTATGCCAAATTAAAAATAAACTGCGGAATTTAAACAAATATAAATAAAGATAGCATTAAACAATCCCACAATGAAGAAATGTAAAACAACCTCAAGTGTACAAGTATTGAGAGGTTGATATAGATGTTATTCAAAGGACAACCTTACACTAAAAACCAATGGCTTATGATAAGACAACCTGATTCCTAGAACAGTCTGTGTATCAAAATATCAAACTAATATAGTGGAATAAAGAAAAAATAGCAAAGGAAATAACTAAGCTATTACAACATTCCCACACTTGTATAAAAGAAATTACAACATTCTCCACAAATGCATCAAGGGAAATTACAACATCCATAAAATGAAATATCAATCAATCACCACAAGACCAGAAGTTAGAGTGGTTCGCTTGTGTGTACACCAACTGTTTAGAAAAACAGCCAAACAACTACTCCACTTATAATATCCTCACACAGTGGATATTAGCGTTCACTATGAAAATAGGTTTTTCAAGGTTCACCTAAAACCCTCACAATTGTGTCTTTCAAGTGGGCTTACATAATTCAAAAACCCCATACTCTGAGTTTTCTAGATCACCTGAGACAAACAAAAAGAAAGAGATTTTTCTAACACAATCTCAATGAAATCAAAATAATGAATTTATAAAGCAGTAAAATACTTATCTAGATATTCTACTTTTGATGCAGCCCTGAAGAACCAATTCGGAGTAGAAGTTCAACATAGAAGTTTAATGTTCACACTCACTTGTGAAATGGTTCTAAGTTCTAAATTGATTTTAAATTAAATCACCTTGGGCTAGCTTGATTTGTTTTTTATTCTAAGAAATGAGAATACTTTAATCCCTCTTAAAAATAAAATTGGAATGCAGAATACAAAATCAAATATAAAAAGCTAATTAAAGAGAATATAAAATGAGCACTAAATAGCTTAAGAATATCACTAACTTATCTCTCAAAGCGACGTATTAATTTTGCTTGAATTGGATATCAAACTCTGAATTTCTTGCTCTATTTATAAGTGCAAAAATCACATTTACGACTGGTCCTGAGGTCGGTTCGACTGGTCGAAGGACTAACAAACTTTTAAAAAGTTGGGCACGATAAGATCAGACTGTTCCACAACTGGTCAAAGGACCTACTTGACCGGTCGAGTAGCCTCCACGACCAGTCAAGTCCTATCCACGACTAGTCATGTGGGACTCATTTTAGTTGCTGGACTTTGAGTCGAGCCTGTAGGACTGGTTGAGCACTATTCACACGACCAATCAAGTAGTCTCTAGGACTGGTTGAAGCTTTAATAAAAAATCCTGAGAATAAGTAACAACCTTAGGACTGGTCAAGGATTTCTTTGACTGGTCAAGCCAGTGTTAGGACTAGTTTAAGACTAGTGAAAAAATAGACTATGCACTTATAAAATGACCCAATTAAATTATGTATACAAAATGACTTATCCTATGGTCAATCTAGGGTTATTCATACCTTATAAGCAATATATGAACATTGAATCTTCTTTTGCTTCAGTTGATAGTCGTTCTTTGAAGTTCACGAAGCTTGAGATCTTGACATACGATGAAGCTTAATCTTGAGACCTTTTGAAGCTTAAAATTGAAGACTTGTCTTGTATTCCAACTTGAGTTTTGAGTACCAAAGTGAAGACTATTATCTTGCCTTTAGATAAAGCTTTGAAACCTTGAACTTTGAAGTTTGAAGGAGTTAAATATGAACTTGAACTTGTATATCTCTTGATCTTGCATTTGAAGTTCTTGAGGTAAAGACCTTTGATCTTGTACATGAGATGCAATGTCTTGAACTTGTAGATGAGCTACACAAGACACAGATTCCAAGAGGTTTTGGAACTACAAAATTTGACAATAATAGGAGCGAGAAAACAAGCACTTACACTTATACAAGAGCCATAGTCCTACATACAAACCTAGATTTAGGCCCTACACATGAGTCAAATTCCTACACAAGAACCTAGTCATATTTGGGCCATAAATTCTTACCCTCAATGCGATACAAGTAAAAAGAGTATACTTACTCTTAGACTTAACGATTTACTCATCAGATTGAACCCATTTTTTAGCACCTCTTGGGTTGCTTGATCGATATTCTCCCATGTTTCAATCAACCCATTTTTTCCCTCGATCATAATGATGATGCTTTGCCAATGCTTTACATCCAAGATCAAACACCTTGCATGTAGTGTTCTTTTGAGGTGACTAATATGATGGGAGGTTGGTTGAACCTTCTACAACTAATGGAAAGTTATAATTCATAGGGGATTCACTTAGATGAGTCTTTTAAAGGATTTAAACAATAATATGGCTAAAGAGGTTGAGTATACTCTCTAAAAAATGATGGAGTTCAAGCTTATATTCAATATAGAGTTTGAAATCCTCATTAGAGTTTTAATCTCAAGTAAGATGACTTAAAACTCACTGATTTAGAGGCTTGGGATGAGGGATATGATTATGGAATCACTTAAACTTCTATTGAACCAAGAACCGAATGCCCTTTATAAGAAGTTTGATATTCAACTGTCAGAAAATGGGTAGATAACAGATCTGTCGATGCCATCAAAAGATCTTCGATGCTATTGATGTGACCTCAGATGCCATCGAAGGGTACCTTGATGCTATTAAGAAAATTAGATAATATAATTTATTTTTACTGGACATATATGAGTTACATGTTCGATGCCATCAAGTGGTCTTCGATGCCAAAAAAAAATTAAATAAAATGATTAATTCTTACTAAACATATCTGACTTCCTATTTGATGCCATCAAAGACCCATTGAGGTTAGCTCGATGAGATCGAGCACTACTTGCAATCTGTTGTTTTGAGCGTATGTTTTCACAGCTGTTTCACACATCTTCTAGCTTTATTTATCATATTTTAAATACATTTTTAAGGCTAATGGATGATCAAAAAGGTTTTCCTATTAAGCCAAGATAATCTATATGATCAAGGGTTAGGATCCCCATGACACCTCATTTGTATGTTCTTTGCTCCTTGATGCTCTTGTTCTCATGTATCTTCGGTCTTCAGCTTCCAAAGGCTCAATCGATTACATGACATAAGAAATCACGTGATTGACAAATAAGGTACACAAATTAGTGCACTAACAATCTACCCCTTTGTTAACTACGTGACAAAAACCTAACCTAGACTACATCATGGTCCATACCAATGATATACCAAAACAACTCAAAATATTTCATGTAAAATATAAATAATTTACAACTCAATACTCTAAGACATGTAAAACTTGCATTTCTCCCCTATAATTGTTCCCTTTATCTCATCAATCCATGCAATAACAAATAAACCTTGCAAGACAAAATTTATTGTTTTAGTGAGACTTGATCTTTCTCCCCATTTTGTCAGTATTTGACAAAGAGTTAGTTCTAATAAATATACCAATAAAAACATATATGAAATAACTCTATAAGTAATAGATTTATTAATTATGAGGCACATACTAACATGGGTTAAAGGGTGCATATTATCATTAAAAATATAGAGTATGCTAATTGTGGTCATTCAAAAGATATACTAATTTAAAACATGTGATACTAAAATTTAGCAAATTTAAAGCCTAAACTATCAATACAAATCAGGCATAATCCTTAGATTTACCATTATGCTCAATATGAAACTGAATCCTCTGATTTAACTATAAATCACTAAGATGAGGATGAAATTCTCATATTTTTAATTAGGCTCATAAATGAGGCTAAAATCCTTAGGTTTATCAATTGATATTAAAGATGAGGCTTGATCCTCTAATTTAACTATTTAGCCCAAAGACACCTACTAAGGTTACCTTCTTGAAGTGTTATGGTCTCCTAAATCTTTAGGGAGGGAAGCTATGGTGTGACTCGATAAAACATGTAAGTAAAAGGTCTTCCACACTAGAGGAGTCTTCTGAAGCGGATTCAGACTCCTTCATATCATTCAATGTTGTCGTCATAGCCTTCCCTTTAAATCTTGTTTTGTTAGGGCAATTGGGGGCAAGATGTCCATAACCCTCATAGTTGTAACATTAGACTTGCTTAACTGGTTTAACAAATTTATCTTTATATTTGTCAATCATCTTGTCCTTCTTGTCACAACTATTCCCTCAACTAAACTTGAGGAATTTCTTAAAATTTTTAGACAATTCCTTCTCATTCTCATCATCATCATCATCACCATCACTTTCAGATTTAATCTCTTTATATTTATGTGAATACCTATGAGATGTTATAAGGATGGTTAATTTCTTTGCTTTGAGGGGATCTTAAAGTGTAGTTTGAATGTTTGTAGGGAACCTAAGAGTTCTTTTATTTTCATCTCATCTATGTTCATACACTTTTCTATTGAGGTTATATTGGGAGTGAACATATTCGGTAGGGATCTAAGTCTCTTCCTACATATATGCCCTTTCGGAATCCTCTCCTTAACCTTACATAGAATTGTAAATATCGTTCAATATAGAGTAGAATTTTATGAAAGTTTCAGACTTTTTTATTTTGATGTTTTCGAATAGGTCATTAAGAGTTAAAGCTTTGATCTCTTTATTATGCTAGTTCCCTTGTTGGACACTTATAATATGTCCCACGCTTCCTTCCTGATTTTACATGTGCATATACATTTAAATTAATCGGGAGAAACCGTATAGTAAATAGCATTGAGAGTTTTGACATCATAGGTATACTGTGCTCTCTCATCGACACTCTAGTTAAATCTATCTTTGGGAATGCTAATGGTTTTACCATCAACCAAGACTTGTTCCATAAGCATTATCCATGCTTGTTCGACAATGGCTAAAACCATATGAAAAATGGATCTTAAAGAGACCCCCATCCTAACATTCTAATAGGCACAGTTAGACCCATCAAAATATGGTGGTCGTGTGACGGTGCACTTCTCTTGGGTAGACATCATTCTTAAGCCCTTTAGATCAACTCAAGGTTGTAAATCTCTTCAAGAGCTACCCTCTCTGATACCAATTGAAAATTCACTTGTGGTATAATGGGATTACCATGGCTGCGCATGCAGAAGCTTAGAAGAGCTAAGGAAAAAAGGCTATGTACTAGAAGGGGAGGGGGTGATTAGGACCAATGAAAAATTTTGTCATTTAAACTACAATTGTCTACTTAAGTCAACATACAATTAAGCTAAGCATGATAATTAGTTTTAAGGCTTCTAAACCAATAGGGGGTCTGAAAGATGAGCTATCGATGCCTTTGGGAGGGGGGGGGGGGGGGGGGAGGAATAAGATAATACTAAATTCTTTGAAATGAAGCGGAATAAATAATTCAATCACCCAAAGTATTAAAACATTGATTCCAAATAATTCGTAGGACAACTTTCACCTAGTATTTTAGGTGGGACAATCTCATATCATAATGTCTTTGAATCAACCTTTCAAACTAGTAAGAGAACATAAAATAAATACAACATTCACTACAAAGAATGAAATAAATATATCAACACAAATAATAAAATAAGCAATCACCACAGTATAAAATTTCTTTGCCAACAGAGCCATATCATCCTCACTTTCATCAATATCAGAATTTAATTGTATATATATTTAGATTTAGATTTAGAGGATTTAAGAGCAATGGACTTGTTCTTAAGAGCTTTGAAATTCAGCTCATAGGTGTGAAGAGATCTAACTAACTCCTCAACTTTCATTATATCAGTATCCCTCAATTCCTGTATAACAGTAACTTTCAATTATATTTATCAGGAAGTGATCACATTATTTTTGCACGAACCTTGCTTTCAGTGATTCTATATCTAAGACCCCACATTGAATTAACTATGTCATTCAATTTTGTATAGAGGTCTATAAAAGACTCATTTTCTTCCATATGAATTTCCTCAAATTTGGTTGTGAGGATTTAGATCTTAGATTTTTTTGACAATGTTAGTTCCTTCATGTGTCATTCAAGAATATTCTATGCTTATTTAGCTATACCATAAGAAATGATTCTTTTGAATTCATCTGGTGATAGAGCACAAGTTATTGCATTTAAGGCTTTGCATTAGTACTACTTTCACTTTTCTAAACAATCGTCCAAAAAGTAGAAGCTGTTTCTTTCATAGATGTGGTTCCATTCTCAACTAATACTACCATTATAGGAGGGATCTATTAAGTCATAGTGGCATGCCACACACTTTAATCAATGGATTTGAGAAAGATCCTCATCCTAGCTTTCCAATATGAATAGTTTGAGCCATTAAAGGGAGGTGGCCTATGTCATGCCCCGAAATTCAGGTACTGAGTGTGCACCGTCAGACCTGAGTTACGGTCCATGACTCATACACTTAGTGTACTTAAATAAGTGAGTCACATTATTTAATAGAGGCACAATATAATATGAATTTTATGTTCCCATTAGCCTCCATCAATACATTCATACCAACTTAATCCATTCACAAACATTCTAAAAGCGCCCTAGTTTGTCAATTAGCATGAGTGCTGAGTCAACAAGTTAAGAGAGCCCCACGGGAAGATCAGTTAAGCATTTACCTCAACTGGATGTGTGCTTCGAACTTGTTAAAGGTAAATTAAGCCTCACATCCCATGTCCCAAAGCACCCAAGTATATAAAACCTTAAAATGAGTAGAACAACATAGGTGTTTGAGTATGAAAACTTATCTTGCAAAATAGGAAAATCTCTAAGTTTTCAACCTTTCTCGATATATCAATATCACATCGATGTGATCAAACACCTGTTATCGATGTCCTCGGCAAGTACCCAATATCATCTAACTGAGGACATCTTGTGTCCAGCAACCAACTTGATCCTTAGTTCTCGATGAATCGATTGAGGCATCGATATCATCGAAACTCAAATACCGATATCATTGAGACAACTTGATATAATCAAATTCTGGCTAGTTTTTGTCTAGTCTACTGTTAAGGCAAATCTCATATTTATCGATGACTTAAAGCGAGCCTTGATTCCATTGGAAATCAAATTCTGATGATATCGAGGGACCTTCGATGTTATCGAATGCAGACCAAACTAGTCCAGCGAGCTCAATAGCAAAATCCTCTAGAAATGACCAAGGAATCGATGATGTCTCGATATGATCGTAATTTAAAATTGATGAAATCGATATATGCTTGATATCATCGAAATGGAATAACTATTGTCCAACAAGCTCTTTTGAAAATCATGTAGAAATGATCGATTTATTGAACAGATTGTTGATGAAATCGGAATTCAAACTCTGATGACATTGACGCATAATTGATGGCATCAATCCTCAGGTAAAAAGTTTCAAGTATATATTTCAGTGGAGCTTGTATCATCGAACCTTGCTTCGGTAGCATTGAAAGTATACGTTCGATGATATCAAAGCAGGCCTGATGATATCAAACTAAGTCAGAATCTAACATCTTTATTACTGTTGGAACTTTTTATCTATTTAAGAAGAGCTTGTTCTTGGTCGCTAAATAGAGAAAAAGAGAGAGAACATTGAGAGAGTAACTAGATATCATCTAACCTAAGTCCTTTTTCTCATGGGAGTTCATTCCTCAATCTACCCTCATCATTGACCTTCAATTGAGTGGATTGGTGAATGAACTTCTGCATTCAAGGATCTTCCAGCTACCACCTTAATGGAAAATCATTGGGCTAGGAACCCTTGAATGCCTAAGATCTTGGAATTACTCTGTCTCTTCAATGATTATCATTTAATAGAGCAATTACCAACATAACCTTGATCCAACCCGTCGCCATACATCGAATCATCATCAGTGTTGCAGTTCAAGGGAGCTGAAGATTCTTCGTCATTAAAGGAAGGGATCTTCATCAACGTGCTTAATGGGGCTCATCTACATATCTGTAAGTCATTAGAGTCCAGAGACCCTACTGATCATTCCTTTGTGTAGGATTGCGTCATAGGCGGTTCTCACCCCTTTCAAGTCCTCAGAGGAGGCCTTTGACGGGAGAGTACTTGTGGGTGTTGTGTGTTGAGCCTTGCTCTTGTAGATCATAAACTTAGGTCCTTAGTGTAGGTCCTTGGGCCGTGTGGCCTAAAAGTTAGGTTCCTTATGTGGATCCTTTGCCTGTGTGGCCTAAAAGGTTAGGTTCCTTATGTGTATCCTTTGCTCATGTGTAGAGTAGAAAACCTGGGTGCTCTGTGTTGACCCTTGCTCCTATGTGGGGCATAAATTTGTGTCTCATGGAGACATGTCTAGGTTCCTTGTGTAGGTCCTAGAGTCGACCTTGTGTAGGTTGTGAAGGTTAGAGGTGAACCTGATTTAAAACCTCCTTTAGTGAGATCCGGTACACTAAAGGCTTGAGTGCGTCCGCCGAAAGTGGAGTAGGCACGTACCTGAACCACTATAAATGACTGTGTTTGAGATTGATATTTTCTTCTTAATATTTATGTTTTCTTTGAATGTTCTCATAAAGCTTGCTAACATGATTATTTAAAACTGATAAGAATCACATCCCACACACACACACACACAGTCGCATCATTCATTCATCATAGACTAGGATTGTATACTGTTTAAATACTGGATAGTCTTATGATTAGATACTCTATTTGGCTTGGAAGCCATTAGAGTTAAATTGGGGTTATCTTGATAGTTGCTTGTTAAATCAGGATTATGATAATGGGATTTTAAATCATCATAAAATTGTATAAAGTCCTATTCACCCCCCTCTAGGACACTTTGACCTATTCCTACTTCTACTAGTGTGGTCATTACCGCAATTTCAATTGGTATCAGAGCGGGTCTCTCTTAAGGGCTTAACTGCCTAGAGAGCGATCTTGACTGAAGTTGGAAATATGGCCAAAGGAGGGGGCTCATCTATGACTTGACCTCCTGTATTTGATGGGTCAAACTATACTTACTGGAAGGCTAGGATGCATTACTTTCTGAGATCTTGGGATCATGATGTTTGAGACATTGTTGAAAACGGATATGTGCCTCCAACCGATCAGGTAGTACGTGATGATGGTACAAACAATCCAAACCAAAATCCAAATAGTTGTGGTCTACTCATGACAAAGAAAAACAGACTGTAGAGGTAAAAGTAATGAATGCCATTTACTGTTCTGTCCCAAGAAGTCTTTAATCAGATCAGTATGTGCAGATCTTCTAAAGAAGCATGGGACTTTTTGGAAACAAGTCATGAGGGAACCAGCACAGTAAAAAGATCCAAACTTCAGCTCCTAACATCACAGTTCGAAACTCTCAGAATGGAAGAGCATGAGACCTTCATGGAATTCTTCACAAAACTGAACATCATTTGTAATTCTATGGGTGGATTAGGAGAAAAAGTTCCGGTCCCGAAAATATATAGGAAAATTATGAGATCCTTACCGGAATGGTTCAACTCAAAAGTTACAACCGTTGAAGAGTGTAGAAACATGGATGAAATGAAAGTAGAAGAACTAGTAGGTTCCCTTCAAACATTTGAACTACACTTCAAACAAACTCCTAAACCCAAAATTACTGTCCTCAAAACTTCAAAGCACACCACTAATGAGGGAGATGAAAGTGAAAAGGATAATGAGGATGATGAAGTAGCTCTCTTGGCTGAAAGGTTCAAAAAAAATTCAACAAAAATCGTGGTCGGCCATACAAAGGCAAACAGATGGACAACAAGCACAATATAGGCAAACCTTTCAAAATATCCAGAGAACATCAATGTTACAACTATAGGAAATTTGGACATTTGTCCACTGAATGCCCCAATAGAAAAACCAAAGGAAAGGCCACCACCTAGGATGACACTGAAGAATCAAACTCAGACTTCAGTGATTTAGAAAGTGATGGAGACCAAAAGTCCTTGAAAATACTAATGGCCTCCACATCTACAAACATTCTAGTGATACTTGAGGAAATTAATGAACCTCAAATCGAAGAGACATTTCCATCAGATGATGAGAAAGAAGAAGAAAAGTAAGAGAAGGATAAATTACAGGATGCCTATAATCAACTTTATACACATAGCATCCATATCATTAAAAGACTTGGGATGAATGAAATTAAAAATAAATTGCTACAAATAGATCTAGATAGAACTTTAGAGATCAATACACACTTGATCAATGATCTTCAGCAATACCACTCTGAAAATGATAAGCTAGAAAGAATCAATTTATCCCTCAAATATGAGTCCTTAAAACTGACTAAACAGATTGAACTATTGAAAGATGAAAATATGTATCTTAAGAATGAAAATCACTAACTTATGTTTGACGCAGAACAATCTAGGAAGTCTATTGAACTAAATTACAAATTCTCTCAGAGTAGTGAAAAATTAAAAACTCTTAGGGATCGGAAGACCTGGAAAAGACAAGAGTAGATTGGGATGTGAAAAAGTCAAATCAAGTCCCAAAAATGCAGGACCAATGATTGAGAAATTAGTTACATCAGAAAGTAAAACAAAAGCTACTTCTATCTGTCATTCATGTGGAGACTTAGGCCATCTTAAATTTGAATGTATTGCTCCTAGGTGGATTCAACCCAATCCCGGTCTGAATCATATTGGTAAATACAGACTAACCGGAAGAACAGTACACAATGCTAAGAGTCCACTAAACAATATGGAAAGAGGTAAGACACATCCATCTCTACCCAGAATGGCCAAGAGAATGGAGGAGCTACTGAATCAAGTAGCTAAACTGAATCAGAAAACAAATGATCTAATATAACAAGGAAAAATTATTCAGTTACCTAATGTACTCAGACAAGTTCCTGACAAAGTAAAGGAAACATCCTCAAGGAAACCTGTCACAACATGGGTAGTGAAAGAAAAGAAAAATTGCCTTGTCACTCACTCAAATCATATAACAAGAAATAATACTAAGTGGTACCTAGATAGCGGGTGCTCAAGACATGTCATGGGTGACAAATCTCTTCTCTCAAATTACTCAAATCTTGATGGTGGGATAGTTACTTATGGTGATGGAAGCACCACTAAGATAGTAGGGCATGGAACTATAGAAGGAATGGAGATGCTAAAAAATGAGAATGCTTTTTGCATAAAAGGTTTGACTCACAATCTTTTAAGCATCTCTCAAATATGTGACAACAAGCATGTGGTTACATTTGACAAGCTAAAGTGCAAGATCATGGACTTATCAGGAAAACCAGTTATGGAGGGTCTTCGCACCAGTGACCACTGTTATGTCATTAAAGGCAATGAAAACGTTGATCCATATGCCCAGTAACAATTGAGCATGAAAAACAAGTCTAGGTCATGGCATTGAGACCTGGGTGGATGTGTGAAATGTTGCATTCGTAACAATTATCATGATATATCTGAGGATTTTTTACTCAAAAACTCTTTTTTTTGTATAAACATGGCCGATGTTTATAATTTTAGTGTCACAAATTTTTGTACAAATTTTGCTGTGTATACAAGCTGACATGAAAATACTTTATGTTATGTATATCAAAGTCTGGAGATAAAATGACTTATTCTTATCCTCGTTAAGTTAGTCGTCATATCGAATGAGTTGTCGATATCATCGCAAACACATTGATATCATCGACGACCTCTCAGAATCAGAAACGTTGGTCCGAATTGTCAGTTATCGAACTCCTTTTTGATAAAATCTAATGAGGCATGTCGATATCTTCGAATCCAACATCGATGATATCGAAGTTCATCGCTCAATAAAAAGTGGGCGAGCGGGAAAAATCTACTTTTCACTTCTCTCTTCGGGGTTCATCTTCTTTGGTCATTCTTTTCCCCTTTCCACCGTGAGCAGTCTACCATCTCTAAAATCTGGTAATTTCTTGTACATCCTTTTGATTCCTCAAGGTATACTTTAGTATTTTGGGTCTTTCTAGATTGGTTGATAGATTTCAGTTGGGAAATCTCTTGTTAGTGCTCATAGATTTCAGTCTTTTATCAAAATTCTTTCCTCTATCATTCCTTTTTAGTTGTTGGCTATCCAAATGAGTTAAGACAAAGGAAAAGCACCTGTCATAGGGGAATCCTCTAGACCTACCAGGCAGAAATCCCTAGCCCTAAAGGATAGGGCTAAGCAACAGTTCAGAGGTCTTCAACACACCAACGGAGCACCACTACTTGACAAACGTCATGTGGTGAGGCTCCTACTACTACACCAACATCCCCACCCACTGCTGTCACACCCTAAACTCGGAAACCGGGATTCATAAAATTCTTGATCGCTGAATCCGGTGCCAACAGCCTGCGTAGTACCCCATTCTCCGCTCCTAGCGCGCATATGCCAAATTCTGATCCTGAGATCCTACAAGGAGGATTTTCCAATGTATATTTATCTCGTAAGAAGCATAACCACAAGTTTATCCAAATCACAAAGGCAACATCATCATCACATATCCACTAATATAAACAGTTGAATACATTGCTGAAAGGGAAATACATATAGCGAAGACAGCTGCACGCTCCAAGCTCAACACTACTGTGACCTAACGCCACTTGCACGCATATATTGTGCATAAGCTTATAGAAAGCTTAGAGGGTGTGAAAGTATGTGCGCAAGGTAAGTATCAAACATACAGATATCAAAGTAAGTAGAAGTACTGATAAGTCCATGAATATCATCAGCCTTATCCAGGTTATGTGATGCAAAAACATAATAAACTAATATCATATACTGAGAATGTAATACAATATACAAATACCGATGAGTTCACGAATGTCGTCAACCTTATCTAGGACATATAAATGCAAAAATGTAGCATAGAAACCCAAAATGTCATATGCCGCGGATGTAATGCAATACGCGGTGCGAATGAATGACCAAGCTGGAGTGTGAAGCCGGGATAATAGTATGTAGTATCATAGGCTATGGGGTCCATCACAAGGGACTTCTATCCAAACTAGTCCCATACCTAAATTTAGATAGTTAGACTCAATGTGGTAAACTCCTGATCTCAGATTGGTCGCGCGCCCCAACCAAAATCCTAGCCACTGTGAAGGTACACATAATAATTATTTGCGCACCACTAGCCCAAGTAGATAATGAATAAATAAATGAATGAGTAAAATGTTGATTATACAACTCCTGCTCAATAAGTCCACATATCAGTACCGTACATCTCTGAGATCATCATCGGGGTCTATTACACTCTACACTAGCTTGTCGCCCCTATCCGAGCGTACAACTTGGTAAGTGGAAGAGACCTCACTATCTGCTTGCTAATATCGAGCCTGGCTTGACGATAGCAGACCCATTCCTCAAGTTGGTCAAACTCAACCTAGATATTGCCCCTCACTCAGGCGGCTAAGGTCACACCCCTTCCCAATTGACCACAACACAGTGGGAGACGCGACCTACTAGTATAATGCTTTCATGTGCTCATATATATATATATATATATATCCACTCGGTCTTGACGTTGGAGCATCTCCTGGCCATGGAGGTTTAAGGATATTCACCAAGGGACATTTATGGTGCCTGTATGCTAGAATCAAATATTTTCAGTGTCCCATCTAGCTATCCATGACATGCCTGTAGAGGCCACGACCCTGATGTCACTAGGGTGTATGGTGGTCATATCACAAAATGCAAGATGCATAAGTCATACAGTCTAATCATGCATCAATCCTGCACGTATCATGCACTCATGTGGGCAACTCCTCCTATCAGGGAGTCCCATAATAATCCACCCTATGGCATATACAATGGTCAACCACAACTCATAACAAACATATGGATGATGTGTATGGGCATGTATTATGATGTTATGCTGTCACATACTCATAATCGGTATCAATAACTGGCACCAATAATCAGCCTCAATAATCAGCCTCGACAATCGACCTCGATGATTGGCCTCGACAATCGAAATCGGCCTTGATAGTTGACCTATGCAATTGGAATCGACCTCAATAGTCGGCCTCGATAATCAGAATTAGCTTTGATAATTGACCTCTGCAATCGGAATCAGCCTTGATAGTTAGCCTCGACAATTGGAATCAGCCTCAATAATCGGCCAATACAATCGAAATCGGCCTCGATAGTCAGCCTCGACAATCAGAATCAGTGAGAATGGGCCTAACAAGGCTTAAGGTGTGAGACCTGTATCGTAGCCTGTATCATTCCATATGCCTCCGCGGTCCTCCAGGTCGAATTCCAGTGACCTGCGATCTGTTATCGGTGTTTGCGCGCTATCCTGAGTCATGTCCCGTATATCAGAGTCGGCTCGACTCGAAACTTGTAGACTTGCGACCATGTCATAGCAGCATCTCGCGTGCCAAGGCGATACCCAGGCCAAGAGTTGTGGGCCTGAGAATAAATAGAGGAAACACCACAGGCAACGTGTGTGCTATTTTCAGGAAGATTCCTGGTTGAGAGAATGGAATCTCTATCCATACCCCCTCTTTCCATTAAGTCAACCAAGACCTTACCTCTCCCATACCTTTCATGCCAACAAGGTAATGCTACCCATACCCCATCTCATTTCATGTCCAAAAAGTCAATTAGCTCCATCCCTCACCCATACACTCCATGTCATCCATCCATATAACTCTTATCACTCTTTCATTTCTCTCTTCACCCCATTCAAGTAATTCCCAAAGGAGGAAATGTCCATGGGTTCCAAGGAGAAAAAAGAGAGGAGCTAGTGTGGCCCACCTTCCTACCTTCCACCTCCACCATCCAAAGTCCATCTCGAAGTTGAATCGCACCCCTTGGAGCTCTAGATTGCATTGGCGAAAGAAGGAAGTGGAGATCTAACAGTGGGTGATTTTATTATTTGATTTGTGATTTAAGGGCCCACATATGTGAGACCCATCTTGATGTATGTGTTGTATCAAGAGGGACCCATAGTGGCGGGGTCCCTTCGCTACTCCGATCTCCATCTCTCTCTCTCTCTCTCTCTCTCTTTCTTTTTATGGTGGTGATATGTGGCCCACCGTGATTATCCATGCCATCCTTCCAGTGGGCGAGGCCCACCTAGCTGTCCTTTTGGACAGGCCTAGACGAATGGAAAAAATACAAATATCTGCTTTGTCCTGTGGGACCCACCATGTTATATACATAAATATCCACATCGTCCATCTAATCTACTGGACTGGTGGGCCACACATGTGGACCCACCTTGGGATGGAATTAGATTGGCTGGTGTACGCTAGTTAGCAACTAGCTATATAGCCGTTGTACGCAGTAATTTTCATGGGCCCCACACGATATATGGGGGTTACATCCACATCATCAGTCCATCAGTGAGGACCCCACCATGATGTATGTTTTGTATTACATGTCATTTGTCCATCTGGACGTTGCTATCCTCTTAAAAGGGTATATATTATTATTATAATGATATAATATATGTATTATATATGTGATGGGTCCCATGTGGGACCCACGTTGTTGTATACATATATATATACATATATAGTGTACATATGTGGTGGGCCCCATGTGGCAGCCCACCTTACTGCATGTATGCAGGACCGTCCATCCATCCATCCATTCGATTTCGTGGGGACCACCGTGAAGTAATTGTTTCATCCACACTGTCCAGACCATCTGGACGGTGCTGGACTGCTTGGATGAAGCTATGGATCCCACACATGATCTATATATTTTATCCATGCTGTCTTGTAGCGTGGGCTCCACATGCATGTGGACCCCACTATATGATGTGTGTGTCATTTTCCATGTCGTCCATCAGACGGCTATATGGGCCGCACCATGATGTATGGGTATATCCCCACCGTCTGTCCATTTTGATGAACGTTTGGCCCACCTTGATGCATGTATTTTAGCCACGCCATCCATCTGTTTCATCTGTGCCGTATCCAGCCTCGTGGGACACCATGATATATATGTTATGCATCCATGCTATTCATTTGGTGGGCCCATGTGGAAGGTGCAGGCTCACCTACTGGCTGTGTAAGGCCCACCCAATATGATATAATAGGCCCATGAGATGCGGCCCACTTGATGTAATGAGGGCCTATTGATATATATTTGAGGGCCATGTGTAGGGCCCACCTATTGTGTATATAAGGCCCACGAGTGAGGCCCATTATAATGTATTTGAGGTCCATGTGATACGACCCACTTGATGTATATTGAGGCTCATATGTGAGGCCTAATGTGGTATATTTGTGGCCCATTGATGAGGCCCAAAGTGATGTAATCATGGTCCATGTGTGAGGCCCAATGTGATGTATGTGTGGCCCATACGACGTGGCCCATTGTGATGTATTTCTAGCCCATTTGGTAAGGCCCAATGAGATATATTTCCAGCCCATATGGCGTGCCCATTGTGATGTTTTTGTAGCCCATTTAATGAGGCCCATTATGATGTGCATTAAGCCCATGGGTTGTGGCCCATGCGATGTATCTGAGGCCCATGTGCAGGGCCCACCTATTGTGTATGTAGCCCTTGTATGAGGCCCATTGCAATGTATATTAGGCCTTTGTGTGAGGCCATGGGCCTACTTTTTATTTGTCTCTATGTGGGCCACTACTTGGGAGCGATGTTGGTTCAATGTCCACATTAATGGGCAATGATGGTTAAATGTCCACATTGTGACCTTCCGTTAGGCCCTTTGTTAGGCTAATTCCGATTCCGATTGTCAAGGATGATCCCAATTATTGAGGCCGATTTTGATTTCAGTTGTCGAGGCCGATATCGAGGCCGATTCTGATTGTTGTTACTGATCTGATTATCGAGGCCGATTTTGATTATCGAGGTTGATTGTTGAGGTTGATTCCAATTATTGAGGCAGATTCCGATTGTTAAGGCCGATTCTAATTGTTGAGGCCAATTTCGATTTGAGGCCAATTGTTGAGGGTGATTCTAATTCCGATTCCGATCGTCGAGGCTGATTCCGATTGTCATGGCCGATTGTTGAGGTCGATTCTAATTCTGATTGTCAATACCGATTTCGACTGTCGAGGCTGATTGTTGAGGTCAATTTTGATTTCAGTTGTTGAGGCCGATTTTGATTGTTGATAACGATTTCGATTGTCGAGGCCGATTGTTGAGGCCGATTTTGATTCCGGTTGTCGAGGTCGATTATCGAGGCCGATTTTGATTGTTGATACCGATTCCGATTGTTGAAGTCGATTGTTGAGGCTAATTCTGATTTCGATTGTCAAGCCCGATTTTGGTTGTCGATACTGATTCCGATTGTTGAGGCTGATTGTTGAGGCCGATTCTGATTTCGGTTGTTGAGGCCGATTATCGAGGCCGATTCCAATTGTTGATACTGATTCCGATTGTCGAGATCGATTTCGATTGTCGATACCAATTCTGATTGTCGATACTAATTTCGATTGTTGAGATCGATTCCAATTGTCGATACCAATTCCAATTGTCAATATTGATTCCGATTGTCGAAGCCGATTGTTGAGGTTGATTCCGATTTTGATTATCGAGGCCGATTCCTATTGTTGAGGACGATTGTCGAGGCCCAATGTGATGAATATGTGGCCCGTATTTGAGGCCCATTGTGATATGTATTCGGCCCATGTTTGAGACCCAATGTGATGTATATGCGGCCCATATTTGAGGCCCATTGTGATGTGTATTCAACCCATGTTTAAGGCCTAATGTGGTGTATATAAGGCCTATGTGATGAGGCCCATTGTGATGCATTGAGGGCCAGGCAGTGGAGCTCATTGTCATATATGTTAGGCCCATGTGAAAGGCCCATTGTGATGTGTATTAAGCTCTTGAGTGAGGCCCATGGTGTTGTATATTTGGCCCTTGTGTGAGGCCATGGGTCCACTATATGTTAGGCTCTATGTGGGCCATTCCTTGAGGGCAATGTTGGTTAAATGTCCACATTGTCGAGGTCGATTGTCGATGCCGGTTATTAATACCGATTATGAGTATGTGACAGCATAGCATCATGATACATGCCCATACGCATCATCTGCATGTTTGTTATGAGATGTGGTTGACCATTGCATATGTCATTGGGCAGGTTGTTATGAGACTCCCTGATAGGCGGAGGTTATCTCACATGAGCGCACGGTGTGCATAGGATTGATGTATGATTGGATTGTATAACTCATGCACCTTGCATTGTGTGTTGTGATTATTGTATGCCCTAGCGACATCAGGGTCGTAGCTTCTACAAGCATGTCGTGGATGGCTAGATGGGACACCGAAAATGTTTGGTTCGAGCATCTGGGCACTTTGGATGTCCGTGGGTGAAAGTCCCTAAACCTCCGTGGCCAAGAGATGCCCCAACGTGTAGACCGAGTGGATACATAAGCGCCCGAGTTCCGAATACCAGTAAGTCATGTCTCCCACTGTATCATAGTCGGTTGGGAGGGGGTTGTGGCCTTATCCACCCGAGTGAGGAGGCTGTAAGTTAGGCTGAGTTTGACCAGCTCCCAAATGGGTCTGCTATCAATAAACCGGGTAGACATTGGTATACTACTAACAGGCGGGAAGTGAGGTCTTTTCCAGTTGTTGGACTGCGTGACCAACTGGGGCGATAGCCAGCTTAGAGTGTACTAAATCCCGGTGATGGTCTCAGAGATGTACAGTACTAATTTGTGGAGCAGGAGTTGCATATTTGAAAAGGCCAAGCTATATGTCCTAGAGGGGGGTGAATAGGACAATGCCAAATAAAAACTTATAACAGCAGAATAATAAAGAATATGATAGCCAAAGTGAATAACAATGCAGTAAATTAAAATGACCTCAAAATTCAGATCTTGAGAGGTTGATACAAACGTTGTTCTAAGGACAACCTTACACCAAAAACAGAGTTTATGGTAGGACAACCTTATTTCTAGAAAGATCTTTGTATCAAGTCTCAAATCGAAGAGGAATACAAAAATAAATAAAAACTGAATTGAAATAACTTGTAATAAAAAATGTATTGTTCTAGGGACAGCCATACACCATAAAAATGGCAGGGCAACCTTGTTAGAACAACTTTCAAATGAAATTGAAAATCAAGCTGATAAAGGAATAGCAGAAAATAAATTCTAAGCTATTACAACATTCACACAAAGCTTGAATTAAATAATTACAACATTCACCACCATACATACATCCCACAAAAGAATAATTAAAAAATAGAAGAATAAATCAATCAAACACAAGGGTTTATAGTGGTTCGCCTGTGTGTTCACCAACTGTTAAACAATAGCCACACAAAAAGCTACTCCACTCCTAATATCCTCACACAGGGGATATTAGCGTTCACTAAAAATAGGTTTTCCTAGGTTCACCCAAAACCCTTACAATTGTGTCTTTGTATGTGGGCTTACACAATTAAAAAAACCCCCACTTCTAAGTTTTCCTGGCTCTCCTCAGATAACCAATATAACAAGATTTTTCTGGCAAATCTTGAAAGAAACCAAAATAGAAAGGGATTTACAATATGTAAAATACCTGAATATCTTCTTCGTGGTAACAGCCCGGTAGAACCAAATCAAAGTAGATGATTGAATGTCCAAGTTCAATGTCCAGTACTCGATTACAATGGTTCTAGTTCTAATAGATTTTAAATTAAACCAAATAGAGCTTGCCTTAATTGATTTTGATTCCAAAGAAAGGGAATAACAATTCCTCTTTTCAAATCAGATTGGAATAGCAGAAACAAAATCAATTAAAATAAAGCTAAGGAAAGAAGAATATTAAATAAGCACACTTAGCTTAAATGGAGCACAAAATTATCTCTCAGAAGTTCGACGAAGATTGGCTTGAATACTATAATTAATTCGATGATTTCTTCTGAGATTCGTGCACTATTTATAAGTGAGAAGATCGGGTCTTCGACTGGTCTAGAGTGCTCTTCGACTAGTCGAAGCCATAACAGATATTTGAAAAATCAGCAGGATATACTTTGACCGTTCTACGACTAGTCGTAGGTCTCCTACGACTGGTCGTAGGTCTCCTACGACTGGTCGTAGGTTTCCTTCGACTGGTCGTAGGTCCTGTAAACCATCGCTGGACTTCGAGTCAAAGGTTTTACGACTGGTCGAAGATCAGTCGATACTGTTCCTACGACTGGTCGAACAGATTCCTGGACTAGTCGAAGGCTAACAGATTTTATCCGGAATTTGTAACAAACTCACGACTGGTCGAGGAATATCTTAGACTGGTCGAAGCAAGTCTAGGACTAGTCGAAGAAGACCTAGGACTAGTCGAAGAACAGACCAATCACATGTAAAATAAACATTCGGTTTACGTATCCGAAATGACCTACTTCTAAGGTCAACCTATGGTCAATCAAACCTCAACCATGAAGTATGGACATTGAAACATTCGGAACTTGAGACCTTGAAGTGTGAGCCTTGAAGTCTTGATGTAGATAAACCTTGATGTAGCTCAATCTTGAAAGTGTACAAACTGCCTTGAACTCTTCTTGAAGTCTCGCAGCTTGAGTCTTGTCTTGTGAGCAGTTCTTTCATTCAAGATTGATCCTTGTACTTGTGAGCTTTGCTTGATGTGAGCTTAGCTTGTTCATGAATGTTGATCTTTGAGAGAGCTTCACTTAAGCAAGATATATATAACATAACAGTGATTTTGTCATCACAAATTTGACAACAGACAGGGATAAAAACTATAGCACTTACAATCTCCCCCTTTGTCAAATTAGTGACAAAACACATAACCAAACAAAAGTAAAACAACTGGTTAATACCTGCAAATCAATATTCAATATTCAACATTTAACCAGTTTCATTCAACAAGATCAAACATATATTCCCCCTAACTCCCCCTGAGAAACATAACCTAACTCCCCCTGAGAAACATAACCAATGCTACTCCTCTCACAATCACATAAAGAACAAACCATTCTCCCCCTTTTTGTCACAATATGACAAAGGAGAACTAAATAAAGGAAGTCATGAGAGGAAACATGAGGAAGTAAGAGAGTATAGCAAAAGAGTCATATAGATACTCAAGATAGCATCACATATATCTAGCATAAATATTACATCAAGAACAAATATCCAGCATAAAATCCAACTCAAACTCAAGCAAACAAGTGCTAAGTAATAAAGTTATTACAGACCAAAAGTCTCATAAAAACTAGTCAGAACTAGAACTTGATGAAGGAGCAGGAATAGAAGGATCAAGTTGGTGCATGCCTTTGTTCAAGCGCCTTAGATATTTGCGCATGTATTTGAATTGCAAATCATGAGCAACAGACATGTTTTCCAACTTAACATTAATATCCTCAACTTTACCCTCTAATGCACTCAGACGTGCATCAACATCAGATGGTACAAAATCTGGATCATTAGCTGAGTCAGAATCTAGTTCCTCAAAAATGATGGATCATCATTTGGAACAAGAATGCCCAAAAAATTCAATTTTCTTGCAATTTAAACAAAAATTGAAATTCAATCTAGCAAATATATACAATATTATACAAGAAGGCATAAATTATCAATTTAAAATGCACATGCCAAGATCAAATTTCATCTTTTTGAACCTGCTTTTATCAAGAGGTTTTGTGAAAATATCAGCACGTTGATCTTCAGTAGGAATATATTCTAGAGATATAACTTTTTCTTCTACTAATTCCCTTATATAATGAAATCTAATGTCAATATGCTTAGTACGAGAATGCTGAATAGGATTTTTTGAAATATTTATCGCACTGGAATTATCACAATGTAATAACATAGAATCTTGTTTAATTCCATAATCACTTAGCATTCGTTGCATCCAAACAAGCTGTGTACATGCATTACCAGCTGCGATATACTCAGCTTCAGCTGTTGAAAGTGATATAGAATTTTTTTTCTTACTAAACCAGGAAACTAGACAATTTCCAATAAAAAAACAACCACCACTGGTTGATTTTCTATCATCTAGATTACCAGCCCAGTCAGCATCCGAGTACCCAACTAATTGGACATTGGTTTCATGAGGATACCAAAGACCAAGATTTACAGATTCTTGCGACATATCTAATAATTCGCTTGACAACAATCAAGTGAGATTCTTTTGAATCGATTGATATCTTGCGCAAATACCAACACTTAGAGAAATATCGGTCTACTAACATTAAATATAACAAACTACCAATCATACTCTGATAAAGTTTTGAGTCAACATTTTTAACATTAGAGTCCTTTGATAGTTTCAGAGTAGTACTCATAGGAGTATCGAAATTTTTGCCATTCTCAAATCCAAATCTCTTGATTAGATTCAAAGCATACTTAGATTGAGAAATGAATATTCCTTCAGATTGTTGCTTTACTTGCAATCCAAGGAAATAAGTCAATTCCCCAACCATGCTCATTTCGAACTGTGATTTCATCAAATCTGCAAACTCAGTAGTCAAGTCAGTACAAGTTGATCCATAAATGATATCATCAACATAAATTTGTACCATTAAGATATGATCATTATGTTTTTTAACAAACAGAGTTTTATCAACAGATCCCATTTGAAAATCATGACTTAAAAGAAATTTTGTTAGTTTCTCATACCATGCCCTAGGTGCTTGTTTTAAACCATAAAGTGCCTTTTTAAGCCGATATACATGATCAGTATTTTTGGAATCTTCAAATCCCATTGGTTGTTCAACATAAACTTCTTCATGTAAATCGCCATTTAGAAAAGCACTTTTCACATCCATCTGATAGATCTTTATCTTTCTAAAACATGCAATGGATATAAATAGTCTGATAGATTCAAGACGTGCTACTGGTGCAAAGGTTTCATCGAAATCAATTCCTTCAATTTGAGTATAACCTTGTACCACTAGTCTAGCCTTGTTTCTAATTATATTTCCACATTCGTCAGACTTATTTTTGAATATCCATTTTGTTCCAATGATGTGTTTATCTTTAGGTCTTGGTACGAGATACCAAACATCATTTCTTATGAATTGGTTGAGTTCATCTTGCATCGCAACAATCCAGTTCTCATTAGCAAGAGCTTCTTTTACATTAGATGGTTCAATTTGGGATGTAAAACATACATAATTACATATATCTTCAAGTTGTCTACGAGTGCGAACACCGGTGAGAGGGTTTCCAAGAATTTGAGTGGTTGGATGATCTTTAACAGTCCTCAACTCAGAATCAGTCTGATTCGATGAAGTATTGGGTTTATCAATGATTAATACTTCATCATTATCTGAATTAGAAATTGGTGTGTTTAAGTGATCATCAATGACAACATTAATGGATTCTTGAATCACACCAGTCCTTTTGTTCAGGACCCTATAAGCTCGACTGTTTAAAGAATATCCTAGAAAAATACCTTCATCACTCTTCGTATCGAACTTTTCCAAATTTTCACGATCACGTAAAATATAGCATTTGCTACCAAAAACTTGAAAGTATTTAACAGTAGGCTTTCTATTGAACCACAATTCATAAGCCGTTTTATTTTTATCTTTGCTAGTGTAGACTCGGTTAATAATATAGCAAGCTGTGTTGACTGCTTCAGCCCAAAGATTTTTAGAGAGCTTCATGCTATTCAATATGACATTAGCCATTTCTTGAAGCACCCTATTCTTTCTTTCAACAATTCCATTTTGTTGTGGAGTTTTGGGAGCAGAGAATTCATGTAATATTCCTTGGTCGGTACAGAACTTCTCAAAATTGCTATTCTCAAATTCAGATCCATGATCACTACGAATTTTACTAATTTGAGAAGATTTTTCAGTTTGAATCCTTTTGAGAACTTTTCTTACTTCTTCAAGGGTTTCAGATTTGTCCCTTAAGAAGACTACCCACGTATATCTGATAAAGTCATCAACTATTACCAGGATATACTTTTTCCCACCACGACTTTCCGTTCTGGTAGGTCCTATCAGATCCATGTGGAGAAGTTCGAGTGGTCTTGATGTGGTATTTGAATTCACCTTTTTGTTTGAGTTCTTTGTTTGTTTGCCTATTTGGCACTCACCACATATTTTATCTAATTTCTGAAGTTTGGGTAAACCTCTTACAAGTTCTCGTTTGCTCAATCGATATAAATTTCGATAATGTACATGTCCAAGACGTTTATGCCATAAATCAGTCTCGTCTGTATGGACCATGTAACATGTTTGATTAGATGAGCTAGATTCACTAATAATATAGCAATTTTCAGACGTTCTATGTCCAGTTAATATTACAGAACCCTTATTGTTTAGTATTTCACAGCTTTGATTAGAAAATCGAACATTATGGTTATTATCACATATTTGTGATATACTAAGCAAGTTGTGCTTTAATCCTTCAACGTATAAAACATTTTTAAACACATTTTCTTGATCCGGATAAAAGTTTCTCTAATTTTGGATCACCTTGGGCATATTTCCATGTGTCCTTTAAACTCAGAAGAGAAGATATTTCTGTTTTAAGATTCTCAATTTCAGATTTTAAATCAACAATTAGTGAGTTTTTGAATTCCAAATCACATTTTGATTTTTCAAAACAATCTGAAATTTGTGATTTTTCTAAGACAAGTGATTCAAAACAATTTTTGAGTTTAGAAAACTTTTCTTTTTGAATTTTAAGTTTGACAGCAATTTTACAACTTTCCTTATATAGGGCATTGTAAGCATCTTGAAGATCATCTTCATTTTCACATTCATTATTCAGATTTTCTTCACTTGTAGAGTCATTATCTGAAAATGTGAATTTGGCTAGAGTCATAAGAGCTTTAATCTCATTGCCTGACTCAGTTTCAGAATCTTCTGATTCAGAAGAACCTTCAGAATCAGATGATTCATCCCATGTAGCCAACATACCCTTCTTCTTGGGTTTGTCCCTTTCAGGACATCTATTTGCTAAGTGCCCATATTCTAGACAGTTGTAACATTGACTATCTTTCAAAGATTTTCGAGATTTGGGTCTAAACTTCTTTTTGTCATTTGATTTTTGAAAATCAACCCTTTTCTTGCTTTTGAAAATCTTGTAAAATTTTTTAGTTAAAAGAGCCATATCATCTTCTGAATTACATTTAGAAGATTTTAGTGCGATAGATTTTCCTTTAGGAGCTTTAAAGTTTAACTCGTAGGTTTGTAGTGAACCAACTAGTTCTTCTACCCTCATATTATCCATATCACGAAGTTCCTGGATCGCGGTTACTTTAGAATTGAACCGTTCAGGAAGTGAGCGTAGTATTTTTGCACACACTTTACTTTCTGGGATTTTATCGCCAAGACCCCACATTGAGTTTACAATGTCATTCAATCTAGTGTAAAAGTTCATAAACATTTCATTTTCCTCCATATGAATTTCTTCAAATCTGGTTGTGAGGAGTTAGACTTTAGATTTTTTGACAATTGTAGTACCCTCGTGTGTCATTTCTAATATATCCCAAGCTTGCTTTGCAGTATCATAGGAAATGATTCTTTTGAACTCATCCGGTGATAGTGCGCAAGTAATTGCATTTAGTGCTTTAGCATTTGCACTACTCTCACTTTTCTGAAGTGTGGTCCATTGGTAATATGGTGTGACTTTCATTGATTTTGAACCGTTAACCCCAGTAACTTCCATGATAGGAGGATTTCATTCAGTCACTGTGGCTTGCCACACATTTTCATCCATTGATTTGAGGAAGATCCTCATTCTGGCTTTCCAATAGGCATAGTTGGAGCCATCAAAGGGTGGAGGCCTAGTGACTGAAAGGCTATCAAAATTTGATATCTTAAATAGCTTAAATCGTTAGCTCAAGAATTAAATCCAAGAATAAAAAAGAGCTATTAGGCTCTGATACCACTTGAAAAGGCTAAGCTATATGTCCTAGAGGGGGGGTGAATAGGACAATGCCAAATAAAAACTTATCACAACGGAATAATAAAGAATATGATAGCCAAAGTGAATAACAATGCAGTAAATTAAAATGACCTCAAAATTCAGATCTTGAGAGGTTGATACAAACGTTGTTCTAAGGACAGCCTTACACCAAAAACAGAGTTTATGGTAGGACAACCTTATTTCTAGAAAGATCTTTAAATCGAGTCTCAAATCGAAGAGGAATACAAAAATAAATATAAACTGAATTGAAATAACTTGTAATAAAAAATGTATTGTTCTAGGGACAGCCATACACCTAAAAATGGCAGGGCAACCTTGCTGGAACAACTTTCAAATGAAATTGAAAATCAAGCTGATAAAGGAATAACAGAAAATAAATTCTAAGCTATTACAACATTCACACAAAGCTTGAATTAAATAATTACAACATTCACCACCATACATACATCCCACAAAAGAATAATTAAAAAATAGAAGAATAAATCAATCAAACACAAGGGTTTATAGTGGTTCGCCTGTGTGTTCACCAAATGTTAAACAACAGCCACACAAAAAGCTACTCCACTCTTAATATCCTCACACAAGGGATATTAGCGTTCACTAAAAATAGGTTTTCCCAGGTTCACCCAAAACCCTTACAATTGTGTCTTTGTATGTGGGCTTACACAATTAAAAAAACCCCCACTTCTGAGTTTTCCTGGCTCTCCTCAGATAACCAATATAACAAGATTTTTCTGGCAAATCTTGAAAGAAACCAAAATAGAAAGGGATTTACAATATGTAAAATACCTGAATATCTTCTTCGTTGTAGCAGCCCGGTAGAACCAAATCAAAGTAGATGATTGAATGTCCAAGTTCAATGTCCAGTACTCGATTACAATGGTTCTAGTTCTAATAGATTTTAAATTAAACCAAATAGAGCTTACCTTAATTGATTTTGATTCCAAAGAAAGGGAATAACAATTCCTCTTTTCAAATCAGATTGGAATAGCAGAAACAAAATCAATTAAAATAAAGCTAAGGAAAGAAGAATATTAAATAAGCACACTTAGCTTAGATGGAGCACAGAATTATCTCTCAGAAGTTCGACGAAGATTGGCTTGAATACTATAATTAATTCGATGATTTCTTCTGAGATTCGTGCACTATTTATAAGTGAGAAGATCGGGTCTTCGACTGGTCTAGAGTGCTCTTCGACTAGTCAAGCCATCTACTCGAATGGTCAAGAAATCACCATAAATATCTGTTTTTTGGATTTCATCGTAGGTCTCCTACGACGTCGTAGGTTTCCTTCGACGGTCGTAGGTCCTGTAAACCATCGCTGACTTCGAGTCAAAGGTTTTACGATCGGTCGAAGATCGGTCGACATTGTTCCTACGATCGTCAAAGCATTCTGGACTAGTCGAAGGCTAACAGATTTTATCCGAAATTTGTAACAAACTCACGACTGGTCGAGGAATATCTTAGACTGGTCGAAGCAAGTCTAGGACTAGTCGAAGAAGACCTAGGACTAGTCGAAGAACAGACCAATCACATGTAAAATAAACATTCGGTTTACGTATCCGAAATGACCTACTTCTAAGGTCAACCTATGGTCAATCAAACCTCAACCATGAAGTATGGACATTGAAACATTCGGAACTTGAGACCTTGAAGTCTTGATGTAGATCAAACCTTGATGTAGCTCAATCTTGAAAGTGTACAAACTGCCTTGAACTCTTCTTGAAGTCTTGCAGCTTGAGTCTTGTCTTGTGAGCAGTTCTTTCATTCAAGATCTTGAGTCTTGTCTTGTGAGCAGTTCTTTCATTCAAGATTGATCCTTATACTTGTGAGCTTTGCTTGATGTGAGCTTAGCTTGTTCATGAATGTTGATCTTTGAGAGAGCTTCACTTAAGTAAGACATATATAACATAACAGTGATTTTGTCATCACAAATTTGACAACAGACAGGGATAAAAACTATAGCACTTACAATATTCAACATCATATTCATTCATTGACTATCAACTCGGGCTAGTGGTGTGCAACTAATTGTTATGTGAACTTTCTCAATGGCCAAGATTTCGGTTAAGGCGCACGACTAACCTGAGATCAGGAGCTTACTATATTGAGTCTATCTATCTAAATTTAGGTATGGGACTAGTTTGGATAGATGTCCTTTGTGATAAACCCCATAGCATGTGATACCACGTACTATCATCTCGACTTCATACTGTAGCTTGGTCATTTCATTCTTGTAAGACCCGTATCCTAGTCTGTGCTATTCCGTAGGCTTCCTCAGTCCTTCCGGTCGAATTCTGGCAACCCGCAATGCGTAGATAGCATTTGTGCGCAACTCTTAGTCATATCCTGTATTTCAGAGTTGGCTTGACTCGAGACTTGTACCAGTGCGACCGCGCCGTCGCCACCAACGTTGCGTCTTGCATACCGGTCCGATACCCTGGCATGGAGATGTGGACCCACGTTCAGTTCGAGGAAAATACCATGCATTTGCAATCTCAAGAGAATCTCTAAATCATGTCCCATCAATCAATCAATTACCTCATGTCAAGTACAAGCAACCCCAAAGTCAAATCTCTCTCACCCTCTCTCTTACACACCCATACATGTCAAGTACAACTTCCCATCACTCCATCACTCACATCCATCACCTCTCCCTTACAATCCCTTCTCTCTCTCTCTTTCTTAAACACAAAAAAATTCCAAGCAACAAGTGGTGGACGTCCATGGTTTTCCAAGAACGAAAGTGAGATGTGTGTGGCCCACTTCTCACCCTAAAATTCTTCATCTTAGCCGTTCATTTCTCATCTTCCACTATCAAAGTGAGACACAAGGAGATCAGCTTTCCAACAGACCAAGAAGATCAAATGGTGGGTGCTTCTATAGCCTAGATCTCATGTTTTTATGATGGGCCAAGTGAGGCCTACTGATTGATGGTATGGATCTCACTTTGGACCCTAGATGTGGTCGATGGCCCACCTTGATTATCCTGATCATTCCATGATGGGTCCATTCTCCATGGACCCCATCATGATGTTTACTTTTTAGTTTGATAAGGGTCATCTAAACCTTCCATTTTGGTGGAAAAGTATTCTCCACCGTTGATTTGATTTGGTGGGCCCACATTTATTGGGACCCACTTGATGCATGTTGTAAATCACGGAAGAGAGGACCCATAGTATCAGGGTCCCTCCATCACACGTGTCCCTCTTTCTCTCTCTCCCCCTCTCTCTTTCATTTTTTTCTTATTATATGTGATGATGTGGCCGCGTGGCCACCCGGATGGACCCCACCATGAGGCATGTATTTTATCCAAGTTATCTAGAGGTGGGGGCCACTTTATATGTGTTGTATCCACACCATCCATCATTTGGTGGCCCACCTGAGCAGGCCCACCTTTTACACTTGGAAAGCCCAAACCGTCCAGCGTCCCTCGACGCTGGACGTTATTTGAAAAACACAAATATTAGCTTAGTTCCACAAGCTATTTAGGTGGCCCACTTGTGTAGGTCCCACCTCGATGTATGGATTTAATCCACACCGTTCATTCCATTCTCCAGTCCATTTTAGGCGTTGAGCCGAAAAATGAAGCTGATCCAATTTTCTAGCGGGCCATATCTTTGAAAATAGTGAATTTCACCATTTAAATTCACTTTAATTTTTCTACACGCTAAAACACGTCGAATATGGGGCTCGTTTGATCTGTCTTGAGCCGTAGAGTGCAATGGCTGGAGCAAATTCTTCTGATGCGAGCCCCATGCATGAAAAATCGTGAAAAAACTAGAAAACAAAAAAAAAAAACAAACGCAGCAGACGCTGCTGCTGCCAGAGGCACGCAGGCAGCGCCCGCCGCGTTTAGGCGGACGAACAGCAACACTCACTGTCCCAACCATGGGCCCCACCATGATGTGTATTTTTATCATCCACACCGTTCATTTGGTGGGCCCCTTCTTGAAGTGGGCCCCCTCCAAAAATTAGCCATATTTCGGACTCAGGTGGCCCACATGGCAGGAGATAGTGTGATTGAACATTTGCCGTTGAAACCTTTTTGTGTGTCACAGAAGTTTTAGATTAATATGAAATTTGTTCTTCCTTTTCATCCAGGTCCATGTGACCTTATCAACAGTTTGGATGGCCAATAAACGTTATGGTGGGACCCACTGATGTATGTGTTTTATTCACACCATCGACGACTGTGGATGGTGGAACCCACCACGGTGTATGTGTTTTATACATGTCGTCCAGCCATGGGCTGCTGGACGGTTAGTGGACCCCGCCTTTGATGTAGGGGTTACATCCAAACCATCCATTCAGTTGGTGGGCTGCCTTAAGGCTTGAGATAAATGAGGCAGATCTACCTATTAGTGCACCACACGGCAATAAATAGTGGAATTTGAACGTTTGCCATTGAAACCCTTTTAGGTTGACAGAAGCTTTGGATTATATATGAAATTTATGTTTCCTCTGCATCCGAGTCCGTGTGACCGTACCAACAGATTGGATGGCAGATAAACATATGGTGGGTCCCAGCGCTGGCCCCACCATGGTGTATGTGTTTTATCCACACCATCTACACCATTGGACGGTGGACCCATTACACCATACGTGTTTTATCTATGTCATCCAGCCATTTTGTTAAGTTGCTGGACAGCAGTAGCCCCACCATGATGTATGTGTTGCACCCAAATTGTCCAGCCATTTGGCAAGATCATCTTAAGGCTGGGGACAAAAATAAGATAGATCTAGGATCAAGTGGACCACATTGCAGAAAGCAGTGGGTTTGAATGTCCACCATTAAACCCTTAGGAATTTTAATGGTGGAAATCCTTACCACCACCTATATTTGGGTGTGGCCCATTTGATATACATATGGCCCATGTGATGTGGCTCACTTGCCATATTTATGGCCCATTTACCGAGGCCCATTGTGATGTATTCCCGGCCCATATGACGAGGCCCATTGTAATGTATTTCTGACCCATTTGGTAAGGCCCATTGTGATGTATTAGGGCCCATGGGTTGAGGCCCATTGTGATGTATAAGGGCCCGTGGGTTGAGGCCCGTTGTGATGTATTTGGGGCCCATGGGTTGAGGCCCATTGTGATGTATTCAAGGTTCGTTATTGAGGCCCACTTTGATGTGTATGAGGCTCGTTATTGAGGCCCACCGTGATGTGTATGAGGCCCGTTGTTGAGGCCCACCTTGACATATATGAGGACCATATGATGAGGCCCATTTGATGTATTTGAGGCCCATGGGTCGAGGCCCAATGGGATGTATACAAGGTCTATTGCATTGTGTGATTCCACCATGGGTTATGTAATGACATTTATAGCGGGCCATGCCTTGGGAGCAATGTTGGTTTGACGTCCACATTGTAAGAATAATGTTGGTTAAATGTCTGCATTATAACTCTCCCTAGGGCCCATTAAGAGGCCCATACTTGTTGTGTGTAGGCCATCAAGACCCATCTTCGTTGTGAGGATAGTTCATCACCATATAAAATGCTTAGTATAACTCCATAATTCATGCCCATACACATCATATGTATGCCTGATATGAGGAATGTTTGATCATAGCATACGTCATTGGGCAGATTATTTACAGGATTCCTTATGAGATGTAGTGCCCACATTATCGCGCCGTACGCGCAGGATTACTGCATGACTAGATAGTGTGACTCATGCATCTCGCATATATGTGATTGATCAATGTATGCCCTCCCGACATTAGGGTCGTGGCCTCCACAGGTACATCGTAGATGGCTAAATGGGACACCGAAAATACTTGGTTCTAGTACTGTGGGCACTTAGGATGTCCTTAGGTGAAAATCTCAGAATCTCCAAGGCCAAGAGGTGCCCTAACGTCTAGACCGAGTGGAACATGAGCGCCCGAGTACCAAATACCAGTAGGTTGTATCTCTCACTATGTCATGGTCGGTTGGGAGGAGGTGTGGCCTTATCCACCTAAGTAAGGGGGCTATAAGCTAAGCTGAGTATAACCAGCTCGCAAATGGGTCCGCTATCGACGAGCTGAGTAAGTATTGACCAACTGCTGGCTAGGCGGATAGTGAGGTCTCTTCTACTCACTGGGCTGTGCGGCTAAGGAGGCGGCAGTCGGAGTTGAGTGTAATAGACCCCGGTGATTTCTCTAGAGAGCAACCGTATTGATATGTGGACTTATTGAGCAGGAATTTCATATCCATTCCTTCATTCATTCACTATCCACTCAAGCTAGTGGTACGTAACTATTTGTTACATGTACCATCGCATGGCCAAGATTTCAGTTGGGGGTGCGACTAACCTGATATCAGGAGTATACCACATTAAATCTGACTATCCAAATTTAGGTATGGGACTGGTTTGGATAGAAATCCCTTGTGGTGGACCCCATAGCCTGCGATACTACGTACTATCATCCCGACTTTACATTCCAGCATAGTCATTTCATTTGCACCACATATTACATTGCATCTGCAATACTTAGCATTTTGGGTTACTATGTTTTTGCACTTATATGGCCTAGACAGACTTAGCAGGATTTGCATATTGCATTGCATCATCGGCATCTGATATTTGGCTTTCACATTTGCATAGCCAATCCGCGTTGCGTATTCTGTTATTGTATGATTCATGGACCTACCAGTATATTTCCGCTTACTCTAATATCGTATGATTCCTGATCTTGTCAGTATTTCTACTTATCCCGATGATGTATGACTTATGGGCTTTATTGTATACTCGGCACTTACCTTACACAAACTTTCACTACCCTCTAAGCTTTCTATAAGCTTATGCACAATAGATGCGTGCAGGTGGCATTAGGTTGCAGCAGCATTGACCTTGGAGCGTGCAACTATCTTCTAGAGCTTTGATATATATATTTCCCTTTCAGCATTGTATTCAATTGATTATATTAGTGGATATGTGATGATGATGTTGCCTTTGTGAATTGGGTATACTTGTGGTTATGCTCCATTACAAAAAAAAAATCATTCTGAAAATCCTCCTTGTAGGATCCTAGGATCGGAATTTGGCGTGTGAATGATGGGAACCGAGAATGGGGTACTACGGAGGCTGTCGGCACCGACTCAGTGATCGGGATTCCTGTGAATCCGATTTTCGGGTTTGGGGTGTGACAATTCTCATCACATATTATATATTCCATTACATCCTCGACATATGGCATTTTGGGTTATTATGTTTCTGCATTTATATGGTCTAGATACAGCTGCCGATATTTGTGAACTCATCAAGAATTGTATATTGCATTTGTAACGTCTCGAAAAAATCCATACGAAGACCCAAGTACCGCCTTAGGCAGAAATCCCTAAGGATCATATTCTGTATGAATTAAATAAAAATTAATTAAGTACTAAACTAAATCAATCGGTGGATTTAATTCAAACCACTATCTATACCAATGGCAAGACCTAAAACCATCACAATCAGTAACTCAACACTACTTAAAAGCCTAGGAGAAATCCTAAAAGCCTGTTGCTCTCGGGAGTACATTGAAACTCTGTATTGGACTTGGACTGCACGTCAAAAGTCCGATGATGGCAAAACAATAGGGTTATGACCGTCTTATTGGGCTTTACAATCATCGTGGGAATCGAGCCCAAATAGTATCCAGAAATGCATAACATGAGTCTTGAGTAAAGTGTGTGAGAAACGCGAATATCTTTAGAAAATGAAATGAAAGTTAAGTGAATTGGGTCATTCGCTTATGGGCAAAATTGAAGACTTCGGACCGTCAGATTCTGACCGAACTTCATCCATGGATCAGGAAAATTTTCCTGCACATATCTGTATACTTGTGGCCCTGATCGAGGGACAACGATTGTTGATCTGATACAAGTCCTTCACGATCGATCCCTTAACCCGATTGCACTGAAATCATAACTTGGCTTAGATCCATGGTCAGGGAACTTGCTCTATGACGTAGGTGAGTAATGGACCTTCCTAAGGGCCTTGTTTGTCAAAAATAGACACCCTTTGGATATAACTTAAGCATACCATGGCCCTAGGGCCAATGACACCGGTTTTGGGCCTATTTAAAGGCCTCACACCACTCCACCCCTCTCTCATACGAATTTGCTCCAAACCCTAGGAGAGAGAGAGAGAGAGAGAGAGAGAGAGAAAAGGAGAGGAAAGAGGAGGGAAGGAAGAGAGATTCCTAGAGATCTTTGCTGGGATTCTTTCCCACAACTCCACGCACTGATTCACCTCTCTGTTACGCAACACGACTCATTTCAACTATGATTTGGGTAAAAATCCAAACCCTAATGCCGTAGTTAAGGTTTAGATTAGTCGTTTGTCAACCTAGCTAATGGATTTCACGATTTAGGTACTCGTTCCATTTTCGGGAACGTAGGATTCGAACCGCATCCGAATCCAATATTCCAATGAAAGGTGCGAACTATAAACATTTAGGTTATGGTTTTCAAGGCTTTTAATGTCAACAATGATTTATGTCTGACTTGATTGCTGCCATATGATCTTAGTTACGACGTTTTTGACAAATTATACATGTGTGAACTATGTTGAATATATGATGCATTCCATGTTTTTGTTGAAATGTTTGAATGAATATGAAATTGTGATTTGTGCTTGTCATGACTATAGATCTAGGATTCATGTTTGTCGTGTGTATCACGATCTCTTTGTGTAATAAATTGTTATAGTTCTTGTCGTAACTAATCTAGTCTATGTAACTAGTTATGTGTAGCCTAAGTATTTGATAAAATATCTGAATGAGAAATTGTTGATGAAATGTATCAAATAAGGGTATTGAGATGGAATTCTCAATTACCTAACCCATATGTATAGTTCCTTCATGTAATCTTAATTTCGACTATGCAGTTTATAAATGAAATACAATGTTTGGTAACGTACTTAATATGCTTGATGAAATGCTAAAATGAGATATTGATTTGAATTGTTTGTCAAATGCTGATATGATTTTCACATGTGTTTACATGCTACATCTGAGCAAGATTGGGACTGCAACGTAGGTCAAGCAATCGGTAATGATTCTCATTGAGTGACCTAGTTAGTCTCGCTATATTTGATACATTCAGTGAATCTGGGTCATACAATGATTGTCGACAATGGTTAGGCCATGGTGAGTGCTTTCGCTCTCCTTGTCGATTAATTCGGCGTGCGCTCGTACCAATCGAACTTATCTAATAAACCGATGGGCCTATTGTGTGTTTACTATGTATGGACATCACTGGTTGAATCTAAGGTACCACGTACCAATGTACAGACCCGCTTCAACCATGGTACCATGATCTGCTAAGACTCATGAGCCGGGCATGGTGGTATGGGACACCGTGGTCGAGCTTTTAGCCTACATTGGGGCGACGAGCCTCCCAGTAGTGACCAGTGAGGAACCCAGACTCGTGAGCTGATTGTGGTGGTACGGGACACTATATTTGAGCTGTCGGCCTACGCTGTGGTGACAAGCCTCAACATAGTGACCATGAGTATAAACTCTTGAATTTACCTATCCACTGCTTTTCATTAGGGGTGATGCCCTACAACTTGTCTACCGTATGTGGTTAACTATGATTGGCGACCCTAGATGGATCCTTCAGTTTGGGTAAATGATATAAAGGGAGGTACCTTAGCTTCCCAAATCTGCTGTATGAATAAGCCTAATTAAGTACTTGGCTAACACGACCATGTACCGCATTGCATGTGCTTTGGCGAGGAAGTGCACGTTTAGGGAGTTTGCCATGCACGAATGGTTGACGAAGTCACTTGAGGGTGCTTCATGCAAGGGCATGCATCATTACTACATATCACCCTTGCATTAATAAGAGTAGTTAGGAAATGCTTGTTGTATTGCTTTATAATTACTACTTGATTGAATTAATAACATGTTAACCTTTGCCTTATAGTACCACTGAGTTGATCACTCACTCCCACTCTGGGATGGTATTTTAAAACACCAACCAGGCTCTGTTATAGATGCAGGTGATGAGGATGTATATGCAGTGGAGTTGGACTTCGTGGATGAGGAGGAAGAGTTCTCCTATATTCAGCTCTCTAGCAAGTCTATGTAAACCACGTGCTGCCTCGATGGGATTACAGGGTTATATGGATTAGTCGGACACTTACATTTTGATATTTTGCATATTTTGAGACAAAATATGTATATATATTCAGCCCGTTAATATACTCATACCCTGGAGGTTGTGAAACACGTATATACTTTATATATCTATCTCAGTCTTCTGCTTGCTTAATTACATTAACTCTGGAGTATGATATATTGATGTAGTATAATCCCTCTCATGTTTAATGCACTAATATGGACAACATTTAAACATCATTATCTATGTTGCATAATTGATGCGTTGGATCTCGGGAGTTGAGCTTTGCTCGACCCTCGAAATCTGGGGTATTACAAATTGGTATCCGAGCATGATTTAGATTAAACTGGACATGGGTTACAGGTAACAAGACGTACTCTAATGCACTCTGACTTAGGAAGGAGGTGATCAAATATAGAAAAGTTTTGCTGACAGGCAAAATTGACCATTGTAATGTAGCCTGTACGCGTCTGAGATAATGTAAAATGATCTTAATCCCTTTTAGGCCATCAATCAATGGGTTTGATCGATAATTCAGTGAATCCCACACTTAAAACAATCTAAAAAAGCATGAATACGCACTTGTTGGATCAAGAAAATGCATCATACGGACATGGGGGCCCAAACCACAATTTACGGTGGGACCCAGGTGGTCCCCCACACGTGTTTGGCACCCCGGGAGGGGGTGGCCACCACCCCAAGGTGGAGCCACCACCCGACCATCCAAGGAGGCGTGGCGGCACAGCCCGAGCGACTGCGCACCCCCCGGTTTCCCAGCGGGCGGCGGTGGCACCGCGGTACTGACAGTGCACCGCCCACTGTCCGGCCATGTGGGGCCCTCCCATGTGTCGAACCCCTTTTTGCTACCTTTTTTACTCCCTGAAACCCATTTCACACCCTCTAAACCCCATTTCTCTTCCAAAAACCCATTTTCCTTTCAAAACCACTCTCCCATACACTCAATCTTCCATCTTCTTCCATATTTTGCACCCATCTACCACCATTCTCTCAAAAATACCTCTTACTACTCTCTATCTTCTCCATTTCCTCACATTTAAGCACAAAACCTACACCTTTGTGTCTCATGACTCTCAAACTTCCCAAACCCACCTCATTCTCCTAGCTTTCCACTTCCTTGGCTCTCTTTGAGCTAGTTACCGCCATCTTCTCAATCTCAATGCTCGATTCCCTTATGGGAAAGAGAAGAGCAGCCCTGGATGAGGCCGAGCCGAGCCGTCCATGCCGCTCGAGGAAGAAGACAGATGCCGAGCCCAGTACAAGTGCCGAGCAAGAGCAAAGATCGAACAGGACCTCGATCCTTAAATCCTGCTCCAAAGATTGCTACCAACGAGCACTGGGCTTGGTAAGTTTTGTAACCACAAAGTTATATTTGAAGCACACGTCGATGAGAAATTATTTGGGTTATATCTCGTGATTGACCCCCCAATTGGAGACCGGGTGGGGTCCCATGTTTGAAGGCAAGTCTCATGCAAGTGAAGGCACAGTACGAGCCTTCTATGCTCACATACAGAACCCACTACTAGAGCCTCTTTAGTTTATTATCCCTTTAGGAAGGCAGGAAGCCATAGTTGATGTGAACGTCATAACTCAAATTATGAGAATTGAACGTGGTGTGGTACATGCTAGTGCATCGCATCTCACTAGTCGACGAGAGAAAGATCGTTGTACATGTTTTCTTTGTGGCAGACTGGCTCATTGGAGGTGAGACAATAGCCTCACATCGACATGCATGATGACAGACTTCCGCCTACTCCACCACATATGCACGTATAACGTGTATCTTAGGTGGAGTAACCATACAGAATGCACTCACCTTATGGTGGACTTCATGTACAGAGTTGGATAGGGAGATAAGCTGTGCCTGCCTACCTTCACCCTATCCCAAATAATCAGGACCGCACGCTCTACTCGGGGAGACACATCACTCCCATTCGGCCAACTTATCTACAAGATTGCTCGTAATTTCAGTTTCAGACTAGACATGGATAATCTTGCACCGATCCACTTCATCAATGATATTACACTCAATAACATGGGAATTGGCCCTAGGCAACGCCAAGCCCGACTTGATGAGTATGGGGATGAGATAGAGGAAGAGAGTGAAGAGGAGGATGGAAGTGAAGATGATGAAGGAAATAAAGAGGAAGAAGGCAGTGAGGAAGAAGGTAGTGGGGATGAAGAAGGAAGTGAGGAGGAAGAGCAGGAAGAGGAAGAGGAGGCCCATAACTCAGATGAGGACCCTCCTGCTACACATGAGGACCGCCATGATCGGACCGCCTTAGAAGCCCGCATGGCCAAGATTGAAGAAAACCAGGCCGCCCTAAAGCAGGAGATCAAAGAAAATCAGGTTTACTTAAAACAGAAATTCAAGAAAATGTCTTGCACCTTGAAGAACATCTTGTGTTGTAGGGTGCTTCTCCACCTTCGCCAGATTCAGAGGACTAAACATGTGTTGCAGTTGTCTTCTGGTTTTTTTTATTTCTTATTTTTGCTTTGTAATAGCCTTGGTAGGTTTAGTTAAATGTTAGAGTGGTTAATGTTAAAACTTTTGTTAAATTAGCTCACATGCATTCTCTGCCATGATTCATGTAATACTGCATCTCATGTATTGTGACAATTTTAGTTAAATGAAATGCGTGAAGCTTCTTTTAATTTAGAATGTGTAGACTATGTGGACAAGATGAGTAATATTATCCTAATCTCACTCATGTTGCACCCTATGTTGTATATAGGGGATGCCTCCTAAAAACACTCGGAATATAGCACGCCTTGCACTTGGTGGATCGATTGATGGGGTACCTCCCCTGAACGATAGCTAGACGAATCCTAGCTTGGGCTCGAATTTTAAGACAATGCCGGATTCACAGCCGGCCACTAGCCTCACAAATGGGCCAACACCTAGTGCACCACCGGTTCTGGGATAGAACCGTGCGTCTACATTGATGTCACACGTGCCTCAGGCGGCTTCTCCTCCTAATAGGTTGGAGCAGATGATGCTCCTGATGCAACAACAATAACAGTTTTTAGCCACTATTGCATGGGCCATTGCCTAAAACATGAACATGGTCCTGCCTGTACCACCTATGCAGGCTGCTGGAACGATGAATACGAGTAGCCTATTTGAGCGCTTTCAGCACTTCCGTCCTCTTACTTTTGGGTGTACTCACCGACCCGAGGAGGCAGAGTATAGGTTGGATCTTATATTTAAGATGCTGAAGCTACTGCACTGTACTAAGGCAGAGTAAGTGGAGCTTGTGACCTATATGTTCGAGAAGGAGGCTAGTCTTTGGTGGGATAGCATCCTACGAACCGTTCCCGCAGGATACGTGTGGATGTGGGATGCGTTTGAAACACATTTTCATGGAAAGTATTTCCCCCTCACTTACCGTAATGAAAAGGAGGGTGAATTTCTCTGCCTCTAACAAGGAGAGATGATAGTTGCTGAATATAAGAACCGCTTTACGAAGCTGATCACATATGCTCCACTGATCCTAGCAGACGAACCGATGAGAATGCAGTGATTTTCAGAGGGTCTGCGGCCTGATATCCGCACTAAGATGTGTTGCACTAGCATTCCCAACTATGCTGAGCTAGTGAACATGTCCCTGTGAGCTGAGCAGGATGGAGATAGATTGTCCCAGACACGTATACCCACGGACCCAAGGCCTTGACCCAAACAGCCGAATCGACCATTCCTCGGTAAAAGGCTGCGTGTAGATTCACCTCCCAGGCTAATGGCTCTAACGACCCAACTGAGGTGATCAGATCTTTGGTGCATCTACTGTAAGAAGGTGGGCCATACAGACACCTATTGTTTTACCAAGATGAGGGATAATGGCTTTACGCTGCCTCAAAAGATCAACTGCCAGCTGTCACAGGCTATTTCAGCTCCACCTCTATGATCCGCACCACCAGCATGGCCATTTTACCGACCACTCATACCTCGAAATAGGCCGCCTCAACGACTTATGGCAGTGCAACCCAATTGTTCTCAACAAGCACGTGTACATGCACTTGCAGCTGAAGCATTTGAGTTAACAACTTGTATTTCTATTGATGGACACCAAATCCACTATTTCGATAATATAGTACTCTACAATCAAGCGCCTAGGGCTGAACACTATCCCTATGGTTGGGTGAGAGTCCTTACCACAATAGGGACCTTCTTTGACGCTACTAAGCTTTGTAAAGATTGCCCGATAGACTTAGGAAGCAGAACGGTATGCATTGACCTGATCGTCACCCCGATGTATCATTACGATGTCATCCTCGACATAGATTGGTTCACCAAAATGAAGGCAGAGATCGACTACGATACTAGAATGGTGACAGCCCATGAACCTGAGGGCACGACATTTACGTCCCAGTTCAGGTCAGTTGGCCCTACTGCATAAGTTGTTACGCTTCCTTATTGGAAAATGTTAATGGTCCGACACTTAGGGACATGCCCATAGTCTAAGATTTCATGGACATGTTCAGAACGATACTTAGACTACCTCCCCGGCACGAGATCAACTTTACTATCGACCTTGTGCTTGGTGCAACGCCCATTTCCTTACTAACATACCGCATGCCTCCATATGAAATGGAGGAATTGAGGAGATAGATAGATGATCTGCTGGAATTAGGTTTTATACGGCCTAATGTATCTCCTTGGGGATCACCTGTATTGTTTGTAAAGAAGAAAGATTGATCGCTGCAGTTGTGTATTGATTATCGCAGGCCGAATCATATCACAGTCAGGAGCAAGTATCCTCTGCCCAGGATAGATGGCCTATTTGACCAGTTAAAAGGGGCATAATATTTCTCTAAGATCGACCTACAGTCCGAGTATCATCAGTTGCACGTCAGGGAAGAAGATGTGTAGAAAATAACATTCAGAACCAGTTTTGGGCACTATGAGTTCCTCGTGATGTCGTTTAGACTTATGAATGCACCAGGCGTGTTCATGGATCTCATGAACTGGGTGTCTTGGTTGTATCTATATTGATTCGTCATCGTATTTATAGATAACATTTTGATATATTCCAAGAGTCAGAAAGATCACGAAGAACACTTGCGAGCAGTCTTCGACACTCTCAGGAAGAATCAGTTGTTTGCATAATACCGGAAATGCAACTTCTGGAAAGAGGAAGTCAAGTTTTTGGGACATGTAGTGTCCAAGGAAGGAATTACCATGGACCTTGTCAAGGTGGCCGCGGGTACAGGACTGGGAACAGCCTGGGTGAGTAATAGAAGTGAGGAGTTTCCTTGGACTTGCCTGCTACTATCGCCGATTCATTAATTACTTTTCTAAGATAGCCAGACCGTTGTCTCAACTCACTCGGAAGGATCTTAAATTTGCCTTAAACGAGAAAGCAGAAGCAGCCTTTCAAAAATTAAAGGACAAGCTGACGTCTACACCCATGCTAGTATTGCTAGAGCAAGGGGTCAAATATACTATATACACCAACGCATCTCGAGTCAGTTTGGGATGTGTACTTATGCAGAAGGATAGGGTGATCGCCTATACCTCGCAACAGTTAAGGAAACATGAGGAAAACTACCCCATGCACAACATGGAATTAGCGGCGGTCATTTTCGCATTAAAGCTCTAGAGACGTTACCTCTACAGAGAGGAGTTCGAGCTCTTTTGCGACCACAAGAGCCTTAAGTACATTTTTATGCAGAGGGACCTGAACATGAGGTAACGACGTTGGATGGAAACCTTGAAAGACTTCAAGTTTGAAGTCTCCTACCATCCTGCTAAGGCCAACCTTATGGCCGACACGTTAAACCGCAAGAAGACAATAGAATTTATAGCTCCGCTGATGATAGAAGAGTGGAATATAGTAGAGTTTGTGCGAGACTTCGAACAGAAGCTTACAGTTGAGGAGCCTTTCGAAAGTGTCGCACACATCCACATGCAGCCATTCATTGATGACCGAATCATTGTGGCTCTAAAAGAAGATGAATTGTTGGTGAAGATGAGAGAACGATCAAGTGACAGTGAAGAATCTGAATGGAGAGTCAGCTTTGATGGAGGTTTACGATATCGTGGCCGCCTATGCATCCCGAATCTCCATGACTTGAGAAGGGAAGTTCTAGAAGCTACTCACAATTCAAAGATGGTGATGCTTCCAGGCAGTACGAAGATGTATCGAGACATGAAGCATTCGTACTGTTGGACAATGTGAAAGCCTAGATAGCAGACTTTGTGTCCCGTTGTCTCACGTGCTAGCAGGTCAAGGCCGAACATCGCTGACCTCCTAGTTTACTTCAGCCTATGCCCATAGCTGAATGGAAATGAGATTTCCTATCTATGGATTTCATTTCCGGGTTACCGAAGATGAGAAAGGGGTATGACTCCAATTGGGTGATTGCGGACCGGCTGACAAAATCAGCTCATTTCCTCCCGATTAGAGTTTTTAACTCGGCAGATGATCTAGTCAAGTTGTACATCAAGGAGATAGTACGACTTCATGGAGTTCTTATGGAGATTGTGTCGGACCAAGACACGCGATTCACATCTATTTTGTGGACTCAGATTCAAGAAGCAATGGGAGTGAAACTGAAGTTTAGTACCGCGTTCCACCCACAAATCGATGGGCAGATGGAACGGGTAAATCAAATACTTGAAGACATGTTGCAAGCGTGTGTGCTTGATTTCAAGGATAGTTGGGATGAGTGTCTCCCTTATACCGAGTTCGCTTATAACAACAACTTCCAAGTAAGCATTGTCATGGCTCCTTGCGAAGCCTTGTATGGAAGCCTATGTCGAGCACCACATTATTGGGTAGAAGTTGGCGAGAAGATCTTGGTTGGCCCAGACTTGGTTCAGGCAACCTCAGAAAAGATCGACATTATCAGGCGTTGACTTCTCGCAGCCCAGAGTTGACAGAAGAGTTACGCCGATACCAGATGGCGATAGCTAGAATTTGAAGTTGGAGACTACCTATTCTTAAAAGTTTTCCCAATGAAGGGAGTCCTTTGATTTGGCAAGAAAGGGAAACTCACGCCGAGATTCATTGGCCATTTCCAAATTCTAGACCAAGTGGGTGTGGTGGCATACCACCTCGCTTTGCCCACACCACTCATAGGCGTGCACAATGTGTTCCATGTATTAATGCTGAAGAAATATGTTCCTGACCCTTCCCATATTATCAAATGGGAGCAAGTACGGTTAAGTGAAGACACTACCTATGTACTGCGACCAACACATATTTTAGATAGGAAGGAACAGGTGGTACGCGGCAAAGTTATCCCGCTCGTGAAGGTATTGTGGACTCACCACACCAAGGAAGATGCTACTTGGGAAACAGAAGCCGAGGTCTGTAAGAACTACCCTCAGATCCTCGAGGAGTATAAAAATATACTAATTTCGGGGATGAAATTTTTCTTTAAGGGGGGTAGATTGTAATGTCTCGAAAAAATCCATACGAAAACCCGAGTACCACCTCAGGCAGAAATTCCTAAGGATCGTATTCTGTAGGAATTAAATGAAAATTAATTAAGTAATAAACTAAATAAATCAGTAGATTTAATTCAAACCACTATCATACCAATGGCAAGACCCAAAACCATCACAATCACTGACTCAACACTACTTAAAAACTTAGGAGAAATCTCAAAAGCCTGTTGCTCTCGGGAGTACATTGAAACTCCGTATCGGACCTGGTCTGCAAGTCAAAAGTCCGATGGCCGCGAAACTATAGGGTTATGACCGTCTTGTTAGGCTTGACAACCATCGTGGGAATCGAACCCAAATAGTATCCAGAAATGCATAACTTGAGTCTTGAGTAAAGTGTGTGAGAAATGTGAATATCTTTAGAAAAGGAAACGCAAGTTAAGTGAATTGGGTCATTTGCTTATGGGCGAAATTGAAGACTTTGGACCGTCAGATTCTGACCGAACTTCACCCATGGATCAAGAAAATTTCCCTGCACCTATCTATATACTGTGGCCTGATTGAGGGACAACGACCGTTGTATAGGTCCTTCACGGTTGATCCGCTAACCCGATCGCACCGAAATCATAACCTGGCTTAGATCCATGGTCAAGGAACTTGCCCTATGATGTAGGTGAGTAATGGACCTTCCTAAGAGCCCTGTTTGTTAAAAACAGACACCCTTTGGATACAACTTAAGTATATCATGGCCCTGGGGCAATTGACACAAGTTCTGGGCCTATTTAAAAGCCTAAAACCACACCACCCCTCTCTCATACGAATTTTCTCCAAACCCTAGGAGAGAGAAAGAGAGGGAGAGAAAAGAGGAAGGAAGGAAGAGAGATTCCTAGAGATCTTTGCTGGGATTCTTTCCCACAACTCCACGCACTGATTCACCTCTGTGTTACGCTACACGACTCATTTAAACTATAATTTGGGTAAGAAATCCAAACCCTAACGCCATAGTTAAGGTTTAAAATAGTCGTTTGTCGACCTAGCTAATGGATTTAATGATTTAGGTACCCGTTATTCCATTTTCGGGAACGTAGGATTCGAACCGCGTCTGAATCCAGTATTCCGATGAAAGGTGTGGAATATAAATGTTTAGGTTATGGTTTTTAAGGCTTTCAATGTCAGTAATGATTTATGTCTAACTTGATTGCTGCCATATGATCTTAGTTACAACGTTTTCGACAAATTATACATGTGTGAACTATGTTGAATATATGATGCATTCCATGTTTTTATTGAAATGTTTGAATGAATATGAATTGTGATTTGTGCTTGTCATGACTATAGATCTAGGATTCATGTTTGTCGTGTGTATCACGATCTCTTTGTGTAATAAATTGTTATAGTTCTTGTCGTAACTAATCTAGTCTACGTAATTTGCTATATGTAGTCTAAGTGTTTGATAAAATGTCTGAATAAGAAATTGTTGATGAAATGTATCAAATAAGGGTATTGAGATGGAATTCTCAATTACCTTACCCATATGTATAGTTCCTTCATGTAATCTTAATTTTGACTACGCAGTTTATGAATGAAATGCAATGTTTGGTAACATGCTCAATATGCTTGATGAAATGCTCAAATGAGATATTGATTTGAATTGTTTGTCAAATGCTGATATGATTTTCACATGTATTTACATGCTACATCTGAGCAAGATTGGGACTGCAACGTAGTCCAGGCAATCGGTAATGATTCCTGTTGAGTGGCCGAGTTAGTCTCGCTACATTTGATATGTTCAACGAATCCGGGTCGTACGATGATTTTCGACAGTGGTTAAGCCACAGGGAGTGCTTACGCACTCCATGTCAATTAATTCGGCGTGCGCCCGTACTAATCAAACTTGTCTAATAAATCGATGGGCCTATTGTGTGTTTACCATGTATGGACATCACTTCTTGAATCTAAGGTACCACTTACCATTGTACAGACCCGCTTCAACCATGATACCACGATCCTCTAAGACTCATGAGCCGGGCATAGTGGTATGGGACACTATGGTCGAGCTGTCGGCCTACGCTGGGGTGACGAGTCTCCCCGTAGTGACCAGTGAGTAACCCAAACTTGTGAGTCGAATATGGTGGTATGAGACACTGTATTCGAGCTGTCGGTCTGTGTTAAGGTGACAAGCCTCCCCGTAGTGACCGCGAGTATAAACTCTTAAATTAACCTATCCACTGCTTTTCATTAGGGGTGATGCCCTATAACTTGCTTATGGTATGTGGTTAACTAGGATTGACGACCCTAGATGGATCCTTCGGTTTGGGTAAATGATATAAAGGGAGGTACCTCAGCTTCCAAACTCTACTGTATGAATAAGCCTAATTAAGTACTTAGCTAACACAACAATGCACCATATTGCATGTGCTTTGGCGAGGAAGTGCACGTTTAGGGAGTTTGTCATGTGCGAATGGTTGACGAAGTCGCTTGAGGGAGCTTCATGCGAGTGAAATTGTGGTAATGACCGCTTTAGTTGAAGTAGGAATATGCTAATATGTCATAGAGGGGGGTGAATAGGAATTTTTAATATTTTATGACAATTTAAAATCTTTTCACTCTAATCTTAATAACATGCATATATTAGGATTACAAAAGCGTAACTCTACTGGCTTCCAAGCCCGGTAGAGGATCCAATCATAAAACTATTTGAGAGATAAACAATATGCAAATCAGTTTATGATGGATATGACACTGTGTGTGAGGCGTGATCTCCGATAATCAAGTATGAAAGTATTCAAGGAAATCACATAAGTAATGGAAGACACAATCTCAAACACAGTCATTTTTATAGTGGTTCGATTACTTGTCTACTCCACTTTCCGCAAACGCACTCAACCCTTGAGTGTACCAGATCTCACGAAGGAGGTTTCACAACAGGTTCACCTCAAACCATAGGTTTTAAATCAGGTTCACCTCTAACTATTACAACCTACACTTAGGCTGACATAATGTGTCAACATGACACTGTTTATGCTCCCATGAGCAAGGGTCAACACATAACACCCAACTTTTAGGCCCTACTGGCGAAGGATCCACATAAGGAACCTAACAGAGGTTTCACAACAGGTTCACCTCTAACTAGAGGTTTTACACAGATTTACCTCTAACCAATTTATGCCCTCCACAGAGCAAGGGTCAACACAAAGCACCCCCATGTGCACTCCTGCCGGAGGCCTCCTATGAGGACTTGCAAGGGGTGAGAAACACCTTTGACCCAATCTTAAAAAAGAATGATCACAAGGGTCCTCTAGACTCGAATGACTTACAGATAAGTAGATGAGCCCCATTTAGCACGTTGTCAAAGATCTCCTCCTTTGATGATGAAGAATCTTCTGCTTCCTTGAACCGCAACTCAGAAGATGTATCAATACATGGCGACGGGTTGGGTCAAGTTTATAATGGAATCCTACTCTATTAAATGTTTTCCTATAAGGGAGATAGAGCGATTCCAATCATTTATGTATTTAAGGCATCTCAGCTTAATGATTTGCCATTAAGGTGTTAGTTGTAGGATCCTTGAATGCGGAAGTTCATTCCCCAATCCACTCTATTGAATATCAATGATGAGGGTGGATTGGAGGATGAACTCCCATGAGAGAAAAAGGCTTTAGGTATATGATCTAGGGTTAAACACACAAAAGTACTCTTTATTTTCTCTTTCTAATAACTAAGGTGAAGCTCTCATTAAATAGGCAAAAGGTTCCAACAGATATTAAAGGTCACATTTTTTATAGAGTTCAATATCATCAAGCAGGGTCATTATCATCAAGCGTATACTCTCGATAGCATCGACTGACCGCTCGATAGCGTAAACTCAAATGTTAAATGCTTTTGAAACCTTTTGCCAGTTGGTCGAGGAAATTGAACATGCGTCGATGTCATCGGATTTTGAACTCCGATTTCATCAACACGAGGTTCGATTCCTCGACATTTGAAAATGTGAGAGACTTAACTTTGATAGTTTTTCAGGAACAGATATGATCGAGCTTCACTCGATATCATCAGAATTTGAATATCGATGATATCGAGGGTAGTGTCGATTCATCGATAATTCTAAGGAATTTTCATATAAGTTTACTGGACAGTTTCTGTCCACTTTTGATGACATCGACATTGCCTCGATATGATTGATATTTGAATATCGATTTTATCGAGTGACCCTCGATCCGAGAAAAATATCCTGAAAAACTTGCTGGATGTAAATGTGTCCTAATCCGATATCATCAAAGGGCTTCCAATATCATCGAGATTTGAACTATGAGGATATCGAGAAACTCTTCGATATATCGAAGATTACATGGTTTGACTTAGCAGAGCTTTGGACATAACAGACTTGATGTTGATTTAATTGAGTCTACTCGATGGAATTGAGATTCAAATTTCGATGATATCGAACCCTCTATCGATACATAGATAATTCTGTCCAAATATCTTTGTGGTTGCTGGACATCTTATGTCCTCATTTCGATAATATAAAGTGATCTTCGAGGACATCGGCGACAAGGTTCAATTTCATCGAACCACTTATCAATAAATTGACAAAGGTTGAAAGGTAGAAAACTTAGAGATTTTTCTTAGTTTGGAAAAAGTTTTCTAACCATAATCCCTTAGGGTATTCTAACCAATTTTAAGGGTTTTAGTTACCTGGTGTTTTGGGACATGGGATGTGAGGCTCAAGATTTGCCCATGATGAGTTCGGGCACACATCCAATTGAGGCAGTTGCTTGATCAATCTTCCTATAGGGCTCTTCTGCTTAGCAAACTCAACTCACATGCTAATTGACAAACCAGGGCACTTTCAATCTCCCACTTTGTCAATTACATGACAAAACACCAAAACACCCTAGAACTACTTCTAGACATACACCCTAAATTGTGTGTCCATGAGCTTTGCACAATTGTACAAAGTTATCTAGTTGCACATACACACATCCCGTTGCTGCTCCCCCTAACAACAATCTCCCCCTGTCGCCTTGCAGCTGCTCCCCCTAACACCTACACCACTATCCACAAACAGATATACAATTTTTCCTACAGGGTGGATTTGTTCTCCCCCTTTTTGTCAGTCATTGGAAAAGGATAACATAATAGTTGATATTGACTGATGTTTAGATAATATGGAAGAATCAAAATTCAGGGAGCATAAGCACAATAGATAGATGTACAAGATCATCTCATTTCAGAAAACATATATGCTTATTAGGACAAGAAGAGCAGTGAAAAGTAGGTAATATGAAAATAAAGAGCAAGCATCATATGCATCATATTCCATTTCCTATATGAATCATAGAAACTAGGGGATCATAAAATATGACAGTAATGATATATGAGAAATATAGCCAGAGGCCAAATAACCAAAAGTATATATATGTATACTGCCCAAGATTGGTTGTAGCATAATCATTCATCCCAATAAAAAAATCAAGCCCATCCATGGGCACTCAAAAACAGAGTATAGGCCTCACTCAGAGGATATCCAAAAAAACTTGTCAAACTCTGCAAGTTAGTAATTCATCACTTACACATATAGGAGCGTAGGGCATTCAAAAAGATAATTATGCCCTAAGCATTCCAAGGAGACTCTGGGTAAGAGACGAAGGGAAGGACACACTACAGATATCGAAAGCCTGAGTATGCTTATTGTGCAGGAAGGGAATCTATAATTTGTTTTGTAGCATGTTATAGAACCACCAACATGTGTTTGATCTCTAAAAGATAGGCTTCACAGTCATCAAGTCGTTTCATCATGTGAGATTGTCCGTCCAGAAAGCTTTGTATAATGTATTGTTCTGTGAAAGCCTTAGTGAGATTACCAGAGTCGGGGCTGCACACAGGATTGCTCTTGCCTGAGGTTGAGTTGGTTTTTCCACCACAAAACACATTGTTAATGATATTCAGGTTGCAAATGTCTTCGTAGTTGAACCAAGCACATGAGTGCGGGAGATCATTAGTAGGAGGCAACCCAATTTGTCGGGAAAGCTTAGACATAAGACACGGAAATGGAAGTGTAGTGATGTATTCTTCTGTAGACACACGGATTAACTGTTGGAGAAGAAGAGTGGGTAGGCACATTGGAATACCTTGATGAACATCATATAGAATATTGAGGATGCATGGAGAAATCTTGTTGCCCGATACTTCAGAGGGATAGACATTTGTACTGAAGATGCAGTGAAGAATTTTATATGCAGGACTGAGATGCTTAATATGAAGAACATTTTTTGCATTTCTGAGAATTGTAGCACTGTTACATAATGCTCGAGTGACTTCACCCCATACTCCAAGACCGTTCAGGTTCCGTTCCGATACAAGTATCCTAGTGACTTCTACACTAGCCAGATGACTTATCAATCTAGGGATGATGTGCTTGGTCCGATTATGACAGAGACTGAAATGAGTGGGGGATTATCTTTAAGGTTGTAGATTAAGTTCAGAAATTGATGCACCAGATCAGATTGAAATCCTCCCCTAAAATTCACGATATTTCCCCACCTAATCAGTTCAAAGAGATTGATGATCCCAAAGGTTTCAATACGCTTGCTATGAACTGCTCGTTCTGCCACCATTTCTAACTCTGAAAATGAAGATGAGGCAGCTATATTTTTCTTACCTTTCTTGCTCTTAGTTGAGGCATTTTGTGGAAGAACCAGACCTTTGTCTTTAGACATTGCTGCTTGGGATGAAATAAGATTTGGATTTGAGAACTGTTCTGAGAGATGCAATGCCAAATTGAGATCAACAAGTGAAACTCTTTTTCCATTCTTTGGACTTTTATTCAGCAGTAACTTTCGATATCATCGAGCATAGGTTCAATGATATCGATATACCCTAATTGATATTTTCAATGCAGAGTTCGAGGGAAGACCAGTTGACTCGATGTTTCAGCTCCTCAAGAGGTCATCGATGATATTGATTCTTAGTCGATGTTATCGAAAAGTTCACATGATGTATCAACAAACATATCGAAGGTGAATATTTTCCATTTTTTAGTATTTTGACAAACTTCTATGTATAATAAAGTATCTCATTACATCATCATCTCCATATGTGACTATCCCATCATTAAGATTTGAATAATTTAAAAGGAGGGATTTGTCACCTGTGACATGTCTTGAGCATCCGCTATCTAGGTATCACTTAGTATCATTGCCTGTTATATGATTTGAAAGAGTAACAAGGAAATTCTTCTTTTCTTTTACTACCCACTTTGTGACAGAATTTTTAACCATGGTAGATTTAGTTTCTTTAATCAAGTTGGGCAACTGAATCATGTTTCCATGTGTTAACAAATTCATTAGTTTTCTTGTTTCATTCAGCCACTTAATTCAACAATTCTTTCATTTTGTTATTCATTCTAGGTGGTTCTTCTATGCATATCCCTAGGTGGACTCTTGACATTTTGTATTGTTCCTCTGGTCGGTCTATTTTTACCGATATGATTTTGACCAAATTATGGTGAGTCTTCCTAGGTGACATGCATTCAAACTTATAATGACCAGAATCACCACATAAATGACAAACAGGAGTGGTTCTTGTTTTACTACCTGAAATAATAGATTTTTTAGTTTGTGTTGCATTTTCAGTTTTTGTTTTAAAATTTTCATATCCTAAGCCACTCTTGTCCTTTCCAGGTCTTCCCATACCTAAGAGTTTTTCTAATTTCTCACCACTCTGGGAAAAATAATAGTTTATCTCAGCTAATTTTCTAGATTCTTTTAAATCAAACAGGAGTGTGTGATTTTCATTTTGAAGGAGCATGTGTTTATCTTTTAATAGCTTAACCTGTTTGTTTAGGCTGTTAGACTCGGATTTAAGGAAGGTATTGATTCTTTCTAATCTATCATTATCTGAATGATATTGTTGTAGATCATTAATTAGATGTGTATTAATTTCTAAAGTTTTATCCAGATCTTTTTGCAGCAATTCCTTTTTGTTTTCAGATATTCCAAGTCTTTTAAGGATGTTGATGCTTTGAATGTAGAGTTGATTGTAAGCATCCTGTAGTTTGTCATGTTCCTCTTCTTCCTTCTCAGTTTCCTCATTATCCGAAGGAAATGATTCAGTGGCTTGCGGTTCTTTAACATTCTCGGTTTCAGTGGGAATGGTTGAGGCAGTGGAGACCATAAGAATTTTTAGGGATTTCTGGTCTCCATCACTCTCTGAGTGACTGTATTCTGAGTTTGACTCTTCCGTATCATCCCATGTGGCTGCCATTGCTTTTCCTTTGGTTTTTCTATTTGGGTAATCAATAGACAGATGTCCAAACTTTTGACAGGTGGTTCCTTGGACTTTTTACCAGATTTACCTGTGAAATGTTTGTTGTTCATTTGTCTTCCTTTAAATGGTCAGCCATGTTTTTTCTGAAAGAATTCTTTGTACCGTTGAGCCAATAAAGCCACTTCTTCATCTTCATTTTCTCTTTCACTCTCAATGTCCTCATTTGTTGTATTCTTTGAATTTTTGAGGATAGTGGTTTTGGATTTGGGGGTTTGTTTGAAATGTAGTTCAAATGTTTGTAGGGAACCTACTAGTTCTTCTACTTTCATTTCATCAATGTTTCTACATTCTTTAATGGTTGTTACTTTAGGATTGAATCGTTCTGGTAATGATCTTAGTATTTTCCTATAGATTTTTAGAACCAGAACTTTCTCACCTAATCCACCCATGGAGTAGCAAATGATGTTCAGTTTTGTGAAAAAGTCCATAAAGGTCTCATGCTCTTCCATTCTGAGACTTTCAAACTGTGATGTTAGGAGTTGCAGTTTGGATCTCGTCACAGTGCTTGTTCCTTCATGGATTGTTTCCAACAAATCTCAAGCTTCTTTGGCTGTCCCACACATACTGATTTGATTGAAAATGTCTTCGAACACAGCATAGTAGATAACATTCATTGCTTTAGCCTCAGCAGTTTGGTTTTCTTTATCGAATGCTATCCACTTTTCTTTGGCTTTTGGTTTAGTGATAGTTGTGCCATTCTCAAGTATGATTTGTTCAGTTGGTGGCATGTATTCTCTTTCAACAATTTCTCAAACATCATGATCTAAAGATCTCAGAAAGTAATGCATTCTAGCCTTCCAATATGCATAATTTGATCCATCAAACACTGGAGATCTAGTGACCGATGAGCCCTCTCCTTTGGCTATATTACCAACTTCAGTCAAGATCACTCTCTAGGCGGTGAAGCCCTTAAGAGAGACCCGCTTTGATACTAATTGAAATTGTGGTAATGACCACTTTAGTTGAAGTAGGAATATGCCAATATGTCCTAGAGGGGGGTGAATATGACTTTTTAATATTTTATGACAATTTAAAATCGTATCACTCTAATCCTAAAAGCACGCATACATTAGGATTACTAAAGCGTAACTTTACTGGCTTCCAAGCCCGATAGAGGATCCAATCATAAAACTATTTGAGAGATAAACAATATGCAAATCAATTTATGATGGATATGACTGTGTGTCTGAGGTGTGATCTCAGATAATCAAGTATGAAAGTATTTAAGGAAATTACATAAATCACATAAGTAATTGAAGAAAATAGCAATCTCAAACATAGTCATTTTTATAGTGGTTTGACTATTTGTCTACTCCACTTTCGGTAAACGCACTCAACCCTTGAGTGTACCGGATCTCACTAAGGAGGTTTCACAACAGGTTCACCTCAAACCGGAGCTTTTAAATCAGGTTCACCTCTAACCAGTATAACCTACACTTAGGCTGACACAATGCATTTGCACGATATTGTTTATGCTCCCATGAGCAAGGGTCAACACATAACACCCAACTTTTAGGCCCTACTGGCTAAGGATCCACACAAGGAACCTAATGGAGGTTTCACAACAGGTTCACTTCTAATTGGAGGTTTTACACAGGTTCACCTCTAACCAATTTATGCTCTCCATAGAGCAAGGGTCAACATAAAGCACCCCCACAAACACTCCCGCCGGAGGCCTCCTATGAGGACTTGCAAGGGGTGAAACACAGCTTTGACCCACTCCTAAGAAGGAATGATCACAAGGGTCCTCTAGACTTTAATGACTTACAGATAAGTAGATGATCCCCATTTAGAGCTTTGTTGAAGATCTCCTCCTTTGATGACGAAAAATCTTCTGCTTCCTTGAACCGCAACTCAGAAGATGTACTAATACATGGTGACGGGTTGGGTCAAGGTTATAATGGAATCCTACTCTATTAAATGTTTTCCTATAAGGGAGATAGAGCGATTCCAATCATTTATGCATTCAAGGCATCCTAGCTTAATGATTTGCCATTAAGGTGGTAGATGTAGGATCCTTGAATGCGGAAGTTCATTCCCCAATCCACTTTATTGAATGTCAATGATGAGGGTGGATTGGAGGATGAACTCCCATAAGAGAAAAAGGCTTAGGGTATATGATCTAGAGTTAAACACACAAAAGCACTCTCTATTTTCTCTCTCCAACAACCAAGGTCAAGCTCTCATTAAATAAGCAAAAGGTTCCAATGGATATAAAACGGTCACATTTTTTACAGAGTTCGATATCATCGAGCGTATACTCTCGATAACATCGACTGGCCGCTCGATGACGCAAACTCAAATGTTAAATGCTTTTGAAACCTTTTGCCATCTGGTCAAGGAAATCAAACATACGTCGATGTCATCGGATTTCAAACTCCGATTTCATCGACACGAGGTTCGATTCCTCGACATTTGAAAATGTGAGAGACTTGACTTTGAAGGTTTTTCAGGAACAGATATGATCGAGCTTCACTCGATATCATCGGAATTTGAATATCGATGATATCGAGGGCAGTGTCGATTCATCAATAATTCCAAGGAATTTTCCTGTAAGTTTGCTGGACAATTTCTATCCACTTTCGATGACATCGACCATGCCTTGATATGATCGATATTTGAATATCGATTTTATCAAGTGACCCTTAATCTGAGAAAAATATCTTGAAAAACTTGCTGGATGTAAATGTGTCCTAATCCGATATCATCGAAGGGCTTCCGATATCATCGAGATTTGAACTTCGAGGATATCGAGAAGCGCTTTGATATATCGAAGATTACATGGTTTGCCTTAGCAGAACTTCGGACACAACAGGCCTGATGTTGATTTAATCGAGTCTACTTAATCGACTTGAGATTCAAATTTCAATGATATCAAACCCTCTATCGATACATCGATAATTCTATCCAAATATCTTTGTGGTTGTTGTCCTCATTTCAAGGTTCAATTTCATCGAACCATTTGTCGATAAATCGACAAAGGTAGAAAGGCAGAAAACTTAGATATTTTTCTGAGTTTGAAAAAGTTTTCTAAGCATAATCCCTTAAGGTGTTCTAACTAAATTTAAGTGTTTTAGTTACCTAATGTTCTGGGACATGGGATGTGAGGCTCAAGATTTACCTATGACGAGTTCAGGCACACATCCAATTGAGGCAGTTGCTTAATCAATCTTCTTATAGTGCTCTTCTACTTGGCTAATTCAACTCACATGATAATTGACAAACCAGGGCACTTTCAGTGAGGGCATGCATCATTACTGCATATCACCCCTGCATTAATAAGAGTAGTTAGGAAATACTTGTTGTATTACTTTATCATTACTGCTTGATTGAATTGATAACATGTTAACCGTTACCTTATAATACCACTGAGTTGATCACTCACTCCCACTCTAGGACTGTTTTAAAATACCAACCAGACTCTGTTATAGATGCAGGTGATGAGGATGTATATGCATCGGAGTTGGACTTCGTAGATGAGGAGGAAGAGTTCTCCTAAGTTCAGCTCTCTAGTAGGTCTATATAGACCTCGTGCTACTTCGATGGGATTACAGGGATATATGGATTAGTCGGACATTTACATTTTGACATTTTACATATTTTGAGACAAAACATGTATATATATTCAACCTGGTAACATACTCATGCTCTGGAGGTTGTGAAACACTGTAAGTGCAATGGGTTCTTGCTCCTTTGTTTGTCAAATTTTATTGTGCCAAAACCGTGATCTGTGTCTTGTGTAGCACGTTGATGTTCAAGGCATTGCATCACAATGCTTCAAATCAAGAATGAAGATCTACTTCAATAAATGCAATGTTGAGTACATTGTCCACTCCTGTAAGCTTTAAAGTTCAAAGTTTTTAAAGAGGTACATCAAAAGACAAGTTCTTGTTCAAGATAAGATAAAGTACAACTCAAGATATAGTACAACTCAAGATGAAGTATAACTCAAATCCAAGCTTTAGAAGATCTCAAGTTCAAGTTACATCATGTGTAGAGATCTCAAGCTTCATAATCTTCAAAGGTCAACCATCATCTGAAGAAATGAAGACTCAATGTTCATACATCACTTTCAAGGTATGATTGACCTTAGACTAACCTTAGGGTAGGTCATTTTGTATACATAATTCAAATTGAATCACTTTGTAAGTGTTTGGACTGTTCTAAGACTAGTCCTGAACCCTGTTCGACTAATCCTAGCACTGGCTCGACCAGTCCAAGGAATTCCAGGACCAATCCTAAGTTTGTTGCAATTTTTAAAATTTTTTTATTCATCCTCGACCAGTCTTGGACTCTACTCGACCGGTCGTGTAAACAGTGCACCACTCATCCTACGACCAGTCCAGGATCTACGACCCAAACTACAGCGACTAAATCAGGCTCCTTACGACTAGTCGTGGAGGACTCACGATAGGTCGTGGACAGCCTTCAACCAGTCGTGGAATGGTTTTATCCGATCGCGCTCAAAAATTTAAAATTCTGTTCGACCTTCGACCAATCGTAGTGTCCTCAGGACCAGTTGAAGATGCGATTTCTACAACTATAAATAGAGCACGAATTTCAGAGTTTGATAATCCATTTCAAGTAAATTCAAGGCATCACTCTAAGAGATAAGTTTGTATTCTTTTTAAGCTACATTGTGCATATTTAATATTCTCTTTTATTAGCTTTTCATATTTGATTTTATTTCTGCATTTCAATTTGATTTGAAAGAGGAATTGTGATATTCCACTTCTTAGAATCAAAATCAAACAGAGCTAGCCTAAATTGGTTTAATTTAAAATCAATTAGACCTAGAATCATTTTAAAGTGAGTATTGGACATTGAACTTCTATTCAAACTTCTACTCTGACTTGGTTCTTCCAGGCTGCAACAAAAGGAGAAATCCAGGTATTTTACATTTGTGTAAATCTTCTGTTTTTGGTTTCTTTTGAGATTGAGCCAGAAAAATCTCATTATGTTGGTTATCTGAGGAGAGCCATAAAACTCAAAGTGGGTTTTAAAAAAAAAATTTATATAACCCCATTAGAAAGACACAATTGTGAGGGTTTTAGGTGAACTTGAGAAAAGCCTATTTTCATAGTTAACGCTAATATCTACTATGTGAGGATATTAGGAGTGGAGTAGCAAGTTGTGTGGCTATTGTTTAACAGTTGGTGCACACACAGGCGAACCACTATAACTCCTTGTGTCTTGTGATTTGAATGTATATTTAATTTCTATATCTTTTATCATTCAAATTTGTGGGATGTATGTGCGAATGTGAATGTTGTAATCTTTCATTTCAAGCATTGTGGGGAATGTTGTAATAGTTTAGAATTTCTTTCTTGCTATTTCCTTTATTTTCTTTCCAGTTTGAGATTTTATTTCTCTAATTGTTCTAGTAAGGTTGTCCTGCCATAAACCCTTGGTTTTTATGGTGAAAGGGTGTCCTTAGAACAACTAGAATTTGAGGTTGCTTTACATTCTGTATTGTGTATTGTTATCTTTCCTTTACTTAGCTATCTTATTATTTTATTCCACTGTTATCATTTTAAATTTGGCATAGTCCTGTTCACCCCCCACCCCTCCCCCAAGACATATAGCTTGGCCTTTTCAAACACGTATATACTTTATATATCTATCTTAGTCTTTCGCTTGCTTAATTACATTAACTCTGGAGTATGATATGTTGATGTAGTATAATCCCTCTCATGTTTAATGCGCTAATATGGACAACATTTAAATATCATTATCTATGTTGCATAAGTGATGCGTTGGACTTGGGAGTTGAGTTTTGCTTGACCCTCGAAATCTGGGGCATTACAGCATCCTCGACATCTAATATTTGAATCTTTATGACTCCTCATTTACATAGCTGATCTGTATTACGTACTCTGATATTGTTTGACTCATGGACTTGTTAGTATTTTTGCTTACTCTGTTATCGTATGATTCATGATCTTACCAGTATTTTCAATATTGTTTGATTATGACATTGTATTGTATACTTGGCACTTACCTTGAGCACACACTTACACCACCCTCTAAGCTTTCTATAAGATTTTACATGATAGAAGCGTGCAGGTGATGTTAAGTTGCAACAACGTGGAGCTTGGAGCATGTAGCCGACTTCTGGAGCTTTGATTTTGACATATGTATTTCCCTTTTAACATTGTATTCAAATTATTTTATTAGTGGATATGTGATGATGATGTTGCCATTGTGATTTGGGTAAACTTGTGGTTATGCTTCTTACGAGTTAAATGTACATTGGAAAATTCTCCTTATAGGATCTTAGGATTGGAACCTGGCATATGGGCACTGGGAGTCGAGAATGGGGTACTACGGAGGCTGTCGACACCGGATTCAGTGATCGGGATTCCTGTGAATCCGATTTCTGGGTTTGGGGCGTGACATAAGGGAAAGTCACAATGTGGACATTCAACCATCATTGCCCATCAATGTGGACATTTAACCAACATTATTCCCAAGGAGTGGCCCACATAGAGCCAAACGTATAGTGGGCCCATTGCCTCACACAAGAGCCTAATATACATCATGATGGGCCTCACTCAAGGGCCTAATACACATCGTAATGAGCCTTATCAAATGGGTCGCATATACATCTCATCGAGGCCTGATATCTGGGCCTCAAATACATCTTGATGGGCCTCATCCAATGGGCCTTAGATACATCGCATTAGGCCTCACACAAGGGCTATAAATACATCATATTAGGCCTTACGTAAGGGCCTCACATTCATCACATTGGGCCACATTGCATGGGCCTCATATACATCAAGTGGGCCGCATCAATGGGATGAATATACAACACAATGGGCCTCATATCCATTGAGTGGGCCACGAATAAGCCACAATGGGAGACAGCCCATGGGCCTCAGATACGTTACAATGGGCCACACAATAGGTGGGCCCTTCTCAATAGATGGGTCCCATCGAGTAGACCACGTGGATATGAAACACATACATCATGCAAGTCCCACCATCGGTGTGGATTTACAACACATACATCACGTTGGGACCCATGGCTGCTGGACAGCGTGGATAAAATACATAATGGTGGGCTCACTTTTAGTTTAGATCCACCTCATTCTCTTTGTAATGCCATAAAATGATCTCTACAGATGGTTGGATGGTATAGATAAAACAAATATGCCATGGGGATGTCCCACCGTCCTGGACGGTGGATGGTGTGGATCAAAACATATCTTTCAAGGTGGCCCCCACTGTCCACGCTGGACGGTGGATGAAACACATCCATCAGATGGTCCACTGTCCTAATAGACAGTGCTAAATATAACACAAGCATCATGTGCGTCCCACCGTCCAGTTGGATGGTGTGGAAAAAATACTTACATTATGTGGGTCCCACATGCAGGGATGGTGTGATTCACAACACTTATGCCACATGGGCCACACAGATGGACGATTCAGATTTAACACATGCCTCGGGATCAGGCCTATACGTTATTGACATGAATACAACAATTATATTGCTGCTGGCCCACCATCCACATAGATAGACCGTTGGGATAAAACACGTACCTCATGATCTACCCACAGAACTTGCTGACATTGACGCAACATCCAGCAGTTGAGACCCACTGTCTGAATAGACGGTGTGGATAAAACTCAACATTTCATGGGGTCCACAAAACTTGCAGACATCACTACGGCTACTATATAGCTGGTGGATTCCCACCATCTAGATGAATGGTTGGGATGAAACACATATACGGTGGGGTCCACAGAACTGGTGGAGTCACTACAACAGCGTTATAGCTGGTGTGAGGTATACCACCCAATCCATCCAACAGGTGGGTCCCACATGGGGCCCACCACTTACATATATATATATATATATATATAATATGATATTATATATATTTTATTTTTATTTTTTCTTTAAATGTCCAGCGTCTAGGGCCTTCCCAATTTAGACGGACGGTGTGAGACCTGACCCAAGTTTGCATGTGTGCATGTATGTGTGTGAGTATGCATTTCGTTCATCTTAGTCCTGCAGTCTTACGGGTCGAATCCCAGCGACTCGTGACCATCGGATAGTGTTTAAGGTCATCCTTAAGTCCAGTCACATAGGCCCGACTCGGATTGAGCTGAAACCTATGCCATCTTGTTTGCATCGTCGTTGCGGTTCCGATTTCGTGTCTTACGCATCTATAACGACCTTGGAATTTTCTGTGCTAATCTTTCCTTAAGTAGTTGTTTTGGGGTAATTAGCGCTTTACTCGATTGCTTGTGAAATTCGCATCAATCACTTTAAATTGTATCTGCATGGCTCTAAACGTGTAGATTAGTGAGCGCTACGTTACTCTGAAACCTGGGATCCATCGCTAAATCCAGTTGTTCTGGGGAATTTTTGGAAGATCTGGATCGGACCTAGACCGCGCGTCGAAAGTCCGATAGCGATGATCTTAGGCTGTTGCGGTCACCGAGTTGGGCTTGATCTTCACCTTGAAAATCAAGTCGATCTGATGTTCTGGGTCGATTTGATTGAGCTCGGAGTGAAGAGTGTGAGAACGGTTGGAATTTAATAAGCTTTTATTGAAATTTGAGTCGTGTCGCTTGCGCGACGATTTTAAGCATTCTGACCGTTGGATTCTGACCCAATTTCACCCTCTGATCAGGATGGTTGGCCCAGGCATATCGTAGTGCTTGTGGACCTGATCGAGTTTCCGTGACCGTTGAATTGAGTGTGGTCCGCCACGGCTGATCTGAAGAGCCGGTCGGTATGAAAACTCTGCTTGACCTAGATCCATGGTCAAGGAGCTTAAGTCCGACCTTTCGTGGTTATAGGCCCACCAGAAGTGCTTCGTTGGATCGAGAAAGGCTTACTTTGGTTATAACCTAAGTATACCTTGACCCTGGGGTTATTTCCATCATTTTAAGGCCTATATATAGTCCTTAAACCCTAGCTCTCATTTCCATACGAATTTTCTCTAACCCTAGCTTGGAAAGAGAGTGGAAAAGAGAGAGTTAGTGAGAGAGATTGGTTGGTGATTCATCTTGATTCTTCCTTGTTCTTCTTCACCTTTGAACCTTTACTTTGAATCGTTCCTCTGACGATTCTGAGTTCTTTTGGGGTAAGTTAACCTAACCCTAACCTGTGTTAGAGCTTAGATTAGACTTGGTGTTGTTGTGTCTCATTTCTATCCTTATTTTAGGGTATTCTAGCGCCGTTGACGAAGACAACTCGTCTAAATCAGCTCGGCGGTTCTTTCTTCGCTTAAGGTGCGGACTTTAAGTGTATAGGTTATGGTTTTCAAGGCTTTCAATCCCAGTTAGTGATTTATTCTTGTTATGGATGAGATTTCACATGTCAAATGTTATGTTTACATCGCTTTCCTGATATGCATGTGCTATATTGAGATTTGTGTATTCTAAGTGTATTTATAAAGTACCGTATACGTATAAAATACGCACTTGTGTTTGCCATGATTATTTGTCATGTATGTATGCTAGATGCATGTATGACAACTCCTTGGTAAAAGGAATTGTCTAAGTGCATGTATTCCAACATACGTCATGTATGTTGTTCCTTGTATGCTAAGTGTTTGTAGAAATGCATGAATGATCTAAGTGTAACTGATTACACTAATTGTGGGCGTTGAGAAGTGATTCTTAATACTCCTATTGATGCGCATGTTTTCCTTTATGCAGTTACCTTTCAAGTTATTTAAATTCAAGCATCTCCTATGCTTACATTTATGTTAAGTTGATATTCTTCAGATGTGTATGTAACATGATTTGAGTTATTGTTCCATTCTTGTTTTACATTCCATATGAATATTTCCTGTAGTAGTGTAGGATATTTGGGACTATGCCTTAGTCCGGAGATCGGTAATTGACCCTATATTCGTGGTTGAGATTGCTTTCGCCACGTAGGACGTTTCGAACCCGAGCCGTATTAGAGTTGGCGGCAGTGGTTTGGCCACGCGGAGTGTTTGCGCACTCTATGTCGTTCAATTCAACGTGCGCTCGTGCTAGTCGAGTTCGTCAAGTAACCCGATTGTCCGATGTATGTTAACCATGTATGGACGCTATTGCTTGAATCTAGGGTACTGAACTTACCAGTAAAATCCTAATAACCATGGTACCTGATCCGCTAAGACTCATGAGCCGGACATGGTGGTATGGGACACCGTGGTCGAGCTGTCGGCCTACGCTGGGGTGACGAGCCTCCCCGTAGTGACCAGTGAGCAACTTAACTCGTGAGCCGATTATGGTGGTATGGGACACTATATTCATGCTGTCGGCCTACATTGATTGGTGACGAGCCCTTTGTAGTGACCTCGAGCATACCTGGATACCGCAAGGAGGTGACGAGCCGATCTGTGGTAGTAAGGGCATGAAAGGCGTACATTGATTGGTGACGAGCCCTTTGCTACGACCTCAACTATATGATCGTATGAGATGTCTAGGATTGACGACCCTAGAATGGATCACTGTTTGGATGGTGATATGAGGAAGGTATCTTAGCTTCCCAATCCTGTTGTGTGAAATGGACTAATAACAACTTGGTAATCATATCCATGCACCGCATTTGCATGTGCTTTGTAGATGTGGCGCACTTTGAGGCGATGTCATGCGTAACGTAAGATGAAGACGCTGAGGGTGTACGTGTGAGGGCACGCATCATATTGCATTCATACTTGCATTAACAAGAGTACTTAGGATTTAATTACTTATCCTGCTTTATCATTACTGTTTGATTGAACTGATAACATGTTAACCAGTGCCTTATTGTTCCACTGAGTTGATCACTCACTCCCACATTTCTGGGGCGGTGTTACACACCCACCAGACTCTGTCTTAGGCCCTGATGTTGCAGATGTGGATGCGACGTCTGAGGCAGAGCGGGAGCTGGATGACGACGAGGCTGCCTTCTCCTATATGCAGTTTTCAGACGGGTTTTAGCGAGCCTCGGTCTGATGTGTGGGATTCCTGGGATATTTATGGGGACTGAAATGATGTAATTTGATACTTATAATTTTGTTAAATAACACTTTTACACGATCTGGTTGTATATGTAATTCAGGGATTTACACTTGTACACACTTTATTCACTCCCTACTTGTAATCATCTCCCCTCTTTAACCAAGGTAAGAAAGCAATCATTACCTAGCTTAAAAAGAGATTTCTCTCTCTTTCTCTCCCATTCTCTCTACTCCTCTCTTCTCTCCCTCTCATTTTCTTCTTCCAAGCAATAAAGGGGTGGGACATCCACCCCATTCCAGCCCCAATCCCCCTCTTTTCCTCCAAATCTAACCTTCCAAATCCCATCTCATCCCTTGATCCATCACCCTTGGTGCACTAGGAGCAAGGAGGTCCAAGATTGGAGCAATCTAAGGTGGCTGTGTTCTTAGGATTTAGAACTTTCATCTTTACATTCTTAGATCTCTTTTCTTTCATATGGGAAGTGTAAGACCCACTAATCAATGGTGGAGATCCTACACCATCCCTTAGTTATGGCCAAATGGCCTCTTTAGTGCATGCATGCCCATGCATGGGGTTTTCCCCTCTATCGGCCCCATCATGGAGAATTATTTGTATTTCATCACATGATAGGTCATTTAGACCTTAGAATCATGGTTGGGATGGCATCACAACCATTGATCTTAAATCTATGACATGCATGTGATGGATCTCTGTTGTAACATATGAACAAATGTAATATATGGTGTGATTGATGAAGGGGAGGGCCTCAATGTAGCGGAGCCCCTCCTCTTATGGCCGATTCTTCATTTTCCTTCATAATAGAATTTTGATCTTGCATGTGTGGCCCACCTTGTGGGTCAACAAAAATCCAGACCATCCATGAAGCTTGGACACCCATAGCGGTCCATCCTTGAACATGTGGCCCTAAAATTCATCTTAATGGGGCACATGCAAAGGGTATTTGATGATGGAGAAGGTCTGGACATTTGTGAGGCCTACTAGGGTGGTCCACAACATAAATTCCTGGGGTTAAATCCCATGACAAATGATTTTTATATTTTGTTTCCTTCAATTACTTGTTACTGTCCCAATCTGTTTGGACAGATTTTTGGGCCAACTTTAGGCCATGATTTGGGGCTTTTGGTGGGAAATTTTCTACTAAGTGGAATATGATTTTTGAAGGTACATATCCCACCTATAATCATGCCAAATTCCAGCCTCAACTGACCCCATTCGGGTCCCCAAAAGGGTGGGCCAATATGGGTACCTTGATGGATTTTCTGCTGTAATTCCAGCAAGGTTGCAATTTGGAAACTCAAAATTTTAAAATAGTTTTTGATCAGGTGGGCCACCTTGGTGGATCCTACCTTGTACTACATATATATGGAAAGGTTGAAATCTAATTTTCCCAATTTTTGGATACCCTGGGCTCACCCCATTGGTGCTCAATCATGGTCTATCAAGAATTCTGCACTTAGCAGAATTTCTGGACAGATTGTATTTATAAATTAAATTAAAATACTTTTAATCATCCTAAATTTATGAAATTTTGTAGAGGCCCACCCATGGAAGGACTATCCTGCAAATTTTCAGAACCATCGGGCCCCTATATCATTTGTGGTACGGCCTGGAGTGGCCCACCAGGCTAGGACGTCCAGCCTTAGCTAGCCGTCCAGGCCACCTTGTGGGTCCACCTTGATGTATTTTTTGTCCCACCATTCATCCAAGTGGGGTCCATAGGGGTCATGTTTATTTTCACCTTCAAGAGCATCCATTTGGGACCCATTTGGATGAGTTTTGAGGCAATTACCCAGGCCCATAAGATTGCCTACCATTGGGATGTCCAGGCCCATTGGACCACTACTGGACTTCCAGTCCAGTACCATGGCCCACCTATTTTATGTGTTTAAATCAGTTCCTTCATTTGGTGGGACCCATAGAGACATATGTGGGCCACCAGGGGACTTATACTTACCCCTTTATGATTTTTGTTGGGGCTAATAGGCCCAGAATATAGGTGGGCTAAAATTTCAGCAAAAGGCCCAAACTGGCCGCCCCTAATGGTTTGTTTTAGTGTATCATGGCCCATTAGATTAAGGGTGTATTATGCACTTGAGATTGCCTTCTTCTAAGATGTCCTTAGGCCTCATTTATGTATGCTTGGAGGCCCACCTCCATTGAACTTTAATTGGACCTTTATGCAATGTGTTGATTGGCCTTGGTAGGCCTACTCATCTTAGACCTTCTAAGTTAGGCCCCATTAGACCTCTAGACCTATACGTACTATGGTATTGTGATGGGTTAGGGGCCAACATACATAAGTGGTTGGGCCCTTGGTTACCCATTAAATTAGCCACATGCTTGGGCTAAGATGTAAGGCCCAATTCACTTGCTTTAAACATAAGAAATTGCCCATAAGGTTGGCTTACGGGGCTGCTCATTAGGCCCACCACAATATGTGGGATTGTGACTTTTATGGTTGGGCCTAAACCTCGCTTGAGGGCCCATGATATTGCCTATGTATTGGCCCATGTGTATTGCCCACTAGGCCCTTGGATTGTTTAAGGCCTTGGGCCTTAATTCACTCGATCAATAGCAGGCTACCTTTTGGGACCCATTAAGGTTGGATGTCCTCCTTGGTGACCCTAAGGTAGGACCATAGGGTGGATATAGGTGGTTGAAGGCCCACCTGGACCCTTGTTAGGACCGTTTCTTCCCTTGGGCTTTTATATGGCCCTTCCTAGCTCGTGGGGTACCCCAAAGTATTGGGCCCCCACTAGAGGATGATCCCATAGTAAATTGTCTGAGTACCTAGGCTTGTTTCCCTCCTTGGGAAGGAGTATGTTCCAAGTCTTCATCACCAAACGGCACACCCTCATGACCCATATGCATCATTTGCGTCATTGGATTGCATTTGTATGTGGTCATTGGGTTGATATGATAGAGGGATGGAGTTTCTCCCATCGTGCACATTAAGTGCTTGGAGCTAGTGCATGATCTATATGCGTGACTCATGCATTGGCATCGCATTTCATGATAGTTTCACCCTTGCTTCAACAGGGCCTTGCCTCCACAGGGACATACGTGGATGGACGCATGTATGGACACCGAAAATGTATTACTTGAGCACATAGGGTGCATAGGATGCCCATTGGTGAAATTCCCAAAACTTTCATGGTACCAAGGATCTGCTCCAGCGCCGTGACCGGGTGGAAAATATGAGCGCACGAGGGCCTTAAACCTTTAGGTCGCTGCTCCTACTATCGTGTAGTCGGTTAGAATGGGGTGTGGCCTTACCTGCCTGTGAGAGAGGGCATTGTTAAGCTGAGTCCAACCAGCTCGTGAATGGGTCTGCTACCGTTAAGCCTTGCTGGTGATTGGCTGTCCACAAGCAGGTAGGGAGGTCTCCTACGCTCATTTGACTATGTGGGTCTATAGAGCTGCAGTCATTCTACAGTGTACCAGACCCCGGTAAATTCCTTATGATAGAACTGTACTGACATGTGGACTAGATATGAAGACTGACATTACTTCACATTGCCTTTGCATCGGCTATACAAACCCTTTATGCATCACCTTGGTATGGCACCCAGTACTCATTGCATTGTATTTATGGTAACCTTGGTTAGGTTTATGGCATTGGCATTGCTCATACTTACCTTTTGTATCTCTTATCATTCTTCTGCACACCATTGTCACACACTTTCACCACCCTCTAAGCTTTCTATAAGCTTATGCACGATTGATGCGTGCAGGAGATCCTAGGTTGGCATCATAGTAGCGGAGCTTGGATAGGAGTTGAGCTGTGTACCCCAGTGTTGCAGATCTTCTTCCTTCTTCTTTTGTCATCAGATGTATTTCCTTTTAGCATTGTATTAAAGCTCAAATTTATAGTAGATTTTGTGATGTGTTCCTTCGTTATTTTTCATATATACTTGCTGTGATCTTGGGTATGCTCTTATTAGAATGGATGTATGACTTATGAAAATCCTTCTTGTAGGATCCCAAGATTGGAACCTGCTTCAGGAGTCGAGAATGGGGTACTATGGAGGCTGTTGTGGCAAGAGCCGGCCATTGGGTACCTTGTGAGTCCGATTACCGAGTCTAGGACGTGACAGACGGCGTGGATCAAAGGGACCCACAAAACTTACTACTTGTTAATACAACAGCTAATAGTTGTGTGGGCATTCTAGCCAATCCGCTCCTCATTAGGTGGGTCCCACGTAAAAATGGATGGATGGTTTAGATATAGCACGTACCTCGTGATGAACCTACGGAACTTGTCATGTCAACAAAGAAGCATGTGCTGCTGGTGCGACCAGCTGGCCCACTGTCTAGATGGACAGCTGGAATATAATACATAAATCAAGGTGGCCCATGAAGCTTACTGACGATGTACAACAGCTACCTCCTACTCGTTCGACTGATGGATGGGGTGGATTAAAACTCATACATCATGGTGTGGTGGATCTCCATTGTCCAAATCTGCTGGACGGTGCAGATATAATAAATACATCATGGTGTGGTGAATCTCCACCGTCCAGCATCATGGTGGGCCACACATCAAAAAAAGAGAAAGAGAGAGAGAGAGAGGAATAGAGAAAAAGAGAGAGAAATCAGTGAAGGGGAGGGACCCTGCCACTATGGGCCCTCCTTATACTATGCATACATCAAGTGGGTCCCAAAACATGTGGACCCTACATCAAAAATCAAATGCTATGGACACCCACCGTTGGATCTCCTCTTCCTTCTTCCACCAATGCATGCTAGCGCTCCAATGGAACATGATTCAATGGTTGAGATTGATCATGGAGGGTGGGATTGGGTGGTAGGAAGTTGGGCCACACACAAAGCTCTCTCTCATGGAAGCTCTCTTGCTAGGAAAGTTGCTTAGGAGAATGGATGGAGAAATGAGAGAGAGGGTTGTAAGAGATGGGTGTGATGGGTGAGGGATGAGTGAAAGGTGATGGATGTACTTGACATGTAAGGGATATGTAAGAGAGAGAGTTGACTTTGGGGATGAGTATTGTACTTGGGGATAGGTGTGATGAGATGTGTACTTGACATTTAATGTGATGGATTCTCTTAGAATTATAGAGCGCGGTATTTTCGTTGAATTGAACGCGGGCCCACATCTCCTAGCCCAGGTATCGCCTTGGCGCCCAAGATGGGGCATCGAAACTACGGTGACGGTGTGGTCGTAAAGGTGCAAGTCTCGGGTCGAGCCGACTTTGGAATAGGTCGTGGGTCGCGGGTCGCCAGAATTTGACTGGAGGACCATGAAAGCCTACAAAATGGTATAGTCTAGGATACGGGCCTCACATCTGTTGTAGGCCCTCCACCATACATTCTTGAAAAATACATTGGGAGGTGCTTGGTGCATGAACGAAGGGTTGACAGGGAGTGCATCAAACCCTTCAATTTGGAACCCCTGTTGGATGCGATCGATTGGCTACCCGTTCTAGATTTTAGAGGTCTATGTTATGATGAGAGGACTTACTGTTTTCTTGCATATTGTCATTCTCCAGTTCTAGATCCACCATCCATTACTGTCACTATCGGGGATGATAGCGTTAAAATTACTACAGAATTCATTGCCCATTTTCGGTCTTACCTTGTCCCCAGTCAGCATGTCTGATCTTGATCTTGAGAACCTAATCACTCGCTCTAAGTTCACAAAATTCGTATGCCAGGAAAGAGATATCCTGTGGTACTAAGGGAATGCATTAAAAGCCAAATATATGACCCTAAGTATCGAGTCCTGCACGAAATATTCTCCACAAATGCATACCCTAGAGGAACGAATAGATCCGATCTTACCAGGTTCATGGTCATGGTCATGTACTGTGTCGTAACTGGTATCAAGTTATGTCTACCTACTTTGATTCTTCACCAGTTAGTTTCATCCACACCTCCAGAGAAGTCCTTCTGCCTTTTCCTCACATCATTCATGTGTTATGCGATACAATTGGTCTTCCTACAACAAACGATCCTAAGCGTCCACTACAACATTTCAACAAGGTCAATATTTGAAAGATGGACCTTAAGTTCAACCATATCTGAAAGGCCAACCTGAGGAAGAAATTCATGGAGAAGGAGAGATGGGAGAAGGAGAAGTGCCAACAGGAGGAGATCCATAAGAGCCTCAGCCAATTCCGACTCCGACTAATTCTGCTCGGACCCAACGATTCAAATTTCATCATGATAGGGTCAGGGCAACATTGCGTGGAATGACTCGAATAGAGGATACGCTGGAAAATCATGATGAGCGGTTCTCAGCGTTGGAGAAAATGGTGTTTGGAGTGTAGCACACGGTCCAGCAGCTCGTTGATCTGATGACGTGCCATCAAGATGACACGGCACCATCTTCATCGGCCCCAGCACCATAGTGTTGATAGCTCTCATATCATCACATACACTGACTACTCATCTATATGTAAGGGCATGGGTATCTTTTTAAATGCCCTACGTTCTGGTGAGTGTATGTGGCGGCTAGCTAACATTGGAAAGTCTAACATGTTTTTTTTTGTTAGTAGTTGTGTTTTGTGGTTGTCCTCTAAATGAGGAAAATACTTGTGTTTTCATGCGCCCATGGTTGGGCTGGATAGTTGGATGGTTTGTTTTGTTTTGGATACTTAAATACTGCCAAGCTTGGGCAATTTCTTTTGGATATTTTGATGGTTGAATGTTAATATATATATATATATATGTTAATATATATATATATATATATGTTAATATATATATATATATATATATATATATATATATATATATATATATATATATATATATATGATGCCTATTCTCTGTCAAGTCTATCTGCTCACATTATTCATTGATCATCTATTTGAATCTCCTTCTACTTATTTATGTAATGCATGGTATAAATGGTGATTGCTTTTCTGATAATTATTGTATATCTATCGAGGTTGTGAGCTGGTTGGTGATTTCTAACTTGTTAAAGATATGTTACTATATACTTTTGAGAAATCTCAGCTCTCCTTTGCCTTGATTCCCCCAATTTATTAATTGTCAACTTCAGTCATTTGATCTGTTATTGGTATATGCTAACCTTTGTCAATGACTGCCAAAAAGGGGGTGAACAAATCCCACCATGAGAACACATTTGTTCTATTTTTTTAAAAGCATGGTGATACAGGTGATAGGGGGAGCAGCTACAAAGAATACAGGGGGAGCAACTGCTTAAGAAATTGTGTGAATTATGTAGTATCTTTGTAAAATTGTGTAAAGGTTCATGTACAAACAATTTAGGATGTTGTTCTAGGTGTGATTAGGTGTTTTGTCACGTAATTGACAAAGGGAGAGATTGAAAGTGTCCTAGTTTGTCAAATAGCGTGAGTGCTGAGTCAGTAAGTCAAGAGAGCCCTATAGGAAGATTAGTTAAGCGTCTGCCTCAACTGGATGTGTGCTCCGAACTCATCAAAGGTAAATTAAGCCTCACATCCCATGTCCCAAAACACCCAGTTATATAAAACATTAAAATGAGGAGAACAACATAGGTGTTTGAGTATGAAAACTTATCTTACAAAACAAGAAAATCTCTAAGTTTTCAACCTTTCTCGATATATTGATATTACATCGATGTGATCAAACACCTATTATCGATGTCCTCGGCAAGTACTCGATATCATCGAATTGAGGACATCTTGTGTCCAGCAACCAACTTGATCCTTAGACAACGTTCTCGATGAATCGATTGACGTGTTGATATCCTCGAAATTCAAATACCGATATCATTGCGACAACTCGATATAATCGAATTTTGGCTAGTTTGTGTTCAGCATGCTGTTGAGGCAAATCTCATATTTATCAATGACTTGAAGCGAGCCTCGATTCCATTGGAAATCAAATTTCGATGATATCGAGGGACCTTCGATGTTATCGAATTCAGACCAAACTAGTCCAGTGAGCTCAATAGGAAAATCCTCTGGAAATGACCGAGGAATAGATGATGTCTCGATATGATTGTAATTTAAATATTGATGAAATCTATATATGCTTGATATCATCGAAATGGATCAACAATTGTCCAGCAAGCTCTTTTGAAAATCATGTGGTAATGATCGATTTATCGAACAGATTGTCGATGAAATCAGAATTCAAACTCTGATGACATCGATGCACGATCGATGGCATCGATCCTCAGGAAAAAAGTTTCAGGTATATATTTTAGTGGAGTTTGTATCATCGAACCTTGCTTCGGTAGCATCGAAAATATACGTTCAATGATATCGAAGCAGGCCTGATGATATCGAACTCAGTCAGAATTTGACATCTTTATTACCATTGAATTTTTTTATCTATTTAAGGAGAGCTTGTTCTTAGTTGCTGAATAGAGAAAGAGAGAGAGAGAGCATTGAGAGAGTAACTACATATCATCTAACCTAAGTCCTTTTTCTCATGGGAGTTCATTCCTTAATCTACCCTCATCATTGACATTCAATAGAGTGGATTGGTGAATGAACTTCTGCATTCAAGGATCTTTTAGCTACCACCTTAATGACAAATCATTGAGCTAGGATCCCTTAAATGCCTAAGATCTTGGAATTACTGTCTCTTCAATGATTATCATTTAATAGAGTAATTACCAAAATAACCTTGACCCAACCAGTGACTATACATCGAAGCATCATCAATGTTGTGGTTCAAGAGAGTTGAAGATTCTTCATCATTAAAGGAGGAGATCTTCATCAACGTGCTTAATGGGGCTCATCTACTTATCTGTAAGTCATTAGAATCCAAAGACTTTGCTAATCATTCCTTTATGTAGGATTGGGTCATAGGTGGTTCTCATCCCTTTCAAGTCCTCAAAGGAGGCCTCCGATGGGAGAGTACGTGTGGGTGTTGTGTGTTGACCCTTGCTCTTGTGGAGCATAAATTTAGGTACTTAGTGTAGGTCCTTAGCCTATGTGGCCTAAAAGTTAGGTCCCTTATGTGGATCCTTAACTTGTGTGGCCTAAAAGGTTAGGTTCCTTATGTGGATCCTTTGCTCATGTGTAGAGCATAAAACCTGGGTGTTGTGTGTTGACCCTTGCTCCTGTGTGGGGCATAAACTTGTGTCTTGTGAAGACTTGTCTAGGTCCTTGTATAGATCCTAGAGTCAACCTTGTGTAGGTTATGAAGGTTAGAGGTGAACCTGATTAAAAACTTCCTTTAGTGAGATCTGGTACACTCAAGGGTTGAGTGCGTTCGCCGGAAGTGGAGTAGGCACGTAGTCAAACCACTATAAACGACAGTGTTTGGGATTGATATTTTCACCTTACTATTTGTGTTTTCTTTGAATGTTCTCATAAAGCTTGCTACATGATTATTTAGAACTGATAAGAATCCAATCCCACACACACACACATAGTTGCATCGTTCATTCATCATAGAGTAAGATTGCATACTGTTTAAATAGTAGATAGTCTTATGATTGGATTCTTTATTTGGCTTGGAAGCCATTAGAGTTAAATTGGGGTCATCTTGAGGTCATCTTGATAGTTACTTGTTAAATCAGGATTATGATAATGAGATTTTAAATCATCATAAAATTATATAAAGTCCTATTCACTCCCCTCTAGAACACTTTGACCTATTCCTACTTCTACTAGTGAGGTTATTACCACAATTTCACATTCATCACCACACATCCAAAAAAAAAATCCTGAATACAAGTAGAAACTAAATTAAGACTTTTTTTTAAGTCATTAGAATCATCAAGTTATTCAAAATTTTAAAAAAAATTAATCTAAATTTGAAGTAATTTTAAAACAGAAATAAAATAATAATAGGAAACACATGTCCCATTTAATTATTTTACTGATCCAACGAAGTAAGCTCGTCTTCGGTCAAATACAGCCATTGATCCTGTGGATCATCCACTGGTTTAGCTTCATGTTCCTGCTCTTGAGTCATTGTATTTGCTTCAATTCCATCTGTACGGTTTTTTCATCAATAAACCGTCAGCTGTCCAGGCCCAGTGAGTGAACCAGCATGGTTCATGCATGATACAATTAAAATAACACATACGAGTAAAGTATAAAAATCAGAAATACAGTGCAAATAATGTAATGAAAGCGAATGCGGTGAATGGTATTGATGATACATCAAGTGGGTATAAATAGAAACCGTCCACTTGAGTTAGATATCGATAACCTGCATCTGCACTCGGCAAGCTTCTACCGTTGGTAGACATGGGCAAGGCCCGTATCCCTCCGTTGGGCAGGCTTCCACATACAATGAGCTTCTAGTGGGTACAATGGGCTATCTCCTAGGTAATTGCACAAGAGTGTTAACAATGCAAGGCACAAATATTTAATATATCAGAAATCATAATATAATTAATCATATCAACACAACAGTTTATTTTAATCATATGGAGAGAAAACATGTTGATATTACTCACTTGATGATTTAGGGAGAAATCCAATGGAGCAGATCAGAGAATACTTATAAATAATCCATATGCAGTACACCATAATATAAAAAAAAAAATTAAGTTCATAAAGCATTTGATTTGTTTTGATTACTAAGGTCATACATGGGAGTAATACTTAGGTTTTACAAAGTAACATACCTAATAGATACGGTTTATCTTATCTATCTCAGCCAAAAAGGTAGGCTAGATATCTTATAAGATAACCCATCAAATGGATGGCTTGGATCTTATAATAACATGCTATGATGACACCTATTTTAGCACGTGGATGTTTTCTCTAAAATAAACATGTAGCTTAAATACATTTTACTATGCATCTGTATGGTATAAACATATTAGATTACACACATTTTTTATGGGTCCTACTACATGGATCTAGACTGATTACATGGTGACCACCATTATATTGACCATTGGGAAGAAATTTCAATCAAATCTGAAATTTGTGGGACCCATAATAATTAAACTAAACAATTATTGCACAACTACCATTATTTTATTTCTGTATGAGTCGCACACATCTTGGATGTCCTAAATTTACGCTCCTAACCCACAATAGCCTTCCAAATCAAATGGATGGAGTGGATACAATACATATATCACTGTGGGTCCATAATCTGATGACCTAAGATGGTTTCTAACATTAGAAACCGCACTTAGTTTCAACGCTAGAAACCAAACTTTATTTTTTTTGTACTTATTTATTTTTTATTTTATTATTATTTATAGGTCCCATGATAATCTAAACCATGGGTGATATGGGCAATCTCCTTATAAAGGACAAGCCCAAAAATCTCCTTGAAACAACACTTTTGTGCCCCACACGAATACCCAATGGTGACCATTTAATTTTTATTGTTTAAGGCGTTGTGGTCCACGTGAGTTTTCTTTCAAATAAAATTTTCAACCGCATGTCTCTTATTAAGTGACAAGATTATCAGACGTTACAGATTTGATACTTACATCAAGGACGCCCTACGTAGAAGGCCCATCAATATGGACTAATTCAGGTACCGTAAATAGATCAGCTTCACTTTTGCATGCTAAAGTGTTTTTATACCCATTTAATATTTTTATACTTTTTTCATGATGGTCCATACATAATATGTGTGCATAAGATCTATCCCATTCACCATTTTACCAACATCATTTTAGGACATTGGTAAAAAAATAAGGTAGATTCGCTATTCTGGTGGGCCATACAACCATAAACAATACCAATCGTTCTTCCACCATTAAAACATATACATTTCTTATTTCAGACCCTTCTAATTGTCTATGTAAGATCTGACTTGTTCATTGGTCCACCTAATTATTTTTTAATGGTCAAAATAATTAGTATCTCCATCAGAACTCCCTGCGGCCCCGATGGATATTCCAATGACGAATGCATCATGAATTCTATTTTGCATATTATGACCTATCAAAATGTTAATTTAGCCTAATTTTTTTATGTTTTCCATATTTTAGTCCTTAGAACTTAATGGACCGAATTGACCGGGCCCCACATGCAAAATAAATCAAATATGTAATTTAAATAAAATAAACAAAAAGAACTTACGTGTTTCCTTTTATTTCTTGTTTACATGTGTAAGGTGCTCCAAAGTGCATCATGCATATGCGCACATGCATTGCACCCATGGTAGATCCACACCATCTATCACGCAAACCCAAAGCATAATAACATATTTAAAATAAAAATCTAAATTAAAATAAAATAAGTACTAACCTTTGCAAGCTATTCTTCCACTAATCTCTCTCCTTTTATCTTTTCTCTTATTTTTAATTTTCTCTTTATGATCGGCGAGAAATGTCTGTCCTTATAAAGAAAAGAGAGTTACTCGGATAAGATGGATAAGATAATGATGAGGGAGGTCGCAACCGATTTGATCCCCTTTTAAAAAAATGAAAATTTAAAATTTAAGGAACTGGAAAATTTGGAGTTGTTACAGCCTGGAAATGGATAAACTTTTAAAATTTGACATCTTATATTTCTGGATCAAGCTCTAGGAGGTAAATCCCAAAAAGAGCAACTAGGCTCTGATACCACTTAAAAGATGAGCTATCGATGTGCTGGGGGGGGGGGGGGGGGGGTTGAAGGGGATAATACTAAATTGTTTAAAATAAAGCAGAATAAACAATCTCAATCACCCAAAGTATTGAAACCTTAATTCTAAATAATTCGTAGGACAACCTTCACCTAGTACTTTAGGCAGGACAACCTTAAATCATGATGTCTTTGAAATTAATCTTTCAAACTAGTAAGAGAACATAAAATAAATACAACATTCACCACAAAGAATGAAATAAATATAACATTCGCCACAAATAATGAAATAAGTAATCACCATAGAGGAACAAGAGGTTATAGTGGTTCGGTGCTTAAATCTATATCTACTCCACTCCCAAAATTACTACCCTCATAATTTTGGCTTTCAGTATTTCAAGGTTTTCACAGGTTCACCTTAACAACCTTATACAGTTCATGTGATTTTCACGGGCTAACCACAATAAAACCCACTTTGTGATTTTCTCGGGATTATCATAAAACAACCCACAGAGATTTTGTAATGACCCGAAAAATTTCGTGTAAAGACTCGAGTACCACCTCGAATTCCTTAGAAGTTATGTGTGGGTTATTTAGTGTTAAACTCAATTGCTTGTGAAATTAGTATCAATCACTTTAAATTTGATCTGTAGGACTCAAACCCTGTAGCATCGTTAATGCTATGTTACCCTAAAATCTAGGATTCAACACTAAATCTAGTTGCTCTCGGGAGTACTTAGAAACTTTGTATCGGACCTGGACCATGCGTCGAAAGTCTGATAGTGTCGATCTTAGACAATTTTGGTCATCTTGTTAGGCTTGACCATCACCTTAAAAATCAAGTCCAGATGATGTCCTGGGTCGATTTGCTTGAGTCCGGAGTAAAGAGTGTGAAAAAGCTGAGAAATTAAATATAATTTATGAAATCTGAGTCGTGTCGCTTGCGCATCGATTCTAAGCTTTCTGACCGTTGGATTCTAACCCAATTTCACCCTCGGATCAGGAAAGATGGCCCAAGCATGTCATAGTGCCAGTGGACCTGATCGAGTTTCGGTGACCGTTGAATTGAGAGTGGTCCACCACAGCTGATCTGTAAATTCGATCTGTACGAAAACTCAGCCTGACCTAGATCCATAGTCAGTGAGCTTAAGTCCGACTGCATGTGGAGAAAGGACCACCAGAAGTGTTCCGTTGGATCGGAATAGGCCTGATTTGGTTATAACCTAAGTATACCTTGGCCCTAGGGTTATTTTCATCAATGTTAGGCCTATATACAGACCCTAAATCCCTCACTCTCTATTCCATACGAATTTTCTAACCCTAGCTAAGAAAGAGAAGAAAAGAGAGAGAAAGTGAGAGAGAAGTTGGTGAATCATCTTGAGATTCTTTCCTGCTATTCTGCATACCTAAACCGTAACTTTTGAATCGTTATTCCGGTGATTCTAAGTTCATTTTTGGGTAAGTTAATCAAACCCTAGCCTGTTTTAGAGCTTAGACTTGTCTAAGTGTTGATGTAGCTTATTTTATTCATGCTTTAGGTTATCTAGTCGCCGTTTACGAATACTTATCGTCTGAATCAGATCTGAGCGCTTTTTCTTGTTTAAGGTGCGGACTATATTTGTATAGGTTATGATTTTCAAGGTTTCAATGTTGGGTAATGGTTTATTATTATTGTGGATGCAATTTCACATGCCAATTGTGATGTTTATTTTGCATTCCTGATATATATGAGTTATATTGAGATTTGTGTATTCTATGTATATGTAGGAAGTATCGTATACGTATAAAATATGAACATGTGTTTGTCATGATTAATTGTCGTGTACTTATGCTAGTTGTATGTGTGTCAACTCCTTGGCAAAAGGAATTGTCCAAATGTGTGTTATCACCAACATACGTCATGTATGTTGGACTATGTAATCTAAGTGTTTGTAGAAATGTCTGAATAGTTAAGTGTGTATTATATTAACCTATTTATGGACGTTGAGAAGAGATTCTCAACTACCCTATTGATGTGTATGATTTCCTACATGCTATTTACATTCTTTTATGTTTAACTTCAAGTACTACTTATGTGTAAATCCATGTTAAGTTGATATTCATCGCATGCTTCCATATTGTATGATTAGAATTGCTGTTCCATTACTGTTCTAAATTGTTGATATAAGTATCTGTTATAATTGAAGATGTTTGGGACTATGAAATAGTCCAGAAAATCGGTAACAATCCTTGAGTTCGTGGCCGAAGTTGATTTCGCCACGTAGGACGTGTTTGACGAACCTAAGTCGTATTAAGGTTGTCGGCAGTGGTTTATACACATGGAGTGTTTGCGCACTCTATGTCATTCAACTCAACGTGCGCTCGTACTAGTCGAGTTCGTCAAGTAACCCGATTGTCCTGATGGATGTACACCATGTATGAACGTTATTGCTTGAATCTAAGGTACCAAACTTACCAATGTAAGTCCGTCAACCATTGTACCTTGATCCGCTAAGACTCATGAGTCAAGCATGGTGGTATGGGACACCGTAGTCGAGTTGTCGGCCTACGCTGGGGTGACGACCCTCCCCGTAGTGACCAGTGAGCACACCAGACTCGTGAGCTGATTATGGTGGTATGGGACACTTATTCGTGCTCTCGGCCTACATTGATTGGTGACGAGCCCTTTGTAGTGACCTCGAGCATACCTTACTACTACATTGATTGGCGACGAGCCTTAGGGTAGTAACTAAGGTATGATAGGCATGCATTAATTGGTGACGAGCCCTTTGCAGCGACCTAAAACCATATGATCGTATGAGATTGTCTGGGACTGACGACCCTAAAATGGATAACTGTTTGGAAAGTGATATGAGGAAGGTACCTTAGCTTCCCAATCCTGCTGTATGAAAAGGACTAATAACAACTTGGTAATCATGTTCATGCACCGCATTGCATGTGCATTGGAGTTGTTGGCACTGCGGGAGGTTGTCATGCGTACCGTAAGATGAAGACGCTGAGGGAGTGCAGGCGAGAGCATGCATCATTCTTACATACATCCTTGCATTAACAAAAGTAGTTATGACGTGTTTGATTGTATTGCCTTATCATTAGTGCTTGATTGATTTGATAACATGTTAACTTTTACTGTATAGTTCCACTAAGTTGATCACTCACTCCCACATTCTAGGACTGTGTTTCAACACTAACCAGACTCTGTCTTAGATGCATATGTTGATGCGACCCCTGAGGCAGAGCAGGAGTATGAGGATGACAAGGACATGTTTTCTTTTATGCAGTTCTCAGACGGGTTCATGTGAGACATGTCCTGATATGCGGGGATTCTGGGTTTTCTTTGTTATTGTAATAGATGATGTCATTTTGATACTTATATTTTGAAAACAACACTTGTAATTATGACCTGGCAGAGTATACGTATTTCAGGGATTTGCACATGTACACATATGTTTCTTTAAGTCTTCCGCTTGCGTCTTTCACTTATCCCTAAATTATGTTTGCAGTTTGGCTTAATCTATTCCATGTTTTATGCACTCATACAGACAACATACATCCATCATTCAAGATGTTGCATAAGTGATGTTTTGAAACTCGGGAGCTGAGTTATGCTCGACCCTCGAATTTCAGGGCGTTACAAGTTGGTATCAGAGCATGATTTGGATTAAACCGAACCTGGGTTATGTTCACACAATGCACGCTGTCGCCACCTTAGTGTAGGAGGGTGTGAGCTTATTTTAGAATTTGTGTATGTTTTCCCGTTGCTCCTATGGGCGAAAGTTTACTGAAAATGATCGCCGAGATCAAGTCTGTGCGCACTCCTGATCACACAGCCACCCAAAAATCTCTTCTAGACCGTCCATTGATGAGTTTAGATGGTGTATCATCCCATCCCAGCCATTAAAATGTCTTTCAGGGCGTTACAGATTTTGAGGTTATCTCTAAAAAACTCAAATGAAACAATAATAAATACAAGGTACTTATCTTCAAATGCCGATTTAAAGATGTAACCGAAGCTTGATACAGTGATCTTCTTTCTTGAGTGTAGAGGAGGAAGTATTTTCTCAACTAGAAAGAATAGAGGGATCTAATGTATTTCAATAAAATAAAAACCCTAATGCTACATATTCAATTCTCTAAATCTTAAGTAGAGTTTAGATTACTCTCTTAAATATGTTTTGTAAGTGCTATTATGTTAAGTATACACATAGAGTGTCAAATTTCTTAAGACAAAAGTACTTCATGGTTAGATCACAAGTATGGAATCACAAATACTCTACATGCTTGATGATTAACTCAAGATCGACTTATGATCAACTTAAGATCAAGAAATTAACGACTGTATTCAAGACAATATTAAGTCAAAGTTCAAGACAATGTGTCTCATATATTTGCTAAAACACAGGTGGTATAACGCTAGAAAGACCTTAGGTTTAGGTACTTTCAAAATTTTGTTAAATTGGGATTTTATAAGTGTTTTTTTTCTTAGAATTTGGCCAACCTAACTTCTGGTTTGGCCAACCTAACTTCAAGCTTGACCAAAATAATAAATTCTTTTGAAAATTCGGCTAGCCTAAGTTTTGGTTCGCCTAGCCTAAGCTTGAAATTCGGCTAGCCCGAGAAAGTTTAGGTGAAATTTCAGCAATGTAATCTTTTAAAATTTGTGAAAATTCGGCCAACCGAATTGTGATGTTTGACCAGGTGAATTTGACCTCGGGCCAGCCGAAATATGGATAGATCTTATCCCACACGATCCGATAGCCGTTGGAATGAATCTGGTGGAATCCGTTCAACCGAACCCAGTCTTAGGCTACCCAAAGTTCCAACTTCTTTGCCTATAAATTGAGTCTTTCTCTCATTCTAAATTACAATAAAAATTTACTATAATCCTTCTGCAAGAGAGAGAGAAGCTCAAGTCCTCGGCAAGATATCTGTTAGTATTTATAAATTTAATTTATAGCTTATTCAATTCTCTTATCTCAAGATCCTTTTTATATTATTATTTTGACAATAAACAAATGCATTTAATTTAGGGAAATATTCAATGATAATAAAGAATGAATGAGAGAACAATGATCACAAGATGTTTATTCAGTCTAAGTTTATTTACACCCTCATATTCCCTTGATTCTAAGATAGATTACAATGAATAGGCACAATGAATGAAAGAGAAGGTAGTTTAATAGGAATTTTAGCAGTATTTCGACACTTTTTATATTCATCGTAAAGGCATATGAGTTACGTGAACTCAAAGCCCCTGACTTGATCATGCGATAGGTTCTGATCATCCTTCCAATCGTATGAGCGTACTCTCCTTTCTCTTGGGGTTCTCTCTCTGTACTTCACATTTTCCTTAACTTTCCCTTTATAAATCTGGTAACTGGCGCACTTGATCAAGGAAGGGGCATTTTAGGCAAGAATACTAGTGCACAATCTAAGAGAATCTATAAACTTCACAAACTTGGGTTGTGCAGGTGCACAATTGAGGAAACGCCGAGGACGTCTCAAACTTGGGTTGTGTCATAATTCCATTGTGCTACTTTTTCCATTGTGCCAATTTTGTTATGCTCCACTTTCTTCTCTCCTCTGGGAACTCCTTGAGACTCTCCAACTTCTGTCTATCCAAATGAAGATAGGAGAGGGGTATTTATAGGCATCTCGCCTGTGTGAAGGCTATCTGCGCATAATAGGGTGCACACAACAGCTTCCGGCGCACAACAACTTCCAGCGCACAACAGCTTGTAGAGTGCAACAACTTCCAGCGCACAACAACTTCTAGCGTGCAATAGCTTTCAGCGCACAACTTTCAATGCACAACAACTTCTAGTGCATAACAGCTTCTAGCGCGCAACAGCTTCCAGTGTACAACAACTTCCTGCACTCAACACCTTCTAGTGTATAGCAGCTTCCAATGCACAACAACTTCTAGAACACAACCAAGGGCGCACAACTCATCAGGTGCACAGCTCAAGGGGAGAGAGAGAATATTTTTGTGCTTAAACAGATGCCCCCTCAATCCTTCTTTAATTGATTTACAAAATTAAATGGAGGATCGATCTTCTTCTGCACAAAAAATTGTTTCCTGCCAGAGAAGGATCACTGGAACGGAGATCTTCCATAGTCGAGTTCAAACAAAAGACTAAACGATCATGCTTGAACGAAGGACTGAATGATCATGTTTGAATGGAAGACTTTCAAGGCTAGTCCTATTGCGATGATCTCTTCGATCAACTCTAGCGAATCCTTCTTTGAACTCTGTTGCTAAGGAATTGTTCTTTAATGCCACTCTTACTATAACAATTTCTTTGATTGTCTCTTTTATTCATAGTCTGCATAATTTAAGATTTCAAATGATAATCTTTCTTACTAAATTAATGGAAATTAGTATCTCAAGATATCATAATTCTCAATTTTAGTTTCATAAAGTATTGATGATTGTGAAATAAGTTGAAAGCTTTTAGAATGATTTGTAATATTTGCAATATGATAATGATTTAGTCATTCCATCTTTATGCTTGTCAGCATGCTTTGCATTGCATTTATTGCATTCTTTGCTCATTATATCGTGCATTTGGAGATGTCATTTCTGGTTCTATAAGTTCAATCACTGAGTCTTTTCTAGTTTGTGCTCTTTGGCATTTCTTCATACTAGCTAAGAGTATATTTTCCTTGAACCTTTGCTAATCTGAAAAATAGATAAGACTTCTTGCAATTTCCATTTATTAGCTTTCCGAAGGCCATAAAAATTATTGACGATGATTCTATCTCTTTTGATAAACATTTGCTCCTTGTCTTCATCAGGTCCAATACTTTGAGTCTTGCGATATCATTACTAGAACAGTGAGAAGTTATGGCATCGGACCATATAATTGGGTTTTGATATAAAAGCAACTCTTGAACGTTCATATTGGATCATGCTTCATAATTCTTGGTATATGAATTCCTCCACCGTGCCTAAGAAATTATCAGAAAGACCGAGGCATAGATTACTTTGAAGACATAGATCATGCCCCCTTTCCAGGCCAATCTTTGTATAAAGATTTCTCTGGAAGGTAATATTCATGAAATAAGATCTGTTGTTATTCTCAAAGGATGGATCATCTTTGCTGCTCCTTTTAAGGAATCCAAAGAATATATCTGAATCTTTAGATCGTCCAGAAGAGAATGATAATTCTTCACTAGTTTATTCTCTCTCGCATTTGAGAATTTTGTGAGATAATGTTTCTTTATCATCAAGAAGGCAAAAGACCAAAAAGACCTCACAGCTCTTGTTAATATATTAATTGATCTTGAAGATTTGAACTTTTGAATAGAAAACTACCCATAATTTCTTCGAATAGAGATATTTAGCATTTGTTGTTGCTGTAATTTGAATTTGATTCAAAAGAAATGAATGAAAGAGAAGGTAGTGTAATAGGAATTTTAACAGTATTTCGATGCTTTTGATGTTCATCGTAAAGGCAAATGAGTTACGCAAACTCAAAGCCCCTAACTTGATCGTGCGTAGGTTCTGATCATCCTTCTAATCGTATGGACGAACTCTCCTTTCTCTTAGGGTTCCCTCTCTGTGCTTCACATTTTCCTTAACTTTCCCTTTATAAATACGGTAACTGGCGCACTTGATCAAGGAAGGGGCATTTTAGGCAAGAATACTAGTGCACAATCTAAGAGAATCTGTAAACTTTATGAACTTGGGTTGTGCGGGTGGACAATTGAGGAAATGCTGAGGACTTCTCAAACTTGGGTTGTGTCATAATTTTATTGTGCTACTTTTCTCGTTGTACCATAATTCCATTGTGCCACTTTTCTCCTTATGCCATAATTCAGTTGTGCCACTTTTATTATGCTCCACTTTCCTCTCCCTTTTGGGAGCTCCTTAAGACTCTCCAACTTTTGTCTGTCCAAATGAAGATGGGAGAGGGGTATTTATAGGTGTCTCACACATGTGAAGGTTATTTGCGCACAACAGGGTGTGCATAATAGCTTCTAGCACATAAGCTTTCAACGCGCAATAGCTTCCAACGCACAACAACTTCAACAACTTCCAATGCACAACAGCTTCTAGTGCACGATAGCTTCCAGCGCACAATAGCTTCCAACACACAATAGCTTCCTGCACTCAATAGCTTCCAGCACATAGCAGCTTGTAGCGTACAATAGCTTCCAACGCACAACCAGGGACGCACAACTCATCAGGTGCACAACTAGGAGTGCATAGCTCGAGGGGGGAGAGAGAGAGAGAGAGAGAGAGAGAGAGAGAGAGGGAGTGAGAATATTTTTGTGCCCCAACAATTATCCTTTGAGATCTAAGAGAATTAAATCAAGTAGCATTTTTGAGTTTTCCATTTATAAAATATATAGAACCCTAAACCCTTTTTGTCTTATTGAACACTGCACCATCTACGTTTAAGGAAAAAGTTCTTCTACTATAAGCTTCTATCACGTCTTCGAATCTCCATTTGAAGATAAGTGTATTTACTGTATTTTATTTGAGGTTTTTCTGAGATAACATGTGAAAATATCATTAAGGTTTGTCTGAGATAGCCTATGAAAATCTCAGTGGGGTTTTTATTTATGATACCCCGTGAAAATAATAAAGGGGGTTTTTATTATGATAACCTATGAAAATCACAAGCAACTATATCAAGTTGTTAATGTAAACCTGTGAAAACCTTATTATAGTAAAAGCCAAAATTACGAGGGTAGTAACTTTGGGAGTGGAGTAGGTATGGTTGTTTTAAGCACCGAACCACTACAACCCCTTGTGTCTTGTGGTGAATGTTTTAATCTTTTAATGGTGTATGTTATTTATTATTTCATTCTTTGTGATAATACTGTAGTTCATTTTATCTTCTCTTCCTAGGTTTGAAATATTGATTTTAAAGATATCCATGAAATAAGGTTGTTTTGCCTAATATTTTAGGTGAAGGTTGTCCTACGAATTCTTTAGAATCAAGGTTTCAATACTCAGGCAATTGAGATTTTTCTAATCTTTATTTATTCCGTATTTATTTTGATTATTTGACATTAGTCTAATCCCCCCCACCCCCGCAGGACATCACTAGCTCTCCTTTTCATGTTTAAAGCTAACTTGAGAAAGAGAATAGAATAAGCTAAACAAGAATAAGAATTACCAACCAAATAGCTTGAAGAGGGCCTGAATTTCTCTTTGACTTTGAGAAGGATTTTCTCTAATTTTTGTTAATGAAATGAATGAGAGAAGACCTTTATTTATATCCAAAAGATTTGAAAATTCAGTCAGCCTAAGAATATGTTCGGTTGGCCAAATTTCGACAATTATGTTCCAACGGCTATTTGATTGTGCAAGATAAGATTTATTCAAAATTCATCTGGCCCAAGCCAAAATTCAGCTGGCCAAATCCTACTGAATTCTGAAGAATTCCATTATTATAAACTTGACCCGTGAACTTTCAGGCTGGCCCAATTCCCAGTTAAGTTGGCCCAAACCCCAGTTAGGCTAACCGAACCCAAAGTTGGGCTAGTCGAACATGCAAGAAATTTTCATAATGTTGTTGTATACTTGGCTGAATTTTGTTAGGTTGGTCGAACCTAAAGTTAGGCTGGCTGAACTTTAGTTAATTTAAATTACACATATTACATTTACAGCCATGTTTCGAGAACACCTAACCTAGTGTCTTTCTAGAGTCATATCACCTAGTAGTTAGCATATACAGAGATCTTAATCGTGCAACCATTGTGATGTCTTTAGGTCTTGAGATGTTGAGCCGATCTTGAGTCGATTTTCGTGAGATGCCATAGAAGATTGAAGTGTACTTGCGATCAATCCGGTACTTTGTCTACGGAATTTGACAAATTCATGTGTGTTACAAATATAAGCACTTTCAATCTCTCCATTTGTCAATTTCGTGACAAAATACATATACATCATACACATCATACAATCACAACTTATGATATCAACCATAAAAAATGAGGCTTTAGTTCAACTATAGATTCAACAATTATCTGTACTCCACCTGTAGCTCCCTTGAGAAATATACCAAGTACTATGTCATCTAAATATATTCTCAAGTATATTCACAAGCATTCATAATATATGTATATATATATATCCAAGAGTTTTCAATTATTCACATGATTTTTCAAATTTCTTCATATTTCACATACATTCATAAAATCATTAGAATCATTATTAGCATCATCAGCATTTCTATGCATGTATATCATTTAGTTCTCTCTATTTTTGTCACAAGTTGACAAAGGAAGATATCATAATAAAGAAGCATACCATAAATGAATGAAATGTAAGAATATCATCAATGCAAGTCAAAAGAAGCATAGCATTATATAAAAAGTAGTAGACATTGTATAAAACATTGTATCAAATAGTGTATCAAGTTACACAAAACCATCAGAATATAAAGTTATAACATACCCAGCAATAATAATCTCACTCCGATTCAAAAGAGGATAGAGCAGGCATCGTAGGATCATTGATCTTCAAACTCTTATTAAATCTATGATTTCTAAGTTTTGAGTAATGATTCTTGAGATACTTGCAAAGCATCCACTTTCTCTTCCAAGGTTGACAACCTCTAATGAAATTAAGAGGGGTGATAGTCAGAGTTAGTCTCATCTTCAGAAGCTTTTAGGTTATAAAAAATAACATCCATATTAATGTCTGCCTCCAAAAATTCTATTTTTTAATTAATTAATTAATTATTTATTTATTTATTTTTCTTTTCTTTTCATGCATAAATTATTTTCAACTAAAAAATAGAGAATAAATGCAAAAAGAAAAGTAAAAATAGAATTATCATTATTTAACGACATATAATCTAATATCATGCATTAAATTTAAGAACTTGACACTATCAAGCAGTTTAGTCAGGATATCTACAATTTGCTTTTCAGTTTGAATGTATTCCAGCATGATAGTCTTATTTTCAACTAATTCTCGTATGTAATGATATCTTATGTCAATGTGTTTTGTACAAGAATGTTGAATAGGATTTTTTGATATATTTATTGCACTTGGGTTTTTGCAATATAAATTAATATTATTTGAGAAATTTTATAATAAGTTAACATCCATTTCATCCACATAAGCTGAGTGCAAGCATTCCTTGTAGCGATGTAAGGATATAATGTATTTCAATAAAATGAAAACCCTAATGCTGCAGATTCAATTCTCTAAATCTCAAGTAGAGTTTAGATTACTCTATTAAATACGTTTAATGCTAACTTGAGAAAGACAATAGAATAAGCTAAATAAGAATAGGAATTACTAACTAAATAGCTTGAGCAAGGCCTGAATTTCTCTCTAACTTTGAGAAGGATTTTCTCTAATTTTGTTAATGAAATGAATGACAGAAGGCCTTTATTTATACCCAAAAGATTTGGAAATTCTGTCAGCCTAAGAATATGTTTAGATGGCCGGATTTCAATGATGTTATTCTAACGATTATCAGATTGTGCGTGATAAGATTTATCCAAAATTCAGCTGGCCCAACCTAAAATTCGGCTAACCGAATCCTGATGAATTTCGAAGAATTTTATTGCTAGAAACTTGACTTGCGAACTTTTAGGCTGGCCTAATGTAACGCCCCGATTTTCAGAACTCAAGTACATGACTCAAATTTCAAGAACCCAGGAGTTAGCTAAAGGTAATGGTAAATCAACGAGTAAATAAAAGTGTAGATAGTGGGAAAAAGAACATAATATATGTCTGAACCAACATACGAACAATACTCTAGCCCACTCAGTTGGGGCCCAATTACAAAACTTCAAGTTTTCATAATCCAAATGTACTAAAAATAAAGAAAAGGGCTGATCTACTAATTTGGCCCAAAATAGGCAGCCGCCTCTTACTATGGCTCCTCATCATAAAGTTCCTCCTAGACCGCCTCATCCTCCAAGCCTGCCGTATACTCGTCAGCTCCTGTACCTATGTCCTCTGTACAGTTGAATATTGATGAATGAGTGACTAGCTCAGTGTGATCTCCCCTCAAGATTACACACCGCCGCCCCAAACAAGGAATACCATAAAACATATAGACATGCCAAAACAGAGTAAATGCAGTCTTTATTATATGCATAGATGTGTGAATGCAATCATTGTCCCAAGTAAAACATCCAGACAGACATAGGGGTCATCACCCATGCAATCATCGACCAGAGTAAAACATCCAGACAGTCTGTGCCCTGGGTAAAACATCCAGACAGACAAATACGTACAATAACAATATATTATGGTTGGTGTCCCGGGCAAAACATCCAAACATGAAAATCCATATGTCACGTACGACAGTAATAGATGCTGGTCTGTACTATGCGTGCATAATTAGCCAACCCGTTATTAGTCCAATTGCAACTAGCCAATTTAAATAAGCTCACGGTCACTACGGGGAGCACATGGCTCAGCGTAGGCCAACGGCTCGGGCATAGTATCTCATGACTACCATCCCCGACCAATGAAACTACCGTCTTGGGGAGTGAGTAGGACCCACCAATAGGTGGTCAATCAACAGACCTCCATGTCAAGGGCCTACTTATATCATAACTAGGCTAGTTACACCCAAGCACAGACTCCCCTTCTACCGGACTTCCTATAGAGAGGTTTCAGCAATATGTGTGTCATACCATCATATTAGTATCATAGATCTTATTATAACTAGGGAAATCAAAAACAATGCATGTAGTTGCATCAGTACACATGAACTACATTTACATGAGTTAAATAATAGCAAGCATAAGAATCATTTTATTTCAATAGACATGTCAAGTGAAAGTAGTCCATCCCTACACACAATTTATCCTTAATTCAACTATAACTTCACAAAATTACTATTTCTGGTTTAGTTAGGGATGGAAAGCTGAAGGGAAAGCAATCATCACCAGACAAGGCGTAGAATGCTCCTATAGGCAAGTTTCCTTGAGAAAATGGTGCGTTTGCACCACTCACGTGACTCCCTGTACAAATTTATTTACATTAGTAAATGAGCCACGAGTTTAAATACACGAGGATTGGAAGGTCCTAAGCCAAGCTTTGTTTGGGCTTTCACCAAGAGAATCAGGCCCATCCCTGCTCGCTTTAACAAGGGACCGGATTGAGCCAAGGTTTTGACTCAATCAACAGTTAGTGGTGAGGCCCACCAGCTGTTTCACATGGTGCAGCCCACTTAGCTACAAGCTCAGGTGCGGCTCATCAGTGTATGTACATGTATACATATACATTATATTGTGTATACATTTAGTGTAGTTCTAGGATTCAAACATCCAGCACTGGACATTCACTGAGGGACGACCAAGAACTTCACAGCTCGGTGAAACCCACCGTCAGTGCAAACCACCAACAGTTGGTGTGTGGCCGTTAGCCTTGTGGTGCGGTCCATTAGATGGATGGCATAGATAAAGTACACACAGTGCATGGGACCCACAGAATGGCTAATGTCAGCCAGTTGGTGGACTCACCGAGCTTTGCGCGTGAGTACAGCAACAGATTAGTTGGAGTGGGTTATTTCAGCCAAACTGCCTCCTACCATTAACTCCTTGGATAGGGAGAGCACACTGCATCCATCATGGTACACTCCACACATGTACAACGTGCAGGGTGGCCCCCCACCCACCTGGCACAATGGTGGACGGTGTGGATCTGCAGCAAGGTGGCCCATGTGGTAGACTTTGGATGGTCTAGATTCCACGCACGAGCTAGGTGGGTTTTGTAATCATGTGGGTCCCATGTAGGGTCATCACGTATACGTGATATGTATATGTGTATACATATCAACGTGGGTCCCACATGGTTCCCACCACGCACCTATAGTGTAGGTTACTTTTATAACAGTACGTACACAGGTGTCCAGGGACCCAGCTGCTCGCCTGGGACGGCCCAACACATGCAGCCCACCTGGGATTTGAGTGAGGACCACCTGCAATTTGCAGGGCCTAGGTCTCTCCTTCTGCATGCCGTTTGGAGCCATTTTTCAGACTGGTTACAGCTGGATTGAGGTCCGGCTTGGGACCCATTCACGGCCCAACTGCGGTCAATCCTTGAGGCCGGATTGAAGCTGATCGAGGGCCAGTCTGAGTGCTCCTACCAGTGCCCATTTCTAGCCTAAACAGAACTCAAAATAGGGCCATTTGATGGCCTGCCGGACGGTCTGGTTTCAGCTCCAAACCTGGATTGTTTTTCGGCCTTGTTCTGAGTCTACTTTGAGACTGAAACGAAGCCATGGATCAGCTCAGCTTTGGTCCAAAACAGGATCCCTAACACGGCCATGGTTTTGGTCCGGTCCTAGCCCCGAACGGAGTCATCATCCTACCTGGTTTCAGCCCACATCTCAGCCTTTGTTTGGCTCGGCCTTCGGTCTGAAACAGAGTTACTGTTCGGTCTTACTTGGGTCTGAGACGCAGCCATTTACTTGGCCTGTTCCCAGCTCCAAACAGGGTCAATATGTGGCCTGATGGACAGTTCGATTCCAGCTCCATACGGAGCTTCTGTTCTATCCTGTTTATGGCCCGACACATGACCATTGTTTGGCCGGGTCCTGGCCCGAAACGGTGCTGTAGTTGGTTGGGTTCTTAGTCTAGGACAGAGCCATGGATCGGCTCAGTTTCGGTTTCAAACAGGGACCCAACTATGGCTTACTTAGTCCGTCAACCGGTTTCGCTCCAAGCCATCTCAACACTACTGCTGCTTAGACCGAACTCAGCCATTTCTTGGCTTGGTTTTGGTCATAGGCAAGCATCATACAAAGCATACAAGTCCGCAGACTCGGACTAAATGCCTCGGGCCACCAAAGGATGTGTCAAATCCGAGGAGTTATTCGCTAGACCGAGGCAAAGGTTGAGTCGGCTCCGACGGGTCGGTAGGGTCAGTGTCTCGGGCATGCTTTGGGCGGACCTCTTTATCGGATCGACCGTCACAAGATGAAGCCGCACTCCGGATGTCTTGGGATAAGATTCCCGATCCCGAAGCTCACGGGATCGGATGAAGGCATGAGACGGACACGATCCTGTTTCCGTGATCCCAGGAGAAGATTCCGTGATCCCAGGAGAAGATCTCGCGCACAATACCAGGAAGAGAATCCTCGTACGATTAAATGCCCCAGCAGCTATAAAAGAAGGGGGGCCCTCACCTTGAGAGGTACGAAAACAAATTCCTCCAAAAGACTTTTCAATACTTTAAGACCCCGAGTCCAGGCCTGACTTTGGCATCGGAGGGTCCCCTGCGCTAGCCAGGGTCTCCTTTGTCCTTTTTCTGTGCAGGCATACAAGGGTCCAGGAGGACGAACCAGATAATTGCATCAACAGTTTGGCGCCGTCTGTGGGAACGTGCAAAAAGCCATCTCGTACCTCTATATTGAGTCCAATGGTGATGACTAGAAGGACGGTCCCAGAAGAAGATTTGAATGAGAACGCGATTACAGGGCCACCCGGTCCAATCGCCGTTCCCCCAGCCCAGAACGCACCTAACAACCGCCGACGAGGGGCGACCGGAACAAGCAACAATCAGCGGGGTCGCGACGATGGGCGGTTGGACAAGGAGGTTCAAGAAATCCGTTCTGATATGAATACGATGAAACAGATGCTGGAACGAATGTATCAGCAGCAAATGCAGCCACTCCCGCATCCTCAAGGGGAGACGGCGCGCGGGCGGCGGTTGATCCTCAACCTTACGCGCCGCAGTCTTTCCGGCCGAGCCAACCCCAAGGCGGTCCTCCAGCACAGTCACCACCTCCTCCCCCCGACTGATCTTCGGCACGAAATAGAACGAAGAAGGCGCAATCGCCCTTCCATGGAAGGCACGGCAAAAAACAGCGAACCTTGGAAAATTTCAAAAAGAAGTGCGGGAAGAGATGGCAACAGAGATGGCCGACAGAAAGCACGGCCGGAATGTATATTCAACCGGGTCCGAAGCGAAAGCGTCCCCCTTTGTGGACTCGGTAATGAAAGCCCGATTGCCCGAGAGGTTTCGATTACTTCATTTCACTGCTTTCACCGGCAAGGCCGACCCGACCGAGCATATTGAGTGCTTCAGAACCTATATGGAACTCCACGATGCCTCGGATGCAGTAATGTGTCGGGCTTTTCTCTTACATTGACCGATGTAGCTCGACTGTGGTTCAAACAGCTGAAGCCAAAATCCATCAGTTCATTCGTTGAGCTAAGCAACGCCTTCCTCACCAACTTCATCGGCGGAAAGAAAAAATTAAAGCCCCCTGCACATCTGAATAACCTAGTTCAGAAGCAGGGAGAGCTATTGAAAGATTACATCAAGCGTTTTAATTTCGAATCCCTTCAAGTTCGAAAACATTCGGAAGAAACGGCCCTCAATGCACTCATGCAAGGAGTTAGGGATAAGCCATTCCTGGCATCTCTAAACAAAACTCCGCCTGATACTCTGGCAGAGTTTATGGCACGGTCCGATAAATATGCCAACGCCGAGGAAGCGCGAATCCTGCGTGAAACTAAAACCTCGGCCAAAGAGTCGGCCAAAAAAGAAGCCGACTCGGCCGGGGGAAGGAAACGCAAAGAGGATCAAGCACGTGACGAGCGAAGGTCAGGAAAACGGCCGGATCGAAAATTTTCCACATATACTCCCCTGAATAAGACTCGGGAAGAGGTACTGATGGAAATAAAAAACGAAGGCTTTATTATATGGCCCAGTAAGCTCAGGAGTAATCCTAATCGGCGGGATAAGGATAAGTACTGCCATTATCACCGCGATCACGGGCATAACACAAGTGATTGCCGTCACTTAAAAGAAGAAATCGAACGACTCATAAAAGACGGCCGACTCAGAGAACATATGGTCAAAGCTGGGGCATCTGAGGCGCGCCCGACCGAGAGTCAGCCTATGGAAGAAATCCGGACGATTATCGGCGGTCCACAATGTGGGGGCGACTCAAACAACGCGCGAAGGAATCACGCACACTTAGTCAGGCTCAGTCCGAGCTCATGATTATAGATAGGCCATCAATGGATTAGAATATAGAAACATATTGCATCTCGTTCACAGAAGAAGATGCCCGAGGCATCTATCACCCCCACGATGACGCATTGATTGACACCATGAATAACGATAACCGAAAGGTGTTACTTATAATATACGATACGGGGTCATCTGCAGACGTGTTATTTACCCAGGCGTTCGACAAAATGGGGATCGAACGATCCACACTGCGCCCAGTTCGGACCCCGTTGATCGGTTTTTCCGGAGGACAGGTGCTGCCTGAAGGAACTGTCTCATTACCACTCACTGCTGGCAATGCCCCACATCAGACGACGATGATGATTGACTTCCTGGTCGTCGATCAACCCTCGGTATACAATGCGATACTCGGCCGACCTTCATTGAGTCTCCTCCAGGCCGTGGTATCCACATACCATCTTACAATAAAATTCCTGACCGAGTCAGGAGTCGGAATTGTTAAAGGAGACCAACAAGACGCGAGGCGATGTTACATGATAGCCGTAAAAGGAGCCGCCGACAAGAATCCGACCAACATATTAACAATCGAATCGTTGGACCCTCGGGCGAGAATTATGAACGAGGACAGCCGGTCGAGGATCTTGTCTCGGTCCCCTTGGTCGAGACAGATGGATCCAAACAGTGCGAATTGGCTCATCTCTGCAGTCCCCTTTGAGAGAAAAGCTGATCGCCCTGCTCCGAAAGTACGCCGACGTATTCGCTTGGAATCATGAAGATATGCAAGGGATCGACCCCTCCGTGGTGACTCACCGACTTAACGTCGATCCGTCATATCGACCGATCCGACAGAAGCGACGACCGCTCGGCCCTGAACGATACGCCATCATCGAGAAAGAAGTCAACAAACTACTCCAGGCTAATTTCATAGAAGAAATACACTATCCAGAGTGGGTCGCGAATGTCGTGCTTGTGAAGAAGTCCAACGGGAAGTGGCGAGTCTGTATTGATTATACCGACTTGAATAAAGCCCGCCCCAAAGATAGCTTTCCGCTTCCGAGGATAGACCAGCTAGTAGATAGCACAGCCGGACATGAGCTCCTTAGCTTCATGGATGCTTATTCGGGATATAATCAAATTGTAATGCATCAAACAGATAAATCAAAAACGACCTTTGTCACCGACAAAGGCCTTTATTGTTACCGAGTGATGCCATTTGGTCTGAAGAATGCCGGTGCAACTTATCAAAGGTTAGTTAACAAAATCTTTGCTCGACTTATAGGCCGAACCATGGAGGTATACATCGACGACATGCTTGTCAAGAGCATACACGCGGCGGATCATGTGAATGATTTGGAAGAAATGTTTCTAATCCTACGGAAGTTCCGGATGAAGCTAAATCCAAGTAAATGTGCTTTTGGAGTAGGCTCCGGAAAATTCCTCGGTTTCTTAGTCAGTCAGCGAGGAATAGAGGCAAACCCTGAAAAGATAAAGGCTCTGATTGATATGGAATCCCCCAAAACCATTAAGGACGTCCAAAGATTGGCCGGACTAGTCGCAGCACTCACTGTCCAGAGCTACGGATAAATGTCTCCCTTTCTTCAAACAATTGAAAGGGAGACAAGCGATGGGTTGGACGGAAGAGTGTGAAGCAGCATTCCAGCAATTAAAATCATATCTCGGTTCTGCACCTCTCTTATCAAAACCCGAACCGGGGGAGTCGTTGCTCCTCTATAGGCAGCGGTTAGCTCGGCTTTGATACGAGAATCTGAAGGAAAGCAACTGCCGGTTTACTATGTCAGCAAAGCATTACTGCCGGCAGAAACAAGATACCCAAGCTTGGAGAAAGTTGCCTTGGCTTTAATAACTTCATCTCGGCGGCTTAGGCCGTATTTCCATGTCCACACCATCATTGTAATGACCGACCTTCCGCTTCGCCAGATACTGCAGAAACCAGAAGCGTCCGGTCGACTCACCAAATGGGCTATCGAGCGAAGAAATGAAGGAGATGAAAGGCTACGCAAATCCCAGAGAAAACGCAGAGCGAGAATGGCAAGAGCAGTAAAAGTTCGAAGTGCGGGACCCCTGACGTTTTATAAGGTCGCCCTACGGCGGAGACATTAATGGGGAAATGATTCGACGCCTGCATCGATTCCCCCACTCGACACGTGGAGCACGCCGACTAGCAACAATAATAGCTTTACTACGTGTCCAATCCTCATTGGCGGGACCTGCGATTTGATGGCTGACGCATACGATGTCAGAAGCTGAACCGTCCCCATCAAAGGTCTCAATGAATGCGCTTAACGACTACTTCTCGTCTCGGACTAAGTTATGAACCGACTCAGCACTCGCTACTCCTCAGTGTCATATGAAAACACTCGGAGTAAGGGGGCTTACTGTTGGGGACAAAACATACAAGTCCGCAGACTCGGACTAAATGCCTCGGGCCACCAAAGGATGTGTCAAATCCGAGGAGTTATTCGCTAGACCGAGGCAAAGGTTGAGTCGGCCCCGACGGGTCGGCAGGGTCGTCAGTGTCTCGGGCATGCTTCGGGCGGACCTCTTTATCGGATCGACCGTCACAAGATGAAGCCGCACTCCGGATGTCTTGGGATAAGATTCCCGATCCCGAAGCTCACGGGATCGGATGAAGGCATGAGACGGACACGATCCTGTTTCCGTGATCCCAGGAGAAGATTCCGTGATCCCAGGAGAAGATCTCGCGCACAATACCAGGAAGAGAATCCTCGTACGATTAAACGCTATAAAAGAAGGGGGGGCCCTCACCTTGAGAGGTACGAAAATAAATTCCTCCAAAAGACTTTTCAATACTTTAAGACCCCGAGTCCAGGCCTGACTTTGGCATCGGAGGGTCCCCTGCGCTAGCCAGGGTCTCCTTTGTCCTTTTCTGCTGCTTAGACCGAACTCAGCCATTTCTTGGCTTGGTTTTGGTCATAGGCAAGCATCATACAAAGAAATGAAAAGAAAAAGAAGGAAGGAGCAACGTTCATCATACAAAGAAATGAAAATAAAAAGACTGAAGGAGCAACGTTTTTACCTCAGTTGCTTCCAACCTCTCCTTCACGGAAATAGGGGATCGGTTTCACTCTCACCATCTACTCTCTTTCTTCACCCTTCCTTTCTCTCTCTTCGCGCTAATCCCCAGGGCTACAGTGCCCCTTTTATAGTCAGCGAGAGAGAGGGAGGGACGGTTGTGATCGTCCTTACCGTGGACGGCCGAGATCTCGTCCGTCACAGCCCTTCCCAGAGAGGAAAGTTTTTTCCTCTGTTTTGCTTTTAGAAACCCTTTTTTGGCCATTTTTGGAAAGGAGGGAGCACCGCCTCTCCAGGTGATGGACGGTTTAGGTTTGTAGGCTTCGTGGGCCAGGATGATCATGGCCGATGATCATGGCCGATCGTGCGGTCCCAGCTGGTCCTGACTTGCACATATCTGCCACTAATAATATTGGACGGTCACATGCTAACTTGCCTGTCTGTTTACCAGGGCCCGAAAGGCTATACTGTTTTGATCGTGTGGGCCTCATGAAGAGTTTGAACGGACCGGATGGCCCGGAAAGTGTTCATGGCAGATAACTTAGGGGCTCGAACATGGTCGGTTTAAACAAAGAGGAACGCAGGAAGGAAATTTTTGAGAGGTGCTCGGTCAAAGCTAGTTTGACCGAGCCAGCGGTTTTAGTGCGCCTCGTGCACGAGCACTCTCAATGCACATGCATCAAGTAGGGGCCCACTGCAATGTTATTTTCACGATCTACACCGTCATTTGTACTGGGGACACTGTAAAGGGGCCCTGGCCCATTTTGGGTCGATGGTGAGCCCTAGGTGGCCCGTTACATACACCTTTGGGCTATTATTGGTCCGTATGACGCGATCTGCCGTACGGGTGGGCCTAATACAAATTTTCAATGGTTAGGATAGGGTACTGGTTACGATGAAGGCTTTATTTGTTAGGCACCAACCCACAAGCGTTGGTGACAAGTGCGTTGTATTAATATTTAATTAACATGGTGGTTTTATTTTAGAGTGCTTGAGTAGTCTCACCTTCCCTACTATCGTAGGGCGTGTTCTGGCTCTTGGAGGCCCTAATGGATGACTTTAATGTCGACCGAAATTCCCACCCTACATGAGTTATGTTCGAGTCAATTGATTATTTTGACCTTATTTAGGTTGAGGTGGATTTAACAGGTAACACCCGTGTACCAAAGTTATGGGGTGTTACACCTAATTCCCAGTTAGGCTGGCAATTTTGCAACAAAATTTCTGAATGTTGCTATATACTAGGCTGAATTTTGTTAGGCTAGCCAAATTTGGTTAGGTTGTCCGAACCGAGTTGGGCTGGTCGAACTTCAGTGAATTTACATTACACATTACATTTACGACCATGTTTCAAAAGCACCTAACCTAGGGTCTTTCTAGGGTCATATCACCTGGTGGCTAGCATATACAAAGATCTTAATCTTGAAACCATTACGATGTCTTTAAGTCTTGAGATGTTGACTCGATCTTGAGTTGATCTTCATGAGATATCGAAGAAGAATGAAGTGTACATGCGATCAATTTGGTACTTTTTCTACGAATTTTGACAACTTCATGTGTGCTACAAATATAAGCACTCACAATCTTCCCCTTTATCAATTTTGTTACAAAATACATATACATCATACACATCACCTCATACCATACATACACATCAAATAATCACAACTCATGATCTCAAGCATAAAAAATGAAGTTTCGGTTTAACTGTAGATTCAACCTCTCATGAAATTTAGAGGGGTGATTATCAGAGTCAGTTGTATCTTCAGAAGCTTTTAACATATCAAAAATATCATCCATATTAATGTCTGCTTCTGAAAATTCTAAAAAATTTTAAAATATTTTTTTTTTCAAATTTCTTTTCTTTTCATGCACAAATTATTTTGAATTAAACAATAGAGAATAAATGAAAAAATGAAAGTAAAAATAGAATTATCATTATTTAACAACACATAATCAAATATCATGTATTTAATTTGAGAACTTGATACTGTCAAGTGGCTTAGTCAGGATATCTACATATTGCTTCTCAGTCTGAATATATTTTAACATAATAGTCTTATCTTTAATTAATTCTCGTATATAATAATATCTTATGTTAATGTGTTTTTTTACGATAATGTTGAATATGATTTTTTGATATATTTATTGCGCTAGTGTTATCCAAATATAAATTAATCTTATTTTGAGTAATTCCCTAATCAGCTAACATCCATTTTATCCACATAAGCTAAGTGTAAGCATTCCCTGCAGCGATGTGTTATGCTTTTGTAGTAGATAATGATACATAATTTTATTTCTTGCTCAACTATGATACAAGACAATTTCCAATATAGAAACATCCACCATTAGAAGATTTTCTATCATCCATTATTTGCCCAGTCTGCATCAGTGTATCCTGTGATTTGTACAGATGTATTATATGGATACCATAAACCTAAGTTAGTAGTACTTGTCACATATCTGATTATCTATTTACCAGTGGAAAAATGAGATTCCTTAAGGTCAGATTGATATGTGGCACAGATGCCGACACTAAAGGAAATATCAGGTCTGATGATAGTTAAGTAAAGTAGACTTCCAATCATGCTGCGATAAAGTCAAGACTCAACACTCTTACCTGATTCATCCTTTGATAATATAAGTGTTGTACTCATATGAGTGTTAAAATTCCTACCATTTTCAAAAACAAATTTCTTTACCAAGTTCAGTGCATATTTGGTTTGGGAGATGAATATTCCATCTTCAAGCTATTTGACTTATAGTCTAAGAAAGTAGTTTAGCTCGCTGACCATACTCATTTAAAATTTAGATTTCATAGGATCTGCAAACTTAGAAGAAAGATTAGCACAAGAAGATACATAGATAATATCATCGATATAAATTTAAACGATCAAGATATCATAATTATATTTTTTTGACAAACAGAGTTTTATCAACACTACCCATCAAAAATTATGACTAAGTAGAAATTTAGTCAATTTTTCATATCATGCTCTAGGGGCTTGATTTAAACCATATAGCACCCTTTTAAGATAGTATAAATGATTAGGAAGTTTTGGGTATTTAAAATCCTTTGGTTGTTTAACGTAAACTTCCTCACTTTAGTCACCGTTTAGAAAAGCACTTTTAACATCCATTTGATATATTTTGAGCTTTTTATAGCAAGCAACGGAAATAAATAGTCTGATAGATTCAAGATGTGCAACTGGCATAAATGTTTTATCGTAATCAATACCTTTAATTTGAGTATAGCCTTGCACAACCAGTCGTGCCTTATTTCTAATAATGTTACCCAATTCATCAGATTTATTTTTGAAAATTCACTTTGTTCCAATCACATGTTTATTAGTTGGTCTCAAAACAAGATACCATACATCGTTTCTTACAAATTGGTTCAATTCATCTTGCATGGCCAAGATCCAACGTTCATCTTCTAGTGCCTCATTTACATTACCCTGTTCAATCTGGGAAGTGAAGCAAAGATGATTGCATATATTTTCAAGCTGTCTTCTATTCTGAACACCAGTGTGAGGGTCACCAAGTATTTGGTCAGTTGGTTGGTCTTTGATTAACCTTAACTAAATATTATCTTATTTAGATGATGATTTTGGTTGATTAACCAAACTAATATCATTATCATCATCATCATCTTGATTAAGACTGGGAATGATCAGTTGATTATCAATTACTATGCTTATAAATTCTTGAATAACTTTGGTTCTTTTATTTAGAACCCGGTATGCTCGAATATTTAAAGCACAACCTAGGAATATTCCCTCATCGCTTTTAGCTTTAAATTTTTTCAAATTTTCTCGGTCACATAAAATAAAGCATTTGCTTCCAAAAGTTTAGAAACATTTAATAGTAGGCGTTTTGTTAAAATAATTTATAAGTAGTTTTATTTTTAGTTGTTCTAATGTAAACATGATTACTTATATAACATGCAATACTCATAGCTTCAACCCATAAATATTTAGGTAAATTTCATGCTATTTAGCATTATGCTAGCCATTTCTTTTAAAAATCTATTTTTGTTTTAGGAAACCCATTTTGCTGAGGTGTTTTTAGAGTAGAAAATTCATGCAGTATACCATGGTCATTACAGAATTTCTCAAATTTGCTATTTCCAAATTCAGTTCCATGATCACTTCTAATTCTGATCACGAAAAATTCCTTTTTGATTTGGATGCATTTTATCAGCCTTTTGACTTCATTAAGAGCATCTAATTTTTCCCTTAAAAAGGCTACCCATGAATATCTAGTGTAGTCATCAACTACAACTAGGAATATTTCTTTTCGTCTCTACTCTTCATTCGAGTTGGTTTGACTAAATCCATATGGAGTAGTTCAAGAGGTCTTGTCGTGGTTAAGGAGTTCACTTTCTTATAACTACTCTTAATTTGCTTGACTATCTGACGTGCACCACATACTTTGTTTTCTATCTTTTTCAATTTGGGTAAGCTATGTAAGTGATCTATTTTACTCAATTTATATAGATCTCTATAGTTTACATGTCCAAGACGTTGTTGCCATAGTTTAGTCTCGTCTGTTTGGTGCATGTAGCATGAATGATTTGTTAAGCAAGAGTAATCAATGATATAACAATTTTCAAACATTCTATGACCATTTAATATTACATGTCCTTTATTATTAATCACCTCACATCTTTGATCTAAAAATTTCACACTATGTTTATTATCACATATTTGAGAAATGCTCAGAAGATTATGTTTTAAGCCTTCAACATATAAAACATTCTCAAAGATAGGTAAGTTGGGAAGTTATACATTAACTTCGCCAATTATCTTGCAGCTGCTTCCATCTCCGAATGTAATTGAGATGCCATCAATTTGGTTAATGTTTGATAGTATAGATTTATCACCTTTGTCAGGCCTGTGTTCTGGTACCATTCCGTTCCTTAGGATCCCGTGATCCTCCCCGTCAAATTCTGGCGACCAACGACCTGTAAATAGCATTTACGAGTGACCCTAAATCGCATCCTGTTAACCCAAGTTGACTCAACTGGAGACCCATGCCATTATGATCACATCATCCCCGTGGTTCCAACGGCACGTCTTGTGTGCTAATCTAATACCTAGACTAAGAGATCCGACCTGCACATTATCATGGCCATTGATCGCATGTTGCGGGGCCCAAGGTGTCCAGGTAGAGAAATATCTCTACAAGTAATCATGATGGTGACATCACCCTAGCCTACTTAGGGTAGGATGATGTCACCCTAGCCCCATGCCTCTTACATGTAATGATAGCTAGCATGCTTCTCTTTACCTCATTTGCAATCATTGTCTAGCTTAGCAATGATTACCTATTTCCCTCTCTCTCTCATCCCTCTCCCTCCCTCTCTTCTTCTTCATTTTTCCATTAGCAAGAGCTTGGACGTCCCACCATTAGAGAGAAAATCCAGCCCCATTGCAGCCCAAGATCTCTCAATCCAACCTTCCCAAGCCCATCTCAACAATTAAATCAACCCTTTTGGAGCTCTAGAACCTATAGGTGGAAGAAGGAGGAAGAGATTTGAGGTGGGTGCTTCTTAGCACTTATTTCTTTTATATCTTTACATGGATCTTCATCCTTTTTAGCATGGGGCAAGTGGGACCCACCAATCAATGGTGGAGATCCCATCTTGGTCCCTAAGTGTGCCCAATGGCCCACCATATCTTGCATGTATGTATCCATGGTGAGCCCATTCTCCATGGATCTCACCATGAAGTTTCTATGTCATGCAACTTGTTATGGCTACCTAGGCCCTGATTTATGTGGTGGAAATGGGATTTCCCCACCAGAATTTTTGAGGTATGGCCCATCTATGTGAGGCCCACTTAATGTATATGTGCATGCATGAGAGGAGCTCATAGTGGCGGATCTCCTCCCACCACCACTGTCCTCTCTCTCTCTCTCTCAATGATGATGTGTGGCCCACTTGATGATGCATGTATGGGACATCTACCATTTAGAATTTTCTGGACATCTAGCTAGTGGAGCCCACCTTGTTATCTGTTTCGGGCCAGCCTGGATGAGGAAAAACACAAATGATGGCTTGATCCCAAGGCCGTGTGGCCCACCTTGATGGACCCTATTGTGATGTATGTATTCTATATCCACGTCGTCCGCTTGTGGGCCCACTTTATTGTACTGTCCAGTGGGCAGGCTTGTTGCATGTCCATTTGGATAGGCCTGGATGAAGGAAACCACAAATATCAGATTGATCCAAACTTTAGTGAGCCACCACGTGGACCCACCTTGATGTATATGATGTATATCCACACTGTCCAACATTCTGGACAGTGGGACCCACCTGTGCGTGTGTTGTCCACACCGTCCAGCGTGGGATAGTGATGGACGCACCATGATGTAAGTGTTTTATCCACGCTGTCTAGATGTGGGACCCACCTTAATGTTTGTGTCAGCTATCTAGCCCTTGGACGTGGGACCCACCTGCTGTACGTGTGGGGGTCCACCATGATGTATTTAATCTAAGCTGTCCAACGGCTGTGGACCCCACTATGACGTATTTAATCCACACCATCCAATAACCTGGGACGGTGGGATCCACCATAATGTATGCGTTGTATATCCCCGCTGGCCATTAGTTGGTGGGACCCATTGGTGTTGTGTGAGGCCCACCATATGTATGTGTCTCATCCAAATCGTCCATCCGTTTAACGCCCAATAGGGCCAGTAGCAGTGGGCTGACCATTTAGCAAGACGGCCCACATTGCTATCCTCCCTGTCCAAATTATGGGGCTCATTTTATGATGCATAAGGCCCACCTTGATGTGTGTGTTGTAAGCACATTGTCCATCTATTTTTCTGGACCACAGGGCTGACCTGTGAGGCCCACCTTGCTGTATATGTTACACATGTTGACCATCTATTTTGCTGGATCATGGGCTACCTCATAAGGCCCACTATGATGTATGTGTCACACACCACATCCTCCCATTAAGCCTAGATCATAAGCTGTTTCATGAGGCCCAGTGTGATATATGTGAGGCCCTTGTATGAGGCCCAATGTGATGTATGTGAGGCCCTTGTATGATGCCCATGGTGATGTATATAAGGCTCTTTTGTGAGGCCCATTGTGATGTACATGAGGCCCTTGTGTGAGGTCCAATGTGATGTATGTGAGGTCCTTATATGAGGCCCAATGTGATGTATGTGAGCCCTTGTGTGAGACCCATTGTGATGTACATGAGGCCCTTGTGTGAGGCCCATTGTGATGTGTATGAGGCCCTTGTGATGAGTCTCATTGTGGTACATATAAGGCTTATATGATAAGGCCCAATTGTGATGTATAATTCCACCATGATGTATGTGATGATGTTTATGATGCCCATCCATTTTCCTAGTTAGTATAAAGACCATGGACCCCATTATATGATAGGTTCTAAATGGGCCACACCTTGGGGGCAATGGTGGTTAAATGTCCACATTGTAAGAGCAATGATGGTTAAATATCCACATTTTAATCCTCCATAGGGCCCGTTGTTAGGTCCATTCTCATCTCTTCTTAGTGGGTTAACCCAAATCGTTGGGCCCCCACTATTATTAGTATGACCCATCTCACTTTATTGGGCTAACCCAAACTATTGGGCCCCCCCTTATGGATTATGCTTCCACCGTGTATTGCAAGGCCCACCTTATGCTTATCAGGCCCCATAGGAAGCCCAGTTTACTACGAGATGGAATAGATTAGGAAGCCCATTCCTTATTGTTAGGCCCATGCTTGATATGAGTAGGCCATCTAGGCCCATCCTTGTCATGAGGAGAGTACATCATCACCACAGATCATGCTTAGTATAACTTCATGATTCATGTCCATGTGCATCAAATGTATGCTTGATATGAGGAGTGATTTATCATAGCATATGCCATTGAGCGGATTATTATGGGACTCCCTAAGAGACAGAGTTGCCCCACATGAGCGCGTGGTACACGCAGGATTGCTGCATGACTGATAGTGTGACTCATATATCTCGCATTTGGTGCCATAATTACTGTACGCCCTATCAACATTAGGGTCGTAGCCTCTGCAGGCATAGCGTGGATGGTAGGATTGGATACCGAAAATACCTGTTCTAGCACGGGGGCACCATAGATGTCTCGAGGTGAAAGTCTCCAAACCCTTATGGTACCAGAGGATGCTCCAATGTCTAGACTGAGTAGATATATGTGCACATGGGGGCCGAATACCAGTTGGCCGCATCTCCGACTGTGTCGTGGTCAGTTGGAAGGGGGTGTGGCCTTACCCGCCCAAGTGATGGAGCAATGACTAGGCTGTGTCATGCCCCAAACCCGGAAATCAGATTCACAAGAATCCCGATCACCGAATCCGGTGCCGATAGCCTCCGTAGTACCCCATTCTTGGCTCCTGACGTCCATACGCCAAATTCCGATCCTGGGATCCTATGAGGAGGATTTTTTTTAACGTACATTTAACTCGTAATAAGCATAACCACAAGTTTATCCAAATCACAAAGCAACACCATCATCACATATCCACTAATATAATCATTTTAGTACAATGCTGAAAGGGAAATACATATATCAAAAATCAAGCTCCAGAAGACCGCTGCACGCTCCAATCTCAACACTACTGCAACCTAACATCACCTGCACGCATCTATCGTGCATAAGCTTATAGAAAGCTTAGAGGGTGGTGTAAGTATGTGTACAAGGCAAGTGCCAAGTATTCAACTTAATGGCATCATTATACAATACCGGAAATACCGGTAATCCATAGATCATACAATATCGGAATAAGCAGAAATGTTGATAAGATCATGAGTTATCAGAGTAAGCAAAAATATTGACAAGATTATAAATCATACGATAACAGAGTAAGCAGAAATATGGATAAGTCCATGAGTCAATCAATATCAGAATACGCAATATAGAACAACTATGCAAATGAGGAGTCATAAAGAGCCAAATATCAGATGCCGAGAATGCGATGCAATATATAATTCCTAATGAGTTCACGAATAGCGTCAGCCGTATCTAGACCATATAAATGCAGAAATATAGTAACCCAAACTGTCGTATGCCGTGAATGTCATGCAATATGCTGTGCAAATGGAATGACCATACTAGAGTGTGAAGTTGGGATGATAGTACGTAGTATCGCAGGCTATGGGGTCCATCACAAGGGACTTCTATCCAAACCAGTCCCATACCTAAATTTGGATAGTCAGACTTAATGTGGTAAACTCCTGATCTCAGGTTAGTCGCGCGCCCCAACTGAAATCTTGGCCATTGCGAAGGCACACATAACAAATAGTTGCGCACCACCAACCCAAGTGGATAATGAATGAATGAATGCATGAATGAGTATGCAACTCCTACTCACTAAATCCACATATCAATACAGTTCATCTCTAGGATCATCACCGGGGTTTAATACACTCCAAATGGCACTGCCGCTCTCCTAGCCGCACAGTCCAAGTGAGCGTAAGAAACCTCACTATCCACCTGGCCAATAGTCTGCCAATACCTATCCGGCATGTCGATAGTGAACCCATTCACGAGCTGGTCAAACTCAGCCTAGTATTGCCCCCTACCCTCGGGCGGGTAAGGCCACACCCCCTCCCAACCGACCACGACACAGTGGGAGACGTGGCCTCTTAGTATTTGGCACTCGGGCGCTCATGTATCCACTCGGTCTCGACGTTGGGGCGTCTCCTGGCCACGGAGGTTTAGGAATTTTCACTCAAGGACATCTATGGCACTCGTATGCTAGAACCAAACATTTCCAGTGTCCCATTTAGCCATCCACGATATGCCTGTGGAGGCTACAGCCCTGATGTCGCTAGGGCATACAGTAATCATAATGCGATATGTATGAGTCATACAATCCAGTTATGCATCAATCCTGCGCATACCGTGTGCTCATGTGAGATAACCTTCGCCTATCAGGGAGTCTCATAACAACATGCTCAATGACATATGCAATGATCAACCACATCTCATAACATGCAGATGATGCGTATGGGCATGTATCATGATGCTATGCTGTCACATACTCATAACCGGTATCAACAACCGACATCGACAACCGGCATCGACAATGTGGACATTTAACCAACTTTGCCCCCAAGGAATGGCCCACATAGAGCCTAGTATATAGTGGGCCCATGACCTCACATAAGGACCAAATATACAATACCATGGGCCTCACTCAAGGGCTTAATACATATCACGATGGGCCCCTCACATGGGCCTAACATATATTACAATGGACTCCATCGCCTGACCCTCAATGCATCACAATGGACCTCATCACATAGGCCTCTTATACATCACATTGGGCCTTAAACACAAGCTGAATGTACATCACAATGGACCTTAAATATGGGTTGCATATATATCATATAGGTCTCAACAATCAGCCTCGGCAATCAAAATCGGCCTCAACCATCGAAATCGACACTCGGTCACGATAATCAGAATCAATCGATAATCAGAATCGACAAATCGGTCAAGTCAATCGAAATCAGTAATCGGTCATGACAATTAGAATCAATAATAATCAGAATCGACAAATTGGTCATGTCAATCGGAATCGGCAATCGGTCATGATAATTAGAATCAATCGATAATCAGAATCGGCAAATTAGTCATGTCAATCGGAATCAATTGATAATCAGAATCAGCAAATCGGTCAAGTCAATCGAAATCGAAAATTGTTCACAATAATCGGAATCAATCGATAACCAGAATCAAAAAATTGGTCACAACAATTAGAATCGATCGATAATCAGAATCGACAATCGGTCACAATAATCGGCCTCCAGGCGGGGTTCATAGATGGATGACCGATGATGGTCCAAGCAATGTTAATGGGGGCCCATTCGTTTGGGTTAACTCACTAGAGAATGATGGGAATGGGGCTAACCAGGCCTAAGGAAAGGTCACAATATGGACATTAAACCATCATTGCCAAACAATGTGGCCATTTAACCAATATTGCTTCCAAGGAGTGGCCCACATATAGCCAAATGTATCATAGTGGGCCCATGGCCTCACACAAAGGCCTTATACATAATACAATGGACCACAACCCATGGACCTCAATAAATCGCAAGTGGGCCTCAAGTATACATTACAGGGGCCTCATATACATCAAGTCGGCAACATCATTGGGCTGCATCATTGGGCCTCATATACATTAAGTGGGTCCCTCAAGGTAATGAGGCCTACGGCCCAAAAATAAATGGACAGTGTGTGTATAACACATGTATACCATGGTGGACCTCATAAGATAATGGGGCCCACAACCCTACTGGTAAGGTGGACGGGCACTTCGGATACAACACACCGAGGTGGGCCCTACACATATCAAATGGGCCCCAATAATGATTAGTGTGCCTGCTATACACACATCAAGGTGGGCCATATAGGTAGGCGGCATAGATGAAATACACACATCATAATGGGCCCTGCGATTGCATGACAGGTGGGCCCATCAATCAAGGTCGGGCGGTGTGGATGTATCACATCTATCAAGGTGGGGCCGGCAGATGGACGGCATGGACATAAAATACATGCATCATGGTGGAGTCCACACCACCATCCGAATTGTCCAGCACCGTCCAAACATCTAGTCGGTGTGGATGAAACAAATACATCACGGTGTAGCCCTCAAATATATGTCATAGGGGGGCCTTGCACATGCAGTAAGTGGGCCCTGCATGCTACAGGTGGGCCTTGGAGATGAACGTTCTGCATGAAACACATACGTCACGATGGGTTGCACTGGCCAGGTGGACGGACGACGAAGATATACTGTACATGCATCAATGGTAGGCTGCACGTGGCACCGTCTAACCCATGCAGCACCATCCAAATAGACAGTGTGCTGATACAACACATTCATCATTTGGGCCCACATAGCACTGCCCAGATGGATGGTGCGGATAACAATTATATCACGGCTGGCCCCACATGGGTGGAAGGCGTATACAACACATTATCAAGGTAGGCCCCACCGTCCACTGCTACAAGAGGTGGGAAAATAATAGATACATCGACATGGGTCCCACCATCCCATCTAGACGGTAGAGATGCATTACATACGCCAAGATGGATCCCACTGTCCGTTGTTATAGGACGGCGGAGATTAGATACATCAGGGTGGGGTCCATGATGGCATAGATCATCAACACATACATCATCCATGGAAACCATAGAACTTTGCTGACGTCCTCAGCAAACTGATAGGAGGTAGGGTCCACATAGATGGACGGTCTGAATCATCAAACCCCACCCACTGATGGCAATACATCAGCTATAAGCAGGTGTGAGGGTTGTAGGCCCAATACTGTCCATCATCTAGACAGTTTGGATCATCTGCCATGAGATGGTGGCCACGTGGATAGGATCTACGGGTGGATGAAATACGTACAGTAAAGGTGGGTCCTACGTGGAGCCCACCATGAGTTATGTATATATAATATATAAATATTATTATTATTATATTATTTTATTTTATTTATGTTTTGAAGGACCCAGTGTCCAGGCCCTGTGAAGGGTATACTCCAAGGTGCACCGTCCAGAGATGGATGTTACAGATATAACTCATGCGTTGTGGTGGGGTCCACATGTCCCACGTGTGGACGGTAGGCATACCACATCATCAAGGTGGCTACTCAAAGCTCCTGCCCATTCAGGAAGATGGATGGACGGTTTGGATTTAGCACGTACCTCGTGATTAAACCCACTAAACTTTGGGACGTCAACACAGCAACTATATCAGCTGTGTTTACATGCACCAACCAATCCTTTTCACATGTGGGTCCCATGTGGGGCCCACCATAACGTTTATTTTCCATCCAATCTACTCATAAGGTCACAAGGACCCAATAAAAGAGGAAAAACAAATTTATATCGGTCCAAGACTTCTGGGACCAAAAAAAAAGGTCTCAATGGTAGACGTTCAATCCCTCAGTGATTTGATGGTGTGGGCCACCTAAGTCTCATATATGGCTGGGTTTTTTGGCATATTCCTGTGCCTAAAGGGGACCATCAATATACACCGTGTGGATGCTCCACAAGCATCACAGTGGGGGGCCTGAGGTGGGGCCCACCCTCTTTGCCCGTTGCATGCATCTGGAAGCTGCTCGCTGCAACGTCCTCTGGACGCTAGCAACAACAGAGTCCACTACGTATAGATATATATATATATATATATTTTTTAAAAATTTTATTTTATTGAGGTTTTGCATAAGTGGGACCCCTATCAAGATGATCCAGTCCGTCGGCTGGTTTTTATGCCCCGGGACGCATCTAGCCAGACTAATATCCAATATCTTTTTATGCACAGAACATCACAGTGGGTCCTATCAGATTTTTAACAATATATACACTATTTCCTATGATATGGCTCGCCAGAGATTCAGTTTAGCTTCAATTTTCGGCTCAACACCTAAAATGAGCTGAGAATTAGGGTGGATGGTGTGGATCGGACACATACATTAAGGTAGGGTCTACATGAGTGGGCCACCAAAAATTCATGCATCAAGAGATGGCTATTATATCTGATGTTCCCTCCAGCAGCAGGCGCTGCTGGCAGTGAATATTCAACGCATATATCAAGTGTGCTCCACGTCAGGTGGAAAGCATGGATGAAACACACATATCAGGTGGGGTCCACGTCAGTGTAGCCCACTTGTTTGGATCAGGGTTGATATTAATATTTTTCCCTCTATCCATGCCTGTCCCAAAATGGACAGAAAGGTGGGCTCCATTAGATAGACAGCTTGGAAAAAAATGCATCATGGTGGGGCCAAGATGGGATCCTCACCATCGATTGGTGGGTCCCGCTTGCCCATCATAAAAAAAAATAACCTATCATACAAATCACCCACCTTTGGATCTCCTCTTCCTTCTTCCACCGATACATGTTAGAGCTCCAAGGAAATAATTTCAACGATTGAGATTGATCATGGGGGGTGGGATTGGATAGTAGGAAGGTGGGCCACACTAGCTTCTCCATGGAATCCATGGGCGTTGGCTCTCATGGGTTACTTGGAATGGAGTGAAGTGAGAGAGAGAGGAGTGATGTAAGGGAGTGATGGGAGAGAGGGATGGTGAGGTGATGAGAAAGTTGACTTTTGGGATTGCCTTTTGTACTTGGGAATGGGGAGAGTAATGGGTGTACTTTGACAAATGAGGTGATTGATGTGATGGATTCTCTCGGGATTTACAACGTGCGGCGTTTTTCTCGAAATGAATGTGGGCCCACATCTCCTAACCAGGGTACCACATTGGCGTGTAAGACGCGGCATCGGAACCGCGGTGACGGCGCGGTTGCACTGGTACAAGTCTCGGGTCGAGCTGACTCAGATATACGGGACACGTCTTAGGGTCGTGCGTAAACGTCGATAACTGATCACGGGTCGACGGAATTCAACCGGGATGACGGTGGAAGCCTACAGAACAGTACGTCTACGATACGAGTCTTACAGGCTGAGTCTGACCCAGCTTGAGGAATAGGTCCTCTATTGACATGTTGGGCCCGATATTGGCATGCGGATAGTGAGGTCTCTTCCACTTACCTAGATGTGCGCTTAGATGGGGCGGCAAGCTGGTGTTGAGTGTACTAGACTCCGATGATATTCTAGAGATAAGTTGTATTATTATGTGGATTCATATAAGGATTGGTATGCTCGAGTTGCATCTCGCATAGTACATTAGCCATGTAGGCCTTACATCACATAGCCTTAGTACAAATGATAACATTCATGGACTTACCAGCATGTTTCCGTATTACTTTGATATTGCATACTTAGCACTTACCATGTGCACACACTTACACCATCCTCTAATCTTTCTATAAGCTTATGCACGATTGTTGCGTTCAGGTGATGCTAAGACGCTGCAGTAGTATTGAGTCAGGAATGTGCCGTTGAGTTTCTGGATCCTTTGATATCAACATTGTATTTCCCTTTATGCATTGTACTCAATTTTTTATTATACTGGATATGTGGTGATGTTTGATGTTGTTTGTGGGTTATGCTTATAGTTATACTTCTCATTAAACAAATTTATGTTGAAAATCCTCCTTGTAGGATCGCAGGATCGGAACCTAGTATATGGGTGCCAAGAGCTGAGAATGGGGTACTATGGAAGCTGTTGGCACTGAATTCGGTGATCGGAAATTTTGTAAGATCAGTCCTCGAGTTTGGAGACTGACAACTTGTCATATGTCTAGAACATCCACTATCCAGGTATTATCTGGAATGACTATTTGCTTTGAAAACTGTGTGGATAACAAGACACTCAACATTTGGAACCCTTTTCATTATGGGTCTAGGTTTAGAAGGGTCTCTTACCTTTCACTATGTTTGGGAGTTAGGATTTCTCTTGTTTACTCTGTTCTTACTAGAGTTAGATTTTAATAGTTCTTTAAGAAAGTCCACTATTTTATCAGGTAGAGGAGGATTTCTATTATTTTTCCTTTGATATTTGTGGTAGTTGGCACATGTTTTTACATTAGAGGCATCTTAAAAGGGTTTTGCAATTTTGAAGCTATTCTTGTTTTTGTTTAACTCATTTAGAGTTTCTTCTTTAGAGTTTGAGGATTCTCCTTTTACAAATGTAGGAGCAGAATTCTTAGATTTCACAGTGTTATTTTTAATATAACCTAAGCTAGATTTGTCACCACATTGACGAGATGAGGTTAACAACTTTTCAAATTTCTGGTCTCCTTAGGTATATTTTCAAGTAACCTTTAAACTCTTAAGGGAGGAAACTTCAATTTTTAATTTCTCATTTTCATATTTAAGATTTTGTAATTATGAAAATTTCAAAATTAAATCCAATTTATTTTTTTTTCAAAATAATCAGAAAAATGAGATTGTTATAAAATCACATTTTCAAGTTCTAATTGAAGTTTGACACAATTTTCTTTTTGAATATTCAATTTAGCTGCAATCTTGTAACTTCCTCTGTATAGGGCATCATATGGAACTTGAAGATCATCTTCAATTTCAGAATCACTTCCAGGAGTTTTATAATTAGAAGGTTATAATCATCTAAAGAAGTGATTCTATCTATAGTTATAAAGGGTTTTAAATCTTTTATAGTTTCCTGGTTTGATTCATTAGTTTTTAAATTAGATTTCCTTAAAAAGTTTTTCCCAGTTGATAAGATCAATACCCTTAGAAGGGCCATTATGAACTTTCCGCAGAAAGAGGAAGAAACCTTCTTCAAATGCTGAGAGAGGTTTAAGGATCTTCTAAGTGCATGCTCACATCACGGATACTAAGTTTGATGGGTCATAAGCTTTTTCTATGATGGAGTGACTTTGTCTATGATCAATTCATGGAGATGAAGTGCAATGGGAAATTCATGAAAAAAGATCTCGATGATGTGTGGGACTATTGTGACATGTTAGATGAAAACGCTCAATGATGGGATACTTAAGACAAGCCAACCAATCCCAAGTAGACTCAATCCAAATAGAATGGAGGTATATATGTCTTAAGGGAAGAAGACGATGTTAACACTAGGGTGGCTAACCTTATGAGAAAGGTTGAGGCCATGGAATTAAGGAAAGTAGAAACGGTCAAACCCGATGAGACCGTTGAAACTGTTTGTGGTATTTGCACAAGTAACATACACTTGATGCAGGAATGTCCTATAATTCTTGCGTTCCAAGAGTTGTTATATGAGCAATCCAATGCCTTAAATAATTATCAAAGGTCATTCAGTGCTCCCATATCAAACATGTATAATTCTAGTTGGCAGAACTGCCCGAACCTCAATTGGAGGAATGGACCATCGGCTAATGTAAATAAAAATCCTCAAGGGTCTCTTCCTTTTATCATCATTCCGTTATTAACTTAGAAAAGAACCCAAAAGGATCTTGTTCAAAAATTCATGCATGATCAAGAGTAGTTTAATTAGAATACTTTCTAAGCATTATAAGATATTAAAACATCTTTGGGAGTGTCTGCATTGCCCATTCAAAGATTAAAGTCACAATTTACTATTAGGGAGAAGGGGACTCTTTCAGCCCAATCTCTACCTAACCTAAAATCGTAATGTGAGATAACTGACCCTAGCTACTTAACTCAGCATGTTGAGCAAGCAAAGTCTATCACCACTCTTAGAAGTGGAAAAATGATTGACAAAAATATCCCGACAAGGGCTAAGAAGCCTAAGGACTCGAAAGAATCTAAGAGAGATGATGAGCTTAGTGACACTACCCATGGGAAAGAACCGGAAAAAGAATACATATCGATTGCTCTATTCTCACAAAGGTTGATCTCACCAAAACCTTTACCCAACACTTAATATATCTTAGAGGTTCTAAAATATGTGAAAATCAACATTCCTTTGTTGGATGCCATAAAACAAATTCCATCGTATGTTAAATTCCTGAAAGATCTATGTATGGCCAAGAGATGGCACAATGTCTAAAAAAATATTTTTGACAAAAAAGTGAGTGCCATCATCAAACAAGATGTGCCCAAAAAATACAAAGATTCAAGTAACCCAACCATCTCATGCTTGTTTGGGGGACCCAAATAGTCATAAACGGTATTGCGAAATCATAGAGAAATTCCCCATAGTTGTTATCAAGTGCATCAAGTTTTCTTCTGGTGAACCATCTCATTAAACTTCTAAAAGTCCGGATATTTAAAATTGGCGAGAAACAGTATCTCGTTAATTTTGTGAGAATATGGCATTTGAAACTGAAATCTTTCGTTCTTCTCCCGTTCCCTTTCTAGGCGAAGAGCTTTAGTGTTCAGTTGTTGAACTTCTTCCTGAGTTATGGTATGAGTGGTGGCGAGTACGAACCTGTGAGATCCAACTCTTTATGACTGTAACCCTTCTGCCTATTGTCCATTTTCATTTGTTGCAACCACCATTAAAGGAGTAATAGCTTGAGTCGCCTTGCACGCTAGTGCCACTAATGCTTCTTTAAGGTTTATGCACTCTTCCATCAAGAGAGCCTGTGTGATGGCCATTTCAGCTAGACGTTCATCTATTGAAGACAGGTGAGCATGACTAGTGGCTGCCATAAAGACGGTAGCCTTCCTACTCCTTGATTGTCCTAAAATAGAGAGAGAGAAAGAGGATGAATAAACGATCATTGTTGACATTAAGGATAATGAACCGTTGCTCGACCCAAAACAAGCACTTCATTGTCTCGAGGAACCAAATGACTCAGAACAGAACATTTTCAATGCAGAAACTCATACTGATTCGATTGCTACAGGTATCATGAGTGAAGGATCGCTTATTAGAACAACTTTCCCTTTCTCCTTTTGGACTCTTAGTGACACTTTGATGATGTATTTGCATCGTTGTTAGTTATGCGAGAAAATCTAGTGGGGTGAAGAGAGTTTCAATCCTTCTTAGGTTGAGTGAGGGTGGAGCTAAGGAAAGATTGAGCCTTAAAATATTCTGCATAATCAGCCCTCTCATTACCCTCAATGGGACCTGGCTTTTTGTATGAGGAGATCAGGCCTTTCTTTTTATGGACGTTACCACTGTCCGTTCCTCGTTATGAAATTACATTGGAACCGCTAGTACTGAAGTGTGAAGTATGACAAGTGTCCTAAACACTACGCCAAAACTGTGAAAAAAGGACAGTCCAAAACCGTCTCAAATGCCCAAAAAGGACGGTCATGGACCGTCGCAAGGGCCGTCAAATTTTGACGTGTCGTATTACTTAAAGGACGGTCGAAAATCGTCATTTTTATTGACGAAAAAAAGACGGTCATGGACCATCCTAAAAAAGGACGGTCGTGAACTGTCCTTAAAAAGGACGGTCTCGGACTGTCTCTTATAAGCCTTTAAAGGATGGCCATCGACAGTCCTTTAAAAGGACGGTCATGGACCGTCCTTAAAAAGGACTGTCATGGACCGTCTCTTATGGGCCTTCAAAGGACGGCCATAGACCGTCCTTTATAAGAGGGTCAATATACACCTGTTACAATATATTTCATCGTATTCTTCCTGATATACACCTGTTATATAATATATTTCTTCATATTCACATTTACATCCATCTAAACAACCCAAACTACGTAAATCCAACATAAACTACATTCATCCAAACATAAACTACATCCATCCAAATACAATCAATCTTATCCACATTACATTCATCCACACATAAATACATATAAGTTTAACATCATAAATAAAAAAAGAAGAAAAAAATAGCAACAATTTTCTTTTTGTGTCTTTCACCTGAAAAAAAAATATTAAATCAACAAAACATTATAATTCAGAATCATGAAGAATTGCATAAACTTCTTCCAAAAAAGTGGGCACTTTTTAAAAATAAAACTGATCATTAAAATAGGTTTAGGTTTAGGTTTTAGGTTTTAGGTTTAGGTTTAGGTTTAGGATTAGGTTTTAGGTTTTAGGTTATAAGTTTAGGTTATAGGTTATAGGTTATATAGGTTAAGGTTTAGGTTATAGGTTTTGGTTTAGGTTTAGGTTAAGGTTTAGGCTTAGGTTATAGGTTTAAGTTAAGGTTTAGGTTTTAGTTATAAGTTACAGTATATAGGTTATAGCTTTAGGGAATTGAGAATAGGTTAAGGTTAAGGTTTAGGTTTAGGAAATCGGGTCTGAGTTCGGGATCAGGTTTTGGTTTGGGTTATCAAGTTTAGGTTTAAGTTTAGGTTAGGGAGTTGGGATTAGGATTAGGTGTAGGTTTAGGTTCAAGGATTTGAGAATACATTTCGATTTTAGGTTTAGGTTTAGGTTTTAGGCTTATGTTTAGGTTATAAGTGCAGGTAATAGGTTTAGGTATATGTTAGGTTATAGGTTAAGGTTTAGGTTTAGGATATCGGGTTCGGGTTCGGGATCGGGTTTAAGTTTGGGTTTTCAAGTTTAGGTTTAGGTTTAGGTTAGGGAGTTGAGATTAGGATTAGGTGTAGGTTTAGGTTTAGGGATTTGAGAATACATTTTGATTTTAGGTTTAGGTTTAGGTTTTAGGCTTATGTTTAGGTTATAGGTTTAGGTTTAGGTTAGGTTATAGGTTAAGGTTTAGGTTTAGGAAATCGGGTTGGGGTTCGGGATCGGGTTTAGGTTTGGGTTTTCAAGTTTAGGTTTAGGTTTAGGTTAGGGAGTTGAGATTAGGATTAGGTGTAGGTTTAGGTTTAAGGATTTGAGAATACATTTAGGTTTTAGGTTTAGGTTTAGGTTATAGGTTATAGGTTTAGGTTTAGGTTTAGGTTAAGCTTTAGGTTTAGGTTTAGGTCATAAGCTATAGGTTTAGGGAATTGAGAATATGTTAATGTTTAGGTTTAGGAAATTGGGTACGGTTCGGGATCGGGTTTAGTTTTGGGTTTTCAAGTTTAGGTTTAGGTTTAGGTTAAGGAGTTGAGATTAGGATTAGGTGTAGGTTTAGGTTTAGGGATTTGAGAATACATTTAGGTTTTATGTTTAGGTTTAGGTTTAGGTTATAGGTTATTGGTTTAGGTTAAAGTTTAAGTTTAGGTTTAGGTTATAAGCTATAGGTTTAGGGAATTGAGAATAGGTTAAGGTTTAGGTTTAGGAAATCGGGTTCGGGTTCGGGATCGAGTTTAGGTTTGGATTTTCAAGTTTAGGTTTAGGTTTAGGTTAGGGAGTTGAGATTAGGATTAGGTGTAGGTTTAGGTTTAGGGATTTGAGAATATATTAGGTTTTAGGTTTAGGTTTAGCTTATATGTTATAGGTTTAGGTTTAGGTTTAGGTATAGGTTATAAGCTATAGGTTTAGGGAATTGAGAATAGGTTAAGGTTTAGGTTTAGGAAATTGGGTTCGGGTTTGAGATCGGGTTTAGGTTTGGGTTTTCAAGTTTAGGTTTAGGTTAGGGAGTTGAGATTAGGATTAGGTGTAGGTTTAGGTTTAGGGATTTGAGAATACATTTAGGTTTTAGGTTTAGGTTTAGGCTATAGGTTACAGGTTTACGTTTAGGTTTAGGTTTAGGTTAAGGTTATAGGTTATAGGTTTAGGTTTAGGTTTAGGTTATAAGCTATAGGTTTAGGGAATTGAGAATATGTTAAGGTTTAGGATTAGGAAATCAGGTTCGGGATTGGGTTTTGGTTTGGGTTTTCAAGTTTAAGTTTAGGTTTAGGTTAGGGAGTTGAGATTAGGATTAGGTGTTGGTTTTGGTTTAGGGATTTGAGAATACATTTAGGTTTAGGTTTAAGAAACCGGGTTCGGGTTCGGGATCGAGTTTAGGTTTGGGTTTTCAAGTTTAGGTTTAGGTTTAGGTTAGGGAGTTGAGATTAGGATTATGTGTAGGTTTAGGTTTAGGGATTTGAGAATACATTTAAGTTTTAGGTTTATGTTTAAGTTGTATGTTACAGGCTTAGGTTTAGGTTTAGATTAAGGTATAGGTTTAGGTTTCAGTTTAGGTTATAAGCAATAGGTTTAGGGAATTGAGAATAGGTTAAGGTTTAGGTTTATGAAATCGGGTTCGGGTTCGAGATCGGGTTTAGGCTTAGGTTAGGGAGTTGAGATTAGGATTAGGTGTAGGTTTAGGTTTAGGGATTTGAGAATACATTTAGGTTTTAGGTTTAGGTTACAGGTTTAGGTTTAGGTTTAGTTTTAGGTTTAGGTTTAGGTTATAAGCTATAGGTTAAGGGAATTAAGAATAGGTTAAGGTTTAGGTTTAGGAAATCGGGTTGGAGTTCGGGATCAGGTTTAGGTTTTGGTTTTCAAGTTTAGGTTTAGGTTTAGGTTAGGGAGTTAAGATTAGGATTAGGTGTAAGTTTAGGTTTAGGGATTTCAGAATACATTTAGGTTTTAGGTTTAGGTTTAGGTTATAAGTTACAGGTTTAGGTTTAGGTTAAGGTTTAGGTTTAGGCTTAGGTTTAGGTTATAAGATATAGGTTAGGGAATTGAGAAAAGGTTAATGTTTAAGTCTAGGAAATCAGGTTCGGGTTCGGGATCGGGTTTAGGTTTGGGTTTTCAAGTTTAAGTTTAGGTTTAGGTTAGGGAGTTGAGATTAGAATTAGGTGTAGGTTTAGGTTTAAAGATTTGAGAATACATTTAGGTTTTAAGTTTAGGTTTAGGTTATAAGTTACAGGTTTAGGTTTAGGTTTAGGTTAAAGTTATAGGTTGTAGGTTTAGGTTTTGGTTTAGGTTTAGGTTAAGGTTTAGGTTTAGGTTTAGGTTTAGGTTATAAGATATAGGTTTAGGGAATTGAGAATAGGTTAATGTTTAGGTTTAGAAAATCGGGTTCGGGTTCGGGATCAGGTTTAGGTTTGGGTTTTCAAGTTTAGGTATAGGTTTAGGTTAGGGAGTTGAGATTATGATTAGGTGTAGGTTTAGGTTTAAGGATTTGAGAATACACTTAGGTTTTAGGTTTAGGTTTAGGTTTAGGTTATAGATTTAGGTATAAGTTAGGTTATAGGTTAAGGTTTAGGTTTAGGAAATCGGGTTCGGGTTCCGGATCGGGTTTATGTTTGGGTTATTAAGTTTAGGTTTAGGTTTAGGCTAGGGAGTTGAGATTAGGATTAGGTGTAGGTTTAGGTTTAGGGATTTGAGAATACATTTAGGTTATAGGTTATAGGTTTAGGTTTAGGTTTAGGTATAGGTTTAGGTTTTGGTTTAGGTTATAAGCTATAGGTTTAGGGAATTGAAAACAGGTTAAGGTTTAGGTTTAGGAAATTGAGTTCGGGTTCAGGATCGAGTTTAGGTTTTAGTTTTCAAGTTTAGGTTTAGGTTTAGGTTAGAGATTTGAGATTAGGATTAGGTGTAGGTTTAGGTTTAGGGATTTGAGAATACATTTAGGTTTTAGGTTTAGGTTTAGGTTATAGGTTACAGGTTTAGGTTTAGGTTTAGGTCAAGGTTATAGGTTATAGGTTTATGTTTAGGTGATGGTTTAGGTGTAGGTTTAGGTTATAAGATATAGGTTTAGGGAATTGAGAATAGGTTAATGTTTAGGTTTAGGAATTTGGGTTCAGGTTCGGGATCGGGTTTAGGTTTTGGTTTTCAAGTTCAGGTTTAGGTTTAGGTTAGGAAGTTAAGATTAGGATTAGGTGTAGGTTTAGGTTTAGGGATTTGAGAATATAGTTAGGTTTTAAGTTTAGGTTTAGGTTATAGGTTACAGGTTTAGGTTTAGGTTTAGGTCAAGGTTATAGGTTATAGGTTTAGGTTTAGGTGTAGGTTTATGTTATAAGATATAGGTTTAGGGAATTGAGAATAGGTTAATGTTTAAGTTTAGGAAATCGGGTTCAGGTTTGGGATCGGGTTTAGGTTTTGGTTTTCAAGTTTAGGTTTAGGTTTAGGTTAGGGAGTTGAGATTAGGATTAGGTGTAGGTTTAGGTTTAGGGATTTGCGAATACAGTTAGGTTTTAAGTTTAGGTTTAGGTTATAGGTTACGGGTTTAGGTTTAGGTTTAGGTCAAGGTTATAGGTTATAAGTTTAGGTTAAGGTTTAGGTTTAGGTATAGGCTATAAGATATAGGTTTAGGGAATTGTGAATAGGTTAATGTTTAGGTTTAGGAAATCGGGTTCGGGTTCGGGATCGGATTTAGGTTTGGGTTTTCAAATTTAGGTTTAAGTTTAGGTTAAGGAGTTGAGATTAGGATTAGGTGTAGGTTTAGGTTTAAGGATTTGAGAATACACCTAGGTTTTAGGTTTAGGTTTAGGTTATAGATTTAGGTTTAGGTTAGGTTATAGGTAAAGGTTTAGGGAATTGAGAATAGGTTAAGGTTTAGGTTTAGGAAATCGGGTTCGGGTTCAGGATCGGGTTTAGGTTTAGGTTTAGGTTAGGGAGTTGAGAGTAAGGAGTTGAGAATAGGTTAATGTTTAGGTTTAGGAAATCGGGTTCGGGTTCGGGATCGGGTTTAGGTTTGGGTTTTCAAATTTAGGTTTAAGTTTAGGTTAAGGAGTTGAGATTAAGACTAGGTGTAGGTTTAGGTTTAAGAATTTGAGAATACACTTAGGTTTTAGGTTTAGGTTTAGGTTATAGATTTAGGTTTAGGTTAGGTTATAGGTTAAGGTTTAGGGAATTGAGAATAGGTTAAGGTTTAGGTTTAGGAAATCGGGTTCGGGTTCAGGATTGGATTTAGGTTTGGGTTATCAAGTTTAGGTTTAGGTTTAGGTTAGGGAGTTGAGATTAGGATTAGGTGTAGGTTTAGGTTTAGGGATTTGAGAATACATTTAGGTTTTAGGTTTATGTTTAGGTTATAGGTTATACGTTTAGGTTTAGGTATAGGTTTAGGTATAGGTTTAGGTTTCGGTTTAGGTTATAAGCTATAGGTTTAGGGAATTGAGAATAGGTTAAGGTTTAGGTTTATGAAATCGGGTTCGGGTTCGTTATCGGGTTTAGGTTTGGGTTTTTAAGTTTAGGTTTAGGTTTAGGGTAGGGAGTTGAGAATAGGATTAGGTGTAGGTTTAAGTTTAGGGATTTGAGAATACATTTAGGTTTTAGGTTTAGGCTTAGGTTATAGGTTTCCGGTTTAAGTTTAGGTTTAGGTTAAGGTTATAGGATATAGGTTTAGGTTTAGGTTTAGGTTATGGTTTAGGTTTAGGTTTAGGTTATAAGATATAGGTTTAGGGAATTGAGAATAGGTTAATGTTTAGGTTTAGGAAATCGGGATCGGGTTCGGGATTGGGTTTAGGTTTAGGTTAAGGAGTTGAGATTAGGATTAGGTGTAGGTTTAGGTTTAAGGATTTGAGAATACACTTAGGTTATAGGTTTAGGTTTAGTTTATAGATTTAGGTTTAGGTTAGGTTATAGGTTAAGGTTTAGGGAATTGAGAATAGGTTGAGGTTTAGGTTTAGGAAATCGGGTTCGGGTTCAGGATCAGGTTTAGGTTTGGGTTTTCAAGTTTAGGTTTAGGTTTAGGTTAGGGAGTTGAGATTAGGATTAGGTGTAGGTTTAGGTTTAGGGATTTGAGAATACATTTAGGTTTTAGGTTTATGTTTAGGTTGTAGGTTATAGGTTTAGGTTATATGCTATAGGTTTAGCGAATTGAGAATAGGTTAAGGTTTAGGTTTAGGAAATCGGGCTCGGGATTTGAGAATAGGTTTAGGTTATAGGTTTTGGTTAAAGTTATATGTTAAGGTTAAGGTTATAGGTTTAGGTTTAGGTTAAGGTTATATGTTTAGGTGTAGGTTAGGTTATAGGTTTTTGGTTAAGGTTTAGGTTATAGTTATAGGTTTTGGGATTTAAGAATAGGTTTAGGTTATAAGTATAGGTTTGGGTTAGGTTATAGGCTAAGGTTTAGGTTTAGGAAATCGGGTTCGGGTTCAGGATCGGGTTTAGGTTTGGGTTTTCAAGTTTAGGTGAGAGAGTTGAGATTAGGATTAGGTGTAGGTTTAGGTTTAGGGATTTGAGAATACATTAGGTTTTAGGTTTATGTTTAGGTTATAGGTTATAGGTTTAGGTTTAGGTTTAGGTTTGGTTTTGGTTTTTATTTAGGTTATAGGTTATAGGTTTAGGTGAAGGTTTAGGGAAAGGTAATAGGTTTTGATTTATGTTAGAGGTTATAGGTTTAGGTTTTAGGTTTAAGTTATGGTTTTGATTTATGTTATAGGTTATAGGTTTAGGTTAAGGTTATAGGTTTTGGGATTTGAGAATGGGTTCGGGTTTAGGTTATAGGTTTTGGTTATAGGTTATAGGTTTAGGTTAAGGTTTATGTTTAGGTTATAGGTTTTGGGATTTGAGAATGGGTTCGGGTTTACGTTATAGGTTTTGGTTTTGGTTTAGGTTATAGGTTTTGGGATTTGAGAATGTGTTCAGGTTTAGGTTATAAGTTTTGATTTTGGTTTAGGTTTAGGTTATAGGTTTTTAGATTTGAGAATGGGTTATGGTTTAGGTTTAGGAAATCGAGTTCAGGTTCGGGATTGGGTTTAAGTTTGAGTTTTCAAGTTTATGTTTAGGTTTAGGTTAGGGAGTTGAGATTAGGATTAGGTGTAGGTTTAGCTTTAGGGAATTGAGTTTAGATTATAGGTTTAGGGAAAGCTTAGGTTTAGGTTATAGGTTTTGGGATTTGGGAATAGTTTTAGGTTAAAAGTATAGGTTTAGGTTAGGTTATAGGTTAAGGTTTAGGGATTTGAGTTTAGGCTATAGGCTTAGGTTTAGGTCTAGGTTTAGGTTTAGGGAATTGAGTTTAGGTTATAGGTTTAGGGAAAGGTTAGGTCTAGGTTATAGGTTTTGGGATTTGAGAATAGTTTTAGGTTATAAGTATAGGTTTAGGTTAGGTTATAAGTTAAGGTTTAGGGATTTGAGTTTAGGTTATAGGATTAGGTTTAGGTTTAGGTTTAGGGATTTGAGTTTAGGTTATAGGTTTAGGTTTAGGTTTAGGTTTGGGTTTTAGGATTTGGTTTTGATTATATGTTTTGATTTAGGTTATAGATTATAGGTTTAGGTTTTAAGTTTAAGTTTGGTTTAGGTTATAGGTTTTGATTTAGGTTATAGGTTAACGGTTTAGGTTATAGGTTTTTGGATTTAAGAATGGGTTCGGGTTTAGGCTATAGGTTTTGGCTTTGGTTTAGGTTATAGGTTTTGGTTTAGGTTATAGGTTATAGGTTTAGGTTTAGATTATGGGTTATATGATTTGAGAATGCGTTCGGGTTTAGGATATAGGTTTTGGTTATATGTTTTGATTTAGGTTTAGGTTATAGGTTTAGGTTATAGGTTAAGGTTATAGGTTTAGGTTAAGGTTTAGGTTTAGGTTAAGGTTATAGGTATAGGTTAAGGTTTAGGTTTAGGTTTAGGTTTAGGTTATAAGATATAGGTTTAGGGAATTGAGAATAGGTTAAGGTTAAGGTTTAGGTTCGGGTTCGGGATTGGGTTTATGTTTGGGTTTTCAAGTTTAGGTATAGGTTTAGGTTAGGGAGTTAAGATTAGGATTAAGTGTAGGTTTAGGTTTAGGGATTTGAGAATACATTTAGGTTTTAGGTTTAGGTTTAGGTTTTAGGTTTTATGTTAAGGTTTAGGTTTAGGTTAAGGTTGAGGTTTAGGTTTTAGGTTAAGGTTTTAGGTCATAGGTTTTGGTTTAGGTTAAGGGTATGGTCCCTACAAATACAGATATAAACACAGCCATCCGATGCAAATGGCTAGGCCCTTCCAATGCTGTCCATAAAAAATGGACAGCTTCATCATGGTCATAATAGCGGTTCCCTCTTTCCAGGGAACCCCGCTCTTCCGAATAGCTCCGACGCACATCCGGGTCTGCTCCATTAATTTCGATCAAATACATAAACACGGCGTGTCCAAATGGCCAGGTCCCTCCAATGCTGTCCATAGGAAATGGACAGCTTCATCATGATCATAACAGCGGTTCCCACCTTCCAGGGAGCCCCGCTCAACATCCGGATAGCTCCAACGCACATCCGGGTCTGTTCCATCAATTTCGAGTTAATACATAAACATGGCCTGTCCAAATGGTCAGGCCACTCCAATGCTGTCCATAGAAAATGGACAGCTTCATCATAGTCATAACAGCGCTTCCCACCTTCCAGAGAGCCCCGCTCAACATCCGGATAGCTCCGACGCACATCCGGGTCTGCTCCATCAATTTCGATCTAATACATTTAAAAACAATATAATTATATCTAAAAGCATTTGGATACCTAGGGAAGGCCTCCCATATTCGTATTGTTGGTTACTCATCCCTTTGTCTATAAGCCATAATCGACCAACACTTTCTATTGCTACCTGTACTCTGAAACCAACACAAATATAACTGGGAAACAATAAAAGGAATAAAAAAAATGAATTTACCTGTACACATCATTAAATGTTTCCCTATAAGGAGGTGATATTATATCTTTGATTGCCACAACCTGTATGATAGATCATTAAATGTTTCCCTATAATGCAACCTATATATAGATCCATGCAACCGATACATGGATCTATATATATCCGCAAATATATGCACATGATTAGGTGTAGGTTTTAGGTTATAGGTTATAGGTTATAGCTTTAGGGAATTGAGGATAAGTTAAGGTTTAGGTTTAAGAAATCGGGTTCGGGTTTGGGGTCGGGTTTAGGTTTGGGATCATGCATACATACATATATGCATACAAACATGCATGATGATACATCCATTCATCCATGCATGCATACATACATAAACACATACATGATGATCCATCCATCCATGATCTAACAATCTATCCATCTATCCATGCATGCATATACACATACACACACATGCGTGATGATCCATCCATCCAGTCTTCCATCCATGCATGCATACATACATACATATACACACACATAAATCCATCTATGCATGTATGCATGCATACGCACACGCATAATCTGTCCATCCATGCATGCATGCATACGTTTCATCCATCCATGTGTGCATGCATACATATACACACATACATACATGTGTTTTATCATAAAACCATGCATGATGCATCCATACAAAAAAAATCAAATGAAATCATTTTTTTTACAAAAAGATTTTTTTAATATTATTATAAACAAAAATAGATTTTTTTCATATTATTATAAACAACTATAAATGATTTACAGTAAACCCCAACAAAGAGTTTGAATTTCATTTGATAATACAATTGATAGTAAAAATGTAAATGATTTATAAAATGATCTGTAAAAATGTTTAAGATGCAATAAATTGCAGTCCAACTGGTTGGACTTGAGACTTCTTAATTCTAAATATTTAAGATGCATTAGATACTTTAGTATCTTTAGTTTTTCTCAATCCTTCTGTCATCCTCTGTCCCTGCAACTTAAAAGTATTTGGCCCATTCATCAGGTGTAACCTGCTGAGAACATGCCTTGGAAAAAAAAAAGAAAAAAGAAGAACGCTGGTCTACTATCAGGTGGAACCCAAAATCAAATTCACTTTTCATCTAAATACATGCCCAAGAAATTAAGATCCAAGGCGCAACCCAAGATGAACACTTTTTGTGCAAAGAGAGGGATTTAAAGGAAGATGATTTCCTACTACATGTATCATGTAAATTTATTTATTTTTACACACCCACACCCACACCACACTCACACCCACTCACAAGTCACACCACACACACCCACTCACACCACATGGGCACTCGATCTCAGTGTTAAAGTAGAGTCTATCTACCACTTACCCATGGAGTTGGACCCAGTTTAGTTAAAAACAAGCACATCCATCCTGGTGGTTGTTAACAGTCCAATCATTGAAAAATCAAATCATGTGATTCAAATGCACTTGATTGAAACCCAATTTACATTTGGAAGATGATGGTCACTTGGAAGCCATTGCTTAGCTCATGTCAAAACATGAGCCCAAAAATGAGGTAGATCAAAAGCTCAAGCTGGACACACCACAAGAGGTTTAGGTTTAGGTTTAGGTTTAAGTTTAGGTTATAGGTTATAGCTTTAGGGAATTGAGAATAGGCTAAGGTTTAGGTTTAGGAAATCAGGTTCGGGTTTGGGTTTGGGATAGGATTTAGGTTTGGGTTTTCAAGTTTAGGTTTAAGTTTAGGTTAGGGAGTTGAGATTAGGATTAGGTGTAGGTTTAGGTTTAGGGATTTGAGAATACATTTAGGTTTTAGGTTTAGGTATAGGCTTTAGGTTATAGGGTTAGGTTTAGGTTATAAGTTATAGCTTTAGGGAATTGAGAATAGGTTAAGGTCTAGGTTTAGGAATTTGGGTTTGGGTTCGGGGTCGGGTCTAGGTTTGGGTTTTCAAGTTTAGATTTAGGTTAAGGAGTTAAGATTAGGATTAGGTATAGGTTTAGGTTTAGGGATTTGAGAATACATTTAGGTTTTAGGTTTAGGTTTAGGTTTAGGTTTTAGTTTATAGGTTTAGGTTATAGGTTTAGGTTTAGGTTTTAGGTTTAGGTTAAGGTTAGGTTATAGGTTATAAGTTTCGGTTATATATTATAGGTTATAGGTTAAGGTTTAGGTTATAGGTTTAGGTTTATGTTTAGGTTATAGGTTATATGTTATAGGTTAAAGCTTTAGGGAATTGAGAATAGGTTAAGGTTTAGGTTTAGGAAATTGGGTTCGGGATCGGGTTTAGGTTTGGGTTTTCAAGTTTAGGTTTAGGTTTAGGTTAGGGAGTTGAGATTAGGATTAGGTGTAGGTTTAGGTTTAGGGATTTGAGAATACATTTAGGTTTTAGGTTTAGGTTTAGGTTTTAGGTTATAGGTTAATGTTTAGGTTTTAGGATTAGGTTAAGGTTAGGTTATAGGTTATAAGTTTAGGTTATAGGTTATAGGTTAAGGTTTAGGGAATTGAGTTTAGGTTATAGGTTTAGGTTAAGGTTTAGGTTTATGTTATAGGTTTTGAGATTTGAGAATAGGTTTAGGTTATAAGTATAGGTTTTGGTTAGGGTATAAGTTAAGGTTTAGGGAATTGAGTTTAGGTTATAGGTTATAGGTTTTTGGTTAAGGTTTAGGTTATAGTTATAGGTTTTGGGATTTGAGAATAGGTTTAGGTTATAAGTATAGGTTTAGGTTAGGTTATAGGTTAAGGTTTAGGGAATTGAGTTTAGGTTATAGGTTTAGTTTATAGGTTATAGGTTTAGGTTAAGGTTTAGGTTTAGGTTATAGGTTTTGGGATTTGAGAATAGGTTTAGGTTGTAAGTATAGGTTTAGGTTAGGTTGTAGGTTAGAGTTTAGGGAATTGAGTTTAGGTTATAGGTTATAGGTTTAGGTTTAGGTTATAGGTTTTGGGATTTGAGAATAGGTTTAGGTTATAAGTATAGGTTTAGGTTAGGTTGTAGGTTAGTGTTTAGGGAATTGAGTTTAGGTTATAGGTTTAGGTTAAGGTTTAGGTTGTAGTTATAGGTTCGGGTTCGGGATCGGGTTTAGGTTTGGGTTTTCAAGTTTAGGCTTAGGTTTAGGTTAAGGAGTTGAGATTAGGATTAGGTGTAGGTTTAGGTTTAGGGATTTGAGAATACATTTAGGTTTTAGGTTTAGGTTTAGCTAGGTTTTAGGTTAAGATTAAGGTTATAGGTTTTATCTTCCAAGAATAAAAAAAAACATAATAGTCCACAAAGCACTACATCAATACATTATTCTTGCCTATAAACTAAGAAAGCCTATATATAGCATCTGCCGAGCAAGTGAGTTTGCCTTGCACTTTAAACTTTCACTAAGATCATAGAGTATCAACACATGTTATATGTAAGTGTTTATGAAATTGGATAATAGAAGAAGATATAAGAGGAAGCCCAATTTCTCTAACAGTTCCAAATTGTCCAAACAAAAAAGGAAAAAAGAGAAAGAATGAAACAAACAAACAAAAAAAAAAATCTAATATAAAAGAAACTGAAACTGCATGTCTCCTCTTAGGCTGAAATTACTGCAATCAAAGTGGCCATGTTTCTGTATATGCTAGATCAAGAGGGAGCTAAGAAGTAGGGAACACAGTCTCAAGTACTTAAAGAGTTTCCACCACCAAACGGATTCAATCATTGGATTGTACTCATCAGTAACTTAAGTTTTAGTAACAAGCATTGGTGGCAAGTTTTCTGTGACAAACTTAAGCGAGCCAAGATCATTTATGTGGGTTCCAAAAATGGTAAAATGAATAGTAATTTACAGTAATGCAGACAATCACATACAACAAAAACTAAACAATGAAAGAAAATCAACATTTGATAGTCTAAGTAACTAATAAAGAAAAAGAAGAACACAGGATCTGCCAAAAGCCAAATATATGGGAGTAAGATGACACCCCAGGTTAATTTATTAGCTACAGAAAAATCAGAATCAGCAAAAACTAAAAGGAACCATAATATATTGTTTATTTGCTACTATTTAATACTATACAACAGACTGACTTTCAACACCAACCAAAATTTTATATTGAGGCTAAAATTCTTGTCTGTGACAAACAAGGAACTTTCTCTGTTTTGCACCTTGTTGGTTCATGCGAACCCAAGAAAAACATGAAAAGAGAAGCAAAATCAGCCTGGTGAAGGAGCCAGCAGCAAGGACAGGGGCCAGATATAATTGCATTTCAAGATGTAGCAAAATATAACAAATTAAGCATCCTTTACAGTTTTAATTAAGAAACTCTGATAAAAAATGATGTGAACTCTGTATTGCAGATAAAGCTAAACTTTGTGATGATGTTATTGTAAACTTAAGCATTAGTTACTATTTATAATCACCTCCTCATGCTAACCAACATAACTAAGCTTAAGCAATTGTCAAACAGATCAAAAGAAATAAATAATGTTGGGGACAACAACGAGATCTGCAGTGCTAGAGATCAAAGGATGTCAATAAGTGCTTCTTCATTCCCAAAAGAACATTGGCCTCAAGAAATCGAAGTAGCAAACAGTGTTAAGGATTTTTATGGACGATTACAAAGCTTGTTCGAGCCTGATCTTCAACCTCAGTAGCCTACTTACCACAACAGATTGATGAAGTTTTTCAAATAAAAAAACTCACCAATCCCTGGTTCGGGGTACACATTGAAATTTGTAAGCCCTAAAATCCCCAAATCCCTAAACGAGGGTCCACATCGTGTCTGTAATTATCAGATCACAATTTTCCTTCTTAAACCATTCTAGACCTTCTACTGCAATTTTTACAGGGTCCGAATCTATGTAGCTGTGGATACAGCACAAATGATTTTTTATGTGAAAATGTTGGGGAAAGTACAGAATGAAACAAGCAGTGTTATGTAGACATAAACATATTTTATTTGACCAAAAGACAAGCAACACTGGCAGCATTAACAATTTTGGAACTAATGTACAAATTTGGAACTCGTTCAGATATTTCAGGACCTAAATCGGGTTTTACTTTGATGACCCATTATTCATGGTTGCTTTTGAACTCATACCTATGATTCAAAATTTTCGAGGCATCAGCACCGAAAAAAAAATCACATTCAATTTTTATAAGGGAGTCATGATAATAAATAATAATACCACACTGCCACTGCTGTGTATATTTCATGAAACAAAATAGATACACCTAGATAGGGGATGGCCCTAACTAACCCCTCAATACAAAGCTATATAATGAAAAAAAATAGACCTCTATGCACAACCGCAATACTTGGATCCCCAAAAAATCAAACATCAAAGGATCAAGAGAATTGCAGCTTTACAAGGCCTACCCTATCAAGCGGAAGTCATGATAACGTACTTGCATACCAATCAAGCAACAAGAATTGAAACTTTATGATTACAAATGCTACTCAAGAATCCTCAATAATGCAACTCAATTATTTCAAATACATGCATACACACACACACACACACACACACACACACACACAGAGAGTAAAAGATTAGATCAATGATATAGGAACATGCATTTGAAGGAGAACTGGGCATTTTGTAGATCTTGGCAAGCATGGACCTACATAAAGTATCAAAGAACATATTACCAAAAGGGTAAAAAAAGAAAAACAATAAGAATAACAACCAAATCAGAATGCAACTAGTGGTATTCTCCATTGTTTTATAGAAGATTTCCCTAAACCAAGTGAGTCATGGTACAAAGCTGCTAAACTGGTCCATGGAATGAAACCAAGGATCCAACCAAAGGGGAAAAATATGTAGAGCATCATGTATCTAAAACATGCTAGAGCCAGCAATCAGCTATTAAAAAAAAAGGCACCGGCAAAAAGGCCTTGTTAATGTTGGTATCTTCAAAATTTGATTGAAGTTTTTCTCAAGACATGCAGTCGACATCTTTTTTTTTATGGATGATTAGAGTCAACAATATTATATTGCCATTTGACCTCACACCTCTCTCAAACTTCTAGGAAATAAAGAAGAGTGGAAACTAACACAAATATGGAATGGCTCAGATAAGATCCAGACATTGTACCTTCCATAAAAAGGAATCTTAGCTTTAGTTGCATTCTGCTTCAACTGATCAAAAGCACCAGCTCTAATTTTTGGGATAAAGCCCTAAAATGATCTGTAAAAATGGATGAATGGCATGGATAAAATATATACATCATGGTGGGGCCATAGATCATGGTGGTGCTGCAGACGAAATCGGATTGCATACTGAATTACTCAGTACGCTCTTATTGTACTGAGTAAACTCAGTAGGGCCCACCTTAATCCCTAAATCCCTAAATCCCCAAATCCCAAAATCCCCAATCCCTAAATCCCCAAATCGTTTCAATCGGTATTGAGACTGAGAGAGAGAGAGAGAGAGATGCCTCATGTGGATGTAGGAGAGAGAGAGCACCGAGAGAGACAGAAACAGAGAGAGGCCGCTGTGGAGAGAGGACTGAGAGAGAGAGGATGCACGAGAGTGAGAGAGGGCGGCGAGGGAGAGAGAGAGAGAGAGAGAGAGAGAGAGAGAGCCCTTGCCGAGGGAGGGCAGGGGTGAGAGAGAGAGAGAAGAGGGAGGGTGCTCGGGCGCGCACGGCTCTTTTAAGCGCGCACCCAATTTTGGGTGAGACTGGACGGTACTCTGTGGGCCCCACCATGATGTATGCTTTTCATCCATGTCGTCCATCCATTTTTACAAATCATATTAGGGCTTTAAGCCGAAAATTAATGGGAAATAAATCTCAGGTGGTCCACACCACATGAGAACAATAGTGATTGGATATCCACCATTAAAATCCTCCTAAGGCCCATTGCACTATTTATTTGACATCAAATCTGTTGATTTGGTCATCCAGGACCGGATGAAGGGAAAAACAAAAATAAGCTTGATCCAAAACTTTTATGGCTACTGATCATATTTTTAATGGTCGACGCTCATTCAACATTGTTTCCTGTAATGTGGTCCACTTGAGATTTGCATATATCTCATTTTTGGTCTCATATTGTAAAATTATCTGTAAAAATATATGGACGGCATGGATGAAACACATACATCGTGGTGGGAGCCATAGAGCACTGACCACTAGTCATTGGTTGGTGTCGGGGGAGTAGTTAATCCATTCTCAAGCGTACAGAGTAAATCCTATGGGGACCACCATAATTTATTCATTTTATCCACTCCATCCATCCATTTTAATATATAATTTTATTACATAAGCTCAAAAATGAAGCCTATAAATATTTGAAGTAGACCACATCATAGGAAATAGTATAAACTGAACGTCTACCATTAAAATAATTTGTAAGGCCACCGAAGTTTTGGATCAAGTTGATACTTTAGTTTTCCCTTCATCCATGTATTTGTGATCTATTGAACAGGTTGGATGACAAATAAAAATCATTGTAGGCCATAGGAAGATTTCAACTGTGGAAATCATTATTCCTACTATTTCCTGTGGTATGGTCCACATCGTCCATCTGAGAGAGACAGAGAGAGAGAGAGAGCGAGAGAGTGAGAGAGGGTGCGAGAGTAAGAGTGAGAGTGGACAGAGAGCGAGAGAGACTTCAAGTCTCTCTCACGAGCGGTCATGGGTCACATGGTCGGTGCTCTGTGGGCCCCATATCCCAATCTCAACTGGACCACATTATAGGAAACAATGTTGAATAAGTGTCGACCATTAAAAACCTTTTGGGGGCCATATAAAGTTATGGATCAATCTGATATTTTTTCCCTTCATCTGGGCCTGTATGACCTAATCAACAGATAGGATGTCAAATAAAAGGTACAGTGGGCCTTAGGAGGGTTTTGATGGTGGATTTCCAATCACTATTGTTTTCATGTGGTGTGGTCCACCTGAGATTTATATCCCTCTCATTTTTAGTATTTGGCCCTAATATGATTTGCAAAAATGGATGGACAGCATGGATGAAACACATACATCATGGTGGGACCCATAGAGCACCGACCAACATCCAAAAACGGTTACTCGCCTTGATTATACTTCGTATGAGAAAGAAATTGGGCAAACAAGATTGATCAACAATTTGAGTGAATTTTGATTTAAACATTTGAAGTTATTTACTCTTCATGTTCGGACTGATTAGATTGTCCAAAAACAGTTAAAGGTTGTTCATAATATCAAAATTATATAAATGAATAGAAAACACAAACATCAGCTTGATCCAAAACTTCTATGGCCTCCAAGAAATTTTAAATGGTAGAGGTTCAATCACACTATTTCCTGTGGTGTGGTCCACTTGAGCTTTGGATATGCTTCATGTTTGTTCTTTAGACCTCAAATTATCTATTAACATGGATGAATGGAGTGGATAAAATAAATAAATAACGATGAACCCCACAGAGTTTACTCTGATAAAGGTAACGAGTAATTCACTTAAATGTAGTGGAGAAAGGTTTCCTTAAAACATTCATAATCATATATTGGGCCTGCTTAAATGTGATTCACATATCCAACCCACTCATTATGTGTGTCCCACTTGGATGAGGGGTCAGACTAAGTTTCAACATCATCCAAAACTCATGTGGGCCCCACCAAGTGCTTTTATATTTTTTAGGATGTCTTCACATAGTTTTAAATGGTATGGCCCACTCGAGTTTCGTTTACTGATGATTTTTGAGATATCCCATAACTATAAATGGGACACATCAAATCCACGGTGTTGATGTTTGACACACATCATGATGAGGCCCACAAAACTTACTAACATCAATTCTTAGGTTCTCACAAGGTCAGTTATAAGTTAGGTCACAATTTTAACCAGAATATTTGGCCCATTTTACATGTCTAGTCCATTCACTCTATTTTACTAATCAATTCTCAATTTGACTAGTTACTCGCCTCAATCAGGCTACATATATATGAGAAAGATATTGGGCATACAAGATTGACCAACAATTTCAGTGAAATTTGATTTAAACATCTGAAGTTATTTACTCTTCAATTTGAACTGATTAGATTGTCTAAAAATGATTAAAGGTTCAATTAGTGGATGTGCCTAATAATTTAGTAATTTTATTTTTCACAAATAAATTTAACATTTTTTTTCAAAATGTATATATTTTTTTACTCTTTAACTAAATATCATTTTTATTATAAATAAATTTAACATTTTTTTTTTACAAAATTTAGTTTTCTTTTTTTAAATTTTTTTTTTTTTATATACAATTTGTCAATTTTTTCACAATTTTGTTTAATTTTTTAAAATTTCTTTTTCAAAATATCATTTTTTAAATCTCACTTTTGTTATATAGCTTTTTAATTTTTCTTGTCAAAATACAAAATCTAGTTTTCTTTTATATATATATATATATATATATATATATATATATATATATATATATATATATTTACAATTTGCCAATTTTTTCACAATTTTATTTTATTTTTTAAATTTTCTTTTTCAAAATATCATTTTTTAAATCTCACTTTTGTTATATAACTTTTTAATTTTTCTTGTCAAAATACAAAATCTAGTTTTCTTTTTTAAAAAATATATTTTTTTACAATTTGTAAATTTTTTCACTTTTTTTTTTTTAATTTTTAAAATTTTCTTTTTTAAAATATCATTTTTTTATCGAATTTTTTTTTAAAAAAAATTATCAACATTATTCAAAGTTTTTAATTTTTTTTTTCAAAATCTAGATTTTTATAAAATTACAGTTTTTTTTTTCAAAATTTAAAATTTTCTTAAACATTGTTAATTATTTTTCTAAGGTTCTCAAATAATTTTTTTCGAAATTCATAATGTTTTTGAGTTTCTTAATTTTTTACCTGAGCAGTAGAAAGAGTGACAGTTTAGGACCGTCTCTAATAGAGACGGTCTTTGACGGTCTCTAACAGAGACGGTCTTTGGCAAGGATATAAGACAGCTAAGGACCGTCTCTAATAGAGACGGTCTTTGACAGTCTCAAATGGCAAGTAAAAGACGGCCAATGACCGTCTCTAATGCAGACGGCCAATGACCGTCTTAGATGACTGTATATAAGATGGTCAGCGACAGTCTTAAATGATTTATGGACGTTTAAATTTTTAAGACAATATTAAGGACGGTCAGGGGCCGTCTAAAATTTTAGAGACGGTTTATGGCTGTCTCTAAAGCGTCTTTAAACCAAGCAATTTTAGAGACGGTCTAGAACCGTCTCAAAATCCGTCCTTTTTTTTCCATTTTTCATGTAGTGAAAGGGGGGTGAATAGGACTTTTTCAAATTTTGTTATCTTTTAATGACAACCTATGCCTAACTTTTAAAATAAGGAAGTAAGGAAAAGTAACTCTATGACTTCCAAGCCAATAGAGGGTCTAATTCACATAGGCTTATACAAGATTCATATGTAGATTCAAAGCCTATAAGGATAGTGTGTATTGTGTGTGGGATGTAACTTCTATCAATACTTATACATTAACTAAATCATGCATCATTGTGAACATGTGATGAACATAAGCACAATTAGATAAATGTACTCAAAACAATCTCAAACACAATCATGTATAGTGGTTTGACTATTTGCCTACTCCACTCCTAGTGGACGCACTCTCTCCTAGAGTCTACCAGATTTCACTATCCAATGGTTTTAAATTAGGTTAACCATGAACCTTCACAACCTACACAAGGTTAAGCTAGGACACCTACATAAGGTTCTTAGATGCCTATACAAAGCAATACATCCTACCTAAGGACACAACATTAGGAGCCTACACAAGGCAACCAAAGCCTACACAAGGCACAACCTATGTAAAGCTACGCGTCCTACACAAGGACACAATGTATTCTCTCATCGGAGGCCTATAACTTAGGACTTGACGAGTTTGACACTCAAACTTTGAATCCCAATTCTACACAAGGAAAGGGCTTCAGACACATTAGACTCTAAATACTTACAAAGTAAGTTGGTGAGTCTCGTTCTCGCCCAATGTGAAAATCTTCAATGATAACGAAGAATCTTTAGCTCCCTTGAACCGCAACCTGGGTATGATGCTTTCGCGAAGGCTCTGAGGTTATGAGGTTTAGGATTTTTTTATCTTCTCTATTTAAATGATAAGATTTAAATTAATAGAGAAGGTTCGCATGAGACAGGCATTCAGGAGTTCCAAGGATAGTATGATTAGTTGGAAACTTCATGAATACTAGAATTCATTATTCAGTCCAAGCATATAAGATAAGAGTTGATGCTTAAGCAAAGGATTGAATGATGAACTCTAATGGAAAAGAGAGAGAGAGAGAGAGAGAGAGAGAGAGAGAGAGAGAGAGAGAGAGAGAAAGGGTAGGTAGATCTTGGAATAACAGGCTCAAACTCTCTTGGATTCTAACTCAATTTACCAAGAGCAACACTAGTGTATTTATAGAGTAAAATTCCCAATAGTTAAAAAATAGGCTGAATTTTGTAATCATCGAAGCCATCGAAGGGTGTTCCATGTTATCGAAATTTGAATTTCAATATCATCGAAGCACCTTCGATTTCATCGACTCTCTACTCAATATATTCTTTTAAGAGTAGAATAGATTCTGGTTGTTTTTAATCAAGTATATTTCGATTAGATTGATGTGCACTTCGATTTATCGAGGGATAATCGATTCCATCTAGATTTCTCTCTCAAATAACACATAAGTTGCTAGACAGTTTTGTCACATGTTTGATTCAATTGAATATCCCTTCGATCTATCGAAATTTGAATTTTGATGATATCGAATGGCTTTCGATAACCTCGAAAGAAAATAGATTTTCTTTAAAAAACTTGATGGACAAAACTGAGTAAGTTCTGATTGTATTAAATAGACTTCGATGCTATCGTGTAACACCCTGAGTTTTTACAATTTTGAATTACCAAAAATCCTTTAAAAAAAATTATATAACTAGCCACATCATCACTTACTGACCCTTGAAGCTTGAGGTGAGTTTATACGCGACTGGTATCAATAAAGAATCATACAAATAAAATTGATCAATCATAGAAAACCAATGAATCCAACCGATCACTTAAACATCGAGTTTAGCCCCATGATTTGTTCACATAGGACCCAAATCTAATCGACCTGCCACTGACTATTCAAACAACCGTAACCAAATTAGAGATCTACCCAAACCCGAGCCAGCTATGAATTGGACCTTAATTAATAAACTAAATCAATCTAGTTACTCTTTTAGCCTAAAATAGACGATTTAGAGTGATCATGACCAAATCACCATTTTCATTAATTTTGAATAGACCATACTGTGAACTTAGTTAATCCATACCTCAACAACTGCACCCAAGAAATCTCCCTACCCAATTTACTTTAGAAATGCCCTGATTACCCGAACAAGCTCTAGACCGCTCATTAGTGGGCCGCTAGTTCCGAAATTATAGAGTAATGTCCATCTCACTGGGCTTGTGGTCCATCGCGGGAAATGGACTCAAACAATGCCTGGAAATAAATGATTTGCGCCATCCAATCAGCACTTGTAAAATACAACTCTCCCAAGTATTGGCTAAAAATCTGAATTTTAAAAAAATGGCCCCGCCACTTAGGATAATAAATTAGGACATTTCAGCCATCAGATTTCACCCAAACTTGCACCATATGTTGCAGATATTTCCCTGCACTCATCTGCTAAATCTAACCCCCGATCGAGAAATAGCGACCGTTGATCGCAAATTAGACCCTTGCGATAAAACCCTGCATTCGTTTGCCATCAAACTTTGTTCAGCCCTTCATCGGGCCATGGGGTACCTATCCCATAAATCAGATGGACCAAGGGGCCATCAGGGCAGCCCCAACAGTCAGAAATGGGTCCCATAGGGTCATTTGAAGGAATTTATAGAACTCAAGGCCAACTGAAATAAAAATCAGGGTATATAACAGCCCTCTCTCCCTCATTTCTATAAACATTTTTAACAGCTAAGAGAGAGAGAGAGAGAGAGAGAGAGGGGGGAGGGTGCATGTGCAAGGAAGCTAGGGAATTAAAATTCCCGCACCCCTACCACCACTGCATGCCAGAAACCTCAGCCCTATCGCCCTAGAGATGAGGTGCGACCGATCCAAGGTAACAATCTTGACTTCTCCTCCATTTCTCTTAAGCTAGGGTCGCATGCATGTGTCTTGACATACAATTCCTTGGTGCAGGGCCTAGACACATCAAATTTATGAATCCAGCACCACTAAGATGATGGCAAGGACTTCCGGTCGATAATAGGTGTGGACCATTACCTTTAAGTGGCCGATTATCGTGCCTAGCATTGATCTTAGTGAATGTGAGTGGTGTATGTACTTGCATGTTACTAAAGTTTTAGAACTTCTTGATTTGAAACATAGACATAGGTTTTCCATAAAATTGGGAGAGGTATTTAGGTCCTGAGAACTCCCTAATGTGTGAATGTCAGTTTGTTGGTCTATTAGGAATCACGTGTGCAATTCCCCAAATATATTGCTGATTTGGTATCTTGAACTTTATCACATGCAATTGCTAGGCGTAGATTACATGCATTATTTGTCTACCTATTGATTTGCTGAAATTGTTGTACTTGGCTTTTGTTACCTTGCTGAATTGTATGATTCATGTTAGAACATGCAAATTAAATTGTTGTGAATGGGTATATGGCTGTCCATCTTTGCTAAATTGTTGGAATATGTTGATCCCGATCTCTAATTGTTGCTGAAATTGTAATGTTGACTCTTCATATGCGGATGTTTTGGTGGAGTTTAGCATGCTACTATCCATATGCTTAGAATGCTGAAATATGCTTGCCACTTGTGAATTTTAAAATTGTTGAATATATGTTATCCACCTGTGCACATGTTCCCTTATGGAACGGCCGATCAACCAGAATCCCTTGGGGCAACCTTTCTGTTGGGTCAGCCCACGGGCAAGTTTGGCCCGATTAGTCAAACCACAACTTGTTGGCCGTAGTTGGACTACATGAGACATCGTTCTCAGGCCGTACAGTTTGTGGTTCATCTTATGGGGCATATTACCCCACTGGTTGGTCATCCTTGGATGTTAACCATGATTGTACATGCCTGATTGAACCTGAGGTACCCTGTGACCCTTACGCCCACTGATAACCATAATTACAGCCCACACGACTCATGAGTTAGGAATGGTGGTATGGGACACTATGCCCGTGCTGTCGGCCTACGCTGTGGTGACGAGCCTCCCCGTAGTGATTAGTGAGCACTAAAGACTCATGAGTCAGGTATGGTGGTATAGGACACTATACCTGAGTTGTCGGCCTACGCTGGGGTGACGACCTCCCCGTAGTGATTGCGAGTAGGACTCTGGAGTCTTGATTGTTTTCATATGAGTTTAAGAACTATGGGATTGATGAACCCACAGGGGCTAAGGATCACGAGTATCATATGGCCACGACCATTAGAGCCGCGCGATCGAATTAAGGCAAGGATCGATCAGGGTATCTCAGTTTCCCTAACCTGCTAGATGAATGAACCTAACTAATCAACTTGGCTAACATATGCACTACATGCATTAGCTACTTTTGCGATTGGGCAGTCGAGGTCACTTGTGGGAGTGTTGGTTCGCGAACGTTAGATGTTGTCGCAAGAGGGAGTGTTGTGGTGAGAGGCATGCATCATATCATTAAATCATGTATTTGCATTAATTAGAGTATCTAGGGTTTTATGAATGTATGCTATAATTTAAGGAATAATTGTGGAATAATTATCTAAAACTTAAGGAATTCAGAGAAGGGAAACTAGGGATTCAGAGGATTCACTTCTAGGGATCAGGGAGATCTTTTGCCTGCATCAGGAATCATGGAAATCAAACCGAACTTACTTGATCTGGTTTTCAAGAGATGAAAGGTATATGAATTAGAATGGATTCCATCATCTAACCATGCCCAGGAGACAAAACAAATAACAGGATTAAACTAATTACCAACCAATCAAAAGTACATGAAAGTTAGGAAGGGTACGATCATCCATCCATGCCCAGGAGACGATGGTGAACAACAGGGCTTCCTGACGTCATAAACATCAAAAGGAAAAAGAAATACTCAAAATCATCGCAGATCCATTGTAATTTCAGTCACAACAAACCCTTAAAGACTGAGAAAATATTCTTTTAATAATCAACTTAAAACCAAGTTCGGTTCAGAAATTCAAATTAAACGCATGAAATAGTGTCTCCCATCTCGCTACAAGCTTCACCTCTTAGCCCTAGCTAAGAGGTTTAGCCACACATGGGCATGGGCTAACTTCAAATATCAAAAAAAGAAGAAGGAGAAAAGAAAGAGACAAGAAAAAAACCAGGTCCAGGTCCAGCCCAAGCGACGTTACCAGCACCTTCACGTTTCTTCCTTTTCTTCCTTTTCTTCCTTCCTTCAAAGCCAACCCAGCTCAGAAATCCAGCTCTCTCTGCTCCACGTCCTGTCCCTTTTCTTCTTCCTTCCCTTCTCCCTTATTTCCTTTACCAGCCGTTGGACAACACCCTATTTATAGGGTGTGCTGTATTTCTTCTAGGTTTTTTTAGGAAAAATCGCTCGCAGAACCGACTTGCGCACCTCTGTTTCTACGTAGCAAAAATGCAGAAACTGGTTGCGTTTGATCCAAGTTTGGAAGGAAGGATCATCCAATCCACTCAAACCGACCGCATAAGAAGGGTCGAAATCCCCTCTCTCGAAGTTTGGACGGACCAGATCGTCCTTTTGATCTCGAATTTGCACGTCGGATCGTCCGGATTTCTCGGACGTAAATTCTTGTGTAATGCAGGTTGTGATAGCCTCAGCGGGGCCTGTATTCTCTGGATTTGGAGAAATCCATTCCGTCCATTGGATTCTTGGCGGAATTTCGGTCGGATATGGACAGTTTTGGATTGTCTTTAATGCGGCCCGCCTGATTGATCGTGCGACGAAGAATCTGATGCTCAGCGAGTTAATGGCCGCTGTCTGACGTGTCCTAGACCAAGATCACCCAGATCTTGGTCAGGCCCCTCGTCCGGTTCGAATGGACAGTTCGGATTAGGCTTCTGAATCAAGATGGTGGCCCACTGAATTTCGTCCGTGAGTCTCTGTTTGTCTATTCACAGTGAGCGATTCGAATTTCTGAATCCATTCGGGATAATGCGGGATAGTGCTTGTTGACCTCTTTTTCTGATTCGGTACACAGCAGGCGTACTTCTGCTGTGTACACAAGCTACATGAGGTGGGGCCTACCTTGATGAGTAGGAGAAATCCACACCATCCAACTTATTTCCCATTTATTTAACCCATGAGGACCGAAGTTGAAGAGTGTCTGGACAACTGGTGGGCCCAAGGTTAGGATTTTATGGACTGATCTATCAGTTTAGCCACTTCCATGAGGATCTAAAGGCTACGATTTGACATGTACGGTAAATTTATGGTCCTCAGGATATATATGAATTTCTGAGCCAATCAGATGGCGGGAACTATGTGATCTTGCTTTCTGAACACTTTTCAGGCCAATCTATGGGATTGACGAACTCATGAGGGCCATGGGTTGCAAGTGCCACACGACCACAACCATTGGAACCGCGGGATCGGATTAGGGCAATGATCCGTTAAGGTACCTCAGTTTCCCCAACCTACTAGATGAATGAACCTAACTAACAACTCGGTTAACATGTGCGTTACATACATTAGCTACTTTTGCGATTGGGCAGTCGAGGTCACTTGTGGGAGTGTTGGTTCGCGAACGTTAGATGTTGTCGCAAGAGGGAGTGTTGTGGTGAGAGGCATGCATCATATCATTAAATCATGTATTTGCATTAATTAGAGTATCTAGGGTTTTATGAATGTATGCTATTCACTAAATTTACTTTTGTGTATGATAATTCATGTAACTTACTGTTAATGGTACCACTGAGTTAGTTACTCACTCCCGCTCCGGGACGGTGTTTTAAAACACTAACCAGACTTGTCATAGATGCAGAAATGATGGAGCAGGATGCATTGGAGGATGCCAGCATGGATGATGAGGAGGACTGAGCATACTACCAGACTTTTGGTGGATCTTCCCAGACTGAGTTTGACATCGCAGGGTATGGCCAGGGCCCTAGTTACTTTGGGACATGTGTATGGATGGGACTAGTTCCCTATTTTGGATATTTCTTAGATTTATATTTTGGATGTTTTATATGATTAGTGACACCTGATACTACTTTATGATTTACTTATGCTTTATAGCTTGCTTAATCCTCCATTGCCCAGAGGATACTCTAAATATAATTGCAACTAAGGCTCATTAGGGCAGACGTGGCACCTGGGAATTTGGGAGCCGAGTTCCTAATAGTTAGAAAAGTTGTTGCTTCAACTCGTCTAAGGTCTCATTTGACTCGTCTAAGATCTAATAAAATTTTAAATTTTAGGCGCGATCGGATAAAACCGTTCTTTGACTGGTCAAAGGCCCTGCTCGACTAGTCGAGGGCCCTATTCAACTGGTTCGAGCATGGGCTTCGACTGGTCGAGGGTGCCTAATTTTAGTTGTTGGACTTCGATTCGAGCAACCCTCGACTGGTCAAAGGTCCCTCTTCGACTGGTCAAGCAATCTGCTCGACTAGTCTAGAAGAAAAATCCATTTTTCCTGAATTCAAAACTTAGACTAGTCAAATATTTCTTAGACTAGTCAAGCAACAGCTTAGACTAGTCGAAGTTAAGCCTATCTAAAGTATAAAGACCCATATATGATTATGTTTTGAAAGGAGCTAAGCCTAAGGTCTTTCTAGGGTCCATTATACCTGAAAGGACTGAAAATTGAAGTACCTTGAACTTCTCAGAACTTGTTCTTGAATCTTCAATAGAGCTTGGAACTTGTTCTTGAATCTTCAATAGAGCTCGAAGTAGGAGTTTGATCTTCTACTAGTCTTTAGTAGAACTTGAACTTTCTTCATCCATCTTGATTCTTTTGAAGGTAAACTTTCCATCTTGATTCTCTTGAAGGTGAACTTTCCATCTTGATTCTCATGAAGGTGAACCACTTCATAAGCTATTTTGTCTAAACGAAATTTGACAAACAAAGGTGTACTTTATACACTTTAGCACTTACAATCTCCCCCTTTGTCAAATTCATGACAAAACACTTAAAACACTTAACACAACAACAATTATAATAACAGCTTGATTTCCATGATGTAGAAGGTGCAACTTTATTGAATGTACAATTTTTACTCCCCCTTAATGTGAGATGTTCCCTGTTTTATACAAACACATATACATTTCCAATGCAAAATTCCAAGAATCATATATTAAATATTTTCCATTCCAACCATATATCAATATATTAACATATCAACATTCATATCCTGTGCGCATCTTTATTTATTTTACTTATAAAATTAGCAATTCTCTCCCCCTTTTTGTCATAAGAGGACAAAGGGAAGACTATACATGTGATTATAATAAATAAACCATAGTAGAATCATTAGAACAATAAGAGGAAAATGCATAGAGAATATCAAAAGATTTATCAAAATGTGATCAACAAGGAGTAAGAGAGTAGTGTTAGAAAGTTATCAACCAGCACACACAAAGTATAAAGTTATACAGCCCAAAGATAAATGAAAATCAGCCTAATCAGATCCGAAGAGGATGGAGGAGGTATAGATGGATCAATCTGTTGAAGTCCTTTAGTAATGCGATAAAAGTATTTTCACATATATTTCATGGAGGCTTTGTGTCTTTCAACCAGGTTATCCTGAGATACCTTCAACTCAACAACCTGTTCTTCTAAAGACTTGAGCCGATCATTAACCTGAGATGGTTAATAGTCAAGATTAATTTCATCATCCAATTCCAGCTTTACAAAGATATCATCCATCGATGTGTCCTCAGGTAATGGTGCGTCTTCCTCTTCTTCTTCATCCTCATCTCTCTTGCCAGGAAGGAATGCCAGGTTCATCTTATTAATATTCATGTTATTAAATGGGAGAGCGGACTCGAGCACCTTAGTCGATAGAATGACAATGTTGCAATAGATAGCAAGGGTTGTCATGTGATATGCAAAAGGTATTGGCACATGACCCGGATGGATACAAAATTGGATAATCAAGTAACATATCAATGAGGGAAGACAAATAGGAATGCCAAACGCAATGGCGTGAAGGACACGAGTCATAAAGGGAGTAAGTTCAAACTTATTCCCAAAACGAGGATATACATTAGACATGAAAATACAATGAAGGACTCTGAATCTTAGAATCATCTGAGTGACACAGAGGGCATTACCAGAACTCCAATCAGCATTAAATCTACCTAACTTGCGAGTAATTTTCCTTCGCTCAGATTCATTCATTTTATCAACAAGGGGTGGCAATGGGAATCCCTTCATCCTTAACATTCACATCAAGCAATCCTAAGATCAGGTGCCTATCAACTAGAACTATCCCTTCTCTAAAATTAATAGAGAATGTCAGTTTCTCAAGGGACAATTCTCCTATTGAAGCATACATCCCTTGTGTTATGGAGTGGTATATCGTTCTACCCCAACCAAGAATGTTTTTCCAACCAACGACATTAAGGATAGGCAAGAGTTTGAATGGAGCCATGTGGTTGATATTCACAGTCCTTTCGATGATAATATCTCTAGAGTGGAGATCCCTAACATGCTCCGAATCTTCTTCGGGAGATCTTAGGGTTCTCACCCTAACTAGAGTCGACATGGAGGAAGAGCCACGAGTAGTTTTCATCTTAGTACGATGCTCAATAACCTAACTAACAACTCGGTTAACATGTGCGTTACATACATTAGCTACTTTTACGATTCGGCTATAGAGGTCGCTTGTGGGAGTTTTGGTTCATGAACGTTAAATGGTGTCGCAAGAGAGAGTGTTGTGGTGAGAGGCATGCATCATATCATTAATCTATGCATTTGCATTAACCAGAGTATCTAGGGTTCTATGAATGTATGTTATTCACTAAATTTACTCTTGTGTATGATAATTTGTGTAACTTATTGTTAATGGTACCACTGAGTTAGCTACTCACTCCCACTATGGGATGGTGTTTTAAAACACTAACCAGACTTGTCATAGATGCAGAAATGATGGAGCAGGATGCATTGGAGGATGCCAGCATGGATGATGAGGAGGACTGAGCATACTACCAGACTTTTGGTGGATCTTCCCAGACTGAGTTTGACATCGCAGGGTATGGCCAGGGCCCTAGTTACTTTGGGACATGTGTATGGATGGGACTAGTTCCCTATTTTGGATATTTCTTAGATTTATATTTTGGATGTTTTATATGATTAGTGACACCTGATACTACTTTATGATTTACTTATGCTTTATAGCTTGCTTAATCCTCCATTGCCCAGAGGATACTCTAAATATAATTGCAACTAAGGCTCATTAGGGCAGACGTGGCACCTGGGAATTTGGGAGCCGAGTTCCTACTCGGCCCCTGAAATTTGAGGCGTTACAGATGGTATCAGAGCATGGTTAGGGGTTTAGCTAGGTTTAACAAAATTTTAAATTTGGAGAGCGATCGAATAAAATTGAACTACGACTGTTCGAAGGCCCTGCTCAACTGGTCGAGGGCCCTGTTTGACTAGTCGAGCATGGGCTTCGACTGGTCGAGGGTGCAAAATTTTAGTTGCTGGACTTCGAGTCGAGCACCCCACGACTGGTCGAGAGCTACTCTTCGACTGGTCGAGCAATCTGCTCGACTAGTCAAAGACGTAATAGAAAAATCCATTTTTCCTGAATTCAAAACTTAGACTAGTCAAATATTTCTTAGACTAGTCAAGCAACAGCTTAGACTAGTCGAAGTTAAGCCTATCTAAAGTATAAAGACCCATATATGATTATGTTTTGAAAGGAGCTAAGCCTAAGGTCTTTCTAGGGTCCATTATACCTGAAAGGACTGAAAATTGAAGTACCTTGAACTTCTCAGAACTTGTTCTTGAATCTTCAATAGAGCTTGGAACTTGTTCTTGAATCTTCAATAGAGCTCGAAGTAGGAGTTTG